>NC_069500.1:818350568-819025568 GCF_027579735.1 Bombina bombina | reverse complement strand
GCAGAGGACTACAACAAAACTCTATTGCGGCCCATCTCATGTTGTTGCTTTCCAGAGACTGTATTGAAGATGCCCCTATTAAGCGAAATTAACATGTAAACACATCAGGAGGGATTATGAGGGTGCCCATCTAGCTTGATACCTTAGGCAATGTATAAGAAAACTACCTAACAATCATCTCAACTCTAAAATGAGATAAAGCTACACAATGTTGTACTTTGAAACTGCCACCCATATCCCCAGAGTCAGAAAACAGAGGACACTTTTAGAGAACTGATGCAATACTAAGCTTTACCAGTCGCAGAGATTTCAGCACATACATACTCTTTGAACCAAGAACAAACCATAAACGAGGTCCACTGCAGACTAAGGAAGGGGGCTGTGGAGACTCTTCTCAACCGAGCAAATCCAACAAAGATGGGGAGACAGAAGAAGAATCAGACCAGGAATCTATGCAAAGGTTGGAAGACAACACTCCACTAACAAAAGCTGACTTACGGACTCTGGTTTCCAAAAAGGACATTGCTGACAATTTTGAGAAGCTTTGGGAGAAAATAGATTCAATTCATACTTCAGTAACCAACAGTCTATCTGAAATAAAGTCGGATCTGACAGATCTAGGCAACAGAATAGATATATTAGAGGACCAAAAAGATGCAATGGTGGAAAATGTAGATGAGGTCTCACAGGTGGTCTCCTCACAACAGCAACTTCTGCAGGATTTTCAAGGCAAACTGAAGGATTTGGAGAATAGGTGTAGGAGGAACAACATTAGATTAAAGGGGGTTCCAGAGGAAGTGTCTAGCAAAGAGATACCTGCGTACATTTCACAACTCTTTAGCCAAATAACAGGAACACCATCTGACTATGTCTTCCATGTTGAGAGAGCCCATTTGGCTCTCAAAGCTAAGCCGAAAAATAGTCTTCCCCCGAGAGATGTGGTGATAAAGCTGACCTTTTTCCCTGATAAGGAGAAGATTCTTCAAGCCTCCAGGAAAAACCCCACCTTTAAATTCCAGGGGAACATGATCCAGTTTTATCAAGATTTAAGCTTATGAACCCTACAGAGAAGAAGTGCACTGAGACCTCTAACTACCTTATTCCGGAAACAGCAGATCCAATATAAATAGGTATTGCCTTTCACTTTGTTTATCACAAAAGACTCTAAGACAATCAGTGTCAGAGAACCAGAAGATATTCCGGAGGTCTGTAAAGTCCTGGGACTACAGGCTCCATCAATACCAGCGTCTGAACCTGCTCTTCTACAGGGGAATGCCTCTAACCAGTCTTTTGCTCAAACGAAATGGAACAAAAACAATCGCAAGAGACAGAAGACAAAGGAGACTAGGGACAAGGAACGTTGAGCGTCTTTAATATTCCTCTTGAGGTAAAGAGAAGGAACCTCTATGTGGTGTGGAGGTACTCTGGACACTCTACAAAGAGGTCAAAAAGGGAAAGTTGAGACTATGAACATATCTAAGCACTTTCCCAGACTCAGTGAGTTGAACTTAAGGTAATGCTTGAAGTATTGCCTTTTATTTATCATGATGAAGCTATAGAACAGGCTTTATTATGATACAGTTATTGTTATAAGGTGGGCACCCGCCTCCCTTAGATAGTTTAATAATCAGTATTTGTTTATTGAAATGTTATTTCTTTTATTGTGGTTGTCCCATTGTTAGGGACCAGTTGTATGCATATTCAGTTGTAGCATGTTTTGTATTCTTAGTTCTCTCCACTTTTCTCAGTGACACATCATGGCGCATATCGATTCCAACAGAGACACCAGACTGAATCCTCTGACCTGGGGTAAGATTACTTGCCTGAGGGCAATTAGATACAATTTAGATACACTTGAAAAAAATAACACATAATAACCATGGCTATGATTCCTAAAATAAGGTTATTATCTCACAATGTTAGGGGATTAAACACAGACACTAAATGCAGAATGGCAATGAGCCAATACACAATATTGAAGGCCAACCTGTTGTTCCTACAGGAAACCCACCTTCTTAAAACAGGTATACCAAGATACTGGACAAAATGCTTTACCACACATTATCATGTGACTGTGCCAACTAAGAAAAGAGGGGTATCAATATTAATTAATTCCTCCATTGTGTTCATACAGGACAGCTCTATAGCGGACCCGGAGGGGAGATATCTTATTATGAAAGGATGCTTACATAACACAGAGGTAACCCTTTGTAACATTTATGCCCCTAATGAGAACCAGCACATATTTTTCATGCACATCTCTCAATTATTAACACAGTGGTCACAAACCAAAATCATTTCAGCGGGCGATTTTAATATCACTATGACCCCAATAAAGTCACAAAATAATAGCCCTCTCACCAACAAAAATCACCGGCACAACCGCCTTGTGAAATCCATCCAAGAATCATTTGCACCCCACACCTTAATTGATATGTGGTACACCCTCTATGGTACTACTAATGATACAACATTTTATTCTGCGGCGCATAGATCCTATATCAGGTTGTACTACATATACACGAGCCAAGTGTTCCAACCATTATTACTCAGCTCAAGTATACATGCATGTGTTTGGTCAGACCATTCTATAATATCACTAGACTTAAAGGGAGTAAGAGACATAAACAGAAGCAGGTCTTGGACATTCGACCCAACACTCCTGAAAAACATTCAGGTACATGATGATACACTCCGCTCACTAGTGGAATACTGGGAATTCAACACAGACTCCACATCAAATCCAATCTGTACATGGGCGGCACACAAAGTGGTACTCAGGGGACTCCTTATACAGGAGAAAGCTAAACTGAACAAGAAACACAAACACCATATAGAACAGTTACACAAAGAAATAGAAACATTGGAAAGACAGCATAAACTAACAAAAAAGATATCGACTCTAAATACTCTCCAAACTAAGAAAGCCCCACTAGGAACTATTCTTAACTCGCAAGCAGCGAGAGCGCTTCAAAAGACTTAAATCACAATATTTTGTATTTGCAAACAAGCCGGATAGATACATGGCGCACAAGATTAGGGAGAGATTAAAGCATCAGCAATCCCCTTGATAGAAACAGAACAGGGAACTCTCACCTCCCACCCGCAAGAACTAGTTGACACCTTTGCGGATTTCTATAGCAAATTGTAGGATGGGAAGAAGGTGACACATAACAGAGACAGAAACCCTCACTAGAGACTTTGTTGCTGACTCGCCCATAACACCATTATCCATAGAGCAAAAAGACACACTTAACGCCCCGATATCTAATATGGAAGTTCTAAGGGCTATTAGAGACCTTAAACTGGGCAAGGCAGCATGCCCTGACGGCTACAAACTATTTAGGAACACGTTAATCCCACACTTAACCGAATTTTGTAACCACATTATGGAGGGCAATCCGATTCCACGGGACTTGTTACAGGCAAAAATAGTGGTGATCCCTAAGCCGAGAAAGACCACAGGAAATGCCAAAATTATCATCCGATTTCACTGAATAATCAGGACTTAAAAATCTTCACCAAGATTTTAGCTAACCGCCTTAAATTGATTATGCCCTACCTGGTCCATCCTGATCAGGTGGGATTTATAAAAGATAGGGAGGCCCCAGATAATATACTAAGAATTACTAATATTATTCATTATTTGGGGGAGACACGAACGCCTTCTCTGCTCCTTTCGTTGGATGCAGAGAAGGCGTTTGATAGAATCGATTGGAGATATATGAGTACGACTCTGGGTGGGATGGGATTTGAAGGAGCATTTATGACAGCGATACAAGCAATTTATTCACACCCTCAGGCTCAGGTGACCGTGGGGGGCTATAAGTCGAAAATATTCCCTATACTTAATGGCACTAGACAGGGCTGCCCGTTGTCGCCGTTACTATTCGCCTTATGTGTCGAACCACTGGCAGCCAAAATTAGAGTGCACCCAGACATCACAGGAGTCACGATTGCAAAATCAGAATACAAACTGGCCCTTTTTGCGGATGACATCTTATTAACTATCACTAAACCACTGATATCACTCCCTAGCTTGTATGCACTATTGAATACCTTCTCAGCTGTATCAGGGTTCAAGATGAACGTAGATAAGTGTAAGGTCCTACCCATAGCCATTGTCCATAAGACCCAAAAGTTATTGGAATTAAATTTTGATTTTAAATGGGTAAAAAATACGCTTAGATATCTGGGCATAAACCTCCCAGCTCTTCTATAAATATAATTATACCCCACTGATTAGTCAAATTAGGAAGGATATCCTGAAATGGGGAACCTATAACTTTTCCTGGCTGGGTAGACTGGCGGCGGTAAAGATGAACATTCTCCCACGTATATGTTATATCTCTTTAGAGCATTACCTATTAAGATTATCAAATCAGAGATAGAAAAGCTGCAAACCAAGTTGTTATCTTTTATTAGAGGGACTAAGTTGGCGAGAATTGCGAAACCAATAATTCACAGACATAGATCACTAGGGGGAGTGGGTGCACCTAATTTATTGGACTATTATAGAGCGGCCAGACTGGCGCAAGACTCTATGATCCTGAAAAGATCGGAAGAAGCCATATGGATTGCTATGGAAGCAGAATTAGGGGGGGTGGGAAGACCCAGACTCAATCTTGTGGGAAACGCAGTGTGCACAAAGCTACACCCATACCTCACACGTTAGACTTGACAACAAACATCTGGACGAAGGCAGTGCAGAGGGGGGATCTTATGCCGGTACACTCCCTACTAACACCAATTAGATATTTACTATCAGATGACTACTGCATACAAATCAAAAAATGGAAAACAAAGGGCTATACAGGGTAGCAGATATCTTAGAAAATAAGAGACTTCTACCATTCTCCGAATTACAGGCAAAACTACTGCCGGACAAGTTACACTAGTATCTTTACCTACAAATAAACTCCTCCCTACGGCCCTTTTTAAAAAAATCCCCAAGTAAAGTGTCTACAGTTTTGGAAGTGTGTGGTGTTGGTTCTGGTAGAGCTAAGCATTCTATATCTAGAATACATGTGGCTCTGCAGTCCTCCCCGAAAAAAATAAAAAAACCCATTATGATAGCGTGGGAAAAAGAATTAAACGTATTAAGAAAGCTGCAGGGATGGGAGGAATTATTCCACTCTGCAGACAGGGGTCTGGTGAGTGCAGACCTCAAAGAAAATACGATGAAGACTATTCTTATATGGTATTTAACACCAGTTAGGACCTCCCATATGTATCCACAAGGGAATAATTGATGCTATAGAGGCTGTGGGGAAGTGGGTTCCTACAAACATATGTGGTGGGAATGCGTTGAGGTGCGAGGGGTGTGGGGACTGTTATCAGATCTCATTAGCCAGCTTCTAGATGAGGAGTTTACCCTCACAGTTCAGCAAGCACTGTTACACGAACATATAGAGAGATTTCATAGACACCTGAACACCTTTATTAGAATCTTAAACACGGTCACTAGGACCTGTATTGCAAAACATTGGAAGATAGGCGCCCCTCCATGGTTGGAGATCTATAATAAAATTCAGCACACATATCATATGTATGAATCTGCAGCAGGTATTCTAAATAACAGAGACCTAATTAACAAGATATGGTACTATTGGATAAGTAGAGCGGAGCAAACTAACTGAGTATTGTCCTGATGTTCTGGTCGCTATTGTGTCATGATTTATTATATAGTAAAGACAAGACGCTGGACCATTATTAGGTGTCCAAAGATTGGTGGATGTTACCCTCTCCCCCCCCTTCAATTTATCCTGTTCCACCACTAGCTAAAACTAGTATGGTTTTATATGAAAAATGTTAATGCATATTGAAGTTTGATGTGTAACACCTGGAAATCTCTAAAAAGTTGTTAACCTTATGTCTTTTGACTCAGGGACTTATGTTACACTCTGTGATGCATGCGATTTATAATGTATATTTATGCTTCAATAAAAAAAAAAAAAAACTTTAAACATAAATACACAGTATAACACTTTATTAAATATGAATATTACATAAATATGATTTTACATGTTTTCATCTACTTGACTGCAAAGGGCTTCAATGCACATATATTTATGTATACATGTGTGAACATTTGTATTTTTGTTAGTGTTATTATGTTATTATGAGTGTAACTGTACTTTGTAATGTATTTTTGATGTGTTTTGTGACACTTTTTATTTGTGTGTAGGACCGCAACTAACAATTATTTTCATAATCGATTAATGGGACGATTATTTTTTCGATTAATCGACTAATCGGATAAAAAAAAAACCATAATTTATGCTTACCTGATAAATTTATTTCTCTTGTGGTATATCCAGTCCACGGATCATCCATTACTTGTGGTATATTCTCCTTCCCAACAGGAAGTTGCAAGAGGATCACCCACAGCAGAGCTGCTATAAAGCTCCTCCCCAAACTGCCATATCCAGTCATTCGACCAAAACTAGCCGAGAAAGGAGAAACCATAGGGTGCAGTGGTGACTGTAGTTTAAAATATAGACCTGCCTTAAAAGGACAGTGCGGGCCGTGGACTGGATACACCACAAGAGAAATAAATTTATCAGGTAAGCATAAATTATGTTTTCTCTTGTTAGGTGTATCCAGTCCACGGATCATCCATTACTTGTGGGATACCAATACCAAAGCTAAAGTACACGGATGAAGGGAGGGACAAGGCAGGTACTTAAATGGAAGGAACCACTGCCTGTAGAACCTTTCTCCCAAAAACAGCCTCCGAAGAAGCAAAAGTATCAAATTTGTAAAATTTTGAAAAGGTATGAAGCGAAGACCAAGTTGCCGCTTTGCAAATCTGTTCAACAGAAGCCTCATTTTTAAAGGCCCAGGTGGAAGCCACAGCTCTAGTAGAATGAGCTGTAATCCTTTCAGGGGGCTGCTGTCCAGCAGTCTCATAGGCTAAGCGTATTACGCTCCAAAGCCAAAAAGAAAGAGAGGTTGCCGAAGCCTTTTGACCTCTCCTCTGTCCAGAGTAAACAACAAACAGGGAAGATGTTTGACGAAGATCTTTAGTCGCTTGTAAGTAAAACTTTAAAGCACGGACTATGTCCAAATTATGTAAAAGACGTTCCTTCTTTGAAGAAGGATTACAACACAATGATGGAACAACAATCTCTTGATTGATATTCTTGTTGGAAACTACCTTAGGTAAAAACCCAGGTTTTGTACGCAGAACTACTTTATCTGTATGGAAAATCAGATAAGGAGAATCACATTGTAAAGCTGATAACTCAGAGACTCTATGAGCCGAGGAAATAGCCATCAAAAACAGAACTTTCCAAGATAAAAGTTTGATATCAATGGAATGAAGGGGTTCAAACGGAACTCCTTGAAGAACCTTAAGAACCAAGTTTTAGCTCCATGGGAGGAGCAACAGGTTTAAACACAGGCTTAATTCTAACCAAAGCCTGACAAAATGCCTGGACGTCTGGAACCTCTGCCAGACGCTTGTGCAAAAGGATAGACAGAGCAGAAATCTGTCCCTTTAAAGAACTAGCTGATAATCCTTTATCCAAACCCTCTTGGAGAAAGGACAATATCCTAGGAATCCTAACCTTACTTCATGAGTAATTCTTGGATTCACACTAATGAAGATATTTGCGCCATATCTTATGGTAGATTTTCCTGGTTACAGGCTTTCGTGCCTGTATTAAGGTATCAATGACTGACTCGGAGAAGCCACGCCTTGATAAAATCAAGTGTTCATTCTCCAGGCAGTCAGTCTCAGAGAAATTGGATTTGGATGATTGAAAGGACCTTGTAGTAGAAGGTCTTGTCTCAGAGGCAGAGGCCAAGGTGAAAAGGATGACATGTCCACCAGGTCTGCATACCAGGTCCTGCGTGGCCACGCAGGCGCGATCAAGATCATCGATGCTCTCTCCTGTTTGATTTTGGCAATCAGTCGAGGGAGCAGAGGAAACGGTGGAAACACATAAGCCAGGTTGAAGAACCACAGTGCTTATAGAGCATCTATCAGCGTCGCTTCTGGGTCCCTGGACCTGGATGCGTAACAAGGAAGCTTGGCGTTCTGTCGAGACGCCATGAGATCCAATTCTGGTGTGCCCCAACGATGAACCAATTGAGCAAACACCTCCGGATGGAGTTCCCACTCCCCCGGATGAAAAGTCTGACGACTTAGAAAATCCGCCTCCCAGTTCTCTACACCTGGGATATGGATCGCTGATAGATGGCAAGAGTGAGTCTCTGCCCAGCGAATTATCTTGGAGACTTCTAACATCGCTAGGGAGCTCCTGGTCCCCCCTTGATGGTTGATGTAAGCCACAGTAGTGATGTTGTCCGACTGAAATCTGATGAACCTCAGGGTTGCTAACTGAGGCCAAGCTAGAAGAGCATTGAATATTGCTATTAACTCCAGAATATTTATTGGGAGGAGTTTCTCCTCCTGAGTCCACGATCCCTGAGCCTTCAGGGAATTCCAGACTGCACCCCAACCTAGAAGGCTGGCATCTGTTGTTACAATTGTCCAATCTGGCCTGCGAAAGGTCATACCTTTGGACAGATGGACCCGAGATAGCCACCAGAGAAGAGAATCTCTGGTCTCTTGATCCAGATTTAGCAGAGGGGACAAATCTGTGTAATCCCCATTCCACTGACTGAGCATGCATAATTGCAGCGGTTTGAGATGTAGGCGCGCAAATGGCACTATGTCCATCGCCGCTACCATTAAGCCGATCACTTCCATGCACTGAGCCACCGAAGGTAGTGAAGAACACAGCAGGAATTTAGAAGCTTTGATAACCTGGACTCCGTCAGGTAAATTTTCATTTCTACAGAATCTATCAGAGTTCCTAGGAAGGAAATCCTTGTGAGGGGTGATAGAGAACTCTTTCCCTCGTTCACTTTCCACCCATGCGACCTCAGAAATGCCAACACTATGTCCGTATGAGATTTGGCAATTTGGAAGTTTGACGCCTGTATCAGGATGTCGTCTAGATAAGGGGCCACTGCTATGCCCCGTGGTCTTAGGACCGCCAGAAGAGACCCCAGAACCTTTGTAAAAATTCTTGGGGCTGTAGCTAACCCGAAGGGAAGAGCCACAAACTGGTAATGCCTGTCTAGAAAGGCAAACCTTAGGAACCGATGATGATCTTTGTGAATCGGTATGTGAAGGTAAGCATCCTTCAACTCCACTGTGGTCATGTACTGACCCTCCTGGATCATAGGTAGGATTGTCCGAATAGTTTCCATTTTGAACGATGGAACTCTGAGGAATTTGTTTAAGATCTTTAGATCCAAAATTGGTCTGAAGGTTCCCTCTTTTTTGGGAACCACAAACAGATTTGAATAAAATCCCTGTCCTTGTTCCATCTGTGGAACTGGATGGATCACTCCCATTATTAGGAGGTCTTGCACACAGCGTAAGAATGCCTCTTTCTTTATCTGGTTTACAGATAATCTCGAAAGGTGAAATCTCCCTTGTGGGGGGGAAGCTTTGAAGTCCAGAAGATATCCCTGAGATATGATCTCCAACGCCCAGGGATCCTGAACATCTCTTGCCCACGCCTGGGCGAAGAGAGAAAGTCTGCCCCCTACTAGATCCATTGCTGGATAGGGGGCCGTTCCTTCATGCTTTCTTAGAGGAAGCAGCAGGCTTTCTGGCCTGCTTGCCTTTGCTACAGGCCTGGTTAGATTTCCAGGCCGGCTTGGATTGCGCAAAAGTTCCCTCTTGTTTTGTAGCAGAGGAAGTTGATGCTGCACCTGCCTTGAAGTTTCGAAAGGCACGAAAATTAGACTGTTTGGCCCTTGATTTGGCCCTGTCTTGAGGAAGGGTATGACCCTTACCTCCAGTAATGTCAGCAATAATTTCCTTCAAACCAGGCCCGAATAGGGTCTGCCCCTTGAAGGGAATGTTAAGTAATTTAGACTTTGAAGTCACGTCAGCTGACCAAGATTTAAGCCATAGCGCCCTACGCGTCTGGATGGCGAATCCAGAATTCTTAGCCGTTAGTTTAGTCAAATGAACAATGGCATCAGAAACAAAAGAATTAGCTAGCTTAAGTGTTCTAAGCTTGTCAAGTATTTCAGTCAATGGAGTAGCTGTCTGAAAGGCCTCTTCCAGAGACTCAAACCAGAACGCCGCAGCAGCAGTGACAGGAGCAATGCATGCAAGGGGCTGCAGGATAAAACCTTGTTGAATAAACATTTTCTTAAGGTAACCTTCTAATTTTTTATCCATTGGATCTGAAAAAGCACAACTGTCCTCGACAGGGATAGTGGTATGCTTTGCTAAAGTAGAAACTGCTCCCTCCACCTTAGGGACCGTCTGCCATAAGTCCCGTGTGGTGGCATCTATTGGAAACATTTTTCTAAAAATAGGAGGGGGGGGAAACGGCACACCGGGTCTGTCCCACTCCTTAGTAATAATTTCTGTAAACCTTTTAGGTATTGGAAAAACGTCAGTACACACCGGCACTGCGTAGTATTTATCCAGTCTACACAATTTCTCTGGCACTGCAATTGTGTCACAGTCATTCAGAGCAGCTAAAACCTCTCCAAGCAACACCCGGAGGTTCTCAAGCTTAAATTTAAAAGTAGACATATCTGAATCAGGTTTCCCCGAGTCAGAGACGTCACCCACAGACTGAAGCTCTTCCTCAGCTTCTGCATATTGTGACGCAGTATCAGACATGGGCCTTAAAACATCTGCGCGCTCTGTATTACGCCTAACCCCAGAGCTATCGCGCTTTCCTCTGAATTCAGGCAGTCTGGCTAATACCGCTGACAGTGTATTATCCATGATTGCCGCCATGTCCTGCAAAGTAATCGCTATGGGCGTCTTTGATGTACTTGGCGCCATTTTAGCGCGAGTCCCTTGAGCAGGAGTCAAAGGGTCCGACACATGGGGAGAGTTAGTCGGCATAACTTCCCCCTCGTCAGAATTCTCTGGTGATAATTCTTTTAAAGATAACAGCTGATCTTTATTGTTTAAAGTGAAATCAATACATTTAGTACACATTCTCCTATGGGGTTCTACCATGGCTTTTAAACATAATGAACAAGGAGTTTCCTCTATGTCAGACATGTTTATACAGACTAGCAATGAGACTAGCAAGCTTGGAAAACACTTTAAATCAAGTTAACAAGCAATATAAAAAAAACGTTACTGTGCCTTTAAGAGAAACAAATTTTGCCAAAATTTGAAATAACAGTGAAAAAAGGCAGTTAAACTAACAAAATTTTTACAGTGTATGTAACAAGTTAGCAGAGCATTGCACCCACTTGCAAATGGATGATTAACCCCTTAATACAAAAAACAGATTAACAAAACGAAAAATATGTTTTTTAAACAGTCATAACAACTGCCACAGCTCCTACTTTTGAAGCCTTTTGAGCCCTTCAGAAATGTCCTATAGCATGCAGGGGAATGCTGAGGGAAGCTGAATGTCACAGTTTGTAATTTTAACTGCACCAACTGTAACTTTTATACTATAACAGTGGAAAGCCTCAGGAAACTGTTTCTAGGCAAAAATAAAGCCAGCCATGTGGAAAAAACTATGCCCCAATAAGTTTTATCACCAAATCATATATAAAAACGATTAAACATGCCAGCAAATATTTTATATTGCACATTAATCAGAGTATATACCTCTGATAGCAAGCCTGATACTAGTCGCTATTAAATCACTGTATTTAGGCTTTAACTTACATTAATCCGGTATTAGCAGCATTTTCTAGCAAATTCCATCCCTAGAAAAGCTTAACTGCACATACCTTATTGCAGGATACCCTGCACGCCATTCTCCCTCTGAAGTTACCTCACTCCTCAGACATATGTGAGAACGGCAGTGGATCTTAGTTACTTCTGCTAAGATCATAGAAAAACGCAGGCAGATTCTTCTTCTAAATGCTGCCTGAGATAAAATAGTACACTCCGGTACCATTTAAAAACAATAAACTTTTGATTGAAGAAAAAACTAACTATATTTTACCACTTTCCTCTAACTACCTCCAGCTATGTTGAGAGCTTGCAAGAGAATGACTGGATATGGCAGGTAGGGGAGGAGCTATATAGCAGCTCTGCTGTGGGTGATCCTCTTGCAACTTCCTGTTGGGAAGGAGAATATCCCACAAGTAATGGATGATCCGTGGACTGGATACACCTAACAAGAGAAATATATAACTTTTTTTCCTGTATTTAAAATAAAATCCACATACTGAGTATTACAAATATCAAACTTCAGACTAAAACTTTACATTAACACAATTGTTCGCCTATTTTTTAAGCAGCAGAGCACATATTTTATAATTAAGCAAAACAAAACTTTTTGAAAACAGGTAGAACTAGAAAGAGGTAGATTATCACGGTTTATAACATTCTGTTATTCATTCTTTCAGAAACTTTGCATTGAAATGCAAATTGTCAACATGACCACATGCTCCTGGCTGAGGCTGGCTCTCTTTTTGCGAGCTATTTTGCCTGCACCAGATAAGAGGCACTCAGATGGTGTTGAGGTGCCTGAGATGCATAAGTAGGATTTTGCCAAAGTGAAATATTTATCTTTGTTAGCGCTCCACCAATGCAAAGTGTTTTCCTCCTTGGCAGTTTACCTCTCAATAAAGTAAGCCTGGACTTCATTCTAACATAAAAATATCTTAAAATTCAATATGCAATGGTAAATAACCAGCAATAAGGTTAGGGAAAACGTCTAGTCCACTCTTAAAATAACAGATATATAATTAAAGAGGTTGAATCTTGTACAAATCACAATTTATTAAAAATGTAAAAAAAAAAAAGTCAAAAGCGCTATGGACTTTATATCAATAAAAGGACAAAGCCTTACACATTTTTCTATACAGTACATATAATCAGCAATAGTAAGCAATCCGCTAATAATTGTGTAAACAGATAATAGTGCACATCAATTCAAATAAAATTCAAATAAAAACTACCATCAATCTAGGGCTAGGTTTAAATAATAATCTCTGAACTATATCATGCAAAGCATAGTCCCAAATCACCTGGTTTAATATAAACAATCAAAATGATGACTCCAATTATTTCTGAGTTGCACATAAGCCAGGAGTAGTTGTAAACTTAAAAAGAAACTTATAGTGTCCTGAAAAAGTGAAAAGTAAAATGTCTGTAGAAGTCTGTTAGGCTAAGGGCATAACCATAAAACACAATACCATGTGCAGGAGTTCATTGGAGTGAAGCAGCTGGTGCAGTGTGCAGACCAACTAATCGATTATGAGATACGTTGACAACTATTTTCATAATCGATTATGTTGATTAGTTGTTGCAGCTCTATTTGTGTGTAACCGTTAACCAGAGCTCTGAAGTTGCGGTAAGCATTCTAGCGTAAATCGCAATTGTGCTCACGCTTTCGCATTTACTTTCAACCTGTAATACCAGCGGGAATTAAACTTGTGCACAAACGGCCGCAAAAACACGATATCCCTTGTGCGCATAACATAGTGCTCCACTCGGAATCTACCTCTGTGTTTTAGTTATGTCCCCAAATTGCAGCCCAGTTGGTTGCTCATCTTATGTTTACAACACTGTCTATGTTTTCTTCAAATACTATGCTGATGTAGGGTATAATGTTTCATGAAGTAATCCATCTACTCAGGTCTTGTGTTGCTGGCAAAATAGCACCCGATACGTTACCTATAATTAGCACCTTTCTTTTTATCTCTTGGTTTCCCTGAGGGACTAACCTATTTAAAAAAATAGACATATTTAAAGGGACATTATACACTCATTTTTTTCTTTGCATAAATGTTTTGTAGATGATCCATTTATATAGCCCATACAGTTTTTTTTCGTTTTTTTAAATGGATAGTTTTGCTTATTTTTAAATAACATTGCTCTGATTTTCAGACTCCTAACCAAGCCCCAAAGTTTTAGGAGAATACCGACATATACATACTCCAGCGTGCTTCTGTTTGTGTAAAGAGTTTTTTCATATGCAAAGGAAGGGGGGGGGGGGGGGTAGTGTCTGCTATTTCCCACTTGCAGTGGGCTTTCCACCTACCTTTTAAACAGAGCTAAACTAGGAACTTCTAAGTGTTTATAAGGTTTTATTCTGGATTTTATATCAGTATCAGTGCATATTATTCTTTATAGTAGCTATTACATGCAGTTATATGAAAATTGGTGTATACTGTCATTTTAAGTTCTAACAGACTCCACAGACCATACAAATTAAAACTTTTTATGAGTTGAAAATAGAATTGAATGTGTTCAATTCACAATTTTATGCAAATCTTTCAATTAGACATTACTGGAAATGATTGAAACTGGGAGTCTATCCTCTACTTAATATATATAATACAGGGAATTTTACAATGTTCTAGCTTTATAAAAAAAAATGTATACAGGAAGTGGGTCAAACTAATAATTAATGATAATAATCTGGCACAGAAATGGTGTAAACTTGAACATTGAAGATATTATTAAAACGAGCCTAGTGAGAGTACAGAAAACTACCAACTCGAGAGTCTCATTTACAGCTACTTTATCAATCATATATTAATCCTTATATCATTTCTAAATTAAGAAAATATACACCTGTTTGTTGCCCAAAATGTAGTTATCTAAATGCTTATAATTGACATTATAATATTGAATGCCCCAAAAGAAAAAAAACAGAATTTATGTTTACCTGATAAATTACTTTCTCCAACGGTGTGTCCGGTCCACGGCGTCATCCTTACTTGTGGGATATTCTCCTCCCCAACAGGAAATGGCAAAGAGCCCAGCAAAGCTGGTCACATGATCCCTCCTAGGCTCCGCCTTCCCCAGTCATTCGACCGACGTAAAGGAGGAATATTTGCATAGGAGAAACCATATGATACCGTGGTGACTGTAGTTAAAGAAAATAAATTATCAGACCTGATTAAAAAACCAGGGCGGGCCGTGGACCGGACACACCGTTGGAGAAAGTAATTTATCAGGTAAACATAAATTCTGTTTTCTCCAACATAGGTGTGTCCGGTCCACGGCGTCATCCTTACTTGTGGGAACCAATACCAAAGCTTTAGGACACGGATGAAGGGAGGGAGCAAATCAGGTCACCTAGATGGAAGGCACCACGGCTTGCAAAACCTTTCTCCCAAAAATAGCCTCAGAAGAAGCAAAAGTATCAAACTTGTAAAATTTAGTAAAAGTGTGCAGTGAAGACCAAGTCGCTGCCTTACATATCTGATCAACAGAAGCCTCGTTCTTGAAGGCCCATGTGGAAGCCACAGCCCTAGTGGAATGAGCTGTGATTCTGTCAGGAGGCTGCCGTCCGGCAGTCTCGTAAGCCAATCTGATGATGCTTTTAATCCAAAAAGAGAGAGAGGTAGAAGTTGCTTTTTGACCTCTCCTTTTACCAGAATAAACAACCAACAAGGAAGATGTTTGTCTAAAATCCTTTGTAGCATCTAAATAGAATTTTAGAGCACGAACAACATCCAAATTGTGCAACAAACGTTCCTTCTTTGAAACTGGATTCGGACACAAAGAAGGCACGACTATCTCCTGGTTAATGTTTTTGTTAGAAACAACTTTCGGAAGAAAACCAGGTTTAGTACGTAAAACCACCTTATCTGCATGGAACACCAGATAAGGAGGAGAACACTGCAGAGCAGATAATTCTGAAACTCTTCTAGCAGAAGAAATTGCAACCAAAAACAAAACTTTCCAAGATAATAACTTAATATCAACGGAATGTAAGGGTTCAAACGGAACCCCCTGAAGAACTGAAAGAACTAAATTGAGACTCCAAGGAGGAGTCAAAGGTTTGTAAACAGGCTTGATTCTAACCAGAGCCTGAACAAAGGCTTGAACATCTGGCACAGCTGCCAGCTTTTTGTGAAGTAACACAGACAAGGCAGAAATCTGTCCCTTCAAGGAACTTGCAGATAATCCTTTCTCCAAACCTTCTTGAAGAAAGGATAGAATCTTAGGAATTTTTACCTTGTCCCAAGGGAATCCTTTAGATTCACACCAACAGATATATTTTTTCCATATTTTGTGGTAAATTTTTCTAGTTACAGGCTTTCTGGCCTGAACAAGAGTATCAATGACAGAATCTGAGAATCCTCGCTTTGATAAGATCAAGCGTTCAATCTCCAAGCAGTCAGTTGGAGTGAGACCAGATTCGGATGTTCGAACGGACCTTGAACAAGAAGGTCTCATCTCAAAGGTAGCTTCCATGGTGGAGCCGATGACATATTCACCAGGTCTGCATACCAAGTCCTGCGTGGCCACGCAGGAGCTATCAAGATCACCGATGCCCTCTCCTGATTGATCCTGGCTACCAGCCTGGGGATGAGAGGAAACGGCGGGAATACATAAGCTAGTTTGAAGGTCCAAGGTGCTACTAGTGCATCTACTAGAGTCGCCTTGGGATCCCTGGATCTGGACCCGTAGCAAGAAACCTTGAAGTTCTGACGAGAGGCCATCAGATCCATGTCTGGAATGCCCCACAGTTGAGTAATTTGGGCAAAGATTTCCGGATGGAGTTCCCACTCCCCCGGATGAAATGTCTGACGACTCAGAAAATCCGCTTCCCAATTTTCCACTCCTGGGATGTGGATTGCAGACAAGTGGCAGGAGTGAGTCTCCGCCCATTGAATGATTTTGGTCACTTCTTCCATCGCCAGGGAACTCCTTGTTCCCCCCTGATGGTTGATGTACGCAACAGTTGTCATGTTGTCTGATTGAAACCGTATGAACTTGGCCTTTGCTAGCTGAGGCCAAGCCTTGAGAGCATTGAATATCGCTCTCAGTTCCAGAATATTTATCGGTAGAAGAGATTCTTCCCGAGACCAAAGACCCTGAGCTTTCAGGGGTCCCCAGACCGCGCCCCAGCCCACCAGACTGGCGTCGGTCGTGACAATGACCCACTCTGGTCTGCGGAAGCTCATCCCCTGTGACAGGTTGTTCAGGGACAGCCACCAACGGAGTGAATCTCTGGTCCTCTGATTTACTTGTATCGTCGGAGACAAGTCTGTATAGTCCCCATTCCACTGACTGAGCATGCACAGTTGTAATGGTCTTAGATGAATGCGCGCAAAAGGAACTATGTCCATTGCCGCTACCATCAAACCTATTACTTCCATGCACTGCGCTATGGAAGGAAGAGGAACAGAATGAAGTATTTGACAAGAGTTCAGAAGTTTTGTTTTTCTGGCCTCTGTCAGAAAAATCCTCATTTCTAAGGAGTCTATGATTGTTCCCAAGAAGGGAACCCTTGTTGACGGAGATAGAGAACTCTTTTCTACGTTCACTTTCCATCCGTGAGATCTGAGAAAGGCCAGGACAATGTCCGTGTGAGCCTTTGCTTGAGGAAGGGACGACGCTTGAATCAGAATGTCGTCCAAGTAAGGTACTACTGCAATGCCCCTCGGTCTTAGCACCGCTAGAAGGGACCCTAGTACCTTTGTGAAAATCCTTGGAGCAGTGGCTAATCCGAACGGAAGTGCCACAAACTGGTAATGCTTGTCCAGGAATGCGAACCTTAGGAACCGATGATGTTCCTTGTGGATAGGAATATGTAGATACGCATCCTTTAAATCCACCGTGGTCATGAATTGACCTTCCTGGATGGAAGGAAGAATTGTTCGAATGGTTTCCATTTTGAACGATGGAACCTTGAGAAACTTGTTTAGGATCTTGAGATCTAAGATTGGTCTGAACGTTCCCTCTTTTTTGGGAACTACGAACAGATTGGAGTAGAACCCCATCCCTTGTTCTCCTAATGGAACAGGATGAATCACTCCCATTTTTAACAGGTCTTCTACACAATGCAAGAATGCCTGTTTTTTTATGTGGTATGAAGACAATTGAGACCTGTGGAACCTCCCCCTTGGGGGAAGCCCCTTGAATTCCAGAAGATAACCTTGGGAGACTATTTCTAGCGCCCAAGGATCCAGAACATCTCTTGCCCAAGCCTGAGCGAAGAGAGAGAGTCTGCCCCCCACCAGATCCGGTCCCGGATCGGGGGCCAACATCTCATGCTGTCTTGGTAGCAGTGGCAGGTTTCTTGGCCTGCTTTCCTTTGTTCCAGCCTTGCATTGGTCTCCAGGCTGGTTTGGCTTGAGAAGTATTACCCTCCTGCTTAGAGGACGTAGCACTTGGGGCTGGTCCGTTTCTGCGAAAGGGACGAAAATTAGGTTTATTTTTGGCCTTGAAAGACCTATCCTGAGGAAGGGCGTGGCCCTTGCCCCCAGTGATATCAGAGATAATCTCTTTCAAGTCAGGGCCAAACAGCGTTTTCCCCTTGAAAGGAATGTTAAGCAATTTGTTCTTGGAAGACGCATCCGCTGACCAAGATTTTAACCAAAGCGCTCTGCGCGCCACAATAGCAAACCCAGAATTTTTCGCCGCTAACCTAGCCAATTGCAAAGTGGCGTCTAGGGTGAAAGAATTAGCCAATTTCAGAGCACGAATTCTGTCCATAATCTCCTCATAAGAAGAAGAATTATTATTGATCGCCTTTTCTAGCTCATCGAACCAGAAACACGCGGCTGTAGTGACAGGGACAATGCATGAAATTGGTTGTAGAAGGTAACCTTGCTGAACAAACATCTTTTTAAGCAAACCTTCTAATTTTTTATCCATAGGATCTTTGAAAGCACAACTATCTTCTATGGGTATAGTGGTGCGTTTGTTTAGAGTAGAAACCGCCCCCTCGACCTTGGGGACTGTCTGCCATAAGTCCTTTCTGGGGTCGACCATAGGAAACAATTTTTTAAATATGGGGGGAGGGACGAAAGGTATACCGGGCCTTTCCCATTCTTTATTTACAATGTCCGCCACCCGCTTGGGTATAGGAAAAGCTTCGGGGGGCCCCGGGACCTCTAGGAACTTGTCCATTTTACATAGTTTCTCTGGAATGACCAAATTCTCACAATCATCCAGAGTGGATAACACCTCCTTAAGCAGAGCGCGGAGATGTTCCAACTTAAATTTAAATGTAATCACATCAGGTTCAGCTTGTTGAGAAATTTTCCCTGAATCTGAAATTTCTCCCTCAGACAAAACCTCCCTGGCCCCCTCAGACTGGTGTAGGGGCCCTTCAGAACCAATATCATCAGCGTCCTCATGCTCTTCAGTATTTTCTAAAACAGAGCAGTCGCGCTTTCGCTGATAAGTGGGCATTTTGGCTAAAATGTTTTTGATAGAATTATCCATTACAGCCGTTAATTGTTGCATAGTAAGGAGTATTGGCGCGCTAGATGTACTAGGGGCCTCCTGTGTGGGCAAGACTGGTGTAGACGAAGGAGGGGATGATGCAGTACCATGCTTACTCCCCTCACTTGAGGAATCATCTTGGGCATCATTTTCTCTAAATTTTGTGTCACATAAATCACATCTATTTAAATGAGAAGGAACCTTGGCTTCCCCACATTCAGAACACAGTCTATCTGGTAGTTCAGACATGTTAAACAGGCATAAACTTGATAACAAAGTACAAAAAACGTTTTAAAATAAAACCGTTACTGTCACTTTAAATTTTAAACTGAACACACTTTATTACTGCAATTGCGAAAAAGTATGAAGGAATTGTTCAAAATTCACCAAAATTTCACCACAGTGTCTTAAAGCTTTAAAAGTATTGCACACCAAATTTGGAAGCTTTAACCCTTAAAATAACGGAACCGGAGCCGTTTTTATATTTAACCCCTTTACAAGCCCTGGTATCTGCTTTGCTGAGACCCAACCAAGCCCAAAGGGGAATACGATACCAAATGACGCCTTCAGAAAGTCTTTTCTATGTATCAGAGCTCCTCACACATGCATCTGCATGTCATGCTTCTCAAAAACAAGTGCGCAATACAGGCGCGAAAATGAGACTCTGCCTATGACTAGGGAAAGCCCCTAGAGAATAAGGTGTCCAATACAGTGCCTGCCGGTTATTTTACAAAATTCCCAAGATTAAAATAATTCCTCAAGGCTATGGAGTATAAAATATGTTTATATATAAATCGATTTAGCCCAGAAAATGTCTACAGTCTTAAAAAGCCCTTGTGAAGCCCTTTTTTTCTGTCTGTAATAAAAATGGCTTACCGGATCCCATAGGGAAAATGACAGCTTCCAGCATTACATCGTCTTGTTAGAATGTGTCATACCTCAAGCAGCAAAAGTCTGCTCACTGTTCCCCCAACTGAAGTTAATTCCTCTCAACAGTCCTGTGTGGAAACAGCCATCGATTTTAGTAACGGTTGCTAAAATCATTTTCCTCTTACAAACAGAAATCTTCATCTCTTTTCTGTTTCAGAGTAAATAGTACATACCAGCACTATTTTAAAATAACAAACTCTTGATTGAATAATAAAAACTACAGTTAAACACTAAAAAACTCTAAGCCATCTCCGTGGAGATGTTGCCTGTACAACGGCAAAGAGAATGACTGGGGAAGGCGGAGCCTAGGAGGGATCATGTGACCAGCTTTGCTGGGCTCTTTGCCATTTCCTGTTGGGGAGGAGAATATCCCACAAGTAAGGATGACGCCGTGGACCGGACACACCTATGTTGGAGAAATCTGTGCTAAGGTGCAATATTGGTTGATTAAAATTTGTAAAATAAATATTCTTCTTAGAAAAGTATATATAATATTTCTAAGCCATGGCCTTATTTAAAAACACATGTATATTAATAGTCAGGAATATAATTCTCAGGGAATGGAAGGATAAGAAACCAGCTAGTTTATCCCAACTTAAAAAAGCTATCAATGATTATATGAATATTGAACAATATGATTTGCAAATTGGAAATTAAAACAGTATTAGTTTTTAAGGAAATGGGATTTTTTTTATTTTAGCCCAACCTAGGGCTAGATTACAAGTGGCAAACTAACTGTTGCGCCCAAGTTATATTGAGTTTTTGCACACGTCGAAAAAACAGAATTTATGCTTACCTGATAAATTACTTTCTCTTGCGGTGTATCCAGTCCACGGATTCATCCTTTACTTGTGGGATATTCCCATTCCCTACAGGAAGTGGCAAAGAGAGCACACAGCAAAGCTGTCCATATAGCTCCCCCTCTAGCTCCACCCCCCAGTCATTCGACCAAAGTTTAGGAAGAAAAAGGAGAAACCATAGGGTGCAGTGGTGACTGTAGTTTAAACAAAACATTTTTACCTGACTTAAAGGATTACTTTCTGTTATAATTTTTAAGACAAACAACTAACATATTAAAGTTAATAAACATTAATTAAAACCTACTGACCTATATTTTCTCCAAAATGAAGTTTCATAACGTTATAAAAGTTATATCTTTTATTCCCCGATGATGTCACGTTATCCTGCCCACTATTTTCAGCACTGTGTGTTCAAAATACTTAAACCAATGAAATTGTGTTTAAAGCGCCATTTTGAAACCTAGGCATTGTAAACGGATTGGTACAGAGCAAAGGATACCCACGGAGTGGGTTTGGAAAACAATTAAATTTGCAGACAAAATTTCTGATATACGGTAGAGATATGTTAATGAAATGCTATTGATAAAAAACGTATTTGGGGTAGTTAGTTAGTAACGGGCATAGAAAATATTTACTTACAGTGGCCCTTTAAATGCCAGGGCGGGCCGTGGACTGGATACACCGCAAGAGAAAGTAATTTATCAGGTAAGCATAATTTCTGTTTTCTCTTGCAAGGTATATCCAGTCCACGGATTCATCCTTTACTTGTGGGATAACAATACCAAAGCTTTAGGACACGGATGAAGGGAGGGAACAAGACAGGTACCTTAAACGGAAGGCACCACTGCTTGCAAAACCTTTCTCCCAAAAATAGCCTCCGAAGAAGCAAAAGTATCGAATTTGTAAAATTTGGCAAAAGTATGCAGTGAAGTCGCTGCCTTACAAATCTGTTCAACAGAAGCCTCATTTTTGAAAGCCCATGTGGAAGCCACTGCTCTGGTAGAATGAGCAGTAATTCTTTCAGTAGGCTGCTGGTCAGCAGTCTCATAGGCCAAACAGATGATGCTTTTCAGCCAAAAGCAAAGAGAGGTAGCAGTCGCTTTCTGACCTCTCCTCTTACCAGAATAGATAACAAACAAGGAAGATGTTTGTCTGAAATCCTTAGTTGCTTGTAAATAGAACTTTAAAGCACGAACTACATCAAGATTGTGTAATAGACGTTCCTTCTTCGAAGATGGATTAGGACACAGAGAAGGAAAAACTATTTCCTGGTTAATATTCTTGTTAGAAACTACTTTAGGAAGAAAACCAGGCTTGGTACGCAAAACTACCTTATCTGCGTGGAACACCAGGTAAGGTGAATCACACTGTAAGGCAGATAATTCTGAAACTCTTCTAGCAGAAGAGATAGCTATCAAAAACAAAACTTTCCAAGATAGCAACTTAATGTCTATGGAATGTAAAGGTTTAAACGGAACCCCTTGAAGAACTGAAAGAACTAGATTCAAACTCCATGGCGGAGTCACAGGTTTATAGACAGGCTTGATTCTGACTAAAGCCTGAGCAAATGCTTGAACGTCTGGTACCTCTGCCAGACGCTTGTGTAACAGGATAGACAAAGCAGATATTTGTCCTTTTAAGGAACTAGCTGACAATCCTTTCTCCAATCCTTCTTGGAGAAAAGACAATATCCTGCGAATCCTAATCTTACTCCATGAGTAACCCTTGGATTCACACCAACAAAGATATTTCCGCCATATCTTATGGCAGATTTTCCTGGTGACAGGCTTTCTAGCCTGGATCAGAGTATCTATAACTGACTCAGAGAACCCACGCTTTGATAGAATTAAGCGTTCAATCTCCAAGCAGTCAGACGTAGAGAAACTAAATTTGAATGCTTGAACGGACCCTGTGTCAGAAGATCCTGCCTCATTGGCAATGTCCATGGTGGGACAGATGACATGTTCACTAGGTCTGCATACCAAGTCCTGCGTGGCCACGCAGGCACTATCAAAATCACTGAAGCCTTCTCCTGCTTGATTCTGGCAACCAGACGCGGGAGGAGAGGAAACGGTGGAAAAACATAAGCCAGATTGAAGGACCAAGGCGCTGCTAGAGCATCTATCAATACCGCCTTGGGATCCCGGGACCTGGACCCGTAGAGAGGAAGTTTGGTGTTCTGACGGGACGCCATCAGATCCAACTCTGGAGTGCCCCAAAGCTGAGTCAGCTGGGCAAATGCCTCCGGGTGGAGTTCCCACTCCCCCGGGTGAAAAGTCTGAAGACTTAGAAAATCCGCCTCCCAGTTGTCTACTCCTGGGATGTGGATTGCTGAGAGATGGCAGGAGTGATCCTCCGCCCACCTGATTATTTTGGTTACTTCTGTCATTGCTAGGGAACTCTTTGTTCCCCCCTGATGATTGACGTAAGCTACAGTCGTGATGTTGTCCGTCTGAAATCTGATGAATTTGGCCGCAGCTAGTTGAGGCCATGCCTGAAGAGCGTTGAATATCGCCCTCAGTTCCAGAATGTTTATCGGGAGAAGAGTTTCTTCCCGAGACCATAAGCCCTGAGCTTTCAGGGAGTCCCAGATCGCACCCCAGCCTAACAGACTGGCGTCGGTTGTTACAATGATCCACTCTGGTCTGCGGAAACATATTCCCTGAGACAGGTGATCCTGAGACAACCAAAAGAGAAGAGAATCTCTGGTCTCCTGGTCCAACTGAATTTGAGGAGACAAATCTGCATAATCCCCATTCCACTGTTTGAGCATGCATAGTTGCAGTGGTCTGAGGTATATCCGAGCAAAAGGGACTATGTCCATTGCCGCTACCATTAGTCCGATTGTCTCCATGCACTGAGCTACAGATGGCCGAGGAATGGAATGAAGAGCTCGGCAAGTAGTTAACAGTTTTAACTTTCTGACCTCCGTCAGAAATATTTTCATTTCTACCGAGTCTATCAGGGTTCCTAGGAATGGAACTCTTGTGAGGGGGGAGAGAGAACTCTTTTTTACGTTCACCTTCCACCCGTGAGACCTCAGAAAGGCCAATACGATCTCCGTGTGAGACTTGGTTCTTTGGAAAGTCGATGCCTGAATTAAGATGTCGTCTAAGTAAGGCGCCACTGCTATGCCCCGCGGTCTTAGAACCGCCAGGAGGGACCCTAGCACCTTTGTGAAAATTCTGGGAGCAGTGGCCAACCCAAAAGGAAGAGCCACAAACTGATAATGCTTGTCCAGAAAGGCGAACCTGAGAAACTGGTGATCTTTGTGGATAGGAATATGCAGATACGCATCCTTTAGATCCACTGTAATCATATATTGACCCTCCTGGATCATTGGTAAGATTGTCCGAATGGTCTCCATCTTGAATGATGGGACTCTGAGGAATTTGTTTAGAATTTTGAGATCCAGGATTGGTCTGAAAGTTCCTTCTTTTTTGGGAGCCACAAACAGGTTTGAGTAAAACCCCAGTCCTTGTTCTGCAATTGGAACTGGGTGGATCACTCCCATTGTAAGTAGATCTTCTACACAGCGTAAAAACGCCTCTTTCTTTGTCTGATCTGTAGACAGACGAGAAATGTGGAACCTTCCCCTTGGAGGAGAGTCCTTGAATTCTAGAAGGTATCCCTGGGCTACAATTTCTAATGCCCAAGGATCGTGTACATCTCTTGCCCAGGCCTGAGCGAAGAGAGAGAGCCTGCCCCCTACTAGAACCGGTCCCGGATCGGGGGCTACCCCTTCATGCTGTCTTGGTGGCAGCTGCAGGCTTTTTGGCCTGTTTACCCTTATTCCAGCCCTGGTAAGGTTTCCAGGTTGCCTTGGGCTGTGAAGCGTTAGCCTCTTGCTTTGAAAAAAGCGAAAGGAATGAAAATTAGCTTTGTTCTTTGTCTTAAAGGGCTTGTCCTGAGGGAGAGCATGGCCTTTTCCCCCGGTGATATCTGAAATAATCTCTTTCAATTCAGGCCCGAAGAGGGTCTTTCCTTTGAAAGGAATGTTCAAAAGCTTGGATTTAGACGACACATCGGCCGACCAGGACTTTAGCCATAGCGCCCTGCGCGCTAAAATGGCGAAACCTGAATTTTTCGCCGCTAACTTAGCTATTTGGAAAGCGGCGTCAGTGATAAAAGAATTAGCTAGCTTTAGAGCCTTAATTCTATCCATAATTTCCTCATATGAGGTCTCCGTCTGGAGCGAGTCTTCCAGCGCCTCAAACCAGAAAGCAGCTGCAGTAGTTACAGGAATAATGCAGGCAATAGGTTGGAGAAGAAAACCTTGTTGAACAAAAATTTTCTTAAGTAAACCCTCTAACTTCTTATCCATAGGGTCTTTAAAAGCACAACTGTCTTCAATTGGTATGGTTGTGCGTTTAGCAAGTGTAGAAATAGCCCCCTCCACCTTAGGGACCATCTGCCACGAGTCCCGCACATGGTCAGGTATGGGGAACATTTTCTTAAAAACAGGAGGGGGAGCAAAGGGAACACCTGGTCTATCCCACTCCCTAGTAACGATATCCGCAATCCTCTTAGGGACCGGAAACGTATCCGTGTAAACAGGGACCTCTAGGTACTTGTCCATTTTACACAATTTCTCTGGGATCACCAAAGGGTCGCAGTCATCCAGAGTAGATAATACCTCCCTAAGCAAAACGTGGAGGTGTTCTAGTTTAAATTTAAAAGCCAATGTATCTGAATCTGTCTGAGGAGGAACACTTCCTGAATCAGAGACTTCTCCCTCAGACATCAAATCCCTCGCTCCCACTTCAGAGCGTTGTGGGGGTATATCGGATACGGCTACCAAAGCGTCAGAATGCTCATAATCTGTTCTTAAAACGGAGCTATCACGCTTTGCGGGTAACACGGGCAGTTTAGATAAGAAGGCTGTAAGAGAATTATCCATGACTGCCGCTAAGTCTTGTAATGTAAAAGTGTTAGACGCACTACAGGTACTTGGCGTCGCTTGCGCGGGCGTAACTGGTTGTGACACTTGGGGAGAGGCAGGCGGGCTACCCTCGTTACCTTCAGTCTGAGAATCATCTTGGGCCACATTTTTAAGCGCAACAATATGATCTTTAAAGTGTATAGACATATCAGTACAAGTGGGACACATTCTGAGAGGTGGTTCCACCATGGCTTCTAAACACATTGAACAAGGATTTTCCTTAGTGTCAGACATGTTTAATAGACTAGTAATATATACAAGCAGGCTTGGAAATCACTTTAATCAAATAAAAAACACAATTTGAAAAAAACGTTACTGTGCCTTTAAGAGATAAAAAGAGCACACAATTTTACAAAACAGTGAAAAATGCAGCAATTTTCACAGTATGTACCTAAAGCCTTAATAAGATTGCACCACAAGTTTCAAAACGATTAACCCCTTAATGCCCAAACCGGAGCAGCCTAAAGCCAGCACCCGGTTAAAAATAGTACAGCACCTTGCCACAGCCTTGCTGTGGCCCTACCTGCCCTTAGGGATCAGATCTGGGGGAATATAGCTTCTATAAGGCCCTCAAACAGCAGCAGGACCCTCCATGTGAAGCAGCATGAACTTCTCTGCAATTCTAACTGCACATCTGAGGCGCGAAATTAGGCCCCTCCAACTCTACTCCGGAGATGTGAGGCCTAGTAAATCACTCTTAAGTGACTAAAAACCAGCCATGTGGGTAATAACCCCAGAAAGAACCCCAAAAGGACTTTCAAAGTGTCTACAAACGATATTATTCTTGAATAAACAATCGATTGCCCTGAATCAGTGTCAACCAGCATAATTTGCCCTGTTATGTAAGCATTCAATTCCTTACTAAGTCTGAACATAGCTTACCCTCCCCTCATGGGGATATTGTCAGTCTCTTCTAGCATTATCTCAGTCTTGTCTAGAAATAAATGACTGAACATACCTCATTGCAGATTACCCTGCAAACAGTTCACCCCAACTGAAGTTTTCTGGTACTCCTCAGTCCTGTGTGGGAACAGCAGTGGTTTTTAGTTACAACATGCTAAAATTATTTTCCTCTCAGCAGAAATCTTCATCACTTTTCTGCTAGAGAGTAAATAGTACAAACCGGTACAATTTAAAATAACAAACTTTTGATTGAAGATAATAAAAACTACAATTCTAACACCACATTCACTTTACCCTCCCGTAGAGAGACCCTAGTGCTTAGAGCCGGCAAAGAGAATGACTGGGGGGTGGAGCTAGAGGGGGAGCTATATGGACAGCTTTGATGTGTGCTCTCTTTGCCACTTCCTGTAGGGAATGGGAATATCCCACAAGTAAAGGATGAATCCGTGGACTGGATACACCTTGCAAGAGAAATAGTGCGTGTATTACAAGTTGAAAGTAAACAAGAGTGCAAGAGCGCAATCGCATTTTACACTCATTGGGTTAGTGCGACTGAAACCCCTGAAGTAAAGGGTAGTGTGTTTAAAAAGTTGCATACAACATAACATAATCACATTCAAAATTACTGTTAAACTCCTATAAACACTATCTGATAAAAATGATTCATATAAATATTTAAAAAAAAGCGATATGGTATAATGACAAGGTGTTTGACTGCAAAGGGCTAGATATTGTGTGTGTATGTATATATATATATATATATATATATACACATACATATATATATATATATATATATATATACACACACACACAGTATATATATATATATATATATATACACATACATACATATACATACACACACATACGTACATATACATGTCTAAATGTGTATAAAGTAAGAAATCCGGGTAATCCTAGGATTAACCTGGTAAAACGGACATTACCCAAGTGGCTGTGGGTAAAGTCCAATAACCTGTAATTGCCCCAAATATACTATTTCTTTTGCCTCCACCTGGGGGATTCAAGGAAGGTGCCCCGCTGATCCTCTGGCATTCACCCCAGGTGAACCTGGGGAATGAGGTTTACAAGTGTGGCTTCGCCCCCCTTGAACTCCCCAAGGGAAGCGAAAAAGATAGTGAAGATGGGGGAATTACAGTGTATGCTATATATGGTTGATGCGGTGACTCCGCACTCTGAGGGGATTTATGATCATACATCAGGCTTTACCCACAGCCAATTGGGTAATGTCCGTTTACCCCGAGGTAAGTCTAGAATTATCCAATATCTGTCTTTACCTGCAACATATATATATATATATATATATATATGTGTTTATATATATATATATATATATATATATATATATATATATATATATGTGTGTTTATATATATATATATATATGTGTGTTTATATATATATATATATATATATATATATATACAGATGTATTTAAGTATTTATGTGCATTACTGTAAACATTTAACATTTATTTCAATGTTCTTCACTTAGAGGATAATGTATTTTTTATTGTAAATATATATACAGGGAGTGCAGAATTATTAGGCAAATGAGTATTTTGACCACATCATCCTCTTTATGCATGTTGTCTTACTGCAAGCTGTATAGGCTCGAAAGCCTACTACCAATTAAGCATATTAGGTGATGTGCATCTCTGTAATGAGAAGGGGTGTGGTCTAATGACATCAACACCCTATATCAGGTGTGCATAATTATTAGGCAACTTCCTTTCCTTTGGCAAAATGGGTCAAAAGAAGGACTTGACAGGCTCAGAAAAGTCAAAAATAGTGAGATATCTTGCAGAGGGATGCAGCACTCTTAAAATTGCAAAGCTTCTGAAGCGTGATCATCGAACAATCAAGCGTTTCATTCAAAATAGTCAACAGGGTCGCAAGAAGCGTGTGGAAAAACCAAGGCGCAAAATAACTGCCCATGAACTGAGAAAAGTCAAGCGTGCAGCTGCCAAGATGCCACTTTCCACCAGTTTGGCCATATTTCAGAGCTGCAACATCACTGGAGTGCCCAAAAGCACAAGGTGTGCAATACTCAGAGACATGGCCAAGGTAAGAAAGGCTGAAAGACGACCACCACTGAACAAGACACACAAGCTGAAACGTCAAGACTGGGCCAAGAAATATCTCAAGACTGATTTTTCTAAGGTTTTATGGACTGATGAAATGAGAGTGAGTCTTGATGGGCCAGATGGATGGGCCCGTGGCTGGATTGGTAAAGGGCAGAGAGCTCCAGTCCGACTCAGACACCAGCAAGGTGGAGGTGGAGTACTGGTTTGGGCTGGTATCATCAAAGATGAGCTTGTGGGGCCTTTTCGGGTTGAGGATGGAGTCAAGCTCAACTCCCAGTCCTACTGCCAGTTTCTGGAAGACACCTTCTTCAAGCAGTGGTACAGGAAGAAGTCTGCATCCTTCAAGAAAAACATGATTTTCATGCAGGACAATGCTCCATCACACGCGTCCAAGTACTCCACAGCATGGCTGGCAAGAAAGGGTATAAAAGAAGAAAATCTAATGACATGGCCTCCTTGTTCACATGATCTGAACCCCATTGAGAACCTGTGGTCCATCATCAAATGTGAGATTTACAAGGAGGGAAAACAGTACACCTCTCTGAACAGTGTCTGGGAGGCTGTGGTTGCTGCTGCACGCAATTTTGATGGTGAACAGATCAAAACACTGACAGAATCCATGGATGGCAGGCTTTTGAGTGTCCTTGCAAAGAAAGGTGGCTATATTGGTCACTGATTTGTTTTTGTTTTGTTTTTGAATGTCAGAAATGTATATTTGTGAATGTTGAGATGTTATATTGGTTTCACTGGTAAAAATAAATAATTGAAATGGGTATATATTTGTTTTTTGTTAAGTTGCCTAATAATTATGCACAGTAATAGTCACCTGCACACACAGAGATCCCCCTAAAATAGCTACAACTAAAAACAAACTAAAAACTACTTCCAAAACTATTCAGCTTTGATATTAATGAGTTTTCTGGGTTCATTGAGAACATGGTTGTTGTTCAATAATAAAATTAATCCTCAAAAATACAACTTGCCTAATAATTCTGCACTCCCTGTATATATATATATATATATATATATATATATATATATATATATATATATATATATATATATATATATACACACACACACACACACATACACTTACCGGCCACTTTATAAGGTACACCTGTTCAATTGCTTGGTAACACAAATTGCTAATAAGCCAATCACATGGCAGCAACTCAATGCATTTAGGCATCTAGACGTGGTGAAGACGACTTGCTGAAGTTCAAACCGAGCATCAGAATGGGGAAGAAAGGGGATTTAAGTGACTTTGAACGTGGCATGGTTATTGGTGCAAGACGGGCTGGTCTGAGTATTTCAAAAACTGCTGATCAACTGGGATTTTCACGCACAACTTATCTCTAGGATTTACAGTAAATGGTCCGAAAAAGAGAAAATATCCAGTAAGCGGCAGTTGTGTGGACGACAATGCCTTGTTAATGTCAGAGGTCAGAGGAGAATGGACTGATTTGGGATGATAAAAAGGCAATAGTAACTCAAATAACCACTTGTTACAACCAAGGTATGCAGAATACCATCTCTGAACGCACAACACTTGGAACCTTGGAGCAGATGGGCTACAGCAACAGAAGACCACACCTACAACTTATCAACCCTGAAACTCAATATGTCCACTAGGAAAAATGCTAAAGCCGATAAAGGGGCTAAGCCCATATCCATGGATACTTTCTTCAAAACACCTTAAATAAACAAGTCTCAAGGTCCACCTACAATGGAGATGGAGGAGGAAAATGACTCTGAAAATGAAAATTTAACAGGCTCAGAAGATTTCACTCCTGTGACTAAAGCTGACCTTCAAGCCTTGGTATCCAAGCAAGATATTGCATCTAATTTTGAAAAATTATGGGAGAAAATGGACATTTTTCAGTCAACGATCACTAATACTCTAACCGACATCAAGAATGAGATCTCAGACCTGGGAAATTGTGTTTATACTTTAGAAACTACCACAGATGAAATGGGCGAAGAGGTCACTATGATATCACAATCTCTATCAACTCAGCAGCAAACAATATTGGAGTTGGAGGATAAACTGGAGGACATGGATATAGGAGCAGAAGATCTAACATCAATAAAGGCCTCCAATGAAAATCTCCCTTCTTATCTCCAACAATTATTTCATGCTATCTTGGGAGAATCATGTGAATAAGAATACCAACTAGAGAGAGCTCACAGAGCTCTTAGAGCTAAACCTAAACAAGATCAACCACCAAGAGATGTAATCATCAAACTTCTCAGATTCCCTGGCAGAGAAAAGATCTTGCTGGCAGCAAGACAAACCCCTACATTTAAGTTTCAAGGGAATGTATTCCAATTTTTCCAGGGCCTCTGTATTAAAACCCTGCAAAGAAGAATTTACCCTCTTATTAAGAAAACATCACATCCCATACAGTTGGGGTTTTCCTTTTGCGTTACATGTTATGAAAAATGGAAGAACAGCTACTATCAAAGCAAGAGAGGAGATCTCTGACATCTGTAAATTTCTTGATCTGGTACCACCTGATGTTTTGGCAACAGAAGATTCATTAAACCCTCCAGACCCATCTCGGTTTGCGACCCAGACTGCATAGACCAAAGTGGACAAGAGTCACTAAGAAGAAAAACAAAACCTGAAGTAAATTGAGATGGGACAAAAAATTCTTAAGAGATGTCACTCTTGAATGATTACCTGAGACTTACCTGAACCCACAAATCCCCAAGATGGAAGGGATTATATTCAGGTACCCATTCTATTGGACAATTTAAAGTCCACCAGTTATTAATTGATTAAACATATTCTAATGTCTGTTGTGACTGCACTTACAAGATATATTGTATTTGTTTTGGTCCATGTATATTGGAATGTTATTTTGTTATAATGTATTGTTGTGTATGATACTGTTTATTATTCTAATTAGCACTTGTATAAGGCACTGTACACTAAACTTTCACTCGCCAACAAGACACAACCAAATGGTCTACCAAGGGCACACTATATTTATGGTAAACCAAAGAGACCAGAGGAAAGATGGAAATAGTTTCATAATCCTGCAAGAGAGTAGTGATACACTTTTCCGTTGTATAGCACCCCCACAGATCCAGAGACGGGAACTTGATGACACTATGTTGACAAAATATATACACAGCAATCATAATGACACAACCCAGGATTAGTTTGATTTCGCATTATGCGAGGGGACTTAATACAGATATAAAAAGACATAAAGACGTAAAAGAGTGCACCACTGTCTCGTTCCATTCTTGATATCGAAAGGTCTGGAAAGCATACCATTAGCCTTTACCTTAGCTATGGGGACGGAGTATAAACTAAATATTCGCGCAATCATCTTGGGGCCTATCCCGAACGACACTAAAACTTCTTTTAAAAATCACCAATTTATGCAGTTGAACGCTTTTTCAGCGTCGGTTGCGAGGATCACCGCTGGTATTGCATTATGTTTGGCATAAGACATTAGAGTAAGGGCTCTAATTGTATTGTCCCTAGCCTCATGGGACAAAAACCACCTGATCTGTGTGCACCATATCTTTTAGAAGGTTGGATAATCATTTTGCAAGGACTTTTCCTAGTATTTTCACGTCCGTATTTAAAAGAGAGATATTTAAAAGAGATATTTAAAAGAGATATGGGCCTATAGCTGCCTGGGTCTGTGGGTGGTTTGTCAGGCTTTGGAATGACTGATATATGTGCCAGTAAGATCTCATTGGGTAAGGCCTGATTATTATCTAGTGTGTTAAAAAGATTTTGTAAATGTGGGGCTATTATGTCTTTAAACTTCTTATAGTAGGCATTTGTAAACCCATCAGGTCCTGGACTTTTCCCTGAAGGTAAACTCGATATGGCATTGAGTATTTCCTGGAGAGTGATAGGCTGCTCTAGCTTATTTTTATCACTAGTCTGTATTTTGGGTACATCAGCTTCTGCAAGGTATTCCCGCACTTAATTAATGTGTTCTGGTGTTTCACACAAATCTATGTTATACAGCTTCGCATAGTATGAGCTAAAGTGATTTGCTATTTCCGAACTATCATATATGGTGCGATTGTCAGGTGTTTTAAGAGTGTTTATCTGTGAACTGAGTGTTTGTGTCTTTAATAATCTTGCTAAAAATGGGCCAGCCCTATTGCTTTCATAAAAAAAAGATCATGGGGTCGATCCGATAAAAATTGTCGCCCGCAAAAGCCGGCGACGCCAATAATTGCGCGGATTTGGTATCCTATATACGGCGTAAGCTAGAAGTTACGCGCCTATATTTCTGCCGTCGCCCGCAGTTTTTTGGGCCATAGGCAGGTATACCAAACCCGCGCAGTTTGGTATCCAATATGCAGCGTAAGGACTTACGTGGCGAAAATGGAGAAAACTTACTCCATTTTCACCTCGCCACAAAAAGCAGCCGTAAGAAGCCTTACGCTGACTATTGGAGCCCCATAACTTCCTAAACTGGCTGCTAAAATAAACCTAACACCTAACGCATGCGCAATGTCTATCTCCCTGTCAACCGCGATCTGCTAAAATAAACCTAACACCTAACGCATGCGCAATGTCTATCTCCCCGTCAACCGCGATCCCCCCCCGAAATCCCTAATAAAGTTATTACCCCCTAAAACGCCGCTCCCGGACCCCGCCGCCATCTACATAAACTAACCCCCTACTGTGAGCCCCTAAAACCGCCGCCATCTACCTTATCTATCCCGTAATCTGACCCCTTACACCGCCGCCACCTATATAAAAATTATTAACCCCTAATTTAATCTACCTACCCCGCCGCCAGCTATATAAAAATTATTAACCCCTAATCTAATCCCCCTATACCGCCGCCAGCTATATTAATATTATTAACCCCTAATGTAAGCCCCTTACACCGCCGCCATCTCTATTAAAATGATTAACCCCTAATTTAATCTACCTACCCCGCCGCCAGCTATGTTATCTATATTAACCCTAAGTATATTATAGTTAATATAGTTATTACATTATATATATTAACTATATTAACCCTAATTATATTAGGGTTAATATAGTTAATATAGTTACTATAGTATTTATATTAACTCTATCTAACCCTAACTAAATTTATATTAAATTAATCTAATTCATTTATAAACTAAAATATTCCTATTTAAATCTAAATACTTACCTATAAAATAAACCCTAAGATAGCTACAATATAATTAATAATTACATTGTAGCTATGTTAGGGTTAATATTTATCGGAACAGCCAATAGAATGCGAGCTCAATCTGATTGGCTGATTGGATCAGCCAATCGGATTGAACTTGAATCTGATTGGCTGATTCAATCAGCCAATCAGATTTTTTTAACTTAATTCCGATTGGCTGATAGAATCCTATCAGCCAATCGGAATTCGGCGGACGCCATCTTGGATGACGTCATTTAAAAGGTACCTCATTCCAAGTTCAGCAGTCGGCCGGGATGGATGCTCCGCGGCGGCGGAGCGAAGAAAGAAGATTGAAGATGCCGCCGGAAGAATGAAGACTTTGCTGCCGCTTGGAGGAAGACGTCGCCGGAGGAAGAATTCTTCTTTGCCGCTTGGAGGAAGACGTCGCCGGAGGAAGAATTCTTCTTTGCCGCTTGGAGGAAGACATCGCCCGGATCGGATCAGGAGTTCGGCCCGGTGTGGTGAAGACAAGGTAGGGAGATCTTCAGGGGGGTAGTGTTAGGCTTTTTTAAGGGGGGTTTGGGTGGGTTTAGAATAGGGGTATGTGGGTGGTGGGTTGTAATGGGGGGGGGGTATTGTATTTGTTGTATGCAAAAGAGCTGAATTCTTTGGGGCATGCCCCACAAAAGGCCCTTTTAAGGGCTGGTAAGGTAAAGAGCTTTGAAATTTGTTAAATTTAGAATAGGGCAGGGAATTTTTTTTATTTTGGGGGTTTATTATTTTATTAGGGGGCTTAGAATAGGTGTAATTAGCTTAAATATCTTGTAATCTTTTTTTTATTTTTTGTAATTTAGTGTTTGTTTTTTTTTGTAATTTAGTTTAGTTAATTTAATTGTATTTTTAGATAGATGTTAGTAGTTTATTAAATTTATTGATAGTGTAGGTGTATTTGTAACTTAGGTTAGGATTTATTTTACAGGTAATTGGGTAATTATTTTAACTAGGTAGATATTAAATAGTTAATAACTATTTAATATCTATTATACCTAGTTAAAATAATTAACAATTTACCTGTAAAATAAATATTAACCCTAACATAGCTACAATGTAATTATTAATTATATTGTAGCTATCTTAGGGTTTATTTTATAGGTAAGTATTTAGATTTAAATAGGAATATTTTAGTTTATAAATGAATTAGATTAATTTAATATAAATTTAGTTAGGGTTAGATAGAGTTAATATAGTTAATATAAATACTATAGTAACTATATTAACTATATTAACCCTAATATAATTGGGGTTAATATAGTTAATATATATAATTTAATACCTATATTAACTATAATATACTTAGGGTTAATATAGATAACATAGCTGGCGGCGGGGTAGGTAGATTAAATTAGGGGTTAATCATTTTAATAGAGATGGCGGCGGTGTTAGGGGCTCACTTTAGGGGGTTATAGATATAATATAGCTGGCGGCGGGGTACGGGAGCGGCGGTTTAGGGGTTAATAGCTTTTTTATTGTTAGGCTAGTGAGGGGGGATAGCGGATAGAGGGTTAGACAGTGCGGGCTATGTTAGGGAGGCGTGTTAGACAGTGCGGGTGTTTTAAACTTTAGTCAGGTTTTATAGGCGCCGGCAGATTCTAACGTGGCGCAAGTCACTGGCGACGCCAGAAATTTGTACTTTACGCAGATTTCTGGACATCGCTGGTTTGTGAGACTTACGGCACGTTAGCATCTGACGGCGACCTATATGGGATGGCTCGAGTTGCGAGCTGAAACTGCGGGCGACGCCGGTTCCCTCGCTTGCGCCGCAAACTGCGATCGATATCGGATCGCGCCCCATGTGCTTTTCTCTGGACCTCTTTTGTTAGGATTGTGTGTAAGTCCTGTCTCTCTTTAGTAAGATGTGAAAGTATAGTTTTATCCTTTCATTTATTTTTAAGCTTCAATTCTAGACTTTGAATCTGTGTAATTTTTGCGTTTATGGATGCATTTTATATATTTTTTTCATGTGCGATTTATGTTTAATACATTCCCCCTTATTACTGCTTTATGTGCTTCCCATACACATCCTGGGGAAGAATCAGCTACCGTATTAATTTGGAAGTACTTTCTAAGTGATTTGCCAATTGACTCAGGCGTGTCCAGATAATGGAGCAAAGAATCATTGAGTCTTCAGATGAATGGCATTAGTGGTCGGTCAGGTCACTCAATATCAATACAAACTGCAGAATGATCTAACCAGACTGTCGGTTGTATGTCTGATTCTTTTAATTGGGATAGATGATTACGGTCAATGAATAAATAGTCTATCCTTGTATAAACTGACCACGGATGTGAGAAAAATGTATAATTTTGGTGTATCGGATGTTGTACCCACCATGTATCAACTAGTCCTAGTTGTTCCATGCATTTATATACTACATTAGGTTGTTTTGTCTGTAATTGTGTGGTTCCTGAGGATGTATCTAATATTGGGTCAAGCGTGATATTCAAGTCCCCTCCCACAACCAGAGTTCCCTTTCTGTGTTCTAGTACCAAAGATAAAAGCTGTTGATAAAATTTGTGCCTACGGGAGTTAGGGACATAGATATTTACCATTTACTGGTCTGTTAAAGAGAAGTCCGACAATAATCAGAATTTTCCCTTTGCTGTCTGTCAATTTGTTAAGCGTTTGGACGTGTGTCTATGAATAAGGATACCCAACCCGTTATTTTTTATATTATGTGAATGGAAAAAAAACATTTGGGAATTCTCTAGACTTGCATCTGGGCTCTGCGGTTGCTAGGAAGTGTGTCTTCTGTAGAAATATTATTGAGTCCCTGTGTTTAGCAAAATTCGTAAGGGCTATGTATCGTTTTGTGGGTTGAGGCCCTTTACATTTTGTGTTACTATAGATATTTTTGTGTTATGCATGAGAAAGATTTAGATAGATAGTTTTAGTCTCATCTGTCTGTAGGTTTGAGGTAGTCATCGTGAGGGCCATTACAAAGAAGGGATCATGAGGATAGCAAAGGCAACCGTACAGCATTACATATGAGAGAAGAAGGTGATTTCTCCTTACTAATCTATGGAGAGCGAGCATAAATAAAAAAATAATAAACTCATGCCCAATTGTTTGCAAAACTGTTCCAGATCCTCTGGATCTTTGTATATGAAGGTTTTGTCTTCTTTAGTTACTTTAATAGCAAATGGGAATCCCCATCTGTACTGGATCCCTAGGTCTTGTAAATGAAGAGTGAGGTACCTTGCCTCCTTGCGTTTTGCTAGGGTAATCGGGCTAAGGTCCGTGTATATTTGAATTGAGTCCTCTCCGAACATTATTGGTGCTTTTTTCCGTGCGGCCTGTAGGATTCGCTCTTTATCCACATACTTATGGCAGCAAAGTATAATATCCCTTGGTGGGGCCTAGTCAAAGGTTTCGTCCTTAGGGCCCTGTGCACCCTGTATAGGCAAATAATATATTCTCGCTAAGCTCCTAGTAGGTATTTGAATAGATTCTGAAGGTATGATGATATTTGAGCAGGGAGAATTTTCTCTGGGACCCTGCGGATCCTCAGATTACTACGGTGGCTCCTGTTATCCAAATCCTCTACCTGCATTTGCAATTGAACTATGGTTGTATTCTGTTGTTGTAGGGCTGTATTCATAAAGTCTGCAGACTGTGCAATTTCCTCTGTGTGCTCTTCTAAAAGCAAAACTCTGTTGACTAGCTCATTAAAGGGACATTATACACTCATTTTTTCTTTGCATAAATGTTTTGTAGATGATCGATTAATATAGCCCATAAAGTTGTTTTTTTTTACAAAAATGAATAGTTTTTCTTATTTTTCAATAGCATTGCTCTGATTTTCAGACTCCTAACCAAGTCCCAAAGTTTTATGTGAATACCGTCAGCTACCTTCTCCAGCTTGCTCCTGTTTGTGTAAAGGGTCTTTTCATATGCAAAAGAAGGGGGAGTGTCTTGTTTCCCACTTGCAGTGGGCTTTCCGGCAACCTTTTCAACAGAGCTAAACTGAGAGCTTCTAAGTAAGTTTTTAAACAGTTTTATACTGGATTTGTATATCAGTATCTGTGCATCTTTTTCTTTATAGTAGTGTCTATTACATGCAGTTATATGAAAATGAGTGTATACTGTCCCTTTAATGTCCCTTTTAACCTCCGCGATACCATCTTTTATGACCTTGCTGACTTGAATAATAAAGGAGGAGAGGTCCGTTTTTGTAGTTAGAGTGCTTAAAGGAACAGTCTACACCAGAATTTTTATTGTTTAAAAATATAGATAATCCTTTTATTACCCATTCCCCAGTTTTGCATTACCAACACATTTATATTAATATACTTTCTACCTCTGTAATTACCTTGTATCTAAGCCTCTGCAGACTGCCCCTTTATCTTGGTGCTGTTGACAGACATGCAGTTTAGCCAACCTGTACAGACTCCTAAATAACTCCACAGGAGTGAGCACAATGTTATCTATATGACACACATGAACTAGTACTGTCTAACTGTGAAAAACTTTCAAAATACTCTGAGCTAGGAGGTGGTTTTCAACAGTTTAGAAATCAGTTTGAGGCTACCTAGGTTTAGCTTTTCAAAAATACCACCAAGGGAACAAAGCAAATTTGATAATAAAAGTAAATTGGAAAGTTGTTTACAATTGCATGCCCTAACTGAATCATGAAAGTTTAATTTTGACTGGACTGTCCCTTTAAGTCTGCTCTGGTAATTGGAGAGTCATCTCCTGTTTGAGAGGTACTACTTGTGTTATCAATGAAAGGTGATTCCATTTCCTCTGTGCATTGAGGTTCCATTGCTTTAAAAAAATAAATGTTCTATTTTTATTTATGGGTATTATACACTTACGTGTTTGTGCTAGAATGTCACTGCTACTGTGGTAACGTTTGTTTATTTAGATGTTATTAAAAGGTAGATTTCTGTCAAATGTTATGTTTTGGCAGCTGTATTTAGACTTATTTAGTGCTTCGTTACCTTATGTGAGCTCTTGATCATCTTTTCTCACTGAGAAGAGTTCCACAGGCCTCAACTGCTCCCGTGTGCGTAACTGCCGTTATTTTATGGTATGTGAAGCTTGGTCCGTCTTCCTGAGCTATTGGCTCTTATTTCCCATGCTTGTGTGCTTCACTGGTCCCTTTTCAGAGATCCTGCGTGTTTAGCTGCGGATTCTGGGACTCACGATTCTCCTGGAAACAGGTGTAGTAGGCCGCAACTCGGTACTTCTGTTAAGTCCCTTGTCCTCTATGTGATCCATGTCGCAAGCTGAGCAGTTGAAAACACTTTGTGTAGTCTTAAACTGACATTTTTAAGCCTTTAGGAGCGATCTCTATTGGAGCTCTAACTCGATGCGGCCATGCTGGTACGTGGCCAGCTCCACCCCCCCCCTAATTTTAACTATCTAATTTACTTTTATCATCAAATTTGCTTTGTTCTCTTGTTATTCTTAGTTGAAAGCTAAACATAGGTAGGCTCATATGCTAATTTCTAAGCTTTTGAAGGCCACCTCTGCATTTGACAGTTGTTCACAGCTAGAGGGCGTTCATGTGTTTAATATAGATAAAACTGTGCTCATGCACGTGAAGTTATTTAAGAGTCAGCACTAATTGCCTGAAATGCAAGTCTGTCAAAAGATCTGAGATAAGGAGGCAGTCAGCAGAAGCTTAGCTGCAAGGTAATTACAGAGGTAACAAGTATATTTCTATAACAGTGTTGGTTATGCAAAACTGGGGAATGGTAAATAAAGGGATTATCTATCTTTTTAAACAATAACATTTTTGGTGTTTTCTATTTTTTTAAAAGCTCATTTGGGTTTTACAATGATTAAGGGCGCATAAAAAAAAGACACGTCTATGCTTACCACAGTCTTGAATAGTTTCAGACTGGGAAATTTAAGGATCCTTGACAAAGCTGCAACTGCAAAGAAACTTGTGTTGGATTGATGGTCTATGTCAGAAGGATGGGGGAGGGGCATTACAACACTGTGACTGTTAGCTGTAATTGGGATATAAGCTAAAAGTAACAGCAATGCCTACTCTGAGACCAGTTGTTTAAAGATTAATAATGGTATAATGGTCTGTTGTTTTATGGACCCTTAACAGTTGTTTACCCTGAGTGACCTTTGAAGCATATATTTTATGAACAACCAATAAAAAATTGTTAGAAATGTAGCCTGGAGTGCCATGGTTATTATATATTGTGTACTATACTTGTAACTAATGCAGAGTCCCTTCATATGAGTACTTCCTTGGCAAAAAAAATCCTTTTATGTCAATTGTGCTGCAGAGTCACACAATGCTACCTCTCTTTTTCTTTTGAATTCTAGATTATATGGATTTTGAAATCCTTTTAAAAAAATGCCTACTAGGAAATAGAAAAAGAAATCTTTTTTTTCTTAAAATTCAATGAAAGTGTATTTGTTTGAATAATTAGGCACAGGGTTACATGTTCACAATACATATATTTTATCTTTAAAAGCACCAAAGTCAGTACTGCCTTCTTTTACCCTTTAGTGCCCAATCATATAATTTAATCCCATATCATTTAAGGTTTCAGATACATCAATGACATTAGTGCTTTTTTAAAAAAAATAAAAAGATTTTTTGTTAGTAATTAATTATATTAAAAAAAAATAATGTTCCATTGAATGCTGCTATATTTTTACAGAAAGTTTGTCACTGACTTATTTAGTTATCTGGATCCAACTAAGTATTGGGGTTATTTATTTTAGACTGGTAATTTTGCTTTTATTATTCAGATAGAACATACAATTTTAAATAACTTTCCAATTTACTTCTATTATCAATTGTGCTTCATTCTCTAGGTATCCTTTATTGAACAAGCATCAATTCACTACTGTTAGCTAGCTGAACACACATAAACCAATGAAGAAGGAGCTACACACGGCATAATCCTTTGAAACGCGTAAGGCATATCACAGGCTCACACATTGAGCCTTTCTTTTCTGTCGGATGCTTTGACTCTGCAGAATCTAATTTTTTAAAAAGGTTGCAACCGGCCAGTACAACCTGTTTTTGAGTCACTCTACCAACTACATTAAGGAGAAATACTAACTGTATTAAGGAGAAATATATACATTGCTATTGTCTATGTGGAAAATTTGTTTACAGGCTTTTAAGTTACCTCATAATCATTGAGGTTATTGAATGTAAGTTTGCATTTAGCCATCATTCTAAATTTATAAATAAATAAAAACAATATTACACTATGTCCTGCATTTCTGTTCCCTTTTTATGACACTGGGTCATCGACTGAGGTGAATATCTACAAGTGGATTCTTTGCCTTCTTTTTGGGGACGACTACCAGAACCTTAACTAGAGGGATTTCTACATGAAAACTACGGAGACAGAGCAAGGCTTTGTGATCAAGACCGAGGAAACGAGTCATCCTTACAGTACCATCCTAATCGTGCTTCACACTCACCTCATATGATTGAGGGTACTTTTTGTAAGTAGTACATACAGACCCCTTTGGGATAGATATTACTTACTTGACTATTTCTGAATAGTGTTATAGAGACCCTTTTTTTTTGCATATCTGTTTTACTCAGAACTGTCACAAACAAACCCCTTACCCTATATCACACCATTCAGCAACATTATATCACTGGGACATTGAAAATCCAAGACTGTGTTTGGTTGTTTATTTTGTTTATCTCTGTAATCCAGAGATCCCAGAAAGGTGTTTTTTCTGTGAACATTGCAACTATTGTTGTTTGTATTATTACTATTGATTGTGTTTACTGTTATATACAAGTTGCTGAAGGGGCACACCAACTGGCGCAGTATCCCTACCAGTATACTTCTTTTACATTTTTTCTTTTAAGGGATTTCCTAGAAAGGGTTATCCCGTCCACTGGTAGGCATTTTACTAGCAGCAAGTTGATTGTTCTTCCCATCCACATCTATGCATTTCCAGTATAATTAATCGACCAATTAATTATTGCATATTTTGTAAACACAACATTGTACACATATATATATATATATATATATATATATATACACATATATGTAGATATATATGTACATACAACCACCTATCTAAAGACAAACAATTTATCTATAATCAAGAATAACACATTGTGTATTAAATCAGATTTATTTAGATCTCAAATTATATATATATATATATATATATATATATATATATGTGTGTGTGTGTGTGTGGGTGTGTAGCACCAATCAACAGTTAGCTACCAGCTCCTGGGCCTACCTAGGTATGCTTCTCAACAAAGGATACCAAAAGAACAAAGCAAATTATTTAACAGAAGTACATTCGAAAGTTGTTTAAAGTTTTATGCTATATCTGAATCATAAAATACAATGTTTGGGTTTCATATCCCTTTAATTAGGATTTCAGTAGAAGTGTAAACACAGGGGAAAATGAATCAATGGTGTGTATTTGTAGGCCAAAAAAGGGGCAAAACTTACAATAAAGGACTAAAAGAATAGAAAACGCTGATGTGCGACATTACATTAATTTATCGATTAAAATGTTTCTGTCATGATTCAGACAGGGCAAAAAGTTTTTTTTTTACTTTACGGGGGGCCAGAACTAGCTCTGGAGCTGGATGGTCACACATCTCAACAGCTCCGGCTATTCTACTTTCAAAAATCAAGCTTTGTGACCGTCCAGACCCTACTTTTTCAACAATATTGATAGCCTAAGGGCTCTGGAGTCTTAGAAGCCTGGTATTATAAAGAAAAAACACTCTGCTATTAGATCTTTGCTCCCTAGGCACTGCTCTACTCAGAGTCCTTAGGAGAGGCCATTTCCTAGCCCACGTGGAGATCAGGAGGGGGAATCAGATCGACTAAATGCTCCATTCCAGTTCCATCAATGAGCGCAGCTATATATATGCACACCATGATATCAGTGGCTTACATCCTCAGAAAGGTTAACAACCTCCTGGACAATTGCCAGACTGCTCTTACATATGCTCTAAAATGGCGCTCCAGTTTGATGAGATCGATCCTGTGGAGCCTGACACCCACAAAGCTACCTCCATAGCAGCGGATGCTATAGATGATGTCCTGAAACCTCAGAATCTACCACCCAAGTTACATGATGGAAACGGAGATATATTAATAGACGCTGTGGAGACAAATGGACTGACCTATGGGATGGATGCAAGGAGTACACGGAGAGATGTAAAGTGCCTCACTGCCTTCTCTATCACCTATGGTGCTGTTGTGGAGGGGAAATGCGCCTTGAGAGCGACTACCTTGAAGGTGATGCAATTGGCAACCGCGATGTACCCCTGGATAAGGCCAACGACATCAAACTGGGGACAATGTTTGACGGTCTTTCGCGACATTGCTAGAGGAATCCACTTACTTAGGCCCTCCGGTACAGGATGAACACTGTGCAGCAGGTAGTTCCTGGTTGCATGCAGAGCCACACCGGGAAACTAATAAAGACTGCTGTGCAACGGTCTTCACGTTATTTGTTTATCTCTACCTGACGTTTTGATACCCCATTAGCTATTGTTGACTTGTTGCCTGCTCTTCAGCTGTCCTTGCTCCCTTTGATACTCCCCGCCTTAGAGTGTTGCGGTTTGTATAATATAATAGTTTGTACTATGCAAGACCAAATAGATTACTACCTGTGAATTCAAGCTTACTAGTGTTTAGAATCAGCGACTAAGGAAGCCTATTATTAGACATTCCCTAGAAATATATTGAACTTTGTACTAGAGGGCCTATTAGTGTCCAAGTCTATATGCAGCCATGGGTGCACTACTACAGTTTTAAATTCCCACAGGGTTACGGGATCTATATGGCTCATATAACAGCCACAACTATATATATATGCTATACTAGGGGGTCCTTTTAATGTCATGGGGAGGGCGTTGTGCTGTCTGCGGCCGGGGTGGCACCTTGTGGTTTCCTCTTGTATTATGCTCTAAAGCTCCAATAAGTTCTAGTAGCTTCCTATTATAGTCCTAGATGGCAATTTCTTTACGTGAAGTGTATACTATACCCTTATGTTTAATGCTAGAAATGCCTACACAGTCCATGAGTATTCACTGTCAGAGGTACACAATATACCAATGCATACCTAGTTTGCGACAACTTATCTGTCCAGTGGTAGATCATGATTGGAAAATGCCTATATTGCATATATCCTTATCTCCCAAGATGGGATAGTGCTTGCTAAGCATTACTATACTTTTCTCTCTGGGTTATATGTTTAGTTGCAGTGTTACCCTGACATACGGGTTCCTTATTTGGAGAGATAATAGTTCAGTTTAACTGTATGTTTAAATATTGTGCATTTTGTGACACTGAATGTCTGATTATATCAATTTCACAACTATGGCTCATATGAGTATAAGGATTGACTCACATGTCTTGTAATCTATTATTGTAATCTGTTTGTTTATTCTGTATGATATTCTCAAACTAGTTCCCCATACAGTCACTCTGGGTCCTATAATACTCCTGGGCCCAACCTGTTCCCCCTCACCCAAATGCTTATTGGATAAGCTTAGGTAAATGCATCCTACAAAATCTTATTTCACCTCCCAAATTTCTATTATTAACAAACATTTTATTACAGAGGCAAATGACTATAAACTGCTCCCTAGGCGACTTTACAATTTATAGTATAAAATTATTTCATCAACCAATATTACAATCCAAAACTTATTGTTATCTAAACCTACGTATCGCCCACAACTAGTTCTAATTTATCATAGTTTGCCTCTGCAGTACTAAATATTACCCCTGCCCCTGTAAACTAGACACTACTTCTCTTCCCTACTTTTATTTTCACTGGTCACGGGCAATAATTGGCCGCTCAACATGCAGGGATCCAGTTGGTTATAAATATAAAAGAGGTTTGATGTTGAATATATTTTTGCTTACTCACAAATTGACGTGCTTATGTCTGAGAGAGTTGTATCTCATTTACTATTATGGTATTGCATCCTAAACCTTTTGTGTTCAAGATAGAACCTAGTGACAGCTAAGAAAAACTGCTCTCATATTCTCAAATGTAAGATTGTATTGTAACCCTGCGTCTGTTTGTATTAAGTTTTTTAACCTCAATAAAAATACTTTAAAAAAAAAAAAAAAACAATTTACTTCTATCAGATTTGCTTTGTTTTCATGGTATTCTTTGTTGAAAAACATACCATTATTGTGCACGTGTCTGAAGCACTACAGGCAGCAGTTTGTGAAAACACTGCTGCCATATAGTGTTTTTACAATGTGTAACATTGTTAATAGCATTCTTGCAATACTGCCATATATTGCTCCAAACAAGTGCACACTCCCGAACTTATCTAACTGATTTTTAACAAAAGATAGCAAGAGAAGAAAGTAAATATCATAACATAAATAAATTGCTAGTTGTTTTTTTTATTTTTATTTTACACTATCTAAATACTGAAAGAAAAGAATTGGGTCCCTTTAACCATATAATTGTGTGTTTAAAAGTTTGTTCTCATTATTACAGTTAGTATTGAAAATAATCACATTTAGTTGCTTTGCAATCTGAAATAAAGACAGACACAGTGTTTGTTTATCCAGTTGTAATTACTCAGTGCAACTTATAACATCCAAGTCAAAGATACAACACCAACATGTCAAGCAAAAATAAAGACAATTCAAAAATAGAATCACTGAGTCGGAAAAAGGATCACCCCCTCCTAAAATTACTTGTAAACTCAATCAGGTGTAGCTAATCACCTTCTCAACGGCACACACAAAGCCATTTGACCTTCAACTGTGATCAGCTGTGTACATATTGATAAGCTCAGCTTGAAAATAGCTTTTCTGGAGCATCTCTGTCCCTGGTAGTGCAACTGAAACAAACAATCAACTATGGGTGGCAAGGCACTGTCAAAAGATCTCCGGGATAAAGTTGTAAACAGGCACAAGCCAGGACAAGTATAAAAGAAAATATCAAAGGTTTTATCAATGCCTAGAAGCACAGTGAAGTCTTTTATTAAGAAGTGTAAGGTATTTGGTACACACAGACCCTCTCTGGATCAGAACATCACTCCAAACTGGATGAAAGAGCCAGGAGGAAACTGGTCAGAGAGGCTACCAAAAGGCCCACAGCAACTCAGAAGCAGTTGCAGGAATTTATGACAAAGAGTGGTCATTGTGTGCATGCGACAACAATATCACAAATTCTCCACAAATGTTGCTTGTATAGGAGGGTTGCAAGAAAAAAAATCCACATGCAGTCATGACTGAGCTTTGTCATTACACACCTAGAAGATTCTGAGGCCACGTGGAAAAAGGTGTTATGGTCAGATGAGACTAAAATTGAATTATTTGGCCTCAATACCAAACGATATGTCTGGAGGAAATCCAACACAGCTCACCATCCAAATAACACCATACCTACAGTAAAGCATGGAGGTGGTAATATCCTGTTATAGGGGTGTTTTTCTGCAGCAGGCACTTGAGCACTTGTCAGGATAGAAGGAATAATGGATGGGGCAAAATACTGTCAAATTTTTGAGGAAAATCTGCTGCCCTCTGCAAGGAAGTTGTCAATGGGAAGAAGGTTTACCTTGCAACATGACAATGACCCAAAGCACACAGCAAAAATGACCACACAGTGGTTGAAAGAGAAAAAGGTGAATGCCCCTGCATGGCCTAGTCAGAGCCCAGACTTAAACGCCATTGAATATCTGTGGCATGACTTGAAGACTGAATCCACAAATGGTCACAATCAAATGTAACGGAACTTGAGTAGTTAGCAAAGAAGAGTGGGCAAATATTGCACAGTCTAGCTGTGCAAAGTTAGTAGAGACATATCCCAACAGACTAAAGGCTGTAATTAAAGCAAAAGGTGGTTCAACATAATACTGACACAAGGGGGTGATTCTTTTTCCAACTCAGTGATTCTGTTTTTGAATTTTCTTTATTTTTGTCTGACATGTTGGTGTTGTATCTTTCACTTGGATGTTAAAAGTTGCACTGAGTCATTACAACTGGATAAACAAAAACTGTGTCTGTCTTTATTTTAGGCTGCAAAGCAACAAAATGTGATTATTTTCAAGGGGTGTGATTCTTTTCAGTACCCACTGTAAATACTAAAGAAGAAAGTTTATTATGGTGTGTATATTTGTCAAGCTACAACTTCTATTAATATTTGAATTTACATTTCTGTGTATGTATTGTGTATGGATCTGAATTAAATAAAAGATTAATTAAGATGTACTGTGCCAAAAATGGGCAATAAAAACAATACCTTATGGGTCAGCATAAAGAGACAGTCTACTCCAGAATTTTTATTGTTTAAAAAGGTAGATAATCCCTTTATTACCCATTCCCCAGTTTTGCATAACGAACACAGTTATATTAATACACTTTTTACCTCTGTGATTACCTTGTATCTAAGCATCTTCTGACAGCTCCCTGATCACATGACTTTTTTATTTATTATCTTTTTACTTGCATTTATTTATTTATTATTGTGTTGTGCTAAATTTTAAATAACTCCTCGGGCGTTAACACAATGTTATCTATATGGCCCACATGAACTAGCAGTCTTACGGTTATTTTAATGTACTTTTTACCTCTGTGATTACTTTGTATCTAAGCCTCTGCAGACTGCCCTTTTATTTCAGTTCTTTTGACAGACTTGCATTTTAGCCAATCAGTGCCCTCTCATAAGTAACTCCACGGGCATGAGCAGTGCACAATATTATCTATATTGCACAAATGAACTGACACCCTCTAGCTGTGAAAAACTGTCAAATGCATTCAGATAAGAGGCGGCTTCAAGGGCTTAGAAATTAGCATATGAGCCTACCTAGGTTTAGCTTTCAACTAAGAATACTAAGAGAACAAAGCAAATTTGATGCTAAAAGTAAATTGGAAAGTTGTTTAAAATTACATACCCTATCTGAATCATGAAGGTTTAATTTTGACTAGACTGTCCCTTACATCACATCTAAAAGGTAGAAAGAACCGGTTTTATCAATCTTGCCATCCAACAAGAGGTGAAGAGAAGATGTTACTATTGTTTTCAGAACAAAATACGGTACATTATAATAAACTTTGATGGGGGGGTGAATGGCAGTCTGCTCTTATCAGAATTTATATTGAAGTCAATGAAGACATTAGGCATTGCCATACAATATATATGCCAAATGCAATGCTATATTTAAGTGATATAATTTGCTCTATAATTTGTGTTTTTTGTGGAATTAATTTTCATAAATTTGAGACCTAGTTTGCAACTTGGGGCAGAAAAGTTGTTACTTGTATGAATTCTGATTTAAAAACAAAATTCCCATAGCAATAAATTCTAGGTATACCTTGGTCTATGTATAAGGATATTTTTTTTATCTATGATAAAAGATAGATTCTGCTTTAATCTGTAAACTAAATATATACATGTATTCTCATTTTAAAGGAAAATATATAAAGATTTCATAAATCTTTTTTTAACAAAAGTATATGAATACTTACTTATACATGATACTTTATCACAGTAACAATCAGTGGAATCCTTGTCTGGGTTAACACAAAGAAAATAAGCGGGGAATCATTATAGGAAAAAATATCTGAGAAAGAAGGTGATCTTGTGAGTGAGAAAGTAGAGAATTGGCTGTAAACTGCAAACTATATCCATAGGAGTATTCATTTCTATCAAAAGAGTATTGTTTACTTTGCAGTTGGCCCTCGGGCTACACAGTGTGACTGAGCCATCTGTTAGAAGAAAGATGTTTCTATTTCGGATATAATCAAGTGAATCCATGTACAGACGTCAAAAGATGAGTTGCATAGCACCCAGTGTTTTAGCTTCCTAATGGACGATACTGGCAAAAGATGAAAGATATAAAAGTTTCTTCTCATTGACCAATGTGACTGATAAGGGAGGTGTTTAGCACAATGAATGGACCATAAAGTCTTCTCTATAACAGTCAAAGACTGCAATTCTTCCAGGGTTGGACAATGATTCCACAAGCTTCCCTTCGCCTGACAGTTTATCCAGTCAAATTGCTCTTGATGCGGTAAGCGCCATGAAACTCTTCCAAAAGTTGCTGAGGTTTATTTATACGTTTATTTCCAGTTGTGGTTTACAAATTGTTCTAGCACACATGGATTGATCTCCCGACACAACATTCTTACAAAGCTCACTTAGGACACATAGGAATAAACTGTAAAACAACTGATGCAATCATCAATAAATCTCTAATGTTTAGAAGGATACAACCAACTGGAATATGAACTAATCTCATTGTCTTCGAGATACCACAAGATAACTGATATTATTTTACATATATATTTAAAAGAACAAAGATCTAAAATGCTAGACAAATATTTTATTGAGCAAGAGGCAGGGGGACATATAATATATATATATATAGCTTTAAAAAGAAATTTTCACATACTTTCTGTACATTAGCTTAATATATTTTCTTTGGGTAGTAGTAAAGATTTTGCATGAACCAGCAATACTGTGTAATTACTTTGAAAATTAGAGGGACATTGTACTCAAAATTTGTCATGCATATGAAACTTTTTTTTTTTTTGCATGGACAAAAACGTTAAGCAAAGCTGGCTAATTTGAAAGTGAATGGAACAAGAAATGTATATTTGTGAACAAGTAATACTTAGGTATCTATTGCTCACTGGCTGATAGATAAAATTCCCACAAATAAAGTTGGTATATTGACAACAGAAAAATATACATTTTAAAACATTCTTTTTTTTAATGAAGAATGTTTTTTGTACCAAGGCCCTTTTTAATTCAATATTTTAAGATGAAAACTAAACACCATACATAAATCTGGCATCTTCCTTTCTCGCTATTTATGAGATTAGGAAAACACAGATGATATTTATGGTCAAAACAAACAAAATATGCATAAGGAGACCTGCACTGCACCAATTCTATGAAAGACAGACTAATGAACTCCTTATATTTTTTTTATAAACCTGGTCAATCCTTCAAATCACATTATTAAGTCAATTGTACTTATGAAATGATATCTGCCTATACAGTAATCACAGCTCTGCATTCATCTAAAAGTATATCAGTATATGTAAAAAAAAATTACTTCAGATTTGCTGATTTTATTTGAATTTTTTTTTGCCTCACATTATAAAAATAAAATACTAGCATCATATGTTGATTAAATGTTTAAGAAACACCAAACCACACATAGGGTGCCAACCATAGTGCATTAAATGTGATATTGAATCTTAAAACATTCAAAAAGCAAATAAAAAGATTGGCAAAATTAGGACATATAACGCTGTTTAACACATTTGGGATTTCTAAGCTTCCTGGCAGTCAGATCTCTGTGTAGTACTCAGTATTGTACTCTCCTAACGCAAAGGGAAATAATTCTATGATATATTAAAAAATATTTATTGCCTTTTAACATTCCTATCATTTAAAAAAAAAAAAAAAAAAAAGAAGACAATCAATCAAACTCATGTAATATAAAATGTACATTTATTTTATACCTAGCAAAAAAGCTATGTTACTAATTAAACTTTCATAATGTATTTTTTCCAGTTCCCTGGAATTGAAAGGGAAATTAAACATCCTGAGATTGTAATACAGTTTTTTTATGAGTAGTAAAAACATTGCAGTATAATTTCATAATTTAGTTTGTTCCCCTTTTCCGTAATTTAACACAGGATTTCCAATCCCCTGAGTTTCCATAAACTGAGTCCCTTATCTAATCTCTTCTGTTGAAGAAAATGAGTTACAGGTAAAGTACGTTATAGTTAATTGATATTTAAACCTCTACTATAAATTTACAAACATACATCTATATATTATTCCCAGTGTATTTTTTGCTTAGAATACTACATTCTAACATTCATGTACTATTTATAGCTCTGGTACTGGTCTTTCTTTAGGCCTCCCTAACAGGCCAGGTTTTGAGGATATCTGAACTAGAGCACAGGTGAAATAATCAGCTGACTCCCCTATTGGGTAGTCCTGAGGACAGGTTTAAAAACCAGTGGTTTATAGTAATAACAAATATTAAAATATCCGGTAAAGCTATACAGAATGAAAGCTTTAAATTAATTGGACATTCATTCATAATTTTAATGGAATAATCGGTGTAACCTAATTTTATTAGTTCAATCGTTTTGGTACATTTCCCTTCTCCTGCCGCCCACCGCCATATGGAACTAAACAAGCTCTGAAGCTTTTCTTTTTATTTGAGTGGCTAGCACGGCTATTGGATACGAGCTGGAAACGTCACCTCTTGGCAAAGAAAAATACATTTGTGGTGGGCAGCCAGAGAAGTGTAATGTAAGAAAACAATTAAACTAATCAAATTAGTTCTTTTAAATTTACTATTACTCTAATGTCTCTCTAATTGTAAAAACCATGGGTTTTTCCAATTCAAAGACATTTACAAGACTACCCCAGCCACAAAGCTTTTAACCTTAAAGGGACAGTATACACTCATTTTCATATAACTGCATGTAATAGACAATGCTATAAAGAATAAGATGCACAGATACTGATATACAAATCCAGTATAAAACTGTTTAAAACTTACTTAGAAGCTGTCAGTTTGGCTCTGTTGAAAAGGCAGTTGGAAAGCCCACTGCAAGTGGGAAATAAGACACTCCCCCCTCCCCCTTCTTTTGCATATGAAAAGACCATTTACACAAACAGGAGCAAGCTGGAGAAGGTAGCTGACGGTATTCTCATAAAACTTTAGGGCTTGGTTAGGAGTCTGAAAATCAGAGCAATGTTATATAAAAATAAGCAAAACTATACATTTATTTAAAAAAAAAAAACTTTATGGGCTTTATAAATAGATCATCTACAAAACATTTATGCAAAGAAAAAATGAGTGTATAATGTCCCTTAAATAATAAACACAGTAAATTGTTGGCAGGCCCTGTTTCTGTAGCATGATATGCCATTGTATGTAAACTGTAAATTAAAAGGGCAGTCAACACTTAAAATTGCTATTGTTTAAAAAGATAGATAATGCCTTTTTCTATCCATCCCCCAGCTTTGCACAACCACCACTGTTATATTAATATACTTTATAATATCTAAACCTCTACATTTCTGATTGTTTCTAAGCCCTTAAAGACAGCCTCTTATCACATGCTTTTTATTAGCTTTTCAGAACAGGGTAGTACTAGTTCATGTGAGCCATATAGATAACATTGTGATTACGCCCGTGGCTTGTGGCAGAAACTGCACTAATTGGCTAAAATGCAAGTCAATAGATAACAAATAAAATGTAATGTGATCAGGGGGCTGTCAGAAGATGCTTAGATACAAGGTAATCACAGAGGTAAAAAGTACATTAATATAACTGTGTTGGTTGTGCAAAACTGGGGAATGGGTAATAAAGGGATTATCAATCTTTTAAAACAATAAACTTCTGATGTAGACTGTCCCTTTAAACATCTCCATCTAAATCCCACTGAACAAAATCACAATCAGGTGTTTTTTTTGGCTGTAGAATGAAATACCCTTTGACTTTGGTTCAGCCCACCATTATACAAGGACATCTGCCAATATCTCAATATGATCTATTTAATGAGATTACACTAAGAATCCGCATTGTCCTCTGGCTCAGAGCACCTCTTAGAGCAGTATACAGTAAGTGTAGTGCTCTTGACAGTATCATATATAAATTCTATTTATACATTTTCCATAGTGACACACAGTGTTTCTGTTTTAAAGTATATTTGGGCACAGTGGAAGGCCAGGGATAGTTGTTTTTTTTTTTTTTTTTTTTTTTTTGCACAGCCTCACAACAACAGGTCAGTGGTAACAGAGGGCTGTAACGCTCAGACTACAACCGCAGCGTACAGATTCCGGAGCCCAGGGAGGCAATAAATAGCAAAAGGTGACAGTACAAAGACCTGAGATAAAGGTCACAAACAGAGATAAGCACCCTCCGGTACAGTTAACCAGGCCACGGACTGCTGGCACGGCTATCAGCCACATAATAGGAGTGACGCAGCACACAAAACCAAGCACAGCATTCAGTGAGCCCGGGAAGGCAGGTGAGCAGAATTGCATAGAGAGAGACTGCAGGTTACAAGAGGGATATATTAAACTGACAAGCACCAAGCCCTAAATAACTTAATACCCCCAATGGGGGGAATACAGCCTACAAACCAGCATAAAATTCCTCAATAAGCCTCTTATAATAAGACTTTTTACACAGGGTGAATAGGACTCAAAAGAAAAAAGTGTGCAGTCACTGCTGGCTGTAAATATATAGTTAACTCCATAGCTGCAGTATACCCCAAGCATAAGGGGCATCTCACAGAAAGGGTAGAGGGAAAGCATAATACAATACCCTGCTAGTCCAAACAGCCCTACTCACAAAGTATTAGGCCAGATAAGCCCACGTTGGGCATATATAGCCTGAGATCCTCACTCACACAAACAGGTCACACAAACAGGTCAGCCAACTGCACCGCCACACCAACCATTAAAGTATGCCAGCTCGCAAACAAAGCAAACCAGACGGAGCTACAAATTCCAAAATTCTGCAACAGTATCTGAAACCAGTGGACTCACACACACCTCCAGCTACAACCACTCCTAATGCCCCTACATCAGCTGAGGAGCCGCAGGTCACACAACAAACATCGCCCAGCCTCTCAGGCCTCACAAAGGAAGATTTAAGATCTCTCTGTACCAAGGATGATGTCAAAGAGATCATGTCAGAAGTTAAAACTTGGTACACAGATCTGAAGCGGGACCTGTCCAGAGTGGCCCAAAGAGTAACAAATCTAGAGGAGAACCACAACACAACCTATACTGATATTCAACATATGTCACGTTTGGCATATGAGCAGGAGGAGACTATACACCATCTCTTGGAAAAGGTGGAAGATTTAGACAATAGGGGTAGGAAGAACAACCTTTGGATACGTGGCATCTCTGAGTCTATACAACCGGCAGCCTTGGAGGGCTGCGTACAAGACCTATTCCGGACCCTTAAGGGAGACAGCAGTGTACCCGATGTGTTTATTGAAAGAGCACACTGAGCTCTGAGAGCCAAACCACCACCTAAAGCAGCCCCCAGAGACGTCATCCTTAAACTCCTTCATTTTAAAGATAAGGAAGAAATCCTCAAATACGCCAGGCAGAAACAGGACTTCACACGCGCAGGTAACCGCATTCAGATCTTTGCTGACCTGAGTCCAGCCACCCTACAGAAAAGGAGAGATCTCAACCACATTACCACTGCCTTACGAGCACAGAAAAATACCCTACAGATGGGGGTTTCCAGTCAGTATTATAGCAACAAGAGAAGGAACCACTGCTGTTTACAGGTTTAGGGAAGATCTACTACGCTTCTGCAAATCGCTGCAGATCACCATCCAACATCCAGAGAACACAGGGCATGTGAACATGGAAACACAGAGACCACGCAACAGGCGCTTTCTGCCTTCAGAGGAAAGAACAAGGCCAGACTCTGAAAAACAAGTTGCCGCAACAAATACACACACAAATCAAGCAGACTCTTGTAGGCTCCCAGATAGTGTGTATTCATTAGTCTGAGGGGACTCACAATCATCCTAGATGGCTACAGGTCATATGATATGTATTTACACTTAAGTTAATGGGCTTAGGGTCGGGGATACTGCCCTAAATTGTTATATTTTCCTTTTTCTTCATTTGTATGACATTGTTATTTTGTTATTGTATTGAAAATCTTTTGTGCTCCAGGTTTATCCATAGGACTGGTTGGGCCCTTTGCTCTCTGGTCATCTAGTCACAGCACAACTCCTCAATCCGACAGTCTCCTCACCGCATACACCTACTAACCTCACCTGACCCTTTGATAGGGGACCGGGGACAGATACCCATCTTAGTAAGACGCTCCACATACTTTAGCCGCAGGTGAGCATTGACTGCATTCCAACACATCAAACAGTTAAGAACAAGGAAAACATTGCCATGGCAGGCCAGAGGGAACCGCAGGGGCAACCCCTCAAACTTATATCAATCAATGCCAAAGGACTTAACAGTCCTGAAAAAAGGTCGGTAGCATTTCGCCAGTTACACAAAGCAACAGGGGACTTTGTACAAGAGACTCATTTCAAAATGGGAAGGGAACCTAAGTTTATAAATAATAAGTACAAGACCTTTTTCCTGGCCTCTGGGCCATCAAAGAGAGGGGGAGTAGGCATATTTTTAAAAAACTCTGTCCATTTTCAACCAAAACATGCCATAAAGGACCCCAAAGGAGCATACTTAGTAGTTACAGGGCTCCTTTTCAATACATACGTTACACTGGTAAACGTGTATCTACCCAATCAGGGACAACACATAGTCTTTAAACAAGTGATTCAGTTACTACTTGAGCACATGAGGGGCATGATGTTTATGGCGGGCGACCTTAACTCGCCACTGGACCCCACACGCGACACTTCAATAGGGCAAACAAGCACACCACTAAAAGTCATAAAATCTATAAACTCTCAATTACAGCTCCTAAAATTACATGATATCTGGAGAACCAAAAATCCAGATGCCTCAGATTTTACATTCTACTCACACCCACATCATACATACACTAGGATTGATTATATTATAACAGATCAGATAGGACTATCCATGATAGAGTCAGCCGACATTCTACCAATAACATGGTCTGACCATGCCCCAGTGACGTGCTCGGTCGTATGGCAGAGCGCGCCACCACATACCTTCTTGTGGAGACTGGACGAAGCCGACCTAACCAACCCATTAGTTAAACTGGACATCGACAAGACATTAGGGCATTATTTTAGGGAAAACACTTCAGCTGACACATCAGCATCCATATCATGGAAAGCACACAAATGCGTGACACGGGGGGAGTTCATCAAACACAAGGTGAGGAAAATTAAAACTGATCGACAGTTTGTGAACTCCACTCTTTCACAAATACGGTACTGGGAAACGCAACACAAACAAGCACCAACATCTCCAATTTTCTTAAAGAACCTCACCAAAGCAAGAAATGACCTAAATAACCATTATATCAGGGAATATCAACACAAAGCTACGATGTTGAAGCAAAAATATTTTGATGTAAACAATAAATCAGGCTCCTCATTGGCCAAGGCGTTAAATGCCAACAATTAACCACACATGTACACATGTTAGCAGATGCAACAGGAGACATACACAGGGACAGTGCTAAAATAGCGGAGACATTCAGACAATATTATGAAAACTTATATAACATCCGAAATGACTGCGGTCAACACGAGATAGACAGTTACTTGGAGGGGGTGACCTTACGCACACTTGACATAGAGAACATTGAAGCATTGGAATCACCGATCACACATGATGAAATTACAGCTGCCATCAAATCCATGCCAAACGGTAAGAGCCCAGGACCAGATGGGTTGGGCATCAGCTACTACAAAACTTTCATCCACCATCTGCGTACACCGCTAGCATCACTATTCAATTTATTATCAAAGGGACATGAAACCCAATTTTTTAATTTTGTGATTTAGAAAGAGCATGTCATTTTAAAAAAACGTTCTAATTTATTTCTAATATCTAATTTGCTTCATTCTCTTGATATCACTTGCTGAAAAGCATATCTAGATATGCTCAGTAGCTGCTGATTGGTTGCTGCACATAGAGGCCTTGTGTGATTGGCTCACACATGTGTATTGCTATTTCTTCAACAAAGGATATCTAAAGAATTGAGCAAAGTAGATAATAGAAGTAAATTGAAAAGTTGTTTAAAATTGCATGCCCTATCTGAATCATGAAAGTTTAATTTTGACTAGATTGTCCCTTTAAGAGATGGGGGCTTTACAGAACATATGTTGGAGGCCAATATCACAGTATTACCCAAACATGACAAATGCCCAAATAAACCAGAAAATTATTGCCCCATTTCCCTCCTGAACTCAGACATCAAGATCTTTGCTAAGATCTTGGCCACCAGAATTAATAAGTACTTACTCAAGTTGATACACCCGTATCAGGTGGGTTTCGTCCCTGGGAGGGAGGCGAGGGACAATACATTAAAAGTTCTGCAATTGATGACTTACACCCAACAACATAACATCCCGTCAATCTTTGTGTCGACAGACGCAGAAAAAGCCTTTGACAGGGTTCACTGTCATTTCCGAAAGGCGGTCTTGCACAAAATGAAATTTAGTGACACCTTCATAGCCCAAATCTTCACACTATATAGACATCCGACGGCGCGGGTCAGGGTTAATGGCCTATTATCTGATAAGCTATACATCCAAAACGGCACGAGACAAGGATGCCCCCTTTCGCCGATCCTCTTTGCTATAACCATAGAGGCACTGGCCCAAAAAATAAGAGAGGACACACAGATTTCAGGGATTTCTGTAAAATCAAGTGAGCACAAGCTCGCACTCTACGCGGATGATGTGCTACTTACACTGACTAAAATAGAAACCTCCTTGCCCAGAATCCTAGCCACATTCAGGGAATATGGCCGGGTTTCCAATTTTCACCTTAACATAACTAAATCCGAGTTACTGAACAACACATATGGCCCTGACGAACTCCCAGAGATCCTACAAGACTGTCCACTCAGAACACAACAGACCAAAATGAAATACCTGGGTATTTACATATCTCCGGACCCACAGGTCTTATTCCAGGCTAATTACAAAACATTAGAACAAACACTGGTGTCAGACCTCTCCAGCTGGAAAAAGAAAACGATATCGTGGGTAGGGAGAATCAATGTTATTAAAATGAATGTAGTCCCAAGGTTACTATACCTACTCCAGATTGAATCAGCCAATCAGATTCAAGTTCAATCCGATTGGCTGAACCAATCAGCCAATCGGATTGAACTTGAATCTGATTGGCTGATTCAATCAGCCAATCAGATTTTTGTAACTTAATTCCGATTGGCTGATAGAATCCTATCAGCCAATCGGAATTCGGCGGACGCCATCTTGGATGACGTCATTTAAAGGTACCTCATTCGTCGTTCAGTCGTCGGCCGGGATGGATGCTCCGCGGCGGCGGAGCCAAGAAAGAAGATTGAAGATGCCGCCGGAAGGATGAAGACTTTGCTGCCGCTTGGAGGAAGACGTCGCCGGAGGAAGAATTCTTCTTTGCCGCTTGGAGCAAGACATCGCCCGGATCGGATGAGGAGTTCGGCCCGGTGTGGTGAAGACAAGGTAGGGAGATCTTCAGGGGGGTAGTGTTAGGCTTTTTTAAGGGGGGTTTGGGTGGGTTTAGAATAGGGGTATGTGGGTGGTGGGTTGTAATGGGGGGGGTATTGTATATGTTTTTAAATGCAAAAGAGCTGAATTCTTTGGGGCATGCCCCACAAAAGGCCCTTTTAAGGGCTGGTAAGGTAAAGAGCTTTGAACTTTTTTAATTTAGAATAGGGCAGGGAATTTTTTTATTTTGGGGGGCTTTATTATTTTATTAGGGGGCTTAGAATAGGTGTAATTAGCTTAAAAATCTTGTAATCTTTTTTTTATTTTTTGTAATTTAGTGTTTGTTTTTTTGTGTAATTTAGTTTAGTTAATTTAATTGTATTTTTAGATAGATATTTGTAGTTTATTTAATTATATTGTAGCTATCTTAGGGTTTATTTTATAGGTAAGTATTTAGATTTAAATAGTAATATTTTAGTTTATAATATGAATTAGATTAATTTAATATAAATTTAGTTAGGGGTGTTAGGGTTAGATAGAGTTAATATAGTTAATATAAATACTATAGTAACTATATTAACCTTAATATAATTAGGGTTAATATAGTTAATATATATAATGTAATAACTATATTAACTATAATATACTTAATTAATATAGATAATATAGCTGGCGGCGGTGTAGGTAGATTAAATTAGGGGTTAATAATATTAATATAGGTGGCGGCGGTATAGGGGGATTAGATTAGGGGTTAATAATTTTTATATAGGTGGCGGCGGTTTTAGGGGTCAGATTAGGGGATAGATAAAGTAGATTGCGGCGGTTTTAGGGGCTCACAGTAGGGGGTTAGTTTATGTAGATGGCGGCGGGGTCCGGGAGCGGCGGTTTAGGGGTTAATAACTTTATTAGGGATTTCGGGGGGATCGCGGTTGACAGGTAGATAGACATTGCGCATGCGTTAGGTGTTAGGTTTTATTTAGCAGATTGCGGGTGACAGGTAGATAGAAATTGCGCATGCGTTAGGTGTTAGGTTTTATTTAGCAGATCGCGGGTGACAGGTAGATAGACATTGCGCATGCGTTAGGTGTTAGGTTTATTTTCTAGCTAGTTTAGGGAGTTACGGGGCTCCAATAGTCAGCGTAAGGCTTCTTACGGCTGCTTTTTGTGGCGAGGTGAAAATGGAGTAAGTTTTCTCCATTTTCGCCACGTAAGTCCTTACGCTGCATATTGGATACCAAACTGCGCTGGTTTGGTATACCTGCCTATAGCCCAAAAAACTACGGGCGACAGCAGAAATATACGGGCGTAACTTCTAGGTTACGCCGTATATGTGATACCAAACCAAATATTGGCGTCGCCGGCTTTTGCGGGCGACGATTTTTGTTGGATCGACCCCTTTACCTCAACATTTCTTCAGTAGCTACATCTCATTGTTATGGGCCTTTAAGAATACAATTAGGATGCTTGCCAAGAGACTTTCAAGTGTGAACCTGGCATGTGCAGGAACAGTCACATTATTGCCCTTTTCAGTTTAAAGGGCCAGTAAACCTAAAAAACAATGTTATATAATTTGGCACATAGTGCAGAATTATATAACATTATATTAGCAGCAGCTTTATACAACCTAATATTCCCTGTGAATTTTTATTAAAAAAAAAAGACTGTTTTTCAGGCCCGCTCTCTGTGCTCTTCTGAGCGGGTCTGTTTTTATTACACAGCGCATCTGGCCAGCTGTCTAGTCACAGCCCGGTCCAACCGCACCATTATACTCATTGCAGCTGGCTCCCGCTGTCAGACAGAGCAGGAGTGATCTGCACTAAGTATAATGGCGCGGTCAGGCCGGGCTGTGACTAGACAGCTGGCCAGATGCACTCTGTGATAAAAACAGACCCGCTCAGAAGAGCACAGAGAGCGGGTCTGAAAAACAGTCTTTTTTATAAAAAATCACAGGGAATATTAGGTTGTATAAAGCTGCTGCTAATATAATGTTATATAATTCTGCACTATGTGCAGAATGATATAACATTGTTTTTTAAGTTTACTGGCCTTTTAACAAAGTTTACTATGAAATATTGGAAAATTCTGATGAAATCCAATTAACTCAGATGCTGATTGGCTGTTTGTTTGTTTTTCTCATCATGCAGATAACAGTAAAAGAAATGGTAGTATAAGCATAACTGCTTAAAGGGACGCTGTACCCAAATGTTTTCTTTTGTGATTCAGACAGAGCATGACATTTTAAGCAACTTTCTAATTTACTCCTATTATCAAATTTTCTTCATTCTCTTGGAATCTTTATTTGAAATGCAAGAATGTAAGTTTAGATGCCGGCCCATTTTTGGTGAACAAGCTAGGTTGTCCTTGCTGATTGGTGGATAAATTCATCCACCAATCAAAAACTGCTGTCCAGAGTTCTGAACCAAGAAAAAAGCTTAGATGCCTTCTTTTTTATATAAAGATAGCAAGAGAATGAAGAAAAATTGATAATATGAGTAGATTAGAAAGTTGCTTGAAATTGCATGCTCTATCTGAATCACAAAAGAAACATTTTTGGTTCAGTGTCCATTTAAAGTTACAGAGCACTTACAATGAGTCAAGGAACAATATCCTCCTTTTCTTTTTGAGATGTTCATTTTTTCTAGCCATCTTTTTACAGATATGCTGCATCACTTTCAAGTGATTTAGCATGTGTTACATGTCCCTTTAACGTACAAATAGAATTAATATACAGATAGAGGCTTAAATGTATATTCTGCAACTATTTCATAAAGAAAGGCAAAGATTAGGTCTAGTATACAGGTCAGGGTAACCCAAACTACACCTGATGGCCAATGCCAGGCCCTCCAAGGGCGTTGGTGTGGCTCTCAGCAATAATCAGCAATAAACACACCAGTAATATGTTACTGAAAAAGCAGTTCCACCCGGCTGGTTCTCCATACAAAAAGTTTGAGATCTCCTGATTTATATAAACTTTTTTATATGTGCATTTAAAAGAAGCCTATAATGTGTGTTAATAGAGTGTTACACATATACAAATACCAGAAGAACTAAGCTTTTCACTACTGAAACCAAAAACACCTTAAATCCGGATTTAAAGGGATATTCCGGTCAAAATTTAAATGCACATAGCTGAATCCTTTAGCACAACTGCTGTAGCCTCTCTGTTCTATGGCAGCCTACACTTCAGTCACAATCCCAGGCCAGGAGAGAAACAAGGAGGGGGGAGTAGGAATTATCCTGTCTCTACACAGTACCTTTCACTGCATTCCTTCACCCCTCTCTTTCCTTCTCATCTTTTGAAGTTCATGCTTTCCACCTCTTCTCCCCTGTAGCTCTTCATGTTGCAGTTATTTATCGGCCCCCTGGACCAGCATCACAATTTCTGGACCACTTTAAAGCCTAGCTTCTACGTTTTATCTCTTCTAATGTCCCTTCTCTCATCTTAGGGGACTTCAACATACCCGTTGATAATCCTAACATGCCTGCTGCCTTGAAACTTCTATCCCTTACCACCTCTTTTGTCCTGTCCCAGTGGACATCTCCAACCCACTGTGAAGGCAACTCCATAGACTTGGTCTTCACTAATCTCTATGCCATTTCCAACTTCTTTAACGTCCCCTTTCCACTATTTTTTCTCTTACTCTACCTGCTACATCTTTGCAAGCCCCCAAAAAACTGCTACCTTACAGGAATTTAAATGACTTGGCTCTCACAGACTTTTCCACTCAACTTAATCCTCTGCTCTCTGACATTTCATCCTTCTCTTGCCCAAACCTTGTGGCTTTACAGTATAATTTGGCACTAAAATCAACACTTGACAAAGCTGCATCCTCCACTGTTCACCGTACATCAATCACTCTGTGGCAACCGTCGCACACCAAACAAACCAGATATCTTCAGCGATGTTCACGGGCTGCTTAACAGCAGTGGAGGAAATCAAGCACCTGTGCAGATTTCCGGCATTATAAATTCATCCTTAAGTCCTACAACTCCGCACTCAGCCTTGCCAAACAAGTCTATTTCTCCTCCCGTGTGTCATCTCACGCATTCAACCCCAGAAAGCTGTTCTCAACCTTTAACTCCCTCCTACGTCCGCCTGCACCCCCACCCACTACTAACCTCACTTCTCAGATTATTGCTGATCACTTCACTCATACCCACCCCTTCTATTAACAAAGCTCTATGAAACTTCCCTCCTGTAACAGAGATATAAGTCTCTGTACTTCTATCTTTGGCTCATCTCACAACCTGCCCACTTGACCCTATTCCTCCACAACTTCTTCCCTCTCTCTCTGCTTCACTAACCCCTACCCTAACTCATCTCTTTAACCGATCTCTCACCGCTGGCACATTTCCTGAAACATTCAAGCATGCGTCAATCATACCAATCCTAAAAAAACCCTCGCTTAACCCCTCCGCCCCTTCTAATTATAGACCGGTCTCCTTACTTCCCTTAGCTTTAAAATTATTGGAACGACTGGTCTATAATCGGCTAACTCATTTTCTCACAACTAACTCCTTACTTGATCCACTACAATCTGGTTTCCGCCCTAAACACTCAACAGAAACTGCTCTTACTAAAGTAACAAATGATCTGTTATCAGCTTAAGCAAAAGGCCACTACTCCTTACTAATTATTCTTGACCTGTCCGCTGCTTTTGACACAGTTGACCATCCTCTCCTCCTAAAAATACTACATTCAATTAGCATCCAAGACACAGCTCTCTCTCCTGGTTTGCCTCATATCTCTCAAACTGCTCGTTTTCAGTTTCCTTTAACAACATATCTTCTGATTCTATGCCTCTCTCAGCTGGAGTACCGCACGGCTCTGTCTTAGGTCCCTTGCTTTCTCTCTCTCTATATACATCCTCCCTTGGAAAACTTATAGCCTCCTTTGGATTCCAGTACTACTTATATGCTGATGATACCCAAATCTATATTTCCTCTGCTGATATCTCTTCCTCTTTAATCAACCAGATTTCCAACTGCCTCTCTGCAATTTTCTCTTAGATGTCTTCACACTACCTCCAACTCAATCTGTCCAAAACTGAGCTACTTCTTTTTCCCCCCCTCTTCGAGACAACCAACACCTGAAATTTCTCTGACGGTTGGAGACTCTATTCTCAACACCTCACCCCATGTACGCTGTCTTGGGATCACACTTGACTCGGAACTAACATTCAACCCACATATACAAGCGCTTACCAAATCCTGCCGTTCACACTTACGCAACAGTTCCAGAATTCGTCCCTTCCTTACTCAAAAAACTACCAAAAAAATTAATTAATTCCCTCATTTTGTCACATTGATTATTGCAATCTACTTCTAAATGGCCTTCCAAAACACCGCCTCTCCTCCCTCCAATCTATTATGAATGTTTCTGCTAGACTCATCCACCTAAGTCGCTGATCTACATCAGCTGCTCCGCTTTGTCAGTCTCTACACTGACTCCCCACACACTCCAGAATACAATTTAAAGTATTAACCTTAACTTACAAAGCACTCAACAGTCTTACTCCCAACTATATTTCCTCTCTCATCGATCAATCTCTGACTTACGTCTCTACACTCCTGTTATTTCTATGTCCCACTCCCGTCTCCAAGACTTCTCACGTGCTGCTGCTGTCCTCTGGAACTCTCTACCCCGCTCCATAGGACTGTCTCCTATATTGTATAGCTTTAGACGCTCCTTGAAAACTCACCTATTCAGAGAGGCGTACCATCTCTCCTCCATCTCTCATCCTAGCCAAACTAATACATGAACTGCCTGACTCAGTGCAACCGATGTGACAAGCTACCCCAAACTTATGTCTCTGCACCCTAAACCTGTAGACTGTGAGCTCTCCGGAGCAGGGCCCTCTTCCTCCTGTACTAGATTGTTTAGTTTTGTTATGTTTTGTATTTTATCACAAATCCTTGTCACTGTATACCCATATCATTGTACCCACTGCATTGGCAAAAATGTTTCTAGTTAAAACCATCACTGATTTAGTGTTAACATTTTTCTCTGCACATGCATGTGAAGCATAGCTAAATATTTTCAGAGCACCAGCATTTTAAATACTGCATCTGCTCAGAGCACAAGTGGGGCTTGTATCAGTTGGTAAATAACAAATTGAGTCATTACCAGATGGTACAAGCACCTTAGGTTTTCTGAGCAAGTGCTGTGTTTAAAATGCTGGTGCATGGTGCATACTTAAATACACTTTTGAAACAGCTCTAGCTTTTATTAGAAGCAGTTTTGCCAATACGTGTATATCACAAAAATGCTTCTATTCAAAACTGAGATGCATCTATGTGGATTCCAATTTTGGCTGGAATGTCCCTTTAACAGCACAGAGAAGACATACACGTAAGGATCATAAAATATTTACATAAACAATATGGATGCACATCCTACTAGTTGTTTCAATAGCAGCCATTACAAATATGCTATAATAAAACTAGGTCATGAGAAAAGTTTTTTTTAATTTATTAGGTTTGTGCTCCTCTATTTGGTAAAACCTATATTACACCCATAGGTTTCACTCAAAACTAACAGCAGCTCTATCCCCCCCCTCACAAGGCCTTTTATACTTCCGCACTGCCATGTGATTACACGAGGACGTGCTTGTGCTGCCATGGTTACAAAAACGTCACTACGCACGAGCCTAATACACTTGTCAAAAGCTTACTTAGGTATCTGCAAGCAACCTTTTCAATTTATCTTGCCTTACACTTTTGTGTGCGTTTAAAGGAGACTGCGTGAAGTAATTAAAAATTGCGTATTTGTGCCCCCCCCCGAGTCACAGTACAAACTTACGTTTAAGTGTTCATCTGACAAAATATCGCGCGCCTAGGGTGGATTTTTGTTGTTCCGTTCACAAATATGTTTACTCTTTTATTTATTTTATTATCTTTCTTCGTATCTGATGTTTAATGGTTCCCTTTTTCTAATGACGTCACTACACACACTTCCCCGCGTGGTAAGCGATGAAAAGACGCAATATATCCTCTCGCGCGCGCACTGCGCGCTCTGAGAGCAGGTCGTCTACGCACATAATTGGATGTGGAACATTGAGCGCGCAGTGTTTGGACTAGTCATTGAAAAGACCGAGGGAGGTAACAGTGAGTAGGCGTGACAAGAAAGCCGGTCTATAAAAGCTAAAACGCAAGCAACAGCTCGCCATTTTGAGAGTCCGTTGGACGCAGAAGGCGGAGGAACTTCTGGTTTCTAGACCAGAGTGGCCGGATGGTGAAATCCTCCCTCCAGCGGATATTAAATAGCCATTGTTTTGCCAGAGAAAAAGAAGGAAATAAAAGAAGCTGCAACATGCCTCTACTGAGTATTGACAGTAATAGTAGTGAAAGGTAGGCGGCTTAATCCTTCACCATCGGTATTGGGGGAGTCTTATTAACCTAGTCTACCAGTATGTTTCCCTTGTGCTTTGAATTTCAATACAATGATTAGTATATAAAGTAGGTAGTTTTTTATTGTAGTTAATAAAGCAGAGGCCTTCGCCTGACTATATTTTGCGGTCACGCTCTTGTAGTTTCCCAATAGTGAGATTACCTTTTACTGCCACTTTCCAGCTGTGAAATAGATCTAGCAGTATATAACTTGTAAAAATGTTATAGTAATAGCCTAAGAAGCCTATGTGGTATTGCTGAGCTGTACCCATCCACTGAAAGGCCCGCTCTGGTTAAGTAAAATTTACTTTGCTTGATGTTCGGCCTGGTCTACTGATCTTGTCTGACTAGAGAGAAAAGGCCCGAGATAAACAAGACGATGGGCGGAGGCCAGATATCTCCTCCCATATATTTGCGTGTAATTGGTGCTGACATTTGAGCCTCTGACCTTACACTAAAAAGGTTAAGATGTCTGGTATAACAATACATGCTCATTTAAAACTAGTAATGTCTTTACCTAAACACAATAATTTGCATATATTCATAGTAAAAAAATATTTTATAACGCTGACTTCCGAGTTTAGTTGTAAACAAAGATACTACTAAAATGCCAGCATTTTTGGTACTATTGTAATTTTTGTTGACTTGGCCATGTGTGTATATACCATCATTTAAGTGATAACTAACATCTGGTTCCTGAGCATCACACCTGTTGCTTATAGGTTGGGGAGATGCTTTTCTGTTGATTCCCCCATTTCATACATTTTTAAATATAGTTAAGCACATAATCTGTGCTTGCAACCAGATTATATGTATACAGTATATATATATGACTGTATATGTCAATTATGCAGGTCATTGATGTAAGTTAATTCCTTACTACAGAGCTTATTATAGCATTGGTAAGATACTTGGAACAGAAAAGGTCCCCAAGTTATGTCATCTTATCCTTTAGATAAGAGGCTGAAAACTGTATTGAAGCAAGCAGACATTTTGAATGTCGCAGATCTTATCTGGAAGTATTATGTAACACAATTTAGTGGCTGTTTTTTTCCAGGGTTTGATAAAATCTGCCTCAGATGCATAGTTTCAGGCCTAAATAGTTTAAGGTGTAAGCACTTTCTCCCTCCAGAGTATGAATGGGAACTTGATGGGTTTTTAGCCTTTGCATTGATAATTCTGTTGACGTTTAATATTTTTTTAATGCTTTGAGGCAGCAAATTTTAAGACACAGGTTTCAAAGCTGCTTTTGTTTAGTGATTGCGATTAGCCAAGTTATTTTTGCTTCATAATTCTCTAAAATCTTTGCTTTAGATTTATTTAGTGATGATAACGTGAAAGTGTCTTGTTTGGTGATCATAAAAGGCTAAATAAAGTAAGGTGGGGAATTACGCCCTGAGAAGTGTATATATCACAGTATAATCATGGCTTCTCCAAATAAGAATGCATGTTTTATTTCATATGCGTGTATCTTTTCCTCTCCACCCAGGATAAAATTTCACTATATATTGGCTACAAAATGGAGGTTTTTATTATATGCATATGTATAAACATATCTGCAAATGGCCGCTGCTTGCAGGACTCCCAAATCCCTTGTGGGCATCTGCTTGCTACATCTGCTGAGGTGACGTAAGCAGAAAACTGAAGGGTGAGATGGTGCATAGGGAGGAGTCTAAACGTCCTTTGTGCTGTAGGTGGCTGTGATCAGCCAGAGATGTTGAAATCGTTGCCTTGTACACTTAAGCTCAGGCACAAATTTTAAGCAAACTGGTTATGTATGATTTGTTCCAAGAAGCTTTACTAATTCTGCCTTTTATTTGGTAGTGTAGTTCTAAAAATCTAGGATTTATATTATCTTTCGTTTTAGTACCCATGTGTTGCAAGACTATATTCTCATGTTGATATATCTTTGCTTAAAAGGATATGAAGTTAGCAGCAGTGATTACAGTGCGTGTTTTCTTTAATGCGTCATGTCTGACATGATGCATTCTTGTAGCCTAGATCAAGATTTTTGAGATCCTGCAGGCCAATTTGTGTCTTTAATGGCTTTTTAGTTTTAAAAATAATATATCTATCTCTACCCATCCCGGGCTTTTAAAGTGTGGCGTTCTAAATAGAGTATTGGTTAATTAAGTTAGAAAGGTTGCATGCAACTCAATATTGGTTTCTCAATGTTTACAATGACTTGTTATACCAGCTGCCGAGTTTGAAATTTATGGGAAGTTGTACCTTTAGGAATAATTTTGTATATGAAATAGCTTACTGCAGTCATTATCTTTTATGTCTAATTTACATAAGTCCTCAATCCTTTTTTAAAAAAAAAAATTTTAGTACCTGTCGGACACCATCTGGGAGCATTATTTTATCTAAATCTTATTTGTTTTTTTGTGTAACAGGAACTTAAGTTCAGAAATGTTAATTATGGGTGGGGAAATAGACAATCAGTTATTTCAAATAAAGGTGAACAAGCTATAAACTATTTAATACACTCCAGTACGTTATATGGTTATTTGGGGGCATATTAAATGGGAGAAAATATTAGTGTACACTGTCATGTTAACGGAACATACTGGATACAAATACAGTAGGACCCCAGTATCCACAGTATAGGTTCCAAGCCCCCCCCCGTGGATGCCTTGCATACTGTACATGCATTACATACCTATGATACATTTTAATTTATAAATTAGGCACAATAACTAATAGAACAGTTATTATAGAGTGTGTGTATTAACCAAAATAAGGATTATTTGGATAAGCACTGCAATAACGTTAATTGATCTGATAACCGAGACTGTTAGTAAATGACTGACAGATGAGTAGTGTTACAGCATGGATACCCAGGGGGGAAAAAGGCATAACCACACAATCTCAAACGGCACATTTTAATAATTGCATGGATGCGGTTAACCATGGATACGTGAAACTGCCTTAAATGAGACAGCATATATCTGTTTTTTGCTGTACTATTGTTTAATATGATTTAAGCTATGGTTGACCTATATTAGATTTACAAGCCAGCCATCCAATTTATTTTTTCCAGGACTGTGCAAGTGTGCGCTTGTATATAGAAATAAAAGTACTCTTCTATGGCTCCTAAAAACTTAATGTCCAGCTCAGTAGAGTTTAGTATCTAAGAGAAATTCTAGGCACTATTGTTTCTGGGATTTTATAGGCACACGGCAATTGGTCTCTAAATCATCTGCAGTTGGATGCTCTATTTGGGGAGGATACCAATATGCTTTTCTGAGGTTAGTGTGGGAGCATAGGTAGTAACTTCCTGTAGGTGTTAAAGGGACAGTCAACACCAACAATTATATTGTTTAAAAAGATAAATAATCCCTTTTTTACCATTCCCCAATTTTTGCATAACAAACACCGTTCTATTATACTTTTTACCTCTGTCTACCTAGTATTTGTAAGTAGATAAATACTGCTAGAGGAAAGTTTGATACAAATTTTGTTTTCTCTTGCAGTTCCAGAGTTTCTTTCAGTTGCTGTAGTAACCTGGGTCCGGGGCCTCGGTGGTGTTCCTGATGTCCCTCACCCACCCCTGAAGATCCCAGGTGGGCGAGGGAATAGTCAAAGGGATCACAATCTTTCAGCTAATTTATTTTATTCTGTAAGTATCAAGTTGAACTTTTAGCATTATAGAATTACCCATTACCCTGTCACCAAAATTTTTGCCCGTGGTAACAATCTGAGTTGATAAAAGCCCAATAAGGACTTTGTGTATCACTTCATAGTAAGTACACTGGCTATATAGCCCAAGAAAACATTGAGCTTCCATATCTCTAATATTTTAGTCTATGTATTTGAAAATTAAAATTGAGTCACTCAATAAAAAGTTTAAGGAAAAAGTTACTTAAAGGGACAGTGTTTGCAAATTTTTCTTTTTAAAAAAAAATATATAGATGCTCCCTTATTACTAATTGCCCAGTTTTGCATAACAAACACTGTTATAGTAATACTTTTTTACCTGTAATTACTTTGTATCTAGGCCTCTGCAAAGTGCCCCTTATCTCAGTTCTTTTGACAGACTTGCATTTTAGCCACTCAGTGCTAATTTGCTTCATTCTTTTGTTATCCTTTGTTGAAAACAAAGTAGCTATGCTTGGGGAAGCAATGCACCACTGGGAGCTAGCTGCTGATTGGTGGCTGTATATGTATGCTTCTTGTCATTGGCTAACTCCCAATAGTGCACTGTTGCTCATTCTGCAAAGGATGAACCACATTTTAGAATAGTACAATTTTAAACAACTTTCAAATTTTCTACTGTAAGGATCATTAAAGGGCTATGAAACCCACTTTTTTTTTTTTTTTTTTTTTTTTTTTCCCTTTCATGATTCAGATACAGGATGTCATTTTAAACTTCTAATCTACTTCTGATCTAATTTGTGTCTGGAGCACTATGATATAGCTTTGCAAGAATATTATCCGTTTGCAAGAGCACTAGATGGCAGCTCTATTTCCTGCCATTTAGTGCTCCAGACACCTACCTATGTTTTAACACAGAATACCATGGGAATAAAGCAAATATGACAATATAAATATCTTGGAAACTTATTTAAAAATGTATGTTCTGTCTGATTCGTAAAATAGAATTTTTGGGGTTTATATCCGTTTTTAATGGGGCATTTCACTTAAAATGTTCCATTACTGAAAGGATTAGCAACTTGCTGTCATTAATTGTATGTACTCTGCATAAAGTTTAAAAAATAAGCTGCATATCTCAAACGTTCCAGTTTACTGCCGTTATCAAAATGTGCTTTAAAAATAAGTAAAATGTTCTATTTTGATTAATACATTCTCTCCCACCTTTAATCTTTCTGAAGGAATTAAAAAAAGTAAACATACAACCGAAGTTACTCTTCTGGAACACCCGCAGTCTGCTCTAGGTGAGGATATGGCCAGTGATTGGAGCATATGCATGCCTGTTTCTGTTTGGCTCACCAGCTGTATCCTCATCTGGAGTGCCACAGGAGCATAACTTGCGTAATTATCCCCTTAACCAAATTTAAACATAAAAAGGATTAGTTAGCCTTAAAATGCACTAATGAAATATAGTTGGCTTTATTTTCCTCCACTAGAATGTTACTTAAAGGGACAGTCAACACTTACTTTAACATGTTTTTATATTGAAAATAACAAAACGGAGGTCCGCCTACACTATACCCCTCCTGCCTTGCCGCCTTGCTTCTGTCCTAATCAGCGGCGCTAACTACTCTAATACCCGGTAAATATGGATGCCGGACTCCCCCCACCATTACGTAGCTGCCTTCTTCTTCAACTGATAAGCAAATCAGAATCCAGTCCTCGGACTGAAATTGCACGCGCTTGCAATTTCTGTCCGATGCCTGGATTCTGATTTGCTTATCAGTTGAAAAAGAAGGCAGCTACGTAATGGTGGGGGGAGTCCGGCATCCATATTTACTGGGTATTAGAGTAGTTAGCGCCGCTGATTAGGACAGAAGCAAGGCAGGAGGGGTATAGTGTAGGCGGACCTCCGTTTTGTTATTTTCAATATAAAAACATGTTAAAGTAAGTGTTGACTGTCCCTTTAAACTTTTTTGATGCAAAGAATTTTTTTTTTTTTTTAAAGGACAAGTAAATACATTAGATTTGCATAATCTCACATGTATGATCACAAAATGAAAATTTACTTGGTCGGAACATTTTATCTTTTCCTGACAAATTTGAGTTAAATCCTTTTAATCCACTCCTATATCATGTGACAGCCATTAGCCAATCACAAATGCATATACATATATTCTGTGTATTCATGCTCTGTAACAGCTGGTGACTAAAGTAATTATAAAGACTGAACATTTTAATGGTAGTAAATTGGAAAGCGATTTAAAATTGAATACAGTTGAATGAATTTAATTTTGGCTTGTGTCCATTTTAAAGAAACCGTAAACACCTGGTAATTTAATACTTTTTAGTGCTAACAATCAGCAAAGTCTTAAAGGGACAGCCTAGTCAAAATTAAACTTTCATGATTCAGATAGGGCATGCAATTTTAACAACTTTCCAATTTACTTCTATTATCTAATTTGCTCAATTCTTTAGATATCCTTTGTTGAAGAAATAGCAATGCACATGTGTGAGCCAATCACACAAGGCCTCTATGTGCAGCAACCAATCAGCAGCTACTGAGCATATCTAGATATGCTTTTCAGCAAGTGATATCAAGAGAATGAAGGAAATTAGATAATAGAAGTAAATTAGAAAGTTGTTTAAAATGAAATGCTCTTTCTAAATCACGAAAGAAAAAAAATGGGTTTCATGTCCCTTTAATGCTTTTATAACTTTTTTTTTTCCTCTACAATTATTTCTCAATAGCCAAACCCCGCCTTATTTGGAGGATCTAATGCATTTATTTGCCGTTCTCAGATAAATCCATTTAAGGACAGATATCTAGCAGTTAGGCTTAAAGCTAGCTTCATCTAATTTGCTTCATTCTCTTGATATCCTTTGCTTAAAAGCATATCTAGATACTTGGTGGCTGCACATAGATGCCTCGTGATTGGCTCATGCATTGCTATTCAACATAGGATATCTAAAGCATGAAGCCAATTAGATATAAGTAAATTGGAATGTTTAAAATTGTATTTATCTGAATCATGAAATCATTTTTTGGGGTTTGTCCCTTTTTTTAATTTGTGCTGGGTCCATTACTTCCTGCCCCAGGCCCACATGAAGGCATATAGTTTGATGTAAAATCTTCATGATCAATTTAAGCTGGCTTTACTGTTTATTGAATGCTAGAGAAACAGGAAGCCAGTTTCTTGCTCATGCTCATGAAAGGCAAAATATTTTAATTTTGGTAGCAGCTACAATGAGGACTTTAGTTATCATTTTTGAAGAATGTTTTTTTTTTTTTTTTTTTTTTTTTTTAATATAAAATAATTTTAACTAAAGGAGCACTTTATCACACCACTTTACATTCCAGGAAAAGGGAGCAAGAGTAAAGTAACTATTCCATAACCACTGTTAGGATGGCATGGAATGTCCTACCTTATATGGTGTCCTGCAGCCTCCTCCTTTTAGATGATGGACAATGGGACTGAGGGTTGTGCCTAGTAGGGCTGCACGATTAATAGCGGATGTGGTTTTAAAAAGCGATTGCTGCGATTTATAACCCCGCCCACTGTCACCTATGAGGTACAGGAGGGCTCTGCGGCAGCCACATGCGGGTAAGAGGGATGGCAGTGACATGCCAGTGCTGTACTAGCACATGGTAACTGACTGAGCTCAGGCTGAGGGGGGGTGTCTGATCTAGCTGGAGGAATAGCTGACATGCAGTACTGAATGGACTAGCAGTGTTTTCTTGTCCGGTACAGCTGGATACACGGTCTGCGTTCCCAAATTCTCCATTCAAAGTATTTGGGCGTGCAGACCGTGCATATTGCTGGATAGCTTTCTATTCATGGTGGGAGGTTGCTGCTGCACTGGACAAGAAAACGCTGGGGGGGGGGGGGCGAGTGTTGTGGGACTCGCTTGGCATAGGTCACCATTGCAAGATAAAAGAGCTTGTCTCCTCTGCTTTAGAATCATTCTGCAAACTATAGAGCTCAGCTGGCTTACTTTACACTATTATTGTTTGCTGTTGAGACATTACTGCAGAGTATTGCATGCTATAGAGCACGATTACTTGCAACATTTCTACAGGCACAGATTGCTCACTCTGGAACTAAGAATATTACTGTATTTTATAAAGCTTGCTTGTTTTTTTAATATAACATTAGTTAAATGCATATACTGTAGGTTATGAATATATATCTGTATTTTTTATTCTCCCAGTGTACACTAAGATTTTGTAGTCTAAAATATGTTTTTTTTTATTATTGAAAAATTAAGATGTTAGTCATTTATAAGAAAATCACTTTTTTTTTTGTGCCTAACATAGTTGGCAGTACCCTGTGATCCGATCCTGGACTTGAAATCACATGACCGCCTCGACAATCAAGTGATTTCATTTTTCCAGCATATGTTTACATTGGAACTTTGTTTCAATCTTAAAGGGACACTAAACCCAAATTTTTTTCTTTCATGATTCAGAGTGTGCAATTTTAAGCAACTTTCTAATTTACTTTTTTTTTTTTTTTTTCTTCGTTCTCTTGCTATCTTTATTTAAAAACAGGAATGTGATGCATAGGAGTCGGCCCATATTTGGTTGAGAACCTGTTATGCTTGCTTATTGGTGGGTAAATGTAAGCCTCCACTAAGCGCTATCCATCCAATAAAGATGGCAAGAGAACAAAGAAAAATGAATAGGAGTAAATTAGAAAGTTGCTAAAAATGTAATGCTCTATCCGAATCATGAAAGAAAAAAATTGGGTTCAGTGAAAATAAACACTTGCTACCGAGATTAAAGGGATACTAAACCCACATTTTTTTTTCTTTAATGATTCAGATATAGCATGCAACTTTCTAATTAACTCCTAGCAATTGTTCTGCGTTCTCTTGCTATCTTTATTTAAAAAGCCGGAATTTAAAGCTTAAGAGCCAGCCCATTTTAGGTTCAGAACCCTGGATAGCGCTTGCTTATTCAGTGGCTACCTTTAGCAAACCAATCGGCAAGCATAACCCAGGTTCTCAACCAAAAATGGTCCGGCTCTTAAGCTTTACATTCCTGCTTTTTAAATAAAGAAAGAAAGAGAATAAAGAAAAAATAAGAGTAAATTTGAAAGTTACTTTAAAATTGCATGCTCTATCTGAATCATTAAAGGAAAAAAAGTCATTTTAAGGGGTTAAGTAAACATTTGATGGGGATTCAAACTTGTTTTTATTCTATTTTGCAGTGTTTGGAGGGTAGTGGAAAATGTCAGGGCCTTAGGGGAATTTAAATAAAGCAGAGTGACTAGATTGTAGTGTTTAAATACCAGCACAAGCTTGGGAGAGTTTACATATGTGAGTTTTCAAAAAAATAAAAAATGTTTTAATTATCTCTTGTGGCTCCAACAGGATAATAGGCTGAATATTACAGAGGAGATAACGTCCAATAACAGAACCAGAATTCTCAATGTCCAATCGAAACTTACAGATGGTAAACAAGTGAACTGGAGAGCAGTGTTAAACAACAACAACCTCTACATAGAAATCCCAAGTGGCACTCTCCCTGATGGAAGCAAAGACAGGTTGGTATTGTAAAACCTGTATCAATGCTGGTAGCAGAATGTATTTGATAACAACCAGTCTGAATCAAATGCATTGGCATTTATCTTAATCATGAAATACAAAAAGGAGACACGAGCGCAACCAACATTTAATATTCATATGTAATATGCAAGATAAACTTACAAGAATTAAGTGGGATAACAGCGAAAAAACTCACTGATCCAGAGAACCACAAACATCTGCTCCTACTTTGTGGTGTACGGGGGGCTTGTACTAAGCCATGCAGATGACTGATCTACAGAGCGTAGTTTGGCATTGGACCCGACCCATGTGACCTTGATGTGTTTAGTACCAAAAATGGGCTGGCTTGTAAGCTTAAATTCCTGCTTTTCAAATAGATACCAAGAGAACGAAGAAAAATTGCTAATGGGAGTAAATTAGAAAGTTGCTTAAAGTGAAGGTCAATTTTTGTCTACTTCCCTACTGAAGTTTAATAAATATTTTATAAGCATCCTAGTCGCTTTTTTTTATTTGCATCTTCCTTTCTTTTAAAAATAAAATCTAAAACTACCTGTTTTCATTGGGACTCCTCTCCTCCAATATTTCCTTATTCTCTATTAGTGACGTAGCGAGCGGTCACACATGCTCTACGTCCATCTAAAAGCGCGTGAGCAACACATAAGGTAAAAACTGCGCATGCATATGTGCACCTAACTATTGGCAGCTTCTTGTTACTTGTACGCAAGCGTTGTTGTTGTTGTGATGTATCGATCATGAACAAGCTGAGCCTCAGATATGACGCTCCTCATGAAGTTGCGCATGTGCAATACTTAAGTTACGTTGTGAAAAAGGGGCAGAACGTCCTGGGGGGGGGGGGGGGCTGAGATTGGAGCATTACATCTTAGATAAGTCAATCAAGTTATCTAGGATGGCGGGCGGACGAGTACAGTATAGTGGGGAACAAATAAAAGTGATAAATAAAATATGGTAAAAATGATGAAAGTCAAGCTCATTTCAAATAAAGAGCTGAACGGTGTGAACGAGGCACCCGGACTTGACCTTCACTTTAAAACTGCATGCTCTATCTGACTCATCTAAGAGAAATTTTGGGTTTAATATCCCTTTTTAAGGAGGTTGAACGTTGTAAAGGAGACCAGTATTGCAAACTTGTATATAAGTCTAAATAGTTCACTTAAATCGATAGTCTTTCTTAACCTCGTTTGGTAAGGTAACTAGTAGATAAAGATTTCTGAATTGAGTTGACTTACATATCTTTTAAATATGAAGAATCAACATAGGCTAGATGTTTGAAGCACTTATACTACCAGACTATGAAGTCTGCTATCCAACTGTTCCTCATTGTTTTCCAGATAAGTACCAACATAACTTGCCTAGCCAACAAGAGAAATCTATTGGTTTGTGGGGGGTTTTGTTCGGTACTCTTTAGATAAAGTGGCATGTTAATCTAATTTATGTATTTTATACAATCCTGCTTTGATGGTAATCGCATATTCCCCCTCTTACAGTTTAGCGGTTGTGTTGGAATATTCAGAGGAGCAGCTTCAAGTGGATCATGTTTTCATCTGCTTTCATAAGAACAGAGATGACAGAGGTGAGATTAGACTTCAAAATTGTTTGAATGAAATGATTTGCTATTTGCACATCTATTCCCCAATGTGTCTAGAACGTAAACATTAATTGATTTCAAATTAATTCTTAAACTAAAATTTTGCTTTTACATTGCAGCTGCACTTCTGCGAACCTTCAGCTTTTTGGGCTTTGAGATTGTGAGACCTGGACATCCCCTTGTCCCTAAGCGACCAGATGCTTGCTTTATGGCTTACACCTTTGAAAGAGATTCTTCTGATGAAGATTAGACCACCCTGCGATGTTTGCATCTTTTTTTGAGCTTTTTTGTTTGTTTTCATCTTTAAAGATGAATTGTGAGAAATCTTGTCAACATCTATTCAATTTGCCTGTATTGTATTACTTGTTTGTACCCTGCTGGGGCAGGGTAGCAGAGGGGATGGGATGTTGAAAATTTTTTTTCTCCACCAGATCTTTTCCAAAACCTTTGTCTGCATGTACTGACTTTTTTGAATAAATGCTCACTCCAGATTATAGCTATATCATTGGAGGTTTAATGTGTTTTTGTGATATCAAAGTATTTGCTTTAATTCTAAATAAAACATTTTATATTTTATTTTTGCCAGTTTAAGATTAAAGGTTTTTTGTTTTGTTTTTTTAAAATCTTATTTTTAGACTGATCAATGTATTAAAGTAAATTTATATATATATATATATATATATATATATATATATATATATATATATATATATATATATATATATATATATATTCGCACCAATCGATATGCCAGCTCACCTAGTCTATTTGATAGTGTATCATTGGTAACTAGAGGTGCCCAGGGACATAATATAAAATTAAGAAAAAGTCGGAAGAAAGAATATTGACCAGATAAAAGTATATCCTAGCCAGCACTTACACATAGAAAAAAATCTATAATTGAAAGATATGAACCTCAAGGTAGTGTGTGTGGTGAATAATGAAAGTTTAATTTTTACTTTGCCTTTAAGAAGTAAGGTCATTAAAGGCATATGAAACCCTAATTTTTTATTTCATGATTCAGAGCTTTTAAGCAACTTTCTAATTTAGTCCTATTTTTTCTTCTTTTGGTATCTTTATTTGAAAAGCAGTAATAAGAGAATAAAGAGAAAAAAAATGTACCTGATAAATTAATTTCCTTCTTGGCAGTGTCAGTATATAGCCGGGTTATAATACAATTTAAAGGGACACTGAACACATTTCTTTTGTGATTCAGAAATTAGCAACTTTCTAATTTACTCTATCAAATTTTCTTCATTCTCTTGGTATCTTTATTTGAAATGTAAGTTTAGATGGTGGCCCATTTTTGGTGAACACACTTTGTTCTTGCTGATTGGTGGATAAATTCACCCACAAATAAACAAGTGCTTTCCATGGTCCTGAACCAAAAAATAGCTTTGCCTTTTTTCAAATAAAGAAACCAAGAGAACGAAGAAAAAAATAATAGGAGTTAATTAGAAAGTTGCTTAAATGCGCATGCTCTATCTGAATCATGAAAGGAAAAAAATTGGGTTCAATGTCCCTTTAATTATTTAAAACAAGCCCCCCAATAAAATGCATGTACAAAACAATTAAAATTATTAAAAATTCCTAAATTCTTTAAAGTTATAAAAATATTGAATTATAGTGTTAGAAACCAGATATGAATCAAACTATACAAGCTTAAACTGTTACAATATTCTATACAAAGATCATAAAAATATACCTTTACAATTTACCTTATTCACAATCGATTACATTAAAATACCACAATGAAATAGCAGAGTATGGATCATTAACTTGAACAGTGCTTAGCTAAACAATAGAACAATATGCTTAAACAGCCAATTTCTGTGCCAAGTTATCGGAGATGAAAATAAATTTTATTTATCTACAATAAGGCAAATTCTAAAATATATTTATATAGTTGCAAAGATAAATTACTTGGCAAACAAAAGACTAGTTTTAAACTACACCGGACTATGAAACACAAGCTTTACATTCTAATTGTGCCCTTTTAAAATTACTAAGTGCAATCTAGTTATAGTTACCAAATTTCTTTTGATTTAAATATATATTTATCAATCGGGTATAATTTACCAAAAATAACAATCGATATTTCAGTTTCCGGAATTTCTTGTTTCACCTCTTATGAATAAAGGTATTTCCATATGGAAAAATAAAAGGTAGCCCAATTTTGCTTATAGTGACTGTACTGTGTTCCAAGGCAGCAAAATTATCAGTCAAAAATTCAGCAAATAGCCAGCCCAGCCCTCTTCTGTCCTCTTCCATGAGGTTATATCACGTGATAATCCCCTCCTTTTATTATTCTAATCATTGGTGAAACGGTATGATAGGACCATGGAGCTTGTCTTTGGATTGGCCCTAACGGAGCTTGTCTCTGATTTGCCCTTGGATCTGAACATCTCATAGGTTATTTTGGGAAATGCCTCCCTGAGCTGCCAAATGCCTTTTTGGCTGCAATACCATTTTTGAACCATAGGTGGCAGCAGAGACCCAGAAATGCAGTTTTACCATAAATGCTGTTTAATTATTTAACCTTTAAAATGTTTATCCAACATACTATAATCTCTTGTATTTTTCATAAACTTTAGGTTTCTCACTGAAATTATATATGGCTTTGCTTTTTTGTAATATAAAGGCTGCTAAATGCCACTGCGCACCACACGTTTATTATGCCCAGCAGTGAAGGGGTTAATTATGGCGCATGTAGGGTATTTTAAAGCATATTTACATATGCTGCTGTGTAGGATCCCCCTTAGCCCCCAACCTCCCTGATGATCCCCCCCCCCAAAAAAAACAGCTCTAACCCTCCCCCTCTGCCTTATTGGGGGCCATCTTGGGTACTGGCAGCTGTTCCCACCCGCTCCCTCCCCGTACACGCGCCCGTGCGCATCCCCGATCCCGCCCCCTTCGACGTCACTGAAGGAACATCGATGGCTGCCATCAATGTCTGGTGCAGAGAGGGCCACAGAGTGGCTCTCTGCATCGGATGGCTAAAAAGTGTTATTGCAGGATGCCTCAATATTGAGGCATCACTGCAATAACCGGAAATCAGCTGGAAGCGAGCAGGATCGCTTCCAGCTGCTTTCCAGACTGAGGACGTGCAGGGTATTAGAGAAGCCTGGCCAAGTCTAATAAACCAGTATATATGATTTCCCCCCCATATAAGACAGATATGGTAAAACTGAGAATATTGACAAAAACTCAGATACACATTTCACCATAGAAGAAATAAGCATGGTTAAAGGGACAGTCTATAACATATTTTTTATTGTTTAAAAAGATAATCCCTTTATTACCCATTCCCTAGTTTTGCATAACGAACACAGTTATATTAATACTCTTTTTACCTTCTATCTAAGCCTCTGCTGACTGCCCCCTTATTTTTTTTTTTTATTTTTTTTTGATGACCAACAATGTGTTTAATATATACAGGTATACCTCACTTTACAGCGATTCGCTAATACAGCGCTTTGTGGAGCTGAAGTTCAACCTCCAAGGATTTTGAAACAGTGCTGTAATCATCGTGAGATTGCGAGAAAAGTGACTGGTACTATTTTGTTATGCTTAGTTCACTCTGTTAACTGCATTGCAGTGCAATCTGTGTTTCAGTGCTATAGTCTGGCAAATTTTACTACAGTAATTGTCACAATTTTACAGGTACAGTATTTATTGAATACTAATTGAATACTTGCTGTGCTAGTGTTAAACTAAACGTAGCACTATTGCACACCTAATATATGTTAGTTCAAACATGTTTTTAAGATTTTAAACATTGAAAAGAAAGCTAAAACTGCCTTGTTTCACTTTAAGGCGGTTTTCACTTTACAGCGGGGCTCTGGTCCCTAACCCGCTGTATACCTGTACTATTAATGCCTTGCAAGGCATAGCATTATTACAAAGAGGAAAACATAAAGAAATAATTAAAAAAAAAAAAGGTTGCAAAACATATACATTTAGTCTGTGAATACATATTTGTCAACTGGAATGCCTAGGCATTTATCTACCTTTATATATACACATACACCCTGTGTGTATGTATGTGTATATATATATATATATATATATATATACATACATAGTTGGAGGGTTTTTTTCTTCTTCTAAATAATAATACACAAATATCACAAGAAAAAAAAAAGTTGGGTTAGCCCCCCCCCCCCTCTGATCTCCTTCTTAACCCTTTCTTGCCGGGGTTAAAGTGTCTACATCGGAACAACTGTTCAGATGTAGCCAAATTGAAATCACGCGATCCAGGAAGCGCAGTAGACTTCAGGACAGTCGTTGGCTATGATGTATAACGGCGCTAAAGCCCAGCGCCATTTTGACGGAATACAACGGCATAACGGCGGCAAAAGGTTAAAGAAGACATTTAATATAATAGCAGCAATTCTTCCCTGACAATAGCATTCATTACATATTGTGAAGTTCTAAATGGGTAGATTAAATTCTGTGCTTCTACTGAGTAAGTTTTAATCATATCACCCCATTTGTTGAAGAAAAAAAAATAATATATATTTTTCTTTTGATTGATCCACGGCGCATTGATCTAATATCATTAAATTATATATGTATCTTGAAATTGTGCCATAGATAATTTTCCTTATCTATATACTTTGCATTTCTAGGCAAGATAAATATTACGGCCTCTTTGTTCAACGGCACCTCTTTTTATTTATTTAATGGTGTTGAAGATCCAGAACCCTATTTTGCTCCAAAACTGCGAAATAAATGGGCATTTCCAAAAATAATGTACAATATCTGCATCTGTACTAAAAATGTTTATACATATATCTTTAACCCTATCACCCCATTTGGACATTACTGCTGGTGTAAGATATATTTGGTATAGTACATTAATATATGCCTCTCTGAAATAATTGGCTTTAGCTATTTTCTTTACTCGGCGGATACTATATTGAATTCTTTCCTTATTAATGTCTGAATTTTTTAATATGCCATCTTAACCCAATATATTTTAAATTGAGATTTCCCTCGATTTCAAATATAGTTTTATACCAGTTCTTAATGGAATAGTCTCCATTCTGGTATCTTTTCAAATTTCCAGTAATTAATGAACACGTCCAATCTGTGCCATTTAAGGAGCATAGGTTTTGCGCTAAATTTCTCACTTGTAAGTAGGCATAAAAATCTTTTGCGGGAAGATCAAATTAATTTCTGAGGACTTCAAATGTTTTTATAGTTAATCTAGGATGCATATGTTTAATAATTTGTATCACAGAGATTAGGCCCTTCCTTCGCCATCTGTGAAAGACCCCATGTTTAGACACCTTAGAAAGAGAGGGATTGCCCACAATCGGTAAATACTTAGAAACAAAGCGGTTTAAATTAATTAATTAACAGTATTTATGCCATGCTTTAATAATACCAGAAATTCTTTATTTCTTTAGGTATATCTTTATCTTCTGTATGAATCAAGGCTTTTAAAGTGAATGTAAATTTTGGGGACATCCTAAAACATTTAATGTGAAAATGGCTTAATGTAGCTTAATGAGTAAAAAAGTGGCCAAATGTTAATCAATTGCTGCATAATTTTGCACAACCCAAGATTTCCACTATCCAAGCCTATCCTAGAAGTTTCATGGATTTTGGAATTCCACAAGGCAAATGAGTGACATTAAGCTTGTTTTTTGGGGAGCTTAATGTGGCTTAATGTACAAAATTGAACTTAGATGTTAACCAATTTCCCCCAAACTTACCACAATACATTAATCTATCGATTCAAACATATTCTGAAAATTTCAGGACATTTGATAAAACATACCAAAAGTTATTCACATTTAACTATTTTTTTACAATCCTAAAACATTTAATGTGAGCAGCTTAATGTAAAAAGAGCTTAATGTACCAAAATTCACCTAAACATTAATCAATTGCCTTGAAACTTAGCACAAACTCAGTTTTTCACTTTCCAAACCTAGCCTAGATGTTTCATGGTATTTGGTTTCCCACAAGGCAAATGAGTGACATTAAGCTTGTTTTTTGGGGAGCTTAATGTGGCTTAACGTACAAAATTAAACTTAGATCTTAACCAATTTCCCCCAAACTTCTCACAATATATTAATCTATCTATTCAAACATATTCTGAAAATTTCAGGAAATTTGATAAAACATACCAAAAGTTATTCGAAATTAACAATTTTTTTACAATTCTAAAACATTTAATGTGAGCAGCTTAATGTAAAAAGAGCTTAATGTACCAAAATTCACCAAAACTTAAATCAATTGCCTTGAAACTTGGCACAAACTCAGTTTTTCACTTTCCAAACCTATCCTAGAAGTTTCATGGATTTTGGTATCCCACAAGGCAAATGAGTGACATTAAGCTGATTTTTTGGGGAGCTTAATGAGTAAAAAAGTGGCCAAATGTTAATCAATTGCTGCATAATTTTGCACAACCCAAGATTTCCACTATCCAAGCCTATCCTAGAAGTTTCATGGATTTTGGAATTCCACAAGGCAAATGAGTGACATTAATCTTGTTTTTTGGGGAGCTTAATGTGGCTTAACGTACAAAATTGAACTTAGATATTAACCAATTTCCCCCAAACTTACCACAATACATTAATCTATCGATTCAAACATATTCTAAAAAATTCAGGACATTTGATAAAACATACCAAAAGTTATTCACATTTAACTATTTTTTTACAATCCTAAAACATTTAATGTGAGCAGCTTAATGTAAAAAGAGCTTAATGTACCAAAATTCACCTAAACATCAATCAATTGCCTTGAAACTTGGCACAAACTCAGTTTGTCTCTTTCCAAACCTATCCTAGATGTTTCATGGTATTTGGTTTCCCACAAGGCAAATGAGTGACATTAAGCTTGGTTTTTGGGGAGCTTAATGTGGCTTAACGTACAAAATTAAACTTAGATCTTAACCAATTTCCCCCAAACTTCTCACAATATATTAATCTATCTATTTAAACATATTCTGAAAATTTCAGGACATTTGATAAAACATACCAAAAGTTATTCGCATTTAACAATTTTTTTACAATCCTAAAACATTTAATGTGGAGCAGCTTAATGTAAAAAGAGCTTAATGTACCAAAATTCACCAAAACTTCAATCAATTGCCTTGAAACTTGGCACAAACTCAGTTTTTTACTTTCCAAACCTATCATAGAAGTTTCATGGATTTTGGTGTCCCACAAGGCAAATGAGTGACGTTAACCTTGTTTTTTGGGGAGCTTAATGTGGCTTAATGAGTAAAAAAGTGGCCAAATGTTAATCAATTGCTGCATAATTTTGCACAATCCAAGATTTCCATTATCCAAGCCTACCCTAAAAGTTTCATGGATTTTGGTTTTCCACAAGGCGAATGAGTGACATTAAGCTTGTTTTTTTGGGGAGCTTAATGTGGCTTAACGCACAAAATTAAACTTAGATCTTAACCAATTTCCCCCAAACTTCTCACAATACATTAATCTATGTATTCAAACATATTCTGAAAAATTCAGGAAATTTGATAAAACATACAAAACTATATTCACATTTAACAATTTTTTTACAATCCTAAAACATTTAATGTGAGCAGCTTAATGTAAAAAGAGCTTAATCTACCAAAATTCACCACAACTTCAATCAATTGCCTTGAAACTTGGCACAAACTCAGTTTTTCAATCTCCAAACGTATCCTAAAAGTTTCATGGATTTTGGTGTCCCACAAGGCAAATGAGTGACATTAAGCTTGTTTTTTTGGGGAGCTTAATGAGTAAAAAAGTGGCAAAATGTTAATCAATTGCTGCATAATTTTGCACAACCCAAGATTTCCACTATCCAAGCCTATCCTAGAAGTTTCATGGTATTTGGTGTCCCACAAGGCAAATGAGTGACATTAAGCTTGTTTTTTGGGGAGCTTAATGTGGCTTAACGTACAAAATTGAACTCAGATCTTAACCAATTTTCCCCAAACTTCCCATAATACATTAATCTACCTGTTTAAACATATTCTGAAAATGTAAGGACATTTGATAAAACATACCAAAAGTTATTCACATTTAACTATTTTTTTACAATCCTAAAACATTTAATGTGAGCAGCTTAATGTAAAAAGAGCTTAATCTACCAAAATTCACCTAAACATCAATCAATTGCCTTGAAACTTGGCACAAACTCAGTTTGTCACTTTCCAAACCTATCCTAGATGTTTCATGGTATTTGGTTTCCCACAAGGCAAATGAGTGACATTAAGCTTGGTTTTTTGGGGAGCTTAATGTGGCTTAACGTACAAAATTAAACTTAGATCTTACCCAATTTCCCCCAAACTTCTCACAATATATTTATCTATTCAAACATATTCTGAAAATGTAAGGACATTTGATCAAACATAACAAAAGTTATTCACATTTAAATATGTTTTTAACAATCCTAAAACTTTTCGGGGCCCATTTATTAAGCTCCGTATGGAGCTTGAGGGCCCATGTTTCTGTTGAGCCTTTAGGCTTGCCAGAAACACCAGTTATGAAGCAGCGGTCTAAAGACCCCTGCTCCATAACCTGTCCGCCTGCTCTGAGGAAGCAGACAGACATCGCCGCATTTCAACCCAATCGGATACGATCAGGTTGATTGACAGCCCCCTGGTGCAATGCTGAATGTGGAGAGCATATTGCTCTCCGCATTCAGCGATGTCTGTTGGACATGATCCGCTGATCGGATCATGTCAGACAGACACATAATAAATAGGCCCCTTCATGTGAATGGCTTAACGCAAAAAAAGAGCTTAATGTACCAAAATTTGCCTAAACATCAATCAATTGCCTTGAAACTTGGCACAAACTCAGTTTTTCACTTTCAAAACCTATCCTAGAAGCTTCATGGATTTTTTTTTCCCACAAGGCAAATAAGTGATATTGTATATGTTTCTTCTGTTATGTGTGATCAGTCCACGGGTCATCATTACTTCTGGGATATAACTCCTCCCCAACAGGAAATGCAAGAGGATTCACCCAGCAGAGCTGCATATAGCTCCTCCCCTCTACGTCAGTCCCAGTCATTCTCTTGCACCCAACGACTAGATAGGATGTGTGAGAGGACTATGGTGATTATACTTAGTTTTTATGACTTCAATCAAAAGTTTGTTATTTTACAATAGCACCGGAGCGTGTTATTACTTCTCTGGCAGAGTTTGAGGAAGAATCTACCAGAGTTTTTTACTATGATTTTAACCGGAGTAGTTAAGATCATATTGCTGTTCTCGGCCATCTGAGGGAGGTAAAAGCTTCAGATCAGGGGACAGCGGGCAGATGAATCTGCATTGAGGTATGTAGCAGTTTTTATTTTCTGAATGGAATTGATGAGAAAATCCTGCCATACCGTTATAATGACATGTATGTATACACTTCAGTATTCTGGGGATGGTATTTCACCGGAACTACTCTGTTAAAAGTCACTAATCTTTTTAATAAGTATTTATCATGTTAAACGTTTTTGCTGGAATGTAGAATCGTTTACATTTCTGAGGTACTGAGTGAATAAATATTTGGGCATTATTTTCCACTTGGCAGTTGTTTGGTTTTAATTATGACAGTTTCGTTTCTCTTCACTGCTGTGTGTGAGGGGGAGGGGCCGTTTTTGGCGCTCTTTGCTACGCATCAAAAAATTCCAGTCAGTTACTCTTATATTTCCTGCATGATCCGGTTCATCTCTGACAGATCTCAGGGGTCTTCAAACTTCTTTAGAGGGAGGTAGATTCTCTCAGCAGAGCTGTGAGAATTTTATATTGACTGTGAATAAAAACGTTGCTCTGTAATTTTTATGTCAAATTTAATTATTGTTATTTTTCTAATGGGAACAAACCTTTGCTAAAAGTTGTGTTGTTTAAAGTTTGATGCTATAACTATTTTTCAGTTCATTATTTCAACTGTCATTTAATCGTTTAGTACCTCTTTGAGGCACAGTACGTTTTTGCTAAAAAAGATTATAACCAAGTTGCAAGTTTATTGCTAGTGTGTTAAACATGTCTGACTCAGAGGAAGATATCTGTGTCATTTGTTCCAATGCCAAGGTGGAGCCCAATAGAAATTTATGTACTAACTGTATTGATGCTACTTTAAATAAAAGTCAATCTGTACAATTTGAACAAATTTCACCAAACAGCGAGGGGAGAGTTATGCCGACTAACTCGCCTCACGCGGCAGTACCTGCATCTCCCGCCCGGGAGGTGCGTGATATTATGGCGCCTAGTACATCTGGGCGGCCATTACAGATAACATTACAAGATATGGCTACTGTTATGACTGAAGCGTGATCACTCTGGGGTGAGAACAGAGTGCGCTGACAATACTAGGGCCATGTCTGATACTGCGTCACAGCTTGCAGAGCATGAGGACGGAGAGCTTCATTCTGTAGGTGACGGTTCTGATCCAAACAGATTGGATTCAGATATTTCAAATTTTAAATTTAAATTGGAGAACCTCCGTGTATTACTAGGGGAGGTCTTAGCAGCTCTCAATGATTGTAACACCGTTGCAATACCAGAGAAACTGTGTAGGTTGGATAAATACTTTGCGGTACCGGCGAGTACTGACGTTTTTCCTATACCTAAGAGACTAACTGAAATTGTTACTAAGGAGTGGGATAGACCCGGTGTGCCGTTCTCACCCCCTCCAATATTTAGAAAGATGTTTCCAATAGACACCACCACTCGGGACTTATGGCAAACGGTCCCTAAGGTGGAGGGAGCAGTTTCTACTTTAGCTAAGCGTACCACTATCCCGGTGGAGGATAGCTGTGCTTTTTCAGATCCAATGGATAAAAAATTAGAGGGTTACCTTAAGAAAATGTTTGTTCAACAAGGTTTTATATTGCAACCCCTTGCATGTATCGCGCCGATTACGGCTGCGGCAGCATTTTGGATTGAGTCTCTGGAAGAGAACCTTAGTTCATCTACGCTAGACGACATTACGGACAGGCTTAGAGTCCTTAAACTAGCTAATTCATTCATTTCGGAGGCCGTAGTACATTTAACCAAACTTACGGCTAAGAACTCAGGATTCGCCATACAGGCACGTAGGGCGCTGTGGCTAAAATCCTGGTCAGCTGATGTTACTTCTAAGTCCAAATTACTTAATATACCTTTCAAGGGGCAGTCTTTATTTGGGCCCGGTTTGAAAGAAATTATCGCTGACATTACAGGAGGTAAGGGCCACGCCCTACCTCAAGACAAAGCCAAAGCTAAGGCTAGACAGTCTAATTTTCGTCCCTTTCGGAATTTCAAAACAGGAGCAGCATCAACCTCCACTGCACCAAAACAGGAGGGAGCTGTTGCTCGTTACAGGCAAGGCTGGAAGCCTAACCAGTCCTGGAACAAGAGCAAGCAGGCCAGGAAACCTGCTGCTGCCCCAAAGACAGCATGAACCGAGAGCCCCCGATCCGGGACCGGATCTAGTGGGGGGCAGACTTTCTCTCTTCGCCCAGGCCTGGGCAAGAGATGTTCAGGATCCCTGGGCGCTAGAGATCATATCTCAGGGATACCTTCTAGACTTCAAATTATCTCCCCCAAGAGGGAGATTTCATCTGTCAAGGTTGTCAACAAACCAGATAAAGAAAGAAGCGTTTCTACGCTGTGTACAAGATCTGTTATTAATGGGAGTGATCCATCCGGTTCCGCGGTCGGAACAAGGACAAGGGTTCTACTCAAACCTGTTTGTGGTTCCCAAAAAAGAGGGAACTTTCAGGCCAATCTTAGATTTAAAGATTCTAAACAAATTCCTAAGAGTTCCATCGTTCAAAATGGAAACTATTCGGACAATCTTACCCATGATCCAAAAGGGTCAGTACATGACCACAGTGGATTTAAAAGATGCTTACCTTCACATACCGATTCACAAAGATCATCACCGGTATCTAAGGTTTGCCTTCTTAGACAGGCACTACCAGTTTGTAGCTCTTCCATTCGGATTGGCTACGGCTCCAAGAATCTTCACAAAGGTTCTGGGTGCCCTTCTGGCGGTACTAAGACCGCGAGGGATTTCGGTAGCTCCGTACCTAGACGACATTCTAATACAAGCTTCAAGCTTTCAAACTGCCAAGTCTCATACAGAGTTAGTTCTGGCATTTCTAAGGTCGCATGGATGGAAAGTGAACGAAAAGAAGAGTTCTCTTTTTCCTCTCACAAGAGTTCCATTCTTGGGGACTCTTATAGATTCTGTAGAAATGAAGATTTACCTGACAGAAGACAGGTTAACAAAGCTTCAAAATGCATGCCGTGTCCTTCATTCCATTCAACACCCGTCAGTAGCTCAATGCATGGAGGTGATCGGCTTAATGGTAGCGGCAATGGACATAGTACCTTTTGCACGCCTACACCTCAGACCGCTGCAATTGTGCATGCTAAGTCAGTGGAATGGGGATTACTCAGATTTGTCCCCTACTCTGAATCTGAATCAAGAGACCAGAAATTCTCTTCTATGGTGGCTTTATCGGCCACACCTGTCCAGGGGGATGCCATTCAGCAGGCCAGACTGGACAATTGTAACAACAGACGCCAGCCTACTAGGTTGGGGCGCTGTCTGGAATTCTCTGAAGGCTCAGGGACTATGGAATCAGGAGGAGAGTCTCCTTCCAATAAACATCCTGGAATTGAGAGCAGTTCTCAATGCCCTTCTGGCTTGGCCCCAATTAACAACTCGGGGGTTCATCAGGTTTCAGTCGGACAACATCACGACTGTAGCTTACATCAACCATCAGGGAGGGACAAGAAGCTCCCTAGCAATGATGGAAGTATCAAAGATAATTCGCTGGGCAGAGTCTCACTCTTGCCACCTATCAGCAATCCACATCCCGGGAGTGGAGAACTGGGAGGCGGATTTCTTGAGTCGCCAGACTTTTCATCCGGGGGAGTGGGAACTTCATCCGGAGGTCTTTGCCCAAATACTTCGACGTTGGGGCAAACCAGAGATAGATCTCATGGCGTCTCGCCAGAACGCCAAACTTCCTCTCTACGGGTCCAGATCCAGGGATCCGGGAGCGGTTCTGATAGATGCTTTGACAGCACCTTGGAACTTCGGGATGGCTTATGTGTTTCCACCCTTCCCGCTGCTTCCTCGATTGATTGCCAAAATCAAACAGGAGAGAGCATCAGTGATTCTAATAGCGCCTGCATGGCCACGCAGGACTTGGTATGCAGATCTAGTGGACATGTCATCCTGTCCGCCTTGGTCTCTACCTCTAAGACAGGACCTTCTGATACAGGGTCCATTCAAACATCAAAATCTAACTTCTCTGAAGCTGACTGCTTGGAAATTGAACGCTTGATTTTATCAAAACGTGGTTTTTCTGAGTCGGTTATTGATACCCTGATACAGGCTAGGAAGCCTGTTACCAGAAGGATTTACCATAAAATATGGCGTAAATACCTATACTGGTGCGAATCCAAAGGTTACTCTTGGAGTAAGGTTAGGATCGCTAGGATATTGTCCTTTCTACAAGAAGGTTTAGAAAAGGGTCTATCAGCTAGTTCATTAAAGGGACAGATTTCAGCTCTGTCCATCTTGTTACACAGGCGTCTGTCAGAAAATCCAGACGTCCAGGCCTTTTGTCAGGCTTTAGCTAGGATCAAGCCTGTGTTTAAAGCTGTTGCTCCGCCATGGAGTTTAAACTTAGTTCTTAACGTTTTACAGGGTGTTCCGTTTGAACCCCTTCATTCCATTGATATAAAATTGTTATCTTGGAAAGTTCTGTTTTTAATGGCTATTTCCTCGGCTCGAAGAGTCTCTGAGTTATCAGCCTTACATTGTGATTCTCCTTATCTGATTTTTCACTCAGACAAGGTAGTTCTGCGTACTAAACCTGGGTTCTTACCTAAGGTAGTCACTAACAGGAATATCAATCAAGAGATTGTTGTTCCATCCTTGTGTCCAAATCCTTCTTCAAAGAAGGAACGTCTTCTACACAATCTGGATGTAGTTCGTGCCCTCAAGTTCTACTTGCAGGCAACTAAAGATTTTCGCCAAACTTCTTCCCTGTTTGTCGTTTATTCTGGACAGAGGAGAGGTCAAAAAGCTTCTGCTACCTCTCTCTCTTTTTGGCTTCGTAGCATAATACGTTTAGCCTATGAGACTGCTGGACAGCAGCCTCCTGAAAGAATTACAGCTCACTCCACTAGAGCTGTGGCTTCCACTTGGGCCTTTAAGAATGAGGCCTCTGTTGAACAGATTTGCAAGGCTGCAACTTGGTCTTCGCTTCATACTTTTTCCAAATTTTACAAATTTGACACTTTTGCTTCTTCGGAGGCTATTTTTGGGAGAAAGGTTCTTCAGGCAGTGGTTCCTTCTGTATAATGAGCCTGCCTATCCCTCCCGTCATCCGTGTACTTTTGCTTTGGTATTGGTATCCCAGAAGTAATGATGACCCGTGGACTGATCACACATAACAGAAGAAAACATAATTTATGCTTACCTGATAAATTCCTTTCTTCTGTTGTGTGATCAGTCCACGGCCCGCCCTGTTTTAAGGCAGGTAAATATCTTTTAAATTATACTCCAGTCACCACTTCACCCTTGGTTACTCCTTTCTCGTTGATTCTTGGTCGAATGACTGGGACTGACGTAGAGGGGAGGAGCTATATGCAGCTCTGCTGGGTGAATCCTCTTGCATTTCCTGTTGGGGAGGAGTTATATCCCAGAAGTAATGATGACCCGTGGACTGATCACACAACAGAAGAAAGGAATTTATCAGGTAAGCATAAATTATGTTTTTTTTGGGGAGCTTAATGTGGCTTAACGTACAAAATTGAACTTAGATGTTAACCAATTTCCCCCAAACTGCTCACAATACATTAATCTATCTATTCAAATATATTCTGAAAAATTTAGGACATTTGATAAAACATACCAAAAGTTATTTACATTAAACCATTTTTTTACAATCCTAAAACATTTAGGGGCCAATTTATCAAAGCTTCAACTGATAATACAATGGAATCCGCTAGAATCTCACGTCATATCTGATGCAAATGGAATCTGACATAATTATCAAAGTGTCAAGATTGTCAAATGTTGAAATGTGTGACATAATATACCCTCCTGCGATCTCAATCTGACGCAGATCGATGCTTGCGTCATCCCAGATGTTTCGAATACACATTCGACTCTATATGACCCTTTTTCCAATTTACCAAACATTTCACAGGTACACTTGCGTCTATTCCAGCGCAGCATACCGATCATTGAAACCGCTACCCTTGAGGCCGCGGATGCCCTAGAAATCAATTGGAGTCTGAAAACACAGGAAGGTTATGTTCGATGCTGCAAGACGATAAAGCATATTAGATAATAAAAGTAAATTATAAACTTTATTAAAATTCTATACTCTTTCTAAATTAAACAATATTATTGAAGCAAATTTGGTGCAAAGTAATGCTTCAATTTTGATGCAATAGTAGATATAGGGATAAAAATGAAATACATTACTACTTATGGATTATGTTACATCTTTGTCTATTATTACAAAGCAAGAGGACAATATTATTGCTCCAAACTTGGTGCACTAGTAGATATAGAGATAAAAATTAAATAAATACATAACATAATATAGCTAACTTCCTTTTTTTTTGGATAAATCTATATAAACCATGTTTAAGGCATGTAATACAAGTCCCACTCACCACTTCGCACCAAATTTGATGCAACACTTTTCGCACCAAATATGATGCAATACTCCTAGACAACCCACACATTTTTTTTCCACCACTTTTGATAGGGATATGCATAATCACATGATTTATGACATCCGCTTATCAAATTTAAATATACATTGTATAGTATCACTAACGAATAAAATTGCTCAATACTTGTGTCATTGATCACCCATCAGAACTTGTAAGTGCTATCTGTTACATTGTGTATTATACTTTGAAAGTATGTATATGTGTAATTAGTATTAAAGATAAACATTGATGCTGACATTAGGACACACAATGTAATATTTTAGACAATGATTTTAAAAATTTGAATGATGTTTGATTCAATATAATCTTAAACTGATAGCTCAAAGGGATAGCCCACCTAACATTAAACTGTCATGATTCAGATACAGCAGAAATTAAAATCACCTCTTTTCTGTCATGCTATTTTAAGTGTATTTCTTCCTTCTCTTGAATTTTCATTAAGAAATGTCATCTTATATGCCGACAATTTTATAACACCTGTGTAGGGGTGGTTTTTAAAACTAGATTGCAATCCAGAGGGGTTACACAGGTACAGAGAGAAAACTGGCCCAGCTCTTAAAATATCCATTGATTGTAAATAAATACATATGATACCCTGATGACATGTTATATTCACAATTATTCCTGCTCAGAATAATAATACATTTACACTATATACATATATTGGTATAAATAAACACAGAGACATGAAAGACAACATTGTTTAGAACAAAAAAAGGAATTTAAGGACATGTAAATATGTTTGCAAAAGATTTCTGACATAACACACACACTCACACACACATATATATATATATATATATATATATATATATAAAAATTATGACACTTAGGGAAGTCTCCCTATGTGTGATGCGGGAATCCAGACATGGAACCGTTGCTCAGTGTGCCTAGAGGGATATGTCTGCACCTCACTGACGAGGCCCACAATAGGCCGAAACGTACGTCTGGGGTTTTGCTGTATCTCTCGTTCAGAGAGGGATTGCCTGGTATTTCGGGGCTGGGCTGTACTGTGAAGTCAGGATCAGACTGATATGCTTCAGGAAAGTTCTTCTCTGTGAAAAGCACATGTTGGGCAAAAAGAGGCTGCTTCTTGGGTGGTAACTAGCCATAGAACAAGCTATTATGCTATTGTTCGTTCTCAGGTTGAGCGCTTCTCTCAGGAAAAACCTAAATAACTGCAACATCGATGACTGTTAGTTAACAACAGTCCGATGCTCATCGTACCATACTTGACGCACGTGTTTTTGATGTGTTTTTTTATAAATGAGAGCATTGTATGTGGATCCGCGGCAGCAATGTCTGGCGAGCATATTGATGCCTGCGAATGCACCGAGATTGACGCTTTGATAAATAAGCCCCCATATGTTTTACGATTGTAAAAACCTGTTAAATGTGAATAACTTTCGGTATGTTTTATCAAATGTCCTGAAAAGTTTAGAATATGTTTGAATAGATAGATTAATTAATGTATTGTGGGACGTTTGGGGGAAATTGGTTAACATCTAAGTTAAATTTTGTACGTTAAGCCACATTAAGCTCCCCAAAAAACAAGCTTAATGTCACTCATTTGCCTTGTGGGACACCAAAATCCATGAAACTTCTAGGATAGGTTTGGAAAGTGAAAAACTGAGTTTGTGCCAAGTTTCAAGGCAATTGATTTAAGTTTTGGGGAATTTTGGTACATTAAGCTCTTTTTACATTAAGCTGCTCACATTAAATGTTTTAGGATTGTAAAAAAATAGTTAAATGTGAATAACGTTTGGTATGTTTTATCAAATGTTCTGACATTTTCAGAATATGTTTGAATCCATAGATTACTGTATTGTGGTAAGTTTGGTGGAAATTGGTTAACATCTAAGTTCAATTTTGTATGTTAAGCCACATTAAGCTCCCCAAAAAACAAGCTTAATGTCACTCATTTGCCTTGTGGAATTCCAAAATCCATGAAACTTCTAGGATAGGCTTGGATAGTGAAAATCTTGGGTTGTGCAAAATTATGCAGCAATTGATTAACATTTGGCCACTTTTTTTACTCATTAAGCCACATTAAGCTCCCCAAAAAACAAGCTTAATGTCACTCATTTGCCTTGTGGGACACCAAAATCCATGAAACTTCTAGGATAGGTTTGGAAAGTGAAAAACTGAGTTTGTGCCAAGTTTCAAGGCAATTGATTGATGTTTTGGTGAATTTTGGTACGTTAAGCTCTTTTTACATTAAGCTGCTCACATTAAATGTTTTAGGATTGTAAAAAAATTGTTAAATGCGAATAACTTTTGGTATGTTTTATCAAATTTCCTGAAATTTTCAGAATATGTTTGAATAGATAGATTAATATATTGTGAGAAGTTTGGGGGAAATTGGTTAAGATCTAAGTTCAATTTTGTACGTTAAGCCACATTAAGCTCCCCAAAAAACAAGCTTAACCCCTTAGTGACCAGAGCACTTTTCCATTTTCTGTCCGTTTGGGACCAAGGCTATTTTTACATTTTTGCGGTGTTTGTGTTTAGCTGTAATTTTCTTCTTACTCATTTACTGTACCCACACATATTATATACCGTTTTTCTCGCCATTAAATGGACTTTCTAAAGATACCATTATTTTCATCATATCTTATAATTTACTATAAAAAAAATGATAAAATATGAGGAAAAATGGAAAAAAACACACTTTTTCTAACTTTGACCCCCAAAATCTGTTACATATCTAAAACCACCAAAAAACACCCATGCTAAATAGTTTCTAAATTTTGTCCTGAGTTTAGAAATACCCAATGTTTACATGTTCTTTGCTTTTTTTGCAAGTTATAGGGCCATAAATACAAGTAGCACTTTGCTATTTCCAAACCATTTTTTTCCAAAATTAGCGCTAGTTACATTAGAACACTGATATCTTTCAGGAATACCTGAATATCCCTTGACATTTATATATTTTTTTTTAGTAGACATCCCAAAGTATTGATCTAGGCCAATTTTGGTATATTTCATACCACCATTTCACCGCCAAATGCGATCAAATACAAAAAATTGTTCACTTTTTCACAAATTTTTTCACAAACTTTAGGTTTCTCACTGAAATTATTTACAAACAACTTGTGCAATTATGGCATAAATGGTTGTAAATTCTTCTCTGGGATCCCCTTTGTTCAGAAATAGCACACATATATGGCTTTGGCGTTGCTTTTTGGTAATTAGAAGGCCGCTAAATGCCACTGCGCACCACAAGTGTATCATGCCCAGCAGTTAAGGGGTTAATTAGGGAGCTTTTAGGGTTAATTTTAGCTTTAGTGTAGTGTAGTAGACAACCCCAAGTATTGATCTAGGCACATTTTGGTATATTTCATGCCACCATTTCACCGCCAAATGCGATCAAATTAAAAAAAACGTAAAATTTTTCACAATTTTAGGTTTCTCACTGAAATCATTTACAAACAGCTTGTGCAATTATGGCACAAATGGTTGTAAATGCTTGTCTGGGATCCCCTTTGTTCAGAAATAGCAGACATATATGACTTTGGCGTTGCTTTCTGGTAATTAGAAGGCCACTAAATCCTGTTGCGCCTCACACGTGTATTATGGCTAGCAGTGAAAGGGTTAATTAGGGAGTTTGTAGTGAGCTTGCAGGGTTAATTTTAGCTTTAGTGTAGAGATCAGCCTCCCATCTGACACATCCCACCCCCTGATCCCTCCCAAACAGCTCCCTTCCCTCCCCCACCCCACAATTGTCCCCGCCATCTTAAGTACTGGCAGAAAGTCTGCCAGTACTAAAATAAAAGGGTTTTAAAAAAAAAATGAATTTTTTTTTAGCATATTTACATATGCTACTGTGTAGGATCCCCCCCTTAGCCCCCAACCTCCCTGATCCGCCCCAAAACCGCTCTCTAACCCTCCCCTCTGCCTTATTGGGGGCCATCTTGGGTACTGGCAGCTGTCTGCCAGTACCCAGTTTACAATAAAAAGTGCTTTTTTTTTTTTTTTTTTTTTTCTGTAGTGTAGCTTCCCCCCCCCCCACCCCCCACAGACAAACCCCCACCACCTTGCTGATTGTTTTAATTTTTAATTTTTTTATCTTTTTTATTTCCACATTTTCTGCAGTGTAGCGGTTCACACCCGCTCCCTCCCCGTGCACGCGCCCGCCCCCACCCTCCCGTGCACGCGCGCGCGCCCGTGCGCGCCCCCAGCCACCCCCGCCCACGATCCCGCCCCCCTTCACATCCACAGGGCCATCGATGGCCGCCACCCGCCTCCCGGTCCGGCTCCCACCCACCAACACAGGGAGCAACCGATCTCCGGTGCAGAGAGGGCCACAGAGTGGCTCTCTCTGCACCGGATTACTTAAAAAGGTTATTGCAGGATGCCTCCATATAGAGGCATCACTGCAATAACCGGAAAGCAGCTGGAAGCGAGCAGGATCGCTTCCAGCTGCTTTCCACACTGAGGACGTGCAGGGTACGTTCTCAGGCATTAACTGCCTTTTTTCTGAGGACGTACCCTGCACGTCCTCAGTCGTTAAGGGGTTAATGTCACTCATTTGCCTTGTGGCAAACCAAATACCATGAAACTTCTAGGATAGGTTTGGAAAGAGACAAACTGAGTTTGTGCCAAGTTTCAAGGCAATTGATTGATGTTTAGGTGAATTTTGGTACATTAAGCTCTTTTTACATTAAGCTGCTCACATTAAATGTTTTAGGATTGTAAAAAAATAGTTAAATGTGAATAACTTTTTGTATGTTTTATCAAATGTTCTGAAATTTTCAGAATATGTTTGAATCCATAAATTACTGTATTGTGGTAAGTTTGGTGGAAATTGGTTAACATCTAAGTTCAATTTTGTACGTTAAGCCACATTAAGCTCCCCAAAAAACAAGCTTAATGTCACTCATTTGCCTTGTGGAATTCCAAAATCCATGAAACTTCTAGGATAGGCTTGGATAGTGGAAATCTTGGGTTGTGCTAAATTAAGCAGCAATTGATTAACATTTTGCCACTTTTTTACTCATTAAGCTACATTAAGCCATTTTCACATTAAATGTTTTAGGATGTCCCTAAATTTTGCTGATAAAGTGCCCAGTTTTTCAAAATTCGATTAAAAACAGGGGCACTTTAATTCATCAAAATTTACATTTCACTCGTGTTGTGAAAATACCTTTTAATCTTGACAGCCGCTGCATCGCTTCCTCCGCCCGTCGCAAAGCCTCTTCCTGGGTCTAAAATGAGGAATCCGGCTTCCTCCAATAACGGCGTTGAATCAGACACTGATTGGCGGGGGGGGTATGATTAGAGTATGACGGATCCATAATTTCTGACGTAGGAAGAGGCTTGCGACAACCGGAGGGGAGGAAGCTGGAGCGGCTGTCAAGATTAAAAGGTAAGTATTTTCACAACACGAGTGAAATGTAAATTTTGATGAATTAAAGTGCCCCTGTTTTTAAACACCGGCCACTTTATCATCAAAATTTACATTCACTTTAAGGAGTAGGGGTTCACTATCTCCTTCTCCAATATTCTTGACGTGTAATAATCTATATCAAGGAGCCATTCAGCAGCGATTTTAACCAAGCATATTATGTTGTATTTACCTAAATATTGTAGGGACAAGCCTCCATAATCTTTATGTTGTGTAAGTTTTGTTAACAATTTTTTTTTCCGCTTAACCCCCCAAATGAATTCTATTACGCATTTGTTAAAAAATTGAATATATTTTTTTTTTTAAACATAAATGGTAAATTTTGCAGCTTATATAAAATATTTGGAAACAGAATCATTTTGACTAAATTTATCCTACCAGAAAGTGCTAAAGGAATATGTTTCAATATTTTTATATATTCTTGGAACTTTTGAAATACTGGATTAAAATTATCTGTGTACCAGTCTGTCAGGTTTTTGCTGAAATATATACCTAGGTATAGTATTTTATTAACTATTTTAAACAGGCTATTTTTGATTAAATCTTTAGTTTTATTAACCCATAAAAGCTCTGGCGCCAAAAGTTTTTTCTTTGCATTTGCGTCATCTTTGTTTGCGTCCCTCTTTTGCTCTCTGCTCTTATGTGTTTACAGAGGGCTATGATGTTTGCTTTTGATTTTATTTTCATATAACTATTTTATCATAAGCATTTTTTCCCATTCCTGGAACTGCTATTTTGAGGAAATTGGATATTTTGTTTAAATGTTATTTTTTCTTTTTTGTTACATTTTGCAAGATGTCTCAAACTGATCCTGAAAACAAATCTACCAAAGCTAAGTGTGTATGTTGTAAATTAGCTGATCTTACTTCTTCAACTCAAATATGTGGCACTTGTTATGAAAATTAATTACATGCTGATAATGTTTCTATAATACAAATACATCTACAGTTAAACCTTCACAGTTTAATGTACATGATATTCCTGTAGATATAAAAGATTATATTGCTGCAGCCATAGAGAAGGCTATATCTGCTTTTCCGCCTTCAAATAAACGTAAAAGGTCTCTCCTAACTTCTCATAAATCTGATGGTTTGTATTGATCAACAGCATACTGAAGTATTTTCTGCTGATGAGGATTTCTCTGGCTCAGACACTGAAATTGATAAATCAACCTTTCTTTTTAAGATTGAATATATTCGTTTTTGCTAAAGAAAGTATTGTTTACTTTAGGTATTGAGGAATCCAGTCCTGTTGATAACAAGAATAGCAAATGTTTGAATTCTGTTTTTAAGACTTCTGAGGTTACTCCAGAAGTTTTTCCTATTCCAGATGCTATCTCTAATATGTTTACTAAGGAATGGTCTAAGTCTGGTACTTCTTTTAATCCTTCTTCTAGGTTTAAAAAAATTGTATCCTTTACCTGTGTCCAATTTAGACCTTTGGGAGAAAGTCCCTAAGGTTGATGGCGCTATTTCTACTCTTGCCAAACGTACTACTATTCCTATGGAAGATAGTACTTCTTTTAAGATTTCCTTAGGGAAATTGAATCTTATCTTAGGAAGGCATATTTACATTCTGGCTATATTCTTAGACATGCTATTTCTATAGCTGATGTTACTGCTGCTTCAACTTTTTGGTTGGACAGTCTAGCACAGCAGTTATCAGATCCTGAATTGTCTAGCATTATTATTTTACTTCAACATGCTAATCATTTCATTTGTGATGCTATATTTGATATTATTAAGATTGATATTAAATCTATATCATTAGCTATTCTATCTAGAAGAGCTTTATGGCTTAAATCATGGAATGCTGATATGGTGTCTAAATCTAGATTACCATCTCTATCTTTTCAGGGTAATAATTTATTTTGTTCTCAATTGGATTCTATTATCTCCACTATCACTGGGGGTAAGGGAGTTTTTCTGCCCCAAGATAAGAAATCTAAGGGTAAATTTTAAGCTCCCAATCATTTTCGTTCCTTTCATCATGATGAAAGGAACGAATCATTTTCGTTCCTTTCATCAGAACAAAAAAACACTTCCCCTAAGGCCTCTGGTTCTAATTGGACACCATCTGCAAATTGGAATAAATCCAAGACTTCTAAGAAACCAAATACAGCCCCTAAGACTGCATGAAGGTGCGGCCCTCAAACCAGTTCAACTGGTGGTGGGCAGATTGAATATGGACATTATCTGGACATTAACTCCTTAATGACCGGACCATTTTTCAATTTTCTTACCCTTAATGACAATGGCTATTTTTACATTTCTGCAGTGTTTGTGTTTAGCTGTAATTTTCCTCTTACTCATTTACTGTACCCACACATATTATATACAGTTTTTCTCGCCATTAAATGGACTTTCTAAAGATACCATTATTTTCATCATATCTTATAATTTACTATAAAAAAATTATAAAATATGAGGAAAAAATTGAAAAAAACACACTTTTTCTAACTTTGACCCCAAAAATCTGTTACACATCTACGACCACCAAAAAACACCCATGCTAAATAGTTTCTAAATTTTGTCCTGAGTTTAGAAATACCCAATGTTTACATGATCTTTGCTTTTTTTTGCAAGTTATAGGGCAATAAATACAAGTAGCACTTTGCTATTTCCAAACCACTTTTTTTCAAAATTAGCGCTAGTTACATTGGAACACTGATATCTGTCCGGAATCTCTGAATATCCCTTGACATGTACATATTTATTTTTAGAAGACAACCCAAAGTATTGATTTATACCCATTTTGGTATATTTCATGCCACCATTTCACTGCCAAATGCGAGCAAATAAAAAAAAATTGTTCACTTTTTCCCAAATTTTGTCACAAACTTTAGGTTTCTCACTGAAATTATTTACAAATAGTTTGTGCAATTATGGCACAAATGGTTGTAAATGCTTCTCTGGGATCCTCTTTGTTCAGAAATAGCAGACATATATAGCTTTGGCATTGATTTTTGGTAATTAGAAGGCCACTAAATGCCGCTGTGCACCACACGTGTATTATGCCCAGCAGTGAAGGGGTTAATTAGGGAGCTTGTAGAGACCTTGAAGGGTTAATTTTAGCTTTAGTGTAGTGTAGTAGACAACCCAAAGTATTGATCTAGGCCCATTTTGGTACATTTGATGCCACCATTTCACCGCCAAATGCGAGCAAATAAAAAAAAAAAAGTTAAAATGTTCACAATTTTAGGTTTCTCACTGAAATTATTTACAAACAGCTTGTGCAATTATGTCACAAATGGTTGTAAATGCTTCTCTGGGATCTCCTTTGTTCAGAAATAGCAGACATATATGGCTTTGGCGTTGCTTTTTGGCAATTAGGAGGCCACTAAATGCTGCTGCGCACCACACTTGTATTATGCCCAGCAGTTAAGGGGTTAATTAGGTAGCTTGTAGAGAGCTTGCAGGGTTAATTTTAGCTTTAGTGTAGAGATCAGCCTCCCACCTGACACATCCCACCCCCTGATCCCTCCCAAACAGCTCTCTTCCCTCCCCCACCCCACAATTGTCCCCGCCATCTTAAGTACTGGCAGAAAGTCTGCCAGTACTAAAATAAAAGGTGTTTTTTTTTTTGTTTTTTATTATTCATCTATGATGGACCCCTGCCTTAGCCCCCAACCTCCCTGATCCCCCCCAAACAGCTCTCTAACCCTCCCAACCTACCTATTTGCTACCATCTTGGGTACTGGCAGCTGTCTGCCAGTACCCAGTTTTCCCAAAAAAAGAGAGGTTGTTTTTTTGTTTGTTTTTTTCTTTGTTTTTTTCTTCTTAAATACATCGTTTTCTGTAGTGTAGCTTAACCCCCCCCCAATAACCCCATCCCCCTACCCTAGCAGATCCTATTAGTATTTTTTTTTATTTTAAAAAATGTTTTCTGCCCCCCTCTCTCTTCTTTAATCATTGGTGGCAGTGGTTGCTGCGCGCGCGCGCACACATGCACGCGCGCGCGCCCCCGCAGGCCCCCCTCCGCACGCTCCCAGCATCCGGCGTGCACAAAGCACTCGCAGGAACCGGATGCCGGGTAGCGATGGGCCGCCCACCCACCTCCCTTGAAAGCTCCCACCCACCAACGAACGGCACCATCGCTACCGGTGCAGAGAGGGCCACAGCGTGGCTCTCTCTGCATCGGATGCTTGTTAAAGGGTATTGCAGGATGCCTCAATATCGAGGCATCACTGCAATACCCTGAGAGCTGCTGGAAGCGATTGCGATCGCTTCCAGCACTCTCTTAAACAACTGACGTACCAGGTACGTCCATTGTCACTAACTGTTAGTTTTTGCAGGACGTACCTGGTACGTCAGTTGTCATTAAGGGGTTAAATTACTTTCTTGGAAAGTGTTATTTCTTTTGGCTATCTCTTCTGCTAGAAGAGTTTCTGAATTGCCTGCTCTCTCTTGTGAGTCTCCTTATCTGATTTTCCATCAAGTAAAGCTGTTTTGCGGACTTCATTTAACTTTGTGCCTAAAGTTGTGAATTCTAACAACATCAATAGGGAAATTGTTGTTCCTTCTTTGTGTCCTAATCCTAAGAATACTCTTGAAATGTCTTTACATTCTTTGGATGTGGTAAGAGCTTTGAAATATTATGTTGAGGCTACTAAAGATTTCAGAAAGACTTCTAGTCTATTTATTATTTTTTCTGGCTCCAGGAAAGGTCAGAAAGCCTCTGCTATTTCTCTGGCTTGGTTGAGACTTTTGATTCACAAAGCTTATTTGGAGGTGGGGCAGTCTCCGCCTCAGAGAATTACAGCTCATTCTACTAGATTAATTGCCACTTCTTGGGCTTTCAAGAATGAAGCTTCAGTTGATCAAATTTGCAAAGCAGCAACTTGGTCTTCTTTACATACTTTTACTAAATGTTACCATTTTGATGTGTTTGCTTCTTCGGAAGCAGCCTTTGGTAGAAAGGTTCTTCAGGCAGTTGTCTCGGTTTGATTCTAGTGCCTTTGATTTGATTTTTTTTTTAATATTTTTTTTTATCCCTCCTACTCTAGTGACTCGTGGATTCCACATCTTGGATATTTTATCCCATACATCACTATCTCATGGACTCTTGCCACTTGCATGAAAGAAAACATAATTTATGTAAGAACTTACCTGATAAATTCATTTCTTTCATAGTGGCAAGAGTCCATGAGACCCACCCTATTTTTTGTGGTTATGATTTTTTGTATAAAGCACATTATTTTTTCCAGTTCCTCTTTTTGTATGCTTTTTACTCCTTTTTTTATACACCTCACTTCTTGGCTACACATTAAACTAAGGTATGAGTGAGGTGGGAGGTGTATTTATAGGCATTTTGAGTTTTGGCAAACTTTGCCCCATCCTCATAGGAATGTATATCCCATACGTCACTAGCTCATGGACTCTTGCCACTATGAAAGAAATTAATTTATCAGGTAAGTTCTTACATAAATTATGTTTTTCTGCATCAATTGCAATCATAGCTATGTCTGAGACCAAATGTTTTCTTAAATTAAAAAAATCGTTCACTTTTTCCGAAATTTTGTCACAAACTTTAGGTTTCTCACTGAAATTATTTACAAATAGTTTGTGCAATTATGGCACAAATGGTTGTAAATGCTTCTCTGGGATCCTCTTTGTTCAGAAATAGCAGACATATATAGCTTTGGCATTGCTTTTTGGTAATTAGAAGGCCACTAAATGCCGCTGTGCACCACACGTGTATTATGCCCAGCAGTGAAGGGGTTAATTAGGGAGCTTGTAGAGACCTTGAAGGGTTAATTTTAGCTTTAGTGTAGTGTAGTAGACAACCCAAAGTATTGATCTAGGCCCATTTTGGTACATTTGATGCCACCATTTCACCGCCAAATGCGAGCAAATAAAAAAAAAAAGTTAAAATGTTCACAATTTTAGGTTTCTCACTGAAATTATTTACAAACAGCTTGTGCAATTATGTCACAAATGGTTGTAAATGCTTCTCTGGGATCTCCTTTGTTCAGAAATAGCAGACATATATGGCTTTGGCGTTGCTTTTTGGCAATTAGGAGGCCACTAAATGCTGCTGCGCACCACACTTGTATTATGCCCAGCAGTTAAGGGGTTAATTAGGTAGCTTGTAGAGAGCTTGCAGGGTTAATTTTAGCTTTAGTGTAGAGATCAGTCTCCCACCTGACACATCCCACCCCCTGATCCCTCCCAAACAGCTACTTAAATAAAAGGTGTTTTTTTTTTGTTTTTTTGTTTTTTACTATTCATCTGTGATGGACCCCTGCCTTAGCCCCCAACCTCCCTGATCCCCCCCAAACAGCTCTCTAACCCTCCCAACCTACCTATTTGCTACCATCTTGGGTACTGGCAGCTGTCTGCCAGTACCCAGTTTTCCCAAAAAAAGAGAGGTTGTTTTTTTGTTTGTTTTTTTCTTCTTAAATACATAGTTTTCTGTAGTGTAGCTTAACCCCCCCCCCCCAATAACCCCATCCCCCTACCCTAGCAGATCCTATTAGTATTTTTTTTTATTTTAAAAAATGTTTTCTGCCCCCCTCTCTCTTCTTTAATCATTGGTGGCAGTGGTTGCTGCGCGCGCGCGCACACATGCACACGCGCGCGCCCCCGCAGGCCCCCCTCCGCACGCTCCCAGCATCCGGCGTGCACAAAGCACTTGCAGGAACCGGATGCCGGGTAGCGATGGGTCGCCCACCCACCTCCCTTGAAAGCTCCCACCCACCAACGAACGGCACCATCGCTACCGGTGCAGAGAGGGCCACAGCGTGGCTCTCTCTGCATCGGATGCTTGTTAAAGGGTATTACAGGATGCCTCAATATCGAGGCATCACTGCAATACCCTGAGAGCTGCTGGAAGCGATTGCGATCGCTTCCAGCACTCTCTTAAACAACTGACGTACCAGGTACGTCCATTGTCACTAACTGTTAGTTTTTGCAGGACGTACCTGGTACGTCAGTTGTCATTAAGGGGTTAAATTACTTTCTTGGAAAGTGTTATTTCTTTTGGCTATCTCTTCTGCTAGAAGAGTTTCTGAATTGCCTGCTCTCTCTTGTGAGTCTCCTTATCTGATTTTCCATCAAGTAAAGCTGTTTTGCGGACTTCATTTAACTTTGTGCCTAAAGTTGTGAATTCTAACAACATCAATAGGGAAATTGTTGTTCCTTCTTTGTGTCCTAATCCTAAGAATACTCTTGAAATGTCTTTACATTCTTTGGATGTGGTAAGAGCTTTGAAATATTATGTTGAGGCTACTAAAGATTTCAGAAAGACTTCTAGTCTATTTATTATTTTTTCTGGCTCCAGGAAAGGTCAGAAAGCCTCTGCTATTTCTCTGGCTTGGTTGAGACTTTTGATTCACAAAGCTTATTTGGAGGTGGGGCAGTCTCCGCCTCAGAGAATTACAGCTCATTCTACTAGATTAATTGCCACTTCTTGGGCTTTCAAGAATGAAGCTTCAGTTGATCAAATTTGCAAAGCAGCAACTTGGTCTTCTTTACATACTTTTACTAAATGTTACCATTTTGATGTGTTTGCTTCTTCGGAAGCAGCCTTTGGTAGAAAGGTTCTTCAGGCAGTTGTCTCGGTTTGATTCTAGTGCCTTTGATTTGATTTTTTTTTTAATATTTTTTTTTATCCCTCCTACTCTAGTGACTCGTGGATTCCACATCTTGGATATTTTATCCCATACATCACTATCTCATGGACTCTTGCCACTTGCATGAAAGAAAACATAATTTATGTAAGAACTTACCTGATAAATTCATTTCTTTCATAGTGGCAAGAGTCCATGAGACCCACCCTATTTTTTGTGGTTATGATTTTTTGTATAAAGCACATTATTTTTTCCAGTTCCTCTTTTTGTATGCTTTTTACTCCTTTTTTTATACACCTCACTTCTTGGCTACACATTAAACTAAGGTATGAGTGAGGTGGGAGGTGTATTTATAGGCATTTTGAGTTTTGGCAAACTTTGCCCCATCCTCATAGGAATGTATATCCCATACGTCACTAGCTCATGGACTCTTGCCACTATGAAAGAAATTAATTTATCAGGTAAGTTCTTACATAAATTATGTTTTTCTGCATCAATTGCAATCATAGCTATGTCTGAGACCAAATGTTTTCTTAAATTAAAAAAATCGTTCACTTTTTCCGAAATTTTGTCACAAACTTTAGGTTTCTCACTGAAATTATTTACAAATAGTTTGTGCAATTATGGCACAAATGGTTGTAAATGCTTCTCTGGGATCCTCTTTGTTCAGAAATAGCAGACATATATAGCTTTGGCATTGCTTTTTGGTAATTAGAAGGCCACTAAATGCCGCTGTGCACCACACGTGTATTATGCCCAGCAGTGAAGGGGTTAATTAGGGAGCTTGTAGAGACCTTGAAGGGTTAATTTTAGCTTTAGTGTAGTGTAGTAGACAACCCAAAGTATTGATCTAGGCCCATTTTGGTACATTTGATGCCACCATTTCACCGCCAAATGCGAGCAAATAAAAAAAAAAAGTTAAAATGTTCACAATTTTAGGTTTCTCACTGAAATTATTTACAAACAGCTTGTGCAATTATGTCACAAATGGTTGTAAATGCTTCTCTGGGATCTCCTTTGTTCAGAAATAGCAGACATATATGGCTTTGGCGTTGCTTTTTGGCAATTAGGAGGCCACTAAATGCTGCTGCGCACCACACTTGTATTATGCCCAGCAGTTAAGGGGTTAATTAGGTAGCTTGTAGAGAGCTTGCAGGGTTAATTTTAGCTTTAGTGTAGAGATCAGTCTCCCACCTGACACATCCCACCCCCTGATCCCTCCCAAACAGCTCTCTTCCCTCCCCCACCCCACAATTGTCCCCGCCATCTTAAGTACTGGCAGAAAGTCTGCCAGTACTAAAATAAAAGGTGTTTTTTTTTTGTTTTTTTGTTTTTTTATTATTCATCTGTGATGGACCCCTGCCTTAGCCCCCAACCTCCCTGATCCCCCCCAAACAGCTCTCTAACCCTCCCAACCTACCTATTTGCTACCATCTTGGGTACTGGCAGCTGTCTGCCAGTACCCAGTTTTCCCAAAAAAAGAGAGGTTGTTTTTTTGTTTGTTTTTTTCTTCTTAAATACATAGTTTTCTGTAGTGTAGCTTAACCCCCCCCCCCCCAATAACCCCATCCCCCTACCCTAGCAGATCCTATTAGTATTTTTTTTTATTTTAAAAAATGTTTTCTGCCCCCCTCTCTCTTCTTTAATCATTGGTGGCAGTGGTTGCTGCGCGCGCACACATGCACGCGCGCGCGCCCCCGCAGGCCCCCCTCCGCACGCTCCCAGCATCCGGCGTGCACAAAGCACTTGCAAGAACCGGATGCCGGGTAGCGATGGGCCGCCCACCCACCTCCCTTGAAAGCTCCCACCCACCAACGAACGGCACCATCGCTACCGGTGCAGAGAGGGCCACAGCGTGGCTCTCTCTGCATCGGATGCTTGTTAAAGGGTATTACAGGATGCCTCAATATCGAGGCATCACTGCAATACCCTGAGAGCTGCTGGAAGCGATTGCGATCGCTTCCAGCACTCTCTTAAACAACTGACGTACCAGGTACGTCCATTGTCACTAACTGTTAGTTTTTGCAGGACGTACCTGGTACGTCAGTTGTCATTAAGGGGTTAAATTACTTTCTTGGAAAGTGTTATTTCTTTTGGCTATCTCTTCTGCTAGAAGAGTTTCTGAATTGCCTGCTCTCTCTTGTGAGTCTCCTTATCTGATTTTCCATCAAGTAAAGCTGTTTTGCGGACTTCATTTAACTTTGTGCCTAAAGTTGTGAATTCTAACAACATCAATAGGGAAATTGTTGTTCCTTCTTTGTGTCCTAATCCTAAGAATACTCTTGAAATGTCTTTACATTCTTTGGATGTGGTAAGAGCTTTGAAATATTATGTTGAGGCTACTAAAGATTTCAGAAAGACTTCTAGTCTATTTATTATTTTTTCTGGCTCCAGGAAAGGTCAGAAAGCCTCTGCTATTTCTCTGGCTTGGTTGAGACTTTTGATTCACAAAGCTTATTTGGAGGTGGGGCAGTCTCCGCCTCAGAGAATTACAGCTCATTCTACTAGATTAATTGCCACTTCTTGGGCTTTCAAGAATGAAGCTTCAGTTGATCAAATTTGCAAAGCAGCAACTTGGTCTTCTTTACATACTTTTACTAAATGTTACCATTTTGATGTGTTTGCTTCTTCGGAAGCAGCCTTTGGTAGAAAGGTTCTTCAGGCAGTTGTCTCGGTTTGATTCTAGTGCCTTTGATTTGATTTTTTTTTTAATATTTTTTTTTATCCCTCCTACTCTAGTGACTCGTGGATTCCACATCTTGGATATTTTATCCCATACATCACTATCTCATGGACTCTTGCCACTTGCATGAAAGAAAACATAATTTATGTAAGAACTTACCTGATAAATTCATTTCTTTCATAGTGGCAAGAGTCCATGAGACCCACCCTATTTTTTGTGGTTATGATTTTTTGTATAAAGCACATTATTTTTTCCAGTTCCTCTTTTTGTATGCTTTTTACTCCTTTTTTTTTATACACCTCACTTCTTGGCTACACATTAAACTAAGGTATGAGTGAGGTGGGAGGTGTATTTATAGGCATTTTGAGTTTTGGCAAACTTTGCCCCATCCTCATAGGAATGTATATCCCATACGTCACTAGCTCATGGACTCTTGCCACTATGAAATTAATTTATCAGGTAAGTTCTTACATAAATTATGTTTTTCTGCATCAATTGCAATCATAGCTATGTCTGAGACCAAATGTTTTCTTAAATTCCAAAAATAATCCAGCACAATACTTGCTTTCCTTATATTAGCTATGGAGCACCTTTTGTTCATAAATCCTACTTGATCGGTATGGATTAAAGCTCCCAGGATTTTTTTTAAATCTTTCAGCAACTATTGAAGTTAGGAGCTTGTAATCTATCTTTAGCAGGGAGATTGGCCTATATGAGTCTAATTGTGTAGGATCTTTCCCCTTCTTTGGAATTAAGATAGTTAAAGCTTTGGTAAAAATTTTGGACATTTTCCCCTTTTGAATATAATAATAATTAGTAAAACCCTAATTTTGCACCAAGCAGTCAATACCCATTCTTAATACAATCAGATACAAGCATATGTAAGCGAGTGATAGAAATGATAGATAAAGGAAGTGGCATGATTATATCATTTACTGAATTTCAAAGTAAATACGAATCTTTAAGGGACAAGATTTTCCCCTATATACAGATCAAACATTACATACAGTCATTGACAAATAATTTCCCCATTCTAAGTAAAGAAAGGGTAGTCTACAATATAATGGAAAGAAGTCAGAACGAGAAATACAGACTAGCATTTGTATATACACACACATTAAATAGAGAGGCAAAAAAATGCCTGAAAGGCTTAGAGGAAAAATGGACAAATACTGTAGGCAATTGGGTGAGTGAGTAAACAATCATGAATAGCATTAAAAAGGTCAGAGATACTACATTAGCAATAAACATAAGAGAAGCACATATGAGATTACTACATATGGATTACATAACTCTAACAAGAAGAGGAAATAGGATGGTAGCATAGACCCAGTCTGTGCGAAATGCAGTAGACAAGAGCCAGATGTATCTCATTACGTCTGCCACTGCCCAAAGATAAGACAATACTGCTGCCAAGTCTCATATATGATATCAAAAATTCTTAAATTGGGAATAGAATTAAATTTATCAAATATGATATTTAAACTACCAGAAGAAATAAAGAAATGGAAAAATGAATTATTATGATTATCTTAAAGGGACACTCAATCAAAATTAAACTGTCATGATTCAGACAAAGCATGCCATTTTAAACAGCTTTCCAATTTACTTCCATTAACAAAATGTGCACAGTCTTTTTAGATTTAAACTTTTTGAGTTACCAGCTCCTACTGAGCATGTGCAAGAATAAGTTTGTATGCATTTGTGAATGGCTGATGGCTGTCACATGGTACGTGTATGCATTTGTTATTGGCTGATGGCTGTCACATGGTACAGGGGGAGTGGAAAAAGACATAACTTAAAATTGTCAGAAAAAAAAATCTACTACTCATTTGAAGTTTAGACTAAGTGCTATTGCATTGTCTTGTTATCTTGCATTTGTTGATTATGCAAATCTACTGTGTTGACTGGTCCTTTAATAGCAAAACAGAATATATTCAAATCATGGATCCTGAAAGAAAAGCCCACTGTAAAAAAAACTTGATGATTTTGATGAGATTTGGCTCCAGATCAATATAGAAAAAATAGATGTGACATTTGATATAAATAACAGATTAGAGACGTTTATAGATAAATGGACACCTTATTTGAAGCACCTGCCCGTTGATAAGCAAATAAATATATTACAAAGATTTAAAAACAATGAGTATTTTATAGAACTACAAATTAAGGATCAATGGCAAGAGATAATCTAAATTTGTGATATGTAGAAGAAAACGGGTTCCTAAATGGGCATTTCCTTTAAACCTTAAAGGTATTAATTAATAGGTTTAAAAAGAGAGAGATGCACTCAGCTAAGACAGAACAAAAGCTAGAAAAACTTCCATGCCTGTTCATTTTCAGTTCCACTCAGGGTGCATACTCTTTTAGCACACTATGCCCCTTCACAGAGAAAAAATATCCTGTAGCATATCAGTCTGACCCTGCCCAATGACAGTTCAGCACGGAAATACCAGGCAATTCCTCTCTGAACAAGAGAAACAACAACCCCAGACAATCTTTTCAGCCTTCTGTGGGGCTCATCAGTGAGGTGCAGTCACATCTCTCTAAGGGCATGTGTGCAAGGAGTCCACGTCTGGTTTCCCCTTTTACTCTTAGGGAGACCCAAGAGCAATTTGCATAAATATAAAAAGAGAGAGATGCACTCAGCTGAGACAGAACAGAAGCTAGAAAAACTTCCGTGCCTGTTCATTTTCAGTGCCACTCAGGGTGCATACTCTTTTAGCACACTATGCCCCTTCACAGAGAAAAAATATCCTGTAGCATATCAGTCTGACCCTGCCCAATGACAGTTCAGCACGGAAATACCAGGCAATTCCTCTCTGAACAAGAGAAACAACAACCCCAGACAATCGTTTCAGCCTTCTGTGGGCCTCGTCAGTGAGGTGCAGTCGCATCTCTCTAAGGACATGTGTGCAAGGAGTCCACGTCTGTTTTCCCCTGTGCCTGAGTGGCACTGGCCTTGTGGACAAGCACAGAAGTTTTTATAGCTATTGTTCTGTCTCAGTGAGTGCGTCTCTTTATTTTCTTGATTTTATGTAAATTACTCTTAGGTCTCCCTAAGAGTAAAAGGAGGAAACCAGACGTGGACTCTTTGCACACATGCCCTAGAGATATGCAACTGCACCTCACTGACGAGGCCCAAGAGAGGCTGAAACATAAGTCTGGGGTTTGTTGTTTGTCTTGTTCAGAGAAGAATTGCCTGGTATTTTTCGGTGCTGGACTGTCATTGGGCAGGATCAAACTGATATGCTACAGGATATTTTTTCTCTGTGAAAAGGCATAGTGTGCAAAAAGAGACTGTACCCTGAGTGGCACTGGCCTTGTGGACAAGCACAGACGGAGACCTAAGAATAATTTACATAAAATCAAGAAAATAGAGAGATGCACTCACTGAGACAGAACAATAGCTAGAAAACCGTCTGTGCTTGTCCACAAGGCCAGTGCCACTCAGAGTGCAGTCTCTTTTTGCACACTATGCCTTTTCACAGAGAAAAAAATATCCTGTAGCATATCAGTTTGATCCTGCCCAATGACAGTCCAGCACCGAAATACCAGGCAATTCTTCTCTGAACAAGACAAACAACAAACCCCAGACTTATGTTTCAGCCTCTCTTGGGCCTCGTCAGTGAGGTGCAGTTGCATATCTCTAGGGCATGTGTGCAAGGAGTCCATGTCTGGTTTCCTCCTTTTACTCTTAGGGAGATCTAAGAGTAATTTACATAAAATCAAGAAAATAGAGAGACGCACTCACTGAGACAGAACAATAGCTAGAAAAACTTCTGTGCTTGTCCACAAGGCCAGTGCCGCTCAGGCACAGGGGAAAACAGATGTGGACTCCTTGCACACATGCCCTTAGAGAGATGCGACTGCACCTCACTGACAAGGCCCACAGAAGGCTGAAATGATTGTCTGGGGTTGATGTTTCTCTTGTTCAGAGAGGAATTGCCTGGTATTTCCATGCTGGACTGTCATTGGGCAGGGTCAGACTGATATGCTACAGGATATTTTTTCTCTGTGAAGGGGCATAGTGTGCTAAAAGAGTATGCACCCTGAGTGGCACTGAAAATGAACAGGCACGGAAGTTTTTCTAGCTTTTGTTCTGTCTCAGCTGAGTGCATCTCTCTCTCTTTTTATATTTATGCAAATTGCTCTTGGGTCTCCCTAAGAGTAAAAGGGGGCGTGTCCAGGTGGCGGCCATGTTCGGTCGCATAAACTAGCAGCTCCGAAGTTTAAGCAGATAAACCGCCATCCTTTGTTATTTGTATCAGCAAAGCAAGTAAGAGAAGTTTGGGCATAGAATAATACCTTTACCGATGCTTTTCAGAAGTAGGAGCCCTAGACTGGACCGTTAGAGGCTGAGGTGGCGGCCTGGTTATACAGCCTTCTAGCACCCCCCCGGTTATCCGGGTGTCAGGTTTCAGTCAAGATCCTATATTTCCCTGTGGGGAGAGATATAAGGGTAGATTGTGAATCCAACTGTAGATAAAAGTATCTTAGAATAGTATCACTTTCAAAGTTATAAGAGTGTGGAAGAATTGCTGACTGGAAATGGAATTAAATGAAAATGGTTTCATTTATTAAGGCAACAATCCTACCATTACTATTAGGTTAACTTATTATAATCATAACCTATAGCCAATAGGTGGCAACAAGTTTGGCAGGTTATGTTATAAATAAAAACCTTGTGATAAATTTTACAAGTTAATGTATAATTGGTTAAGGCAGAAAGTATGGATGTTAACAGGCAAATATAAAATAAACCAACTAGAATAACGGTACCAGAGAGATAAAGTCAGGAGTCAAGGAAGTTAAAGTATCGATACCGGAGGTAAATGCTTACGGTTACCGCTTTGGATTAGCCTGAAGGAGTTGAGGATCGAGTTTGGAACACGCTAGGAGAGCGTGTGATACAAGCGTGTGCTGCGGCTTCCCGATGGTAAGAGGAACAGCTGAGATGGCGGGTGACGTCACCACGGACTCCGGCTCCGAAGGTAACACAGACAGCTGCGGTAGACAGCGTGATTAGCTTGTGAAACTGTCAGTTGCGAGAAAGCTGAATACTGATCGCTCAGAGAACAAAAATTGGAATGAGATGGAACTTGTAACTTTAGAATTTTACAACAAAGTAGAAACGTATTGTAGCAAAGGTCCAAAGACTTGTAGTAACAATTCCAGGAGAGGCTAAGGTAAATGACTGATGTAGTCAAAAATTACTAAGCAATGAATGAACTGAGGGTGGGGTTTTTATACAGATGGCAACTGGTGTCAGGTATCCTTAAAGGTATAGGTGTAAATCATGACAGAACTCCCCCCTCAAAGATCCACTCCGGGGATCATGGTTTGGGTCTATCAGGATTTCTTCTGTGGAACAAAGAAACCAAACGGGGTGCAGAGAGGTTCGTAGCAGGTTCCCAGGAATCGTCCTCATCCGGATAACCCTTCCAATGTACTAAGTATTGAAGTTTTCCCCCATGACGACGAGAATCTTTAATAGAGGCGACCTCATATTCCAAGTCCACATCATGAAGTATATCAGGATCCTTAGGTATGGAATCGTCATTCCGTGTAGACTTGTAAGGCTTCAACAATGATACATGGAACGCGGGGTGTATTCGGAATTTGTCAGGCAATGAAAGAGTAACAGCATTTTGATTCACTATTGCTTTAATAGAATAGGGACCAATGAATAAGGAGGACAATTTACGGGACGGATATGGCAACCTCAAGTTATGCGTTGATAACCAGACTTTGTCCCTGATTTGATAATTTGGCGATGGTAAATGTTTTTTATCATAGTAGAGTTTATGCAAAGTCTTAGAGTGAGCAATATTGTCTTTTACTGTAGTGAACGTATCAGATATGGTGTTGATTAAGTCATTGACTTGTGGGCAAGAACTATCCTGTAAATCTTCCTGGTGAAATATTGGATGGAACCCGTAGTTGATATAGAAGGGTGAGAACTTAGTGGTACTGTTAACAGAATTGTTGTATGCAAATTCTGCATATGTTAACAGAGATGACCAGTTATCCTGTTTGTTGTTAATGAAACAACGTAAGAACTGTTCAAGCCATTGATTAGTCCTCTCCGTCTGCCCATTAGTCTGAGGGTGGAAAGAGGTGCTTAACCGACGGCGTATTTTCAATGTTTTACATAATTCATGCCAAAATCTACTAGTGAATTGGGTTCCACGATCTGATGTTATACTAAGTGGTAACCCATGATATTTGATGACATGATGTATAAGAAGTTGAGCTGTTTCTGAAGAGGTTGGTAATTTAGTGGTAGGAATGAAGTGTGCCATCTTGCTGAAAATATCAACAACAACCAATATGGTTGTATGATTGGAAGACCTAGATAATTCTACTATAAAGTCTAGTGCTATGTCAGTCCAAGGTCGTGATGGTATAGGTAAGGGTAGTAAGTGACCTGTGGGTCGTTGGTGTTGTGTCTTGGAGACTGTACATATTTTACAAGAACTTATGTAGTCAGTAATATCAGTTTTCATACTGGGCGACCAAAAATGCCTGGTAATCAATTCTGTAGTTTTTGAAATTCCAGGATGACCTGCCAAAGGAGTGTCGTGATAGCTATACAGAATTTTCTCTCTTAATGTGTGTGGTACATATACAAGATTGTCATGATAATAAAGACCATTGGTTCCCAATGTTACTAGTGTTTTAGGTAATTCAGAATCTGATACTAGATGTGTTTTTAATAGGCTAGTTATATCCTCTGTGAGACCTATTATGTTATCATGAGGAATTATTGAGTGATGAGCATTTTGAGATAAAGGTTTATCTGGTATTCTGGAGAGTGCATCTGCTTTCAAATTTTTGTTAGAAGGTCTATAAGTTATTAAATAATTAAATCTATTGAAGAATAGATTCCATCGCACCTGGCGAGCTGTAAGAGTTCTGTTTGTTTTCAAGTATTGTAAGTTCCTGTGGTCAGTGTATATTAAAATGGGTAAAGTGGTTCCTTCTAACAGATGCCTCCAGTGTTCAAACGAGGCCTTAATGGCTAGAAGTTCCTTCTCTCCTATTGCATAATTGATTTCTGATTCTGACATCACCCGTGAAAAGAAAGCAACAGGATGTAGTGGGTGTTTTAAACTCTGTCTTTGTGACAGAACTGCTCCAATAGCGTAGTCTGAAGCATCTACTTCAAGGACATATTGTAATGAGGGGTTAGGGTATGACAGAATAGGTGCGGAAGTGAATCTATGTTTTAATGTTTCAAATGCTTTTTGTGCTTCCTCAGACCAGTGGAATTTGATGTTATTCTTTGTGAGGCTAGTGAGGGGTTTAGAGATATGAGCAAAGTTTTTAATAAACTTTCTGTAAAAGTTTGCAAACCCCATAAACCTCTGTATATGTTTCTTGGAAGTAGGGGTAGGCCATTCCAAGATAGCTGTTATTTTATTTTTTTCCATATCTATTCCTTCAGGAGAAATTACATAACCCAGAAAAGTAATGCTATTGGAGTTAAAGATACATTTTTCTGGCTTTGCATACAAGTGGTGTTGACGTAACCTAGAGAGTACAGTGCGAACATGTTTTATATGATCTGACTTAGATTTTGAGTATATAAGTATGTCGTCTAAATAAATTACAACATATATATCTAACAGATCTTTAAACACATCATTTATTAGATACTGAAAGGTGGCGGGCGCATTGCAAAGCCCAAATGGCATCACTGTATATTCATACAGTCCGTAACGCGTACGGAAAGCAGTGAGCTATTCGTCTCCTTGTCTTACTCTTATGAGGTTATATGCACCTCTCAGGTCTAATTTAGTAAAGTATGAAGCCCCCTCAAGTCTTTCGATTAATTCTGGAATTAGGGGTAGTGGATACCTGTTTTTTACAGTTCTGCGATTAAGTTCTCTGTAATCCACTATGGGTCTAATTGTGCCATCTTTATTCTTGACAAAGAACATTCCAGCTCCAGCTGGAGAGGTCGATGGTCTTATAAACCCCTTACGAAGATTCTCTTCTAAGTAATCTTTTAAATACTCTAATTCATTTTTGGAAAGAGGGAAAATATGCCCACATGGTATATCAGCCCCAGGAACAAGGTCTATAGGACAGTCATACTTCCTATGGGGAGGAAGATTTTCTGACTCTCTTTTGCAGAATACGTCAGAAAATTCAGAGTATTCAGATGGTATGTTATTATGCTCAGTTTGTAAAATGTAATGACTGGATATACAGGTTGTTTTACAATAATCAGAAGAAAATATAACATCGGAGGTTTTCCAAGATATAGTGGGATCATGTAAATTTAACCATGAGTAACCTAAAACCAAAGGATATATGGGAGAAGGAATAACGTCAAAGGACACATATTCAATATGTGTTCCTCCTATAGACACTTTTATAGGTATAGTGTGATGTGAGATAGGGCCGGATGATATTTGACTACCATCAATAACTCTGAGCAACACTGGATTTGTCTTTTTTATAAGTGGTATTTTATTTAATATAGTGAAATTCAAATCCATATAATTAGTGCTGGCTCCTGAGTCAATGATCGCCTTGGAGGTTACTCGTTGGTTCTCCCACTGCAAAATAAGTGTGAGTGAGCAGTTTGTAGATCTGGAACTTTGTACATTATAACAGGTATTCATGTGTTTTTCCTTACCCCTTTTCTGACGTCCTAGTATTGGACAATCCTTTACTGTGTGTTGTGCAGCTCCACAGTACATACACAGATTATTTTGCCTTCTTCTGAGTTTTTCTTGAGGATTAAGTGGCCCTTTTATAAATCCTATGTCCATAGCCTCAGGTGTGGAAAATGTTTGACTACGTGTATTTTGTGAGGAGGGTATTGTAAGGTTTGGACGTCTAAAGGTAAAATCACTGGAACTACGTTCAGATCTACGTTCTCTAAGACGTCTATCTAGGCTAATTGAGAGATTAATTAACCCTTCCAAGGTGTCTGGCAATTCAACTCTTGCCAATTCATCTTTAAGTGAATCACATAATCCTAACCTGAACTGGTTTTTTAACGATAAATCATTCCAACCACTGTCCTTAGAAATTTTTTTAAACTCAGTTATATAATCCTCTACAGGCTTTTTAAGTTGTTTTAATGCTCTCATACCATTTTCAGCTGTGAGCTGCTTATAGGGATCGTCATACAATTGTGACATAGCATTAAAAAAAGATTCTAAGGAATGTAGTATTGGATCATTTGTTTCAAAAAATGTGTTAGCCCATATGCGAGGTTCCCCCCTTAAATAAGAGATAGTTGTCAGGACTTTGACTTGATCTGTGGGGTATGTGAGAGGTTTTAGTGAGAAAAGCAAATAACAAGCATTCTTGAATTCCCTGAAATGTTTTCTGTCTCCCTGGAAATGCTCAGATGGGCTAACATTAGGTTCTAAAGCATGAGAAGTTATTTGTTTGTCAGCAATTTCTTTTATGTAGGCTTTAAGAGATGAATTTTCATGTTGCAGAGTATTTAGTGCCTGTGTAATTGTCTCTACTTTTTCAGTTAATGTCTGAACATGCGTCACTATATCTACTGGATTCATTGTGTAGGCTTAGTAATTAATGTCAGGTTTCAGTCAAGATCCTATATTTCCCTGTGGGGAGAGATATTAGGGTAGATTGTGAATCCAACTGTAGATAAAAGTATCTTAGAATAGTATCACTTTCAAAGTTATAAGAGTGTGGAAGAATTGCTGACTTAGGAAGGAAATGGAATTAAATGAAAATGGTTTCATTTATTAAGGCAACAATCCTACCATTACTATTAGGTTAACTTATTATAATCATAACCTATAGCCAATAGGTGGCAACAAGTTTGGCAGGTTATGTTATAAATAAAAACCTTGTGATAAATTTTACAAGTTAATGTATAATTGGTTAAGGCAGAAAGTATGGATGTTAACAGGCAAATATAAAATAAACCAACTAGAATAACGGTACCAGAGAGATAAAGTCAGGAGTCAAGGAAGTTAAAGTATCGATACCGGAGGTAAATGCTTACTGTTACCGCTTTGGATTAGCCTGAAGGAGTTGAGGATCGAGTTTGGAACACGCTAGGAGAGCGTGTGATACAAGCGTGTGCTGCGGCTTCCCGATGGTAAGAGGAACAGCTGAGATGGCGGGTGACGTCACCACGGACTCCGGCTCCGAAGGTAACACAGACAGCTGCGGTAGACAGCGTGATTAGCTTGTGAAACTGTCAGTTGCGAGAAAGCTGAATACTGATCGTTCAGAGAACAAAAATTGGAATGAGATGGAACTTGTAACTTTAGAATTTTACAACAAAGTAGAAACGTATTGTAGCAAAGGTCCAAAGACTTGTAATAACAATTCCAGGAGAGGCTAAGGTAAATGACTGATGTAGTCAAAAATTACTAAGCAATGAATGAACTGAGGGTGGGGTTTTTATACAGATGGCAACTGGTGTCAGGTATCCTTAAAGGTATAGGTGTAAATCATGACACCGGGTTGCGCAGTTCATAGTTAACTGCTACCACTGTGCTGCTCTACAACTATCAACTTTACTCTCCTAACTCCTCTACTACCCGGGACAGAATTATAAGTCTGATCAGCGGCAGCGATCGCATCATGGTGGAAGCTGTGGAAGCTGTGGAAGCCTGGGGGACTAAAATGCAAGCATTAATAGCAGAGCACTTCCAGAGTCTAGAGCGGAGTTTGAGTGACATACTGACCCAGACATTCCAGGCGAGCGATCAACCTATATGTTATCAGCAGAACTACACAGAGAGACCGACTATAGCACCCGATGAAGAGGTTACAAGAGAAATTATACCTGCGGACAAATCGTCAATACAGCGGATGCAAGGCCCCTTACCATGTGGAGAATGGAGTCTTAAAGATGCTGGTTCTGGGACACATGAGAAGCTAGCAACCCAGGAAGAGACGGCTCCAGGCTTGGACCCTCCTGTTCATGTGGTTAGAGTAACGGATGCAAACCCAGCCACGGTTAGCTTGGGAAAAATTGCTATTAAACTATAGAGAACCCTGGAGGTGTTTCCCCCGAATTCAAGGGCACCATCTACAACAGGGGAGCGATCAGGTAAAAGACGGTCAGCTCCTTGCTAAGTTAGCTAGCGTTTCTAATGCACAAACCGAAGATGGCTATATCAAAGAGGTAACCGAATCAGCGGCTGTTTCTTTGTGCCCCCTGAACCCCCAGGCCTCACGGAATTCTACTATCCTAGGTACTCAGATTCTACTGTTTCCAATAACCCCTATGGTGTGCCTTAGACGATCTGGAGTTGGCTAACTTTACAGAACCCTTTCTGCCCACCCTATTGTGGTTAGTTTGGACGCTGCCCCATGTTGGACGTTTGTGACTTTTTGAGCCATAGTTTATTCCTATTCTTTTTTTTTTTATATATATGCAGATGAGTTCTTTGGGATAATATATAGCTGTAATTAGTTGTCAATAATAGAGCTAATTTATATATTCAAAGGGAATTTAACCATAGTTATTTTAGTGCTTATGATATCACTGGGATAACTGGGGCACTGTATATTTGTGACAGGCTAACATTAAGCTCTGTATATTGCTGATCCATATATTTCTCACCCTGGCCCTGGTTGAACTGTCTTCGCATAGCGTACACTCTGTAACACCTGGGACACAATAGAAATTGACTTTTTTGAAACAATATTGAGATAAGCTGCTTTACAGATCCTAGTTAGACCTCGCTATATAGAAGTTACACCCTAGAATCATTGTATGTCGTACTATGCAAATGTCACTGTTCTAGGTTTAGTTTTTAAAAACAAAAAAATGTATATGAGTTATACCACCTTAGAACCAATGTGTTATATATGATGTGAATGTCTCTGTTATAGTTTCAGTTTGGAAGAACTGTCATTATGCAATTTATTGATAAACGATTAGGATGTTTATGGTTCTTCATGTAATGCCTGCTCTATGTGAACACCCCATTTGTTACACACTTTTGGGTCTCCTACTCTATTCTGACTCATTCCATTTCTATCTCTAGGCACACCCCTAATGTTATGTTAAACCAGTCCCTCATTGTCTACGGCCGAGGCAATGGGACACTCTAAATTAAAAAGGAATCCAGGATAGGGGGATGTTTAAATAATAGTTAAAATTCCCTATGTTTTAATAAAGGTCCTTATTGGCCTATGTATTTACTCTTACTTCCCTATGCTACCTAGCAGCTCTCTCAGTCCAACAACCCAGCGCTAGCGACATAGACCAGCTCCCGGTTTTATAATAAGCTTTATTGAAAGTTGTCTGTCATAATTAGATGAAAGTCATATTTTATAAGAAAGTAGCACAGTTTCCTTCTCTGATATTGGACAGTAACGCTTTGATACTCATAGTATATAAAATAACAAAAGAATAAGGTTCTCATATGAGACTCAAGAGTAGTCTCACACCATCCCAGAAAGCCCTCTGTAGCTGTGTGTTTTTAATAGATCCAGGAGGTCCAAGAGTGACCTCATGTGCCTAAGGGAGGGCTCAATGTACAACAGGCTTGTTATGTTTATTCTTATTTTACATAATGTCAGTTGAATAAGTTTTATCGATGTTGTTTAATGTCTGTTAAGGATATGTCTAGATACAACTATCTGTGTATAAAATGTACTGGCACATTTAGTTTGTAAGCCTTACCTTCAACTTTAATAAAAAAAAAAAAAAAAAAAAAAAAAGAGTAAAAGGGGAAACCAGACGTGGACTCCTTTCAGACATGCCCTTAGAGAGATGTGACTGCACCTCACTGACGAGGCCCACAGAAAACTGCTGCTCCATAACCTGTCCGCCTGCTCTGAGCAGGCGGACAGACATCGCCGGAAATCAACCCGATCGAGTACGATCGGGTTGATTGACACCCCCTGCTGGCGGCCCATTGGCCGCAAGTCTGCAGGGGGTGGCGTTGCACCAGTAGCTCTTGTGAGCTGCTGGTGCAATGCTGTATATAGCGAGTGTATTGCTCGCCGTATTCAGCGAGGTCTGGCGGACCTGATCCGCACTGTCGGATCAGGTCCGCCAGACTTTCATAAATAGGGGCCTATGCCTTTTCACAGAGAAAAAATATCCTGTAGCATATCAGTCTGATCCTGCCCAATGACAGTCCAGCACCGAAATACCAGGCAATTCTTCTCTGAACAAGACAAACAACAAACCCCAGACGTACGTTTCGGCCTCTCTTGGGCCTCGTCAGTGAGGTGCAGTTGCATATCTCATAGGCCCCTATTTATGAAAGTCTGGCGGACCTGATCCGACAGTGCGGATAATGTCCGCCAGACCTCTCTGAATAAGGCGAGCAATACACTCGCCATATTCAGCATTGCACCAGCAGCTCACAAGAGCTACTGGTGCAACGCCGCCCCCTGCAGACTCGCGGCCAATGGGCCGCCAGCAGGGGGTGTCAATCAACCCGATCGGGTTGATTTCCGGCAATGTCTGTCCGCCTGCTCAGAGCAGGCGGACAGGTTATGGAACAGCGGTGTTTGTGACCGCTGCTTCATAACTGCTGTTTCTGGCTAGACTGCAGGCTCGCCAGAAACACGAGGCATCAAGCTCCATACGGAACTTGATAAATATGCCCCATTGTGTGCAAAAAGAGACTGCACCCTGAGTGGCACTGGCCTTGTGGACAAGCACAGAAGTTTTTCTAGCTATTGTTCTGTCTCAATGAGTGTGTCTCTCTTTTTTCTTGATTAATTAATAGGTTATCATTAAGGGATGTAGATAAGATGTATTTAGAAAATACTGTGTAAAGATCTCTAGGAGAAAAGGTATGAAACGGAATATGTATTGTTAATGTTGTATGATTTTATAATAATAGAGAATCAATAAAAAAAAAAAAAAAGAATGGGAAACGCTGACAATGCATAAAACACCAGCAATGCAGATACACCATTTTATATATATATATATATATATATATATATATGAGAAAACAAGTACATTAAAACACTGATAATGCTATGAAACCACCATATATGCTTATCTGCTATAAATATGTATAAATGAAGTAATTGTGTAAAACAGTGAAGTGGAGCGCTGGACTCAACCCACGTTGCCGACCTCTTATACTACCTCCTTCCTAGGTAGTTCTGGATTCAAAAGGAATTTAATACGTGGAGTGTAGGTGGCGCTAGAAGTACACTAGGTATACCAAGCAATGGGTTAATAAACTGATTTTCTAAGTCTGTATTTTACTAATGCCCTCAAATGCACTGGGTGGTGATAAAAAAGAAATCTAGACCTGAGTGGATATTAACTCAAATTTATTCAATAATGTGAACATAGAAATCAACAAGATCAATCATGCATGTGGCCCACACTAATCAATCACAACGCCTTTCAAATCACAATTAAAATATCAACATTAAAAAATCAAACTTTGTCATAAAATGTAAAATATAGCAGCAATCATCTTTAAATAAATAAATTTCAGTTAGGCAATAGTAAGGCAATACAAATGCAATAAGAATGCAATAAAAATTGTTGAGGCAATTAGATTTTTGTTCTATGTGCCTTATCAAGGTTCCTATTCGTTTTGGTCTTATGAGATGGTTTTATCCATAGATATGTTCCTTATCACAGTCAGATTCAGATAAACCTTATCTTAAGTGGGTAGGGCAAAACCCTGGTAATTCAAGTCTCTTTCGTACTATGCCCTATTAAAAGGAAATTCTTGTTTACACTTCTTTGAAAGGATCCCAAAGTATTGAACAACAGTTAAGGTAGATCTTTCTTTTAAAACGGATTCCCAAACCGGATCAACTATTACAGAAGAGTCTTATTTCAAGTAAACTTCAACGGACTGCCGTGGCCCGGTCTAGATGTGACTTAGCAGGGGGACCTGATATCAGTACAGACACTCTCACCTGCTTCTCCTTGTCCGAGTATATCGGCTTCTGTGTGGATTTGATGTTATGGATGAGTCACGGACCTCCGGGTCCCAACACGTAACTGTCTTCACTTGCGCAAGTCTTACCTCAGTTACCTTCGTATCCGGACTTACAGCCTGAAGCGATTCTCTGCTCTTTAAGTACTCTGTACGCAGAGTTGGTTAGCGCTGTGTGTCCTCTTTGAATACCTTCCAAACCTTTCTACGCGTTTCACCCCTAAGGTGTGGGGCTTTTTCAAGATCCAGTGTAAGAGTCAGGTCTGCCTTATATCGCCCCTACCTGCATTTGATTTGTTGTTAATTTTTTCACTTCCTCCGGTCACTCTGGAAGTGAAACTTTAAAAGGTGGGATCCTCATGTCCACACGGACAAACGTATCGTTTATAAATTTCTTCCTTATAATTACACTTATCTCAAATGGGTAATTTGTAAAAAAACTCCTGTATTGCCTTGATAAAAAATCCCTGTATTGCCTTGTTAAAATTTTTTTTATAAGAGAACCATACATATAAATTGCATTTATCAAATATAAAATATAAAATTTATTATTCAGAAAGGTAATAATTCGCCAGAAACACGAGGCATCAAGCTCCATACGGAACTTGATAAATATGCCCCATTGTGTGCAAAAAGAGACTGCACCCTGAGTGGCACTGGCCTTGTGGACAAGCACAGAAGTTTTTCTAGCTATTGTTCTGTCTCAATGAGTGTGTCTCTCTTTTTTCTTGATTAATTAATAGGTTATCATTAAGGGATGTAGATAAGATGTATTTAGAAAATACTGTGTAAAGATCTCTAGGAGAAAAGGTATGAAATGGAATATGTATTGTTAATGTTGTATGATTTTATAATAATAGAGAATCAATAAAAAAAAAAAAAGAATGGGAAACGCTGACAATGCATAAAACACCAGCAATGCAGATACACCATTTTATATATATATATATATATGAGAAAACAAGTACATTAAAACACTGATAATGCTATGAAACCACCATATATGCTTATCTGCTATAAATAAGTATAAACCCTGATAATATTAATAAACCACCAGATATGTTTACTTCTATATAAGAAATAAATTAGTCTTAGCGCTATAAGCCAATAATCCATCAGAAAGGCTTATTTCAGAAACAAGAAATAGGAACTTATGGATAAATATTGGAAATGTTGAGACCCAAACAGATATTCTTAGTCAGATAAAAAATAAAGTTACAATACTGGTAGTGCTAATAGCTCACTAGACCGATGTAAACATACATGAACACTGCAAAGATCATAAATCACCAAAAACGATTATCTTTTACCATAAAGATTCATGAATAAGAAAACAATTATTCAGTATCTATGAAAATACAGTGCATTTGAACAGTTAATACATTGCATGCTAAAACAAAATAAATATGATTAAAGGGACAGTCTACAATATAATTATTATTGTTTTAAAAGATAGATAATCCCTTTATTACCCATTCCCCAGTTTTGCATAACTAACACAGTTATATAAATATACTTTTTACCTCTGTGATTATCTTGTTTCTAAGCAGCTTCTGACAGCCCCTGATTACATGACTGGGACTGTTTATTATCTATTGACTTGCATTTAGTATTGTGTTGTGCTAACTCTTAAATAACTTCTTGTGCGTGAGCACAATGTTATCTATATGGCACACATGAACTAGCAGTCTCCTGTTGTGAAAAGCAAATACAAAAGCATGTGTTTAAGAGGCTGTCTATAGAGCATTTGAAACAGGCAGACATTTAGAGGTTTAAATGTTATAAAATATATTAATCTAACAATGTTGGTTATGCAAAGCTTGGGGAATGGGTAGTAAAGGCATTATCTATCTTTTTAAGCAATACATTTTTTTGTGTAGACTGTCCCTTTAAGCATTTGTAATGATATAAATCGTCATATACTGTATATTTATTATATCAGAATACGTGTGATTAAACATTTGTAATGCTATTAAGTCACCATACACAATTTTGTTCTGCCACAGAAATAAAATTGTATAGACAGAGTATTTAAGCCACTATTATTCTTTATTTATAAAGCGCCAATAGATTCCGCAGCGCTGCCCATGTGTACAAGGATAAAAGTACAACGGAGAAACAATACAATAAAAGACAAACTTTTACAGACAAATACAGGGGCATTTGAGGGCCCTATTCCCGTGGGAACCTACAATCTAGATGGGTAGGAGGATGGGAAACAGGAGGTGGGGACTGCAAAGGTGAGAATTATATTAGTCAGGAGATAGATGAGGGCAGCTGTTAGGTTAGTGAAGTTCATTTGTTAGTTGGTTGATAGGCTTCCCTGAACAAAAAGGTCTTTAGGGAACGTTAAAAGGAAGAGAGGTTAGGGGAGAGTCTGACAGCTTGAAAAAGTGCGTTCCAGAGGGTTGGTGCTGCACGAGAGAAGTCCTGTAGTCTAGCATGAGAGGAGGTGATGGTAGAGGACGCAAGGAGCAGGTCATTGTTGGATCTTAGTGGGCGGGCAGGAGTATATTTGTTGATGAGTGAGGACAGGTACGGTGGGGCAGCGTTGGTGAGGGCTTTGTAGGTCAGGGTGAGCATTTTTAATTTAATTCTGTAATGGGGAGCCAGTGAAGGGACTCACAGAGAGGTGCAGCAGAAATGGAACGTCGAGAGAGGTGGATTATCCTGGCAAATGCATTTAGGATGGATTGATGGAAGAGAGGTGGGAGAGAGGGAGGCCAGATATTAAGTTATTACAGTAGTCAAGTCGGGAAATTACCAGGGAGTAGATTAGCTGTTTAGTAGTTTCATCACTCAGAAAGGGACGAATTTTGGAGATATTGCGTAGGTGGTTGCGGCAGGATGAAGAGAGCAATTAGATGTGGGGAATAAAGGACAGCTTTGAGTCAAGTGTGACTCAGAGGCAGCGGACTTGGGGTAATGGGGAGATAATGGTGCCGCTAACAGTGATGAAAAAATTAGAAACTGTAGTAGAGTTAGGAGGGGGGGGGGTGATTAGAAGTAGTTCGGTCTTGGACATGTTTATTTTTAGGTGGTGAGAGGCCATCCAGGAGGAAACACTATATAAGTATTCTCTTTCACATTAGCAGCAAGTGTGGTAAAGCATGGGACGCTAAGAAAGCACCATATTTTCACATTTCTACAGCAGAAATAAGAAAGAGGAAGCATTTATAATGTTAATAAATTACCATATATAAATCCTTGTGAGTCAGACATTAGTGGAATTAAGCATTTGAATGCTATAAACACCATACTTATGTCTTCAACAGAAATATATTTCTTTATGCCAGGATAAAAGTGGAGCGCAAAATATCGCTTTAGCTAAAGTTTACAGCAATACCAACGCAAGCTTACGTTTGCATTGCTGTGAAGCATTGTGTTCATGAGAGCGCGCTACCATAGGCTCCTATGGGAGCCTCGTTCTGATGCCGTCAAAAACAGCATCAGAAACTCGCGCAGCGAAGAGGTAAGTAGCACAGTGATGGGCAGCAGTTAATATATATGTATATGACTATATACATATATAATATATTTATGTGTTAATATGTGTATATACCCATATTAACAGATAAATATATATGTATATAAGCATATATATTTACTGGGAACACACAGTTCCCATTGGCCACAATGTTAAGGCACTTTTCAGTTCCGTTGTACTTCTAACACCCCACTTCCATCATCTTTAAAGGCCCAAAACTGCTTAGTGCAGTTTTTTTTTATTTAGAAGGGAAAAAAAAGCTACTTTTTTTTTTAAATAAAAACTATAATGCCCTCTATTTTGAGGGCATTTGGGGTACTTTTAGAAAATTAAACAGATATTGGATCTCTGATTTATCAAGCCCTTCTCTTACCTCCGACTGCAGGTTCTCACAAGTTCCCATAGACTTTTATGTAAAGGCACTTTTCAGTGCTGTTTTTCCCCCCCCGACTCCCGCAAACTTTACCCCCAAAATAGTGGCTAGTGCATTTATTTATTTTTTTAAAATAAAAATCCTATCATTTTTATTTTTTAATAAGATACACTACACTATTTTGGGAGCATTTGGAAATCTGATCTCTGGTTAATTTTATAAGAACTAATTGCTACCGTGAACTTGCGGTAGCAATAACCACCCACGATAAATTAGCGCTCCACTTGTAATCTAGTCCAAAATGTTTAAGATACAGCTTCAACTGTGCAGGAGGCAGTACTTTGCTAGCCTGTCAGTCTAAAATCTCCAAGGTTATGCAGGTAGTCACATGGTCTCCCTTCATACTTTCAGTAAATTCTATCAGTTCAATGTATTTACATCAGGCAGATTTGATTCTTCTGGTTCCTTGATTTTCTATGTCTAAGCTTTGGCAATGAGTATTGATATGGTAATAGGAGAATGATAAATCAACTTCCATATAAAGGCCCACCCTGTTTAGTACAAATATTTGGATTCCGCTAATAGTAATTTCAGCATAAAATCAAGTTATTCACCATTTCTTCAGATGCCTAGCTGTCAGAGAACTGGCTCAGACAGGAAGGTGAGACTTCTGGGAAGCATTTCTGTCAGTTGTCAAAGCAAAACACCCACTAGTACCAAAATTATTCAAATTCAATATAGTGTGAAGAAATTGATTTAGGAGGATAAAGAACTTGGATAGCTGCTGTAGTTACCTAGTTATGTATGAATACTATATGTACATGTTTTACCATTTGCATTCAACTCCACAATATAGAGAGTAAAATAACATTAACCACTTAACTGCGGATGATTACACGTGTGTGTGTGTGTGTGGTCACTCAGAGCCCCCCCTGTTGTTACAGGTATAGAGACCCCTTGCTTTCAAGCCCAAATGCCCCTTTTTAAAATAAAGCCCCTTTATAGGTTTTAAAAACCAGGTGATCACTGTAGTATTAGTGATCGCCTGGCGTGAATAAATGTGCTTTTTGAGCAAAGGCTTATGGGAGCCCCTACGTGTACATAAGAATGATATAACTATACTCAACATCCTTTATTTATAAAAAGATAACCCCTTCCTCTTTTTACAATAAAGTTTAGAAGAAGAAAAAACACAGTTTGAATCTGCTGGGTCTCATAAAAAAATTGTGTGTGTGTGTGTATATATATATATATATATATATATATGTGTGTGTGTGTGTGTGTGTGTACCATTGATATCTTAGTGGTTATAGTTTTGTGACAGAAAGGTGACTATAGGTGCCATCAAAGCATTGAATAGCACATGGTGAGGTTATTGTGAGTAGAATCAACAGCAATAGTCATGAAGTAAGCAGCCTGTTTTTTCAGAATCAAAAATTGCTCCTGCTGTCAGGTATTGATTATTCATTTTGCTAAAGCACATTAGCAACAAAATGACTGGTAGAAAGAATGCTTAAAGGGACATTAGACCCAAACATTTTCTTTCATGATTCAGATAGAACATACATTTGTAAACAACTTTCCAATTTCCTTCTATTATCAATTTTGCTTCATTCTCTTGGAATCCTTTCTTGCAGAAGCAGTAATGTACTACCGGGAACTAGCTGAAGTTCTGAACACTTTGGTTAGCAAATCAAAAGAGGCATATATGTACAGCCACCAATTAGTAGCTAGCTGCCAGCTTCTGAGCCTATCTAGATATGCTTTTCAACAAAGGATACCAAAAGAACAAAGAAAATTAGTTTTTGGAAAGTTGTATAAATTTGTGTGCTCTGTCCTTTTAATGCTTCAGTATGCTTTGTGTAGTAATCCCCACTATAACAGAGACTATAATTTGGAATAGATTTTATTTATCCTCCTCTGTCATCAATGATCCTCTTAAAGGGACATAAAATAGAAACAGAATATGCTGTAATGCACATAAAATCATCTTCATAGCAGCAATGTACTACTGGGTGCTAGCAGAACACATCTGGTTCTTGGTGAGGGCAAAATGTGTGTAGTCACCAATCACCATTTAACTCCCAGTAGTTTATTGCTGCTCCTGAACCTACTAGAAATGCTTTTCAGCAAAGGATACTAAGAGAACTAATAAAATTATATTAGAAATATACATTTTAGTCTCTTAAACTTGCATGCTCTATCTGAACCATAAAAGTCCCAATTCATTGGTTCAGTTCAGGAGGAGAATTTTCAGGAACAGCTGTAGGAAAGGATGTTGAATGAACAGAAAAATATTATACTAATCTTACTGGCAATGCTTCTCTTGGTCTTGCATAGCCTCCAACTGTCATAGGTTCTGCATCCGGCTCCCTGCTGGTGCTCTGAGCTTCCTTCTCAGTTATTATTGCAGCTTAGTAAAAGACTGAGGCCGTAACAGTCAAAGGGTAGCATCAGATGTACTTGAAAACCCGAAGAGCTGCTTGTAAAACTGTACGCGATTGGCCTAGACAGACAGGAGTGTGAGCTGGATCTTTCCTTAGTGCATTCTACAGGTGCATACACTTATATACATAAACACTTATAAATACACACACACACACACATATATATATATATATATATATATATATATATATATATATACACACACACACACACAGTATATACAGATACACATACAGACACACCTTTGAGCTCTTACCAGTCAAACACCTTGTCATATACTATATTCCTTAATATCATTGATTGTTAACACACTTTTATTAATAATACATATATATATATATATATACATATATATATATATATATATATATATATATATATATATATATATAAATAAAAATAAATGTATACAGTGTGTAGAACTAAACCTATTTCTTTTTTTATTTTCTTAGTGCACCTTCAGCTTATCACAAACTTTGGCTTAGTGCACCTTTGGGTTAGCAGTTTAGCAAAAGCCAAACCTGAGATTTTTAGCACACTGCATATAAATCTGTTGGAATAGCGATTTAGGGGTCGATCCGATAAAAATCGTCGCCCGCAAAAGCCGGCGACGCCAATATTTGCGCGGGTTTGGTATCACATATACGGCGTAACCTAGAAGTTACGCGCGTATATTTCTGCCGTCGCCCGTAGTTTTTTGGGCTATAGGCAGGTATACCAAACCCGCGCAGTTTGGTATCCAATATGCAGCGTAAGGACTTACGTGGTGAAAATGGAGAACACTTACTCCATTTTCACCTCGCCACAAAAAGCAGCCGTAAGAAGCCCTACGCTGACTATTGGAGACCCGTAACTTCCTAAACTGGCTGCTAAAATAAACCTAACACCTAACGCATGCGCAATGTCTATCTCCCTGTCAACCGCGATCTGCTAAAATAAACCTAACACCTAACGCATGCGCAATGTCTATCTCCCTGTCAACCGCGATCTGCTAAAATAAACCTAACACCTAACGCATGCGCAATGTCTATCTCCCTGTCAACCGCGATCTGCTAAAATAAACCTAACACCTAACGCATGCGCAATGTCTATCTCCCTGTCAACCGCGATCTGCTAAAATAAACCTAACGCATGCGCAATGTCTATCTACCTGTCAACCGCGATCTGCTAAAATAAACCTAACACCTAACGCATGCGCAATGTCTATCTACCTGTCAACCACGATCCCCCCCCCCCGAAATCCCTAATAAAGTTATTAACCCCTAAACCGCCGCTCCCGGACCCCGCCGCCATCTACATAAACTAACCCCCTACTGTGAGCCCCTAAAACCGCCGCCATCTACCTTATCTATCCCCTAATCTGACCCCTTACACCGCCGCCACCTATATAAAAATTATTAACCCCTAATCTAATCCCCCTATACCGCCGCCAGCTATATTAATATTATTAACCCCTAATGTAAGCCCCTTACACCGCCGCCATCTCTATTAAAATGATTAACCCCTAATTTAATCTACCTACCCCGCCGCCAGCTATATTATCTATATTAACCCTAATTATATTATAGTTAATATAGGTATTACATTATATATATTAACTATATTAACCCTAATTATATTAGGGTTAATATAGTTAATATAGTTACTATAGTATTTATATTAACTATATTAACTCTATCTAACCCTAACATCCCTAACTAAATTTATATTAAATTAATCTAATTCATTTATAAACTAAAATATTCCTATTTAAATCTAAATACTTACCTATAAAATAAACCCTAAGATAGCTACAATATAATTAATAATTACATTGTAGCTATTAGGGTTAATATTTATTTTACAGGTAAATTGTTAATTATTTTAACTAGGTATAATAGATATTAAATAGTTATTAACTATTTAATATCTACCTAGTTAAAATAATTACCCAATTACCTGTAAAATAAATCCTAACCTAAGTTACAAATACACCTACACTATCAATAAATTTAATAAACTACAAACATCTATCTAAAAATACAATTAAATTAACTAAACTAAATTACAAAAAACAAACAAACACTAAATTACAAAAAATAAAAAAAAGATTACAAGATTTTTAAGCTAATTACACCTATTCTAAGCCCCCTAATAAAATAATAAACCCCCAAAATAAAAAAAATTCCCTGCCCTATTCTAAATTAAACAAATTTCAAAGCTCTTTACCTTACCAGCCCTTAAAAGGGCCTTTTGTGGGGCATGCCCCAAAGAATTCAGCTCTTTTGCATACAAATACAATACCCCCCCCATTACAACCCACCACCCACATACCCCTATTCTAAAACCACCCAAACCCCCCTTAAAAAAGCCTAACACTACCCCCCTGAAGATCTCCCTACCTTGTCTTCACCACACCGGGCCGAACTCCTGATCCGATCCGGGCGATGTCTTCCTCCAAGCGGCAAAGAAGAATTCTTCCTCCGGCGACGTCTTCCTCCAAGCGGCAGCAAAGTCTTCATTCTTCCGGCGGCATCTTCAATCTTCTTTCTTCGCTCCGCCGCCGCGGAGCATCCATCCCGGCCGACTGCTGTACTACGAATGAGGTACCTTTAAATGACGTCATCCAAGATGGCGTCCGCCGAATTCCGATTGGCTGATAGGATTCTATCAGCCAATCGGAATTAAGTTAGAAAAATCTGATTGGCTGATTGAATCAGCCAATCAGATTCAAGTTCAATCCGATTGGCTGATCCAATCAGCCAATCAGATTGAGCTAGCATTCTATTGGCTGTTCCGATCAGCCAATAGAATGCAAGCTCAATCTGATTGGCTGTTCGGATCAGCCAATCGGATAGCTTGCGGCGGGGTAGGTAGATTAAATTAGGGCGTTAGAATATACCCTTTTAACCTTAAGGGGAAGGTGGGAAAGAACTCGAGATGACAATCTCAGACCTTACTCCAGATAAACCTAGGTACTGCATAAGGTAGTGCCTAATGCCAATTATATTATGGTAAAAATTAAAGAGAAAGGAGACAGGGACATTAATATGGCACACTTGGGGGGATTATCATCTCAACACATGATAGGTAGGTGATTGTGTAGTGTGATACTATGTAGTTAGTTTAAAACTTAACATTTATTATGAATTAGATAAAATATAATCAGTGGTGTGGACCATGCCACTTTATGTTAAAACACATTAACATATACATAACAAAAAGAAATTCAGAATAAACTAAACAAAAAATATATTTACAAGCACTGCTAACTCTCTGTATAAGGAGTGACCTCCTGTAACTTGCACAATTAATTGTTAAGTGCCAGGGTAAGGTATCGTAATACTCTTGTTTATATAAATAACTGCAGCAAGCTTAGGTAGAGGTGTTTTTAGAAGGAGTACTATTGTAGACGATGCTTCTATGCCTTAAAATTAAATCAACTAATAGCACTTCTAACACTCTCCTATTCTCAAAGCAAGCTGTGTATTAAAAAACAATTATAGGTGCCCTAAAAGAGGGCCAACAATTATACCGCAAGAATTAATCTATAGATAGTATTATTTTAGAACCATTACCCCGTTTTAAATCAATACCCCATTAAACAAAAGAGAGAGCGCAGTGCAAACGGCCTAACGCGCGTTTCGCATACGCTTTTTCAAAGGCTGACCCGATCACCTCCAGGGATTTCCTTTTATAGGTCCTCCAACCAATCATAGTCCATTATTTTGACAGACATGTCTAGTCGTCCAATCGCATTTGACTTTGTGCGATTGGTTCAGACAGAGGGTGTGTGCCGTTAGTCCAATAGTGTGCGGTTGGATACAAATGTGGGCGTAATTACGCTCCCTGTCATATCGCTCCATCCCGGACTCCACTGGAAACGGCTCAAAGATATTATAGGAGATAGTAAAACAAACAGCACCAAATAATCCTCATATTAGTGTATCTAAATGTATACCTGGATCGATCAGACTTATTGGGTTATATATGTAAGAATACGACCTAAATAAACTATGCAGTCCCATAAGCCTAAAATACGGATCAAGTAAGTTGCATTACACATTACCTTATTCTAAGAATTGTGAACATATAGGTTTAGGTGATTACCCTTACTATATATTTTTATGCAGGTTGGTGCAGGTAGATCCGTTATAATTTTATTGCTTATATGGAAAGACAGTATATGCTTTCCGTATATGGTTCTATTATATGAACAATAGATCTGAGTTTTTACCATAACTTCAATAATAAAATTCCCAAGAGCTCAAAATTTGATACATATTTATATTCCCATAATAGACATTTTATACAGGTATATTGAATAAGATCCATAGTAATCTAGATTAGGGGTCTCTAGTTTTAATCCGGAGATAGATACATAGAAAGATTTAAGGGTTTACAATTCTTCAAATATTCATGCAGTTTTCCCATTATCAGGATACCATTTGAAATACATGGTTTTATCTCTTTTAGACTTATTTCAAATCATATATTGGGTAAGGGGGATATACACACAGATATAGGTATAGTATCACATTTAGAGGATTTTACTCTAAGAATGCACTAAAAGTTAAAGTTTCATTGAGCCCCTTTGGACTCATGCTTTGCAGTCTAAAGATCCATTTCGTCTCTGCTTTAAGTAGTGCATTTTCAATATTTCCCCCTCTTATGCCTAATGAGACTTTCTGGAGAATCCAACTTCGTAATTCTGGTTTACAGTCATGTTTTTCTAAAAAATGTCTTGCCACTGTGGTCAGTTTTTTGTCATGTTCCAAATCATTCCTTGCATTTTTGATGTTACATATATGTTCGCCCAAACGTCTTCTGAATTCACGTGTCGACATACCGACATACTTCTTGTTACAGTTGCACTCAATACAATAGATGATATTTTTGCTCCTACAATTATAGAAGTCATTCATTACAATCTCTCCAGATGGAAAGATATTCATCTGTTTTACATTTTGGATGTATGGGCAGAATTTACAAGTTCCACATGCATATGTTCCCAAGAAATCCTTTCTTTTTTTAGGAGCAGTTTTGACAAAGTGACTCTTAGTGATCTTATCCCTAATAGTAGGGGCTCGTCTCCAGCTCATTGCAATGTTATCACCAATGCACTGTGATAAATCCTCGTCTGTTTTTAAAATATGTACATGAGTATTTAGTATGTCCTTTATTTCCTTATGTGCAGTGTTGAAAGTACTGACAAACCTAACTTTGTTATCCATGTTAGTTTTGGGTTTAGGTTTTAGCAAATGTGCTCTGTCCGTATGAAGGGCTCTGTGATATGCCTTTTTTAGGATACTATTCGGGTATCCCCTTGTTTTCAATCTCTTTTTCATATCCATTGCTTGATTCTTAAAGTCAATAATGTCAGAACAATTACGCCTTAACCTAAGGAATTCCCCAAAGGGTATAGCTTTCTTGGTGGCAGGATGATGTGCACTTTGGAAATTAAGTATTGAGTTCTTGGCAGTTTCCTTTCTATAGAGGTCTGATTTGATCTGACCAAACATATCTCTCGAAATCTTTAAATCAAGGAATGTAACACTTTCATGATTGATCTCATATGTTAAACGTAAATTCAAATTATTGGTATTGAGGATTCCAATAAATTCTTTGAATAGGGATATGTCACCTTTCCAAATCAGGAAGACGTCATCTATGTACCTGAGCCACAGGACAATGTTGTCCGCATATCTTTCCATATCTATTCCAAAAACAAATTCTCGCTCCCACCACCCTAAGTATATGTTCGCATAGGTGGGGGCACAGGCTGTGCCCATGGCTGTTCCTCGAATTTGCAGGAAGAATTTGTCATTAAAGACAAAGAAATTGTGGCTCAGTACAAATTTGAGTAATTTAACTAGAAATGTATTTTTGGGAGTATGTTCTGTTGTTTCCATTTGAAGGAAATAGTTGACTGCATGGCAGCCCCAATGATGTTCAATTGACGTATAGAGGGACTCCACGTCACAGGTTGCTAAGAACATATCATCTTCTAGTGTCATGTCCTCAATTTTACTCAGTACATCCATTGTGTCTCTCGTGTATGAGGGTAATGTTAGAACAATATTTCTTAATCTCAGATCCAAATATCTCGATGCCTGTTCACAAAGACTACCAATACCTGCCACAATTGGTCTGCCAGGGGGTGTCTGTTTGTTTTTGTGTATCTTTGGTAATAAGTAAAAGGTAGCAATTTTAGGGTTATCTACCTTTAAGAATTTTACTTCTTTCTCATCAATCAGATTATCTTTTTTGGCATCACTGACTAGGGTTTCATACATTTTCAGGTAGTCCTCACTAGGGTTACTCCATAGAAATTTATAACACTTTGTGTCACCTAGTTGTTTCATTGCTTCTGTAATGTACATAGTTACTGGCCAAATGACAATGTTGCCTCCCTTATCAGATGGCTTAATGACCACATCGTCCCATTTTTGGATATCATTTAATGCCCACTTTTCTGCTCTACTTAGATTACTCCAGTCTTTTTCTCTCAGATTCAAGATGTCTCTACTGACTACTTTTAAAAATATTTCTATCTGTGGAAAAGAGGAAAGTTGTGGCATAAATGTCGACTTCTTTGTGAGTTTCTTGTGCCAATCTGGAGTGTTAGATATTGTCCTCTCATTGTCTTCTAGCAGTGTCACAAGATCCATGATGGCTTGTGTTTCTTCATCACTATCTTTGTGCTTTGTGTACATTTTTTTGAGTGCTAGTTTTCTAGCAAAGAGATTAATATCTTTAATTATTTCAAAGAAATCAGGGTTGTTAGAAGGGGAAAATGATAATCCTCTACCAAGTACACTTTTGTGTTGTAATGATAGGGCTCTATCAGACAAATTAATTATTTCCAATGTGTCTGAGTTTACCATCTTGGTCGTCTCGACCAATCCTCCCTGGCTTTGTCGTTGTTCCTGTACCCCCATCTCGTTCTGTTTCTCAGGTTGAGTTCTGTTCTCCCCCCCCCCCCCTTCTTTTGCTTTTTCCTTTTCTTTGGGTTTGCCCTCTTTCTCGTTTTTTGACAGAAGAGTTTGTCTATCATTCGCACTTGGTACCAGTAGGGTTCTACCCGAAAAACCTTCTGCTCCCTCTTCCCCTGCTGAGGACTCATATTCTGATGTAGAGACATCCTCCCTATTTGTTTTTGATGGTACTAAGTTTCTCCTACGTCTAGGATTCCTTTCATCCCATGTAAAGACTCTTCCTTGTTCAAAATCCTTAATATCCCTGCTTAACTTGGCACATTTAGTCTTAATTATCTCCTTTTCTTTATCATCTAATTCTCCTCTCAAGTTTTTATATGCTGTTTTAAAATCTTCCAGACTTTCAAAGTTTTTAAGTTTAACAGTAATGTCAGAGATCTCTTTATTCAGTTCTTCCACAATCTCTGTCTCATAGTCTGACAGAATTGCAACTAAGATCTCTGAACAAGATATAAGGGCTTGTTCCCATCTCCCTCTATAGCTCTCTATATGAAAGTTAAAGCTTGGAAAGAGTCTAACTCTTAGGCCTCTAGGTATTATGTGTTTCGCTAGGTAACGGTCATAGGTGCTTTTATTCCATATCGACCTTGTATGTTTCCTTAGCAGTTCACCTAGAATATTCAGGCCTGATTCCCAGTCTTCAAAATTGTTTTTATTGACACCCTCTGCTGTAAAGTTAGCAAATGTTTTATCTATGTTAGCTTTTCTATCTTTTTCACGGGTAAGGAAATCCTCCATCAAATTGATGGAAGCCATAATTTTTCCCAGTTTATAGAAGAAGACTACTGAATAGTCAAAGTTAAGTACGTTAGAATATACCCTTTTAACCTTAAGGGGAAGGTGGGAAAGAACTCGAGATGACAATCTCAGACCTTACTCCAGATAAACCTAGGTACTGGATAAGGTAGTGCCTAATGCCAATTATATTATGGTAAAAATTAAAGAGAAAGGAGACAGGGACATTAATATGGCACACTTGGGGGGATTGTCATCTCAACACATGATAGGTAGGTGATTGTGTAGTGTGATACTATGTAGTTAGTTTAAAACTTAACATTTATTATGAATTAGATAAAATATAATCAGTGGTGTGGACCATGCCACTTTATGTTAAAACACATTAACATATACATAACAAAAAGAAATTCAGAATAAACTAAACAAAAAATATATTTACAAGCACTGCTAACTCTCTGTATAAGGAGTGACCTCCTGTAACTTGCACAATTAATTGTTAAGTGCCAGGGTAAGGTATCGTAATACTCTTGTTTATATAAATAACTGCAGCAAGCTTAGGTAGAGGTGTTTTTAGAAGGAGTACTATTGTAGACGATGCTTCTATGCCTTAAAATTAAATCAACTAATAGCACTTCTAACACTCTCCTATTCTCAAAGCAAGCTGTGTATTAAAAAACAATTATAGGTGCCCTAAAAGAGGGCCAACAATTATACCGCAAGGATTAATCTATAGATAGTATTATTTTAGAACCATTACCCCGTTTTAAATCAATACCCCATTAAACAAAACAGAGAGCGCAGTGCAAACAGCCTAACGCGCGTTTCGCATACGCTTTTTCAAAGGCTGACCCGATCACCTCCAGGGATTTCCTTTTATAGGTCCTCCAACCAATCATAGTCCATTATTTTGACAGACACGTCTAGTCGTCCAATCGCATTTGACTTTGTGCGATTGGTTCAGACAGCGGGTGTGTGCCGTTAGTCCAATAGTGTGCGGTTGGATACAAATGTGGGCGTAATTACGCTCCCTGTCATATCGCTCCATCCCGGACTCCACTGGAAACGGCTCAAAGATATTATAGGAGATAGTAAAACAAACAGCACCAAATAATCCTCATATTAGTGTATCTAAATGTATACCTGGATCGATCAGACTTATTGGGTTATATATGTAAGAATACGACCTAAATAAACTATGCAGTCCCATAAGCCTAAAATACGGATCAAGTAAGTTGCATTACACATTACCTTATTCTAAGAATTGTGAACATATAGGTTTAGGTGATTACCCTTACTATATATTTTTATGCAGGTTGGTGCAGGTAGATCCGTTATAATTTTATTGCTTATATGGAAAGACAGTATATGCTTTCCGTATATGGTTCTATTATATGAACAATAGATCTGAGTTTTTACCATAACTTCAATAATAAAATTCCCAAGAGCTCAAAATTTGATACATATTTATATTCCCATAATAGACATTTTATACAGGTATATTGAATAAGATCCATAGTAATCTAGATTAGGGGTCTCTAGTTTTAATCCGGAGATAGATACATAGAAAGATTTAAGGGTTTACAATTCTTCAAATATTCATGCAGTTTTCCCATTATCAGGATACCATTTGAAATACATGGTTTTATCTCTTTTAGACTTATTTCAAATCATATATTGGGTAAGGGGGATATACACACAGATATAGGTATAGTATCACATTTAGAGGATTTTACTCTAAGAATGCACTAAAAGTTAAAGTTTCATTGAGCCCCTTTGGACTCATGCTTTGCAGTCTAAAGATCCATTTCGTCTCTGCTTTAAGTAGTGCATTTTCAATATTTCCCCCTCTTATGCCTAATGAGACTTTCTGGAGAATCCAACTTCGTAATTCTGGTTTACAGTCATGTTTTTCTAAAAAATGTCTTGCCACTGTGGTCAGTTTTTTGTCATGTTCCAAATCATTCCTTGCATTTACCCTGGCACTTAACAATTAATTGTGCAAGTTACAGGAGGTCACTCCTTATACAGAGAGTTAGCAGTGCTTGTAAATATATTTTTTGTTTAGTTTATTCTGAATTTCTTTTTGTTATGTATATGTTAATGTGTTTTAACATAAAGTGGCATGGTCCACACCACTGATTATATTTTATCTAATTCATAATAAATGTTAAGTTTTAAACTAACTACATAGTATCACACTACACAATCACCTACCTATCATGTGTTGAGATGACAATCCCCCCAAGTGTGCCATATTAATGTCCCTGTCTCCTTTCTCTTTAATTTTTACCAGATTAAATTAGGGGTTAATCATTTTAATAGAGATGGCGGCGGTGTAAGGGGCTTACATTAGGGGTTAATAATTTTAATATAGATGGCGGCGGTGTTAGGGGCTCACTTTAGGGGGTTATAGATATAATATAGCTGGCGGCGGGGTACGGGAGCGGCGGTTTAGGGGTTAATAGCTTTTTTATTTTTAGGCTAGTGAGGGGGGATAGCGGATAGAGGGTTAGACGTGTAGGGCTATGTTAGGGAGGCGTGTTAGACAGTGCGGGTGTTTTAGACTTTAGTCAGGTTTTATAGGCGCCGGCAGTTTCTAACGTGCCGCAAGTCACTGGCGACGCCAGAAATTTGTACTTGCGCAGATTTCTGGACATCGCTGGTTTGTCAGACTTACGGCACGTTAGCATCTGACGGCGACTTATATGGGATAGCTCGAGTTGCGAGCTGAAACTGCGGGCGACGCCGGTTCCCTCGCTTGCGCCGCAAACTGCGATCTATATCGGATCGCGCCCCAAGTGTGGTGAGACTATCTGACCTCCAGATGTTAACATGCGTTTTCCTCAAGCAAAAACATTTTACTTCCAACTAATAATATAGAAGTAAAAATGGAAACACTATGGATTGTGTTCTAATGATTTTAGCGCACTATAACTTCTATTGTTGCTCTCCACTTGTAATCTAGACTAATGTTTGAAGGATTTTACATATCAATTTTAAAAACTAAATCACACACCAGAGAATTGATTGAAGCATCTTCTTTGATGCATAATATGCATTGACTTTGTTGTATAATAGCAATCAATGTCCATAACGATAACTGCTGCACCAGTGTGTCCAATAATGTTAATGTTCCCCTGGATCCCCCTAGTGTTCAAATCTAATATTGCAATACATATCAGTTTAGTCGTATAAGAAAGTAAATGCTTATAAATATATGCAGTCATTAATATTAAACATTTATTTCTAGTATATGAACGCGTAAAATAATGTAACAATTCTTAAAATACATATTTTATATTAAAATGCTCAAATTATAATATTAATGACAAATATGTAATATTTCCCTTTTAATTTAATTCAGTAAATAAAAACAACTGCTTGGCTTACATAAAAGCAAATAAAAAAAACTGTAACAAAAATAAGATTTAAGACACAATGAATGTAAAAATCTAAAAAAATAATCACAAAATCTATATTTAATATTTCAGGGACATACAGTTTATTAAAACACTTTGTAATAGTACTTTCAACTTTCTTTAACATGTTATTTTAAATACATTAGTTTTTTATGCAAAATTAATAACAAATATACAGCTTTACTATTCTTATTCTGAAGAATAATAATAATGTTTAGTCATTATCATAGTAAAAAAACCTTTACAATAAACTTTTATTATTTATTTTACCTCCTTTTCATGTAATTTAGCTCTGAAAATTGTAGCTCTCTTATTCTCAGATCTGAAATAGCACCCCACTGTGTTCTCAAGGTCAACCCTGCTACATATATTTTTTAAACAGATTATACAGATAATAACTTTCAACAATACACTTTATACTAACATAATGACTGTGGTTAGCCTTGTTTTTTGAAGAAACAAGCTCCTCAATTTAAGGTAAACAGTGGTAGGAGTTTGGCTATAGTAAAACTACATAGGGTGGAGTTAGGATATTAAAAAAAAAACATATACAAATGGATTAATCTCATTTCATTTTAGCACAAATTTGTAATGAACAATATTTACTGCTCAATATTCATGAGAAAGAATTGATCCAGGTGAATTTTATATTCTTAATTTATATTAGTAAATAATCCTTTGTGTCACAATCTTTTTTTCTTTTAGAATGGAATTAAAGGGACACTAAACACCTTGTAATTACAAAACATTTGAAATAATCAGCTGATGGGTAAGAGCAGGTTAGTAACCATGGTTACTAATCAGCTCATTATTTCACCTGTGCTCTAGTTCAGCTATAATGAAAACCTGGCCTGTTGGGGGTACTTGAGGACTGCGGTTGAGACACCGGTATAAAGTACTTTGTTTTGCAGGGGGTTAGTGTTAGGTTTTATTAAGGGGGGAATGGGTGGGTTTTAGAGTAGGGTTGGGTGTGTGGGTGGTGGGTTTCAATGTTGGGGGGTATTGTATTTTTTTATTACAGGTTAAAGAGCTGATTACTTTGGGGCAATGCCCCGCAAAAAGCCCTTTTAAGGGCTATTTGTAATTTAGTATAGGGTAGGGAATTTTTTTTATTTTGGGGGCTTTTTTATTTTATTAGGGGGATTAGATTAGGTGTAATTAGTTTATAAAAAACTTGTAATTTCTTTTTTTATTTTCTGTAATTTAGTGTTTTTTTTCTTAATTTAGTTTATTTTATTTAATTGTAATTAGTAGTAGTTTAGGTAATTAATTTAATTATAGAGTAGTGTTAGGTGTAATTGTAACTTAGGTTAGGGTTTATTTTACAGGTCAATTTGTATTTATTTTAGCTAGGTAGTTATTAAATAGTTAATAACTATTTAATAACTATTGTACCTAGTTAAAATAAATACAAAGTTGCCTGTAAAATAAAAATAAATCCTAAAATAGCTATAATGTAACTATTAGTTATATTGTAGCTATATTAGGGTTTATTTTATAGGTAAGTATTTAGTTTTAAATAGGAATAATGTAGTTAATGATAGTAATTTTATTTATATTTATTTAAATTATATTTGTTAGGGGGGTTAAGGTTAGACTTAGGTTTAGGGGTTAATACATTTGATATAGTAGCGGCGACGTTGGGGTCGGCAGATTAGGGGTTAATAAATGTAGGTAGGTGGCGGCGATGTTAGGGACGGCAGATTAGGGGTTGATAAAATTTAACTAGTGTTTGCGAGGCGGGAGTGCGGCGGTTTAGGGGTTAATACATTTATTAAAGTGGCGGTGATCTCCGGTCGGCAGATTAGGGGTTAATAATTTATGTAGGTGGCGGCGACGTTGGGGGCGGCAGATTAGGGGTTAATAAATATAATGTAAGTGTCGGCGATGTTAGGGGCAGCAGATTAGGGGTTCATAGGTATAATGTAGGTGGCGGCGATGTCCGGTCGGCAGATTAGGGGTTAAAAAAATTTAGTTTAGTGTTTGCGATGTGGGGGGGCCTCGGTTTAGGGGTTAATAGGTAGTTTATGGGTGTTAGTGTACTTTTTAGCACTTTAGTTAAGAGCTTTATGTTCCGGCATTAGCCCATAAAACTCTTAACTACTGACTTTTAAATGCGGTAGGAGTCTTGACAGGAGAGGGTCTACCGCTCACTTCTTCCAAGACTCGTAATACCAGCGTTAGGCAAGTCCCATTAAAAAGATAGGATAGGCAATTGACGTAAGGGGATTTGCGGTAGCCTCGAGTCGCGGAAGAAAAGTGAGCGGTACACCTGTACCTGCCTGACTCGTAATACCAGTGGGCATTAAAGAGCAGCGTTGGGACCTCTTAACGCTGCTTTTTAAGGCTAACGCAAGACTCGTGATCTAGCTGATTGTTACAGAAATATACTTTTTACCTCTGTAATTACCTTGTATCTAAGCTTCTACAGACTGACCCCTTATCTCAGATCTTTTGACAGACTTGCATTTCAGGCAATTAGTGCTGACTCTTAAATAACTTCACGTGCATGAGCACAATGTTATCTATATGAAACACATGAACTAACGCCCTCTAGATGTGAAAAACTGTGAAATGCTTTCATATAAGAGGAAGCATTCAAGGGCTTAGAAATTAGCATATGAGCCTACCTAGGTTTAGCTTTCAACTAAGAATACCAAGAGAACAAAGCAAATTTGATGATAAAAGTAAATTAGACCATTTTTTAAAATGACATGCCCTATCTGAGTCGTGAAAGTTTAGTTTGGACTTTACTATCCCTTTAACCCTTTCATTGTCACAGAGCATATTACTGGAATTTATCTTTGGGAATAGGTAATATACAGATTAGAAGCAACTGGCTGGATTGTAAAACTATGCAGCAAGTGCTAGATTATTTTTTTCCAAATATATATAAATATTGTTTTGAGGAATTTAGGATTTATGAATAAAAGAGTGATGGGTACAAAAAACTACTAATGTATGAGAATTGTTAACTACATTTTCTGAGCAAAAGGTTGAAAAAAAATTATCCCTATTATATCGCTCACTATGTTGCCTTTGCAAGGAGCTTGTGATATTATATATGTTCTATCTCAAGGGTGCTGTTCTCCTCCCCCTTTTTCGCCTATGTAAATTACTCTTGGGTCACCCTAAGAGTAATGGGGAAACCAGACGTGGACCCCGTGCACACATGCCTTTAGAGAGATACAACTGCACCTCACTGACGATGCCCACAGAAGGCCGAAACGATCGTCTGGGGTTGTTGCTTCCCTTGTTCAGAGAAGAATTGCCTGGTATTTCGGCGCTGGACTGTCATTGGGCAGGATCAGACTGATATGCTACAGGATATTTTTTCTCTGTGTAGGGGCATAGTGTGCTAAAAGAAAGTGCACCCTGAGTTGCAATATAAATGAACAGGCATGGAAGTTATTCTAGCTTTTGTTCTATCTCAGGGGTGCTGTTCTCCTCCCCCTTTTTCACATATATATATATACAGGGAGTGCAGAATTATTAGGCAAATGAGTATTTTGACCACATCATCCTCTTTATGCATGTTGTCTTACTCCAAGCTGTACAGGCTCGAAAGCCTACTACCAATTAAGCATATTAGGTGATGTGCATCTCTGTAATGAGAAGGGGTGTGGTCTAATGACATCAACACCCTATATCAGGTGTGCATAATTATTAGGCAACTTCCTTTCCTTTGGCAAAATGGGTCAAAAGAAGGACTTGACAGGCTCAGAAAAGTCAAAAATAGTGAGATATCTTGCAGAGGGATGCAGCACTCTTAAAATTGCAAAGCTTCTGAAGCGTGATCATCGAACAATCAAGCGTTTCATTCAAAATAGTCAACAGGGTCGCAAGAAGCGTGTGGAAAAACCAAGGCGTAAAATAACTGCCCATGAACTGAGAAAAGTCAAGCGTGCAGCTGCCAAGATGCCACTTGCCACCAGTTTGGCCATATTTCAGAGCTGCAACATCATTGGAGTGCCCAAAAGCACAAGGTGTGCAATACTCAGAGACATGGCCAAGGTAAGAAAGGCTGAAAGATGACCACCACTGAACAAGACACACAAGCTGAAACGTCAAGACTGGGCCAAGAAATATCTCAAGACTGATTTTTCTAAGGTTTTATGGACTGATGAAATGAGAGTGAGTCTTGATGGGCCAGATGGATGGGCCCGTGGCTGGATTGGTAAAGGGCAGAGAGCTCCAGTCCGACTCAGACGCCAGCAAGGTGGAGGTGGAGTACTGGTTTGGGCTGGTATCATCAAAGATGAGCTTGTGGGGCCTTTTCGGGTTGAGGATGGAGTCAAGCTCAACTCCCAGTCCTACTGCCAGTTTCTGGAAGACACCTTCTTCAAGCAGTGGTACAGGAAGAAGTCTGCATCCTTCAAGAAAAACATGATTTTCATGCAGGACAATGCTCCATCACACGCGTCCAAGTACTCCACAGCGTGGCTGGCAAGAAAGGGTATAAAAGAAGAAAATCTAATGACATGGCCTCCTTGTTCACCTGATCTGAACCCCATTGAGAACCTGTGGTCCATCATCAAATGTGAGATTTACAAGGAGGGAAAACAGTACACCTCTCTGAACAGTATCTGGGAGGCTGTGGTTGCTGCTGCACGCAATGTTGATGGTGAACAGATCAAAACACTGACAGAATCCATGGATGGCAGGCTTTTGAGTGTCCTTGCAAAGAAAGGTGGCTATATTGGTCATTGATTTGTTTTTGTTTTGTTTTTGAATGTCAGAAATGTATATTTGTGAATGTTGAGATGTTATATTGGTTTCACTGGTAAAAATAAATAATTGAAATGGGTATATATTTGTTTTTTGTTAAGTTGCCTAATAATTATGCACAGTAATAGTCACCTGCACACACAGATATCCCCCTAAAATAGCTATAACTAAAAACAAACTAAAAACTACTTCCAAAACTATTCAGCTTTGATATTAATGAGTTTTTTGGGTTCATTGAGAACATGGTTGTTGTTGAATAATAAAATTAATCCTCAAAAATACAACTTGCCTAATAATTCTGCACTCCCTGTGTGTGTATATATATATATATATATATATATATATATATATATATATGAGATCCACAGATAAATATTGAGGTTTGAATTTTTAAATTTATCTGCAATTTTACTTTTACGTGTCTTGTTTCCTCCCCAATAAAACCAAGTTGATAATTCCTCATAAAAAGTCAATGTAGTATTATCCTGTTCAATTAAATTTCTTTTCTTTCATGTAAGTGGCAAGAGTCCATGATCTGGTGACATATGGGATATACAATCCTACCAGGAGGGGCAAAGTTTCCTAAACCTCAAAATGCCTTCAAATACACCCCTCACCACACCCACAATTCAGTTTTACAAACTTTGCCTCCTATGGAGGTGGCTAGGAAAGGTCAGAAAGCTTCTGCCATTTCTTTGGCCTCTTGGTTAAAGCTTTTGATTCATCAGGCTTATTTGCAGTCGGGTCAGGCCCCGCCTCAGAGAATTACAGCTCATTCTGCTAGATCAGTCTCCACTTCGTGGGCTTTTAAGAATGAAGCTTCAGTTGATCAGATTTGCAAAGCAGCAACTTGGTCTTCTTTGCATACATTTACTAAATTCTACCGTTTTTATGTATTTGCTTCCTCAGAAGCAGTTTTTGGTAGAAAAGTGCTTCAGGCAGCTGTTTCAGTTTGATTCCTCTGCTTATGTTTAAGTTTTTTTTCTTTTTTCATTATATAAACTTATATTTTGGGTTGTGGATTATTTTTTTTCAGCGAAAAATGTCTGTTATTATTTTATCCCTCCCTCTCTAGTGACTCTTCTGTGGGATTCCACATCTTGGGTATTACTATCCCATATGTCACTAGCTCATGGACTCTTGCCAATTACATGAAAGAAAACATAATTTATGTAAGAACTTACCTGATAAATTCATTTCTTTCATATTTACAATAGTTCATGAGGCCCACCCTTTTTATGGTGGTTATGATTTATTGTATAAAGCACAATTATTTCCAAATTCCTTTGTTGATGCTTTTTACTCCTTTCTTTATCACCCCACTGCTTGGCTATTCGTTAAACTGAATTGTGGGTATGGTGAGGGGTGTATTTATAGGCATTTTGAGGTTTGGGAAACTTTGCCCCTCCTGGTAGGATTGTATATCCCATACGTCACTAGCTCATGGACTCTTGCCAATATGAAAGAAATTAATTTATCAGGTAAGTTCTTACATAAATTATGTTTTTGCATTCAATTCTTTATTGAATCCCAACAGCTGCAAAGACAGAGTGACATCATAGCAGGAAAAATAAACAACCAATAAGATCACAGCACTAGGTATCAAACTCAAGGAACACTGTCTTTACTTCCTCTTTTCTTTGCAATGCCATCACCCAGTAGCAAAAGGAGACCCGAAACCAAGCAAAACACAGAAGGGCCAATTTATCAACCCTCTGTCCGACATGATCCGATCAGCGGATCATGTTCGACAGACATCGCTGAATGCGGAGAGCAATGCGCTCTCCGCATTCAGCATTGCACTAGCAGCTCTTGTGGACTGCTGGAGCAACGCCGCATCCTGCATATTCGCGGCCAATCAGCCGCTAGCAGGGGGTGTCAATCAACCCGATCGTATTCGATCGGGTTGATTTTCCACGATGTCTTTAGACCCCTGCTTCATAACTGGTGTTTCTGGCGAGCGAAGGCTCACCAGAAACACAGGCCTTCAAGCTCCATACGGAGCTTGATAAATAGGCCCCAAAATCCTCATGGGTCGAACTGGTAGATCTGAATCAAAGCAAATCTGAAACATTAATGACATAAGGAACACATGAGCAGACAGACCAGGAAATCAAGGAATCCCATGCTGGAACATTCATTCAGCAGCTGAATTCACAAACTAGCGGCTAGATTACGAGTTTTTGTCGGTAAGGCTGTGCGGTGCTAACGAGCAGTTTAAGCTCACCGCTCACTTACAGACAACGCTTGTATTACAGGTGTTTGTAAACCCGGCGTTAGCCGCAGAAAAGTGAGCGGAGAGCAAAATTTAGCTCCACATCTCACTGTAATACCAGCGCTGCTTACGGTAGTGGTGAGCTGGCTAAACGTGCTCGTGCACGATTTCCCCATAGGAATCAATGGGGCAGAGCCGGCTGAAAAAAACACCTGCAAAAAAGCAGCGTTCAGCTCCTAACGCAGCCCCATTGATTCCTATGGGAAAATACTTTTTATGTCTACACCTAACACCCTAACATGAACCCAGAGTCTAAACACCCCTAATCTTACACTTATTAACCCCTAATCTGCTGCCGCCGACACCTGCATTATATTATTATCCCCTAATCTGCCGCTCCAGACACCGCTGCCACCTACATTATATGTATTAAAGCCTAATCTGCGGCCCCCAATATCGCTGAACCCTACATTATATCTATTAACCCCTAATCTTCCGTCCCTAACATCGCCGCCACTACCTACATTTATTAACCCCTAATCTGCCGCCCCCAACGTCGCTGCAACTATATTAAAGTTATTAACCCCTTAACCTAAGTCTAACCCTAACCACCCCTAACCTAAATATAATTGAAATAAATATAAATAAAATTACTACAATTAACTAAATTATTTCTATTTAAAACTAAATACCTGTAAAATAAACCCTAAGCTAGCTACAATATAACTAATAGAATAGTTACATTGTAGCTATCTTAGGGTTTATTTTTATTTTACAGGCAACTTTGTATTTATTTTAACTAGGTACAATAGTTATTAAATAGTAATTAACTATTTAATAGCTACCTAGTTAAAATAAATACAAAAGTACCTGTAATATAAAACCTTACCTAAGTTACAATTACACCTAACACTACACTATAATTAAATAAATTACCTAAATTAAATTAAATTAATTACAGTTAAATAAAATAAACTAAAGTACAAAAAAAACATTCAGTAAATAATAAAAATAATTACAAGTTTTTTAAACTAATTACACCTACTCTAATCCCCCTAATAAAATAAAAAAGCTCCCCAAAATAAAAAAAGCCCTACCCTATTCTAAATTACAAATAGCCCTTAAAAGGGCCTTTTGCAGGGCATTGCCCCAAAGTAATCAGCTCTTTTTCCTGTAAAAAAAAATGTACAACATTAAAATCCACACACCCAACCCTACTCTAAAACCCACCAAATACCCCCTTAATAAAACCTAACACTAACCCCTTGAAGATCACCCTACCTTGAGAAGTCTTCACCCAACCGGGCAGAAGTCCTCTACGAAGCCGGGCGAAGTGGTCCTCCAGACGGGCAGAAGTCTTCATCCAAGCCGGGAAGAAGAGGTCCTCCAGACGGGCAGAAGTCTTCATCCAGACGGCATCTTCTATCTTCATCCATCCGGAGCGGAGTTCCTTTAAATGACGTCATCCAAGATGGCGTCCTTTCAATTCCGATTGGCTGATAGAATTCTATCAGCCAATCGGAATTAAGGTAGAAAAAATCCTATTAGCTGATGCAATCAGCCAATAGGATTGAGCTTGCATTCTATTGGTTGATCCAATCAGCCAATAGAATGCCAGCTCAATCCTATTGGCTGATTGGATCAGCCAATAGGATTAAACTTCAATCTTATTGGCTGATTGCATCAGCCAATAGGATTTTTTCTACCTTAATTCCGATTGGCTGATAGCATTCTATCAGCCAATCGGAATTGAAGGGACGCCATCTTGGATGACGTCATTTAAAGGAACCTTCATTCTTCAGTTGGACGTCGTTTGAAGAGGATGCTCCGCGTTGGATGGCTTGAAGATGGACCCGCTCCGGATGGATGAAGATAGAAGATACCGTCTGGATGAAGACTTCTGACCGTCTGGAGGACCTCTTCTTCCCAGCTTGGATGAAGACTTCTGCCCGTCTGGAGGACCACTTCGTCCGGCTTCATAGAGGACTTCTGCCCAGTTGGGTGAAGACTTCTCAAGGTAGGGTGATCTTCAAGGGGTTAGTGTTAGGTTTTATTAAGGGGGTATTGGGTGGGTTTTAGAGTAGGGTTGGGTGTGTGGGTGGTAGGTTTTAATGGTGGGGGGTATTGTACTTTTTTTTCAGGTAAAAGAGCTGATTACTTTGGGACAATGCCCTGTAATTTAGTATAGGGTAGGGCTTTTTTATATTGGGGGGCTTTTTTATTTTAAACAGAACAAAACTTCGCAACAGTGGTGTAAAGAGGACCTGGAGAGATGAGCAGATTAAAAATACATTTTATTTCATATTAAAGTAAAAAAGTCATAGAGGCACAGCAAGCAAACACCGCTGACGCATTTCCCGCCTCACAGGCAGTTCATCAGAGCTGGGGAAAAAGTGTTATTGACAGCTGTTAAATCTCAGGTAACAGGAATATCTAGCCTATCAGCATTCAGAAGTCACACTGAAGATTTAACCTCTAAACCTCCATACCTAAGTAACAGCTGACTAGCTAATAATAACAAAGTATTACACACCACAAAGTAACAAAAACTAAAAACTAAACTAAACACTTTTTAAAATTGAGTAAATTTATCAAAGATTAGAATATCGGAACCCTAATGCCGAAATACTTTGTCCTTACTGTTATACTCCAATAACAAATCTCTGCACGATATCAGCCAGGCAAATATAAAAGTTAAATGCAAGCAATAATTAATTACGGCAAGAGCAGAGAAATGTTACACATTAACGAGTTCACAGAAAGTGGATACAAAGTGATCGGCTACGGAATTGAATATTATTCAGGAACACAGAGCATTTGGTTCAAACATAATAAATATACAAATACACCAAAAATACATTATATATAAATACAAGTTATCTCACTACAAAAATTCATATATCAACATGTTAATAATACAACTCATCACTTACTTAAAAGTTAATAATGCAACTCATCGTTCACTTAAAAGTAATTATCTATGATTTTAAAGTGAAAAACGTTGAACCCGTAGTGCAAGGTTATGTATCTATAAATAATTTGATATCACTTATCTTATTGATCCCTAACGGGGAGCCAGTTTTGAGAGTATATATCCAATATATTTCTCTCTTGCTGAGAGCCTTATATCTGTCTCCACCCCTAGTACTCATTTTAACCTGTTCAATGCCTTGAAACCGGAAATATCTGAATTTATCAATATGTTCAAAAAAATGCTTTGCTACTGGTGTTTTTGGTATATCAGCCTCTAGGGACAAAAGGTGTTCTCTAATCCTATCTTTCCAGCCCCTAGAGGCGAGACCCACATATTGAAAATTACAGCATAAGCAAGTAATAAGGTAAAAAATAAACGTGGAGTTACAATTTATGCGTTCTCTAATGCTATATGTTTTATTAGTATTTGTTGAATGAAAAGTATCTCCAACTAGAGCAAAGTCACAGCGCTTACACGGTCTCCCTCCACACTTGAAGAAACCCATTTTCTTTTTGTAAGACAACATGCATAAAGAGGATGATGTGGTCAAAATACTCATTTGCCTAATAATTCTGCACTCCCTGTAGTCCCTGTTAAAGTGTTAGTATTTAATTTGGGACTAAAGTTTTTACTAATTGTATCTCCTATTGTGTCTGATCTATAAGAGATAAATTTGCAGTTTTTCGATAATACCTTAAGATCTTCATCTCTCTCTAATAGGGGTAACCTTCTCTTAATGATATTACATATACAGGGAGTGCAGAATTATTAGGCAAATGAGTATTTTGACCACATCATCCTCTTTATGCATGTTGTCTTACTCCAAGCTGTATAGGCTCGAAAGCCTACTACCAATTAACCATATTAGGTGATGTGCATCTCTGTAATGAGAAGGGGTGTGGTCTAATGACATCAACACCCTATATCAGGTGTGCATAATTATTAGGCAACTTCCTTTCCTTTGGCAAAATGGGTCAAAAGAAGGACTTGACAGGCTCAGAAAAGTAAAAAATAGTGAGATATCTTGCAGAGGGATGCAGCACTCTTAAAATTGCAAAGCTTCTGAAGCGTGATCATCGAACAATCAAGTGTTTCATTCAAAATAGTCAACAGGGTCGCAAGAAGCGTGTGGAAAAACCAAGGCGCAAAATAACTGCCCATGAACTGAGAAAAGTCAAGCGTGCAGCTGCCAAGCTGCCACTTGCCACCAGTTTGGCCATATTTCAGAGCTGCAACATCACTGGAGTGCCCAAAAGCACAAGGTGTGCAATACTCAGAGACATGGCCAAGGTAAGAAAGGCTGAAAGACGACCACCACTGAACAAGACACACAAGCTGAAACGTCAAGACTGGGCCAAGAAATATCTCAAGACTGATTTTTCTAAGGTTTTATGGACTGATGAAATGAGAGTGAGTCTTGATGGGCCAGATGGATGGGCCCGTGGCTGGATTGGTAAAGGGCAGAGAGCTCCAGTCCGACTCAGACACCAGCAAGGTGGAGGTGGAGTACTGGTTTGGGCTGGTATCATCAAAGATGAGCTTGTGGGGCCTTTTCGGGTTGAGGATGGAATCAAGCTCAACTCCCAGTCCTACTGCCAGTTTCTGGAAGACACCTTCTTCAAGCAGTGGTACAGGAAGAAGTCTGCATCCTTCAAGAAAAACATGATTTTCATGCAGGACAATGCTCCATCACACGCGTCCAAGTACTCCACAGCGTGGCTGGCAAGAAAGGGTATAAAACAAGAAAATCTAATGACATGGCCTCCTTGTTCACCTGATCTGAACCCCATTGAGAACCTGTGGTCCATCATCAAATGTGAGATTTACAAGGAGGGAAAACAGTACACCTCTCTGAACAGTGTCTGGGAGGCTGTGGTTGCTGCTGCACTCAATGTTGATGGTAAACAGATCAAAACACTGACAGAATCCATGGATGGCAGGCTTTTGAGTGTCCTTGCAAAGAAAGGTGGCTATATTGGTCACTGATTTGTTTTTGTTTTGTTTTTGAATGTCAGAAATGTATATTTGTGAATGTTGAGATGTTATATTGGTTTCACTGGTAAAAATAAATAATTGAAATGGGTATATATTTGTTTTTTGTTAAGTTGCCTAATAATTATGCACAGTAATAGTCACCTGCACACACAGATATCCCCCTAAAATAGCTATAACTAAAAACAAACTAAAAACTACTTCCAAAGCTATTCAGCTTTGATATTAATGAGTTTTTTGGGTTCATTAAGAACATGGTTGTTGTTCAATAATAAAATTAATCCTCAAAAATACAACTTGCCTAATAATTCTGCACTCCCTGTAGCATCATACTGATTAGTTATAAAGTTAACACCATTATTCACCTGAGTTCTACCATTGATTTGTAGTCTTTTATCTTTTAGTAATTTACTTCTAGAGTATCAATTCTATTCAAGTCACCTATATCATAACCTCTATCCAAGTCACCTATATCATAACCTCTATCCACCAAGCGTAAGGTTAAGTCATTTGCATGTTTCCAATATTTATCCAATGAACTGCAATTACGCATCAGCCTAATATATTGGCCCTTGGGGATCCCCTTTTTGAGATGTTTTGGGTGTAGTAAATCTGCTCTAAGAATTGTGTTTCCAGAGGTCTCCTTTCTGTACACTTCTGTTACAGCAGTGTCTACACTGTGACCAAGAAGCACATCTAGGTACGATATACAGTCCGTGGAAACACTAAAGGTGAAACTGAGGTTATTATCATTTTGATTAAAACTATCAACAAATCTACTTAGGTTATTCATCTCGCCCCCCCAGACTATCAAAATATCGTCTATGAACCTGGTGTATAATTTAATGTCATCTTTAAAGAGGTTATCATTACCAAAGATCTTTCTAGCTTCAAAGTCTGCTAAATACAAATTGGCATACGAGGGGGCAAATTTTGCCCCCATCGCTGTCCCTCTGAGTTGTAAATAAAATTCACCATTGTACATAAAGTAGTTGTGATACAGAAGAAATTAAATTGCTTCCAATATAAATTCAATTAGATTATCATCATACCCAGAGTATCTCAAAAGCATTCTTTTGATAGCTCCCAGTCCCAGCTCATGTGGTATGCAGGAGTATAGGGAAACTGCATCTATTGTAGAGAATGCATAGCCTTCTTTCCATTCAAAGTGCTGTATAGACCTAAGTAGGTGTTTAGTATCCCTTAAAAATCCAGGCAATGATTTAACTATCGGCTGTAACTGAGCATCCATCCATTATCCCAGTCTCTCCCCTAGAGAGCTAATAGTCGAAATTATTGGTCTCCCTGGGGGATTGACTAGAGACTTGTGTATTTTAGGCAGATACTTGAATATAGGTACCCTATGATGTTCAACACATATTGATTCAATTGTCTTAGTTGTTAAAACTGCATTTTCTATTCCCAAGTCTAATAAGTGTTCTAATTCTCTTTGAAACTTAATAGTGGGATTAAATGTGAGTTTCTTATATGTATGGGTGTCTCCAAGTTGTCTATATACTTCTTTGTTATATTCTGTTTTATCTAATATAACTATAGACCCACCCTTATCCGAATTAACTATAACTATGTCAGAATTGGTATTCAGTTGATTCAATGCATAAATCTCTTTTTTATTTAGATTATTATGTTTATGTGTACTCTTAGTCACATCATTACTCAATTTAGTGGACAATTCTACAAGATCTTGTTCTAAGATAGAATGGAACAACTCTATGACATAATTGCGTGCCTGTACTGGGTAAAAAGTACTAGACTTAGGTTTCAACATAGATTGCTGTCTTGAAATTATCCCAGAGCACACTCCATCATTTTGTAGCTCACAAAGAGTCACAACATCACACAATTCTTTGAAATTACAGTTATCACTAATGGCTATTGTGTCTCTCATATCAACATCTGAAACTGGAAACTCAGCATTGGCCCCAAAATGTTTTTTTCAAAGTTATTTTACGTATGAACTTGTTGATGTCCAGTAATATATCAAATAAATTAAAGTCTCGTGCAGGAGAAAAGCCTAGTCCTTTAGATAATACAGATCTCTCATGTGGCCCTAGACTTTTAGATGACAAATTAATTATTTGACGTTTTTGTGGTTGTTTTTCTTCCATTGTGTTCTGCGGCTCGGATACCTGGGTACACTTTGGGTAACTTTGGCTTTTTTATTTTATTAGGGGGATTAGATTAGGTGTAATTAGTTTAAAAAACTTGTAATTATTTTATTATTTTCTGTAATTTAGTGTTTGTTTGTTTTTGTACTTTAGTTTATTTTATTTAATTGTAATTAATTTAATTTAGGTAATTAATTGAATTATAGTGTAGTGTTAGGTGTAATTGTAACTTAGGCTAGGTTTTATTTTACAGGTACTTTTGTATTTATTTTAACTAGGTAGTTATTAAATAGTTAATAACTATTTAATAACTATTGTACCACTTAAAATAAATACAAACTTGTCTGTAAAATAAAAATAAACCCTAAGATAGATACAATGTAACTATTAGTTATATTGTAGCTAGCTTAGGGTTTATTTTATAGGTAAGTATTTAGTTTTAAATAGGAATAATTTAGTTAATTGTAGTAATGTTATTTATATTTATTTAAATAATATTTAAGTTAGGGGGGTGTTAGGGTTAGGGTTAGACTTAGATTTAGGGGTTAATACATTTAAAATAGTTGCGGCAAGGTTGGGGGCGGCAGATTAGGGGTTAATAAATGTAGGTAGGTGTCGGCAATGTTAGGGACGGCAGATTAGGGGTTAATAAAATGTAACTAGTGTTCGCGAGGCGGGAGTGCGGCGGTTTAGGGGTTAATATATTTATTAAAGTGGCGGCGATGTCCGGTTCGGCAGATTAGGGGTTAAAATATTTATTTAACTGTTTGCGATGGGGGGGCCTCGGTTTAGGGGTTAATAGGTAGTTTATGGGTGTTAGTGTACTTTTTAGCACTTTAGTTTTGAGTTTTATGCTACGGCGTTAGCCCATAAAACTCTTAACTACTGATTTTCAAATGCGGTACGTGTCTTGACAGGAGAGGGTGTACCGCTCACTTTTAGGAAGACTCGTAATATCGGCGTTAGAAAAATCCTATTGAAAATATAGGATACGTAATTGACGTAAGTGGATTTGCGGTATGTTCGAGTCGCGCCAAAAAGTGAGTGGTACACCTGTACCTGCAAGACTTCTAATACCAGCAGGCGTTAAAAAGCAGCGTTGGGACCTCTCAACGCTGCTTTTTAAGGCTAACGCAAAACTCATAATCTAGCAGTAGGAATCTATGATACTTGCACTGAAAGAAGAAATGCAATCGATAAGGCTTATGAACTGTTTGATACAAGAGGATGTGTTTCTAGAGAAAAAACAACAACAACATGGAGTAGAAAATACAACATAACAATACAATATATACCTGTGGTCAAACCAACTAAAACAAAAGAAACAGAATAAAAACAAAATTATACTTCTCTGGTATATGTTGTCTGTGAAGGTCCATTCAAAGATACCATAGGGAGGGAGAATACTCACCTCCTGTCTTTAATAAAATCTAGATTATTCGGTCACCATGGCTAGAATAATCACCATTTTATTGCAAGACAGGAGGCTTCATACATGAAAAGAAGAATCCAAAAAGCCTTGTGATTGAGCATTAAGTAGAACAAAAAAGCTTTATTGTGCATAAGTTAAATAGCACACAGGAGGTGATAAAAAATTCCAAAAGGCCAAACAGAAAAACGTCTGACCGGTTTCAGTGTTACAACACCGTAATCATAGACATAAATTCTCTACATCTGTTACAGACCTTTACATCATCTAACACATTCTGTTAGGTTAAAACAGTAAAAGGGGAGTTGGCCTAGGAATAACCCTTTAATAACCTGTTGATAAACAATCAAAGCATAACAAAACTAAAACAGCAGTGTCAAAAACTAACATTGTCATTAAGTATATTAGTTAGAATTGTGGCATATTATGACTGTACAGTTAAAGTAACTAAACACCTTTAAGGAAATTAAATTAAACAACTGCGAGACACAGACGGAATACATATGTATAAAGTAACTTTAGTATTCTTTATACAATCAAATTCAAAACTTATGTATCCCTAATAACTCACACTGTGTATAATTTTAAAGGGAGCAAATAGCATGTGGACAAACAAAATTTTAATTTGTTATTTATTATTTAATATATATCAATAGGATGACATTAGTAATAAAAGAATAAACAAATTTCAAATATATTAAAGAGATGTAAAATATCCCTAAAGCTATATTAACCCTTAGTGAAGATAATCACTCGTAGGTAAATAGACAACATAATAGGGAACCAGACTATCAGAGTTTATCTTTGTCAAAAATTAATAATATCAAATTCAGAATTGAAACCTATTGGAACCAAGCAATTCAGCCGGAAGATCCAATAGGTTTCCTGTCGACAAAGCAATGAGAGCTTGTCCCCACCCCTAGGTTGTCTCTGTACCTGCTCAATTGCTTTCCATTTAAATGTGTCCACATTTTTATGATAGATCTCAAAAAAGTGTCTGGACAGTGCTGAGCAAGGTCTTTCACCCGAGATGTAGGACAAGTGTTCCTGAATTTGGGTACCTACTAATCTAGTTGTTCTACCTACATATGCCTTTTTACATTTAGTGCATTCCACTAGGTACATAACATACAAACTCTTACAGTTCACACAGCCCTTCTTTGGGAATTCCTCCCCTGTTTGGTATGATGTAAATGACCTTGAGACCTGTATATGGTCACAAGAAGTACATGTATTCCTACCACATTTGTAGGTACCGGTACAGTGTAACCAGGAACTCCCAGAGGACTTATCTTTTAAAAGGCTAGGGGATAATATATTCCCCAATGTGACATTCCTTTTAGCAGTGAAAGCACATCTTTTTTCCACATTGTTTCCCAGTTTTTTGTCTCTCATCAATATGGGCAGATTTCTGTTGATGATCTTACAAATCTGACCATATTGATCTGAGAAACTAGTCACAAATCTTGTTTGAGAACAATCAGTTGTTAATTTCCTCTGTGAGGTACTGGACACATCCGTGAGCATAGATTCTCTACTCATGTGTTGTACTTCCTTGTAGGCTCTATCAACTACCCTTTTCGGATAGCCTCTATTTTTAAATCTTTGACTAAGGCTTTCACTCTCTCGCTGAAAGGAATCATTGAGGGTGCAGTTTCTTTTCAGCCTCATAAACTGCCCCTTGGCTATGCCTCTAAAGACATGCCCAGGATGGCTGCTGCGTACATGTAATAAACTGTTCCCCGCAATGGGCTTCCTAAAAAGAGTGGAAATGACTTTTCCTGTTGAACCTACACCTCTCAGAGACACATCCAAAAAATTGATGCTTTCCTTTTGCCATTTATAGGTAAATTGGATCCCCACAGTGTTTAAATTCAGGTTATTCTGCCTGATCTAGGTCAGAAGACCACATGCTCAGTAAGTCATCAATAAACCTGATATATTTAGCAATATGTTCTGAGGGGACGCCAGTACCTCCATAGACATGGCACCTCTCCCACCAACCTATAAATAGGTTGGTGTACGATGGGGCAAATTTTGCCCCATCGCTGTTCCATGTCTCTGGAGGTAGTAGCGCCCCTGGAACATAAAGAAATTGTGTTCCAGCAAGAATTTAACAGCCTTGATATAAAATTCTTTCATCTCGCAAGATAGGTTTGTATACAAATCAAGGAAGTATCTAATGGCTACTAAGCCATATTGATAGGGAATGGACAAGTACAGGGAGACAACATCTATTGTGAGCCAACTGTACTCGTCCTTCCATTTGATACTCTCCATCACCTGTAAAGCTTGAGTAGTGTCCCTCACAAAGCTGGGTAATTTGGGTACAAGTGGCTGCAAAAAGGAATCAACCCATTTGGACATGGGTTGCATAAGGGACCCAATCCCTGCCACTGTTGGCCTGCCCTTAACATTACTTATGCTCTTGTGAACTTTTGGGAGGTGGTGGAAGATGGGTTTGATCGGATTAATAACCATAATCTGTTCAGCAGACTGGACATCGATCAAACCATCCTCCACCGCCTCATCCAAAAGATGCCTGAGTTCATATGAAAACCTGGCAGTTGGATAGCCTGGTAACGCAGCATAGGTATCTACATCACTCAATTGGCAAAGTGCCTCATTGATGTAGCTTGTTCTATCCATAATGACCACACTTCCGCCTTTATCAGACTGCTTAATCACAATTTGGTCATTGTCACGTAAATTCTTTAGAGCCTCATTCTCCTTAACTGTTAAATTGTGCATACCTCCTTGTGAGGATCTATATAACTGTGTTAAAACTTCTACTACCCGTTGATAAAAAAACCTCTAAGGCTTTGCCTCTAGCTTGGAGTGGGTAAAAGGTAGATTTGGACCTTAGAACAGGATTAGAAGTTTGCAAGTGAGAGTCTTCACAACACAGCCCTCACCCTGCAAATTCTCAAGTGATACCAAAGTACAAGTATCCCCAAAAGACATAGAACTTAAAGTACCAGACCCTACAGGGGTCCGATGTCTTAGTATATGTTCAGTTGTATTATTGCCAGAGAACAATCTATGTAGGGTTAAATTCCTAACAAGTTTATCAACATCTAAAAAAGTTTGAAATAAATCAAATGTTTTAGATGGAAAAAAACCTAGACCGTAATTAAGGACTTTCTGTTCAATATCAGTAAGGACATGAGAAGAAATATTTATCACCATATTTATTAGTATTTCTTCTATTTTTTTGTTGTAATTTTTGGCCCTCAGTGTGTACCTGGGTTGTCCCTGACTTTCCATGCCTGGGCCCATATTGCCTTGGTTCTGACCTCTCCCCTTCCTTTGAAATTGTCTCTCGGCCTATTGAAAAACCTGGGTATTGGTACTAACAGATCCCTTACTAGGTTGGTCAATCTTTTGAGAATCATTCCTAGTGGTATATTGTGATTGGGTATTCACTCCTCCTGATTTTGGTTTATCACAGTAAATGAAAATATTTTACTAGCGAGTACTGATGTTGAAAGCCTATATTGCAACATCTCACATGTTTTGGGCAGGGAAGCTATTGCATATTTTCAGAAAACAGTCAATCCAAAAGGGAATGCAGGGGATGAATTCATCATTGATTTGTTAGATTTTGTATTAAGACACAACTATTTTTTGTTTAACAAACATATCTATTTGCAAAAAAAGGGGACAGCAATGGGCACATGCTGTGCCCCGACATATACAAATCTCTTTTTGGGGTGGATTGAAAATAAAAGTATACTAAATCAAGAGATGAATCCATATATGAAATATATGGATCTGTACATCCAGTACATAGATGATGTACTTATTCTGTGGACAGGTACAAAAACTGATTTTAGTAACTTTATGCTATGGTTGAATAACAATTCACATGGAATGAGATATACCTCTACGATAAATGATACACATATTTCCTTTTTAGATTTGGAAATTAGAAAAGAGACAGATGGATCTTTGAATACTAAACTACAGTGGAATACTGTAGTAACTTTATGCTATGGTTGAATAACAATTCACATGGAATGAGATATACCTCTACGATAAATTATACACATATTTCCTTTTTAGATTTGGAAATTAGAAAAGAGACAGATGGATCTTTGAATACTAAACTACAGTGGAATAGCTTTCACCCAAAAAGTAAAAAAATGGGTATTCCTTATGGACAATACCTACAGGCAAGACGCAACTGTAGCATAAAAGCAGATTTTGAATCTGAAGCAGACGAATTAAGACGAAGATTTAAAGAAAGGGGCTATCCAAGCAGATGCCTGAAAAAGGCATATCAAAGAGCCAAAGCTCTAGATAGATCATCACTGCTGAACAATCAATACACAAGTACAAGTACACAAAAAGGTGTATCACAGACCCTAAGAATAATAGGAACCTTTGATGAGAAGAACAGCTCCATTAGAAATATCCTTCAGAGACACTGGCATGTACTTCAGGAAGATGAAGACCATACTGAAGTAATTACTGAAAAACCAGTGATAACACACAGAAGATCTAAGAATCTAAAATATATCCTAATGAACAGTCACTACACACAAGAAAAAGTCAGAACCTGGCTACAAGAAACAAAAGGTTTCCACAAATGTGGCAGATGTCAGGCGTGTAAAAATATGGCCCGACAAAAATCTTCACACACCCAAAAACGGGTAGAAAATATGAAATTTCAGATTTTTTAAACTGCAGATCAAAATGAGTAATCTATGTTGCTATGTGTAAATGTCCTTGGATATATGTGGGTGAAACCTCAAGAGAACTATGTATGAGAGTACTAGAATATATAGGTGACATCAAATAGAACCGCAATGTTCTGGTAGCACAACACATGAATACTGTACATCAAGGACATAAATATGAGATCTTTTTCTTTGCAATTGAGCAATTGAAATTGAGAAGAAGAAGGGGTGACATTACAAAAACACTTCTGCAAAAAGAATGCAGATGGATCCACGAGTTACAATCAGTTGCACCAAAAGGCCTTAATAAGGCGATTTCTTATAAATGCTTTTTGTAAGATACAATATCACCGATTTATGGGACTTAAACTATGAGCAGTAGTTCACCCATAATATCATTTCACTATGAATACAATTTTAGGAATATTGATTGCAATATCTATATTTGTAGTATTGGTCCTATAGATCTAAATTACAATATCTTCCATTCTGTTTGAAAAGCATAATATATTGTAAATAATAGGTGAAAAGTATGGGATATATATACTTATTTTTCAGGTATGGGTCATATAGTCATCCGCAAAACGTTGCTCATAGTTCATAGATACAGGGTACATATCCAGATTATCACTATCTCTCATACTCTGGTATCATGCGTAAATTACCTGAAAAGGGTTAAAAATTAAGATATAACTACTGGTTCTCTAAATGATGATTTGATTCTTATACTCTAAAACCTAGATACATGTTTGGTAAACAAAACATCTATACGATGCCAAATTGCATGAACAATGCAAAAATAAATTTCCAATGCGGTGTAACACCTCCGCAAACTATTTATTGTGTTACTATGGCAACGAAAAAGTACAAGAAGCGTAGCTCTACGCTGGGCTGGCCCTATGTCCTGACGAAGTCACGTTTGAGTGACGGAAACGCATCAGTGGGCGTGGCCTAGGAGGAGTGTGTGCGGTCTAACTCGGTACTCAAAGTAGCGGTTTGATATATACCGTAGGGGATACATTGTATCAACACTGGGTGTGATTACCAAAGAAAGGATACAGCATTATTATAGCGTTTTCAACTTTTGAAGTTGTGATATACATTTTTTTGGATGGTAGAAAATCCGGTCAAACAGCATAATGCTGTAGAGTTAATACGCTAACCCATACGTTTAGTAGTTACTCCCTACGACAGTGCGACATAGTAATGTTGAATATAACACTTAAAATATAAAGGCTGTTGAAAACAGGCATTTAAGAGATTAATTTCTCAGTGTACTACTGACAATATTTTAATATATTCAACATATGAGTACTATATATGACTCACTAACTTTCAATACCAGTGTGCTGTGGTGTATGTATTGAGTTTGTGTGAATTTACCTATAGGGAATAAGCTAGAAATCGGCTGACTTTGTTCAATCAAAGCAGTACGCAGGCAGGAGGCCACCTATGAGCGCATAGTGTGTCTGTAATCAGATGTGAATAAGATTGAACTGGCTTATGTGTGACACTATAATATACAGTTAGCCTTTACTCTAGCTTCCCCATTATATATAGCTTATGACCCACATAACCTCTATGTCCACATGGCCCTCATGTTTTTAATTGGTAAGGCACTCATTTTTTGGAAGAATGATTTAAATGAGCTTGGAATTGCACATACCCATCTCTAATTATCCATTTGAGTATCTTACTCACTGTTTTGTCCATTTGCATTATGTTAAATAAAGTGTTATTTGTAAACCCATATATACTTGATAAATTGAAGCCTGAGAGTGAACCTGGGATTGTGAGGAGTTAGATTTCACTATAGGTGAGTGGTTGTCAGTACTAAAAAGAAAAAAGTATCAGAAACTAAGCTAAGAGCATCTGCCACAGCAGGATAAACTGAAGGTACAGTTAGAGAGGTAGAAGGACTGACATCTGGGGAAAAAGGGGTTCAGCAGCACAAACTGCATCAAAGAGATAAAGAAAGAAACATAAGAGAAATGGTCTTTAGACTTGGCTAGATACAAACCAAATGAAGCCTGATTTATACATTGTACTGCAGCCAGAATGTGTAACAGGGCTTGTGCACAGTGTGAAGTATGATAACCATGGCTGTGTCACCTACACTAAGGGACAAAAATGATGTGCCAGCAATTTGTCAGTAAAATGTGTTACGCAGTCCAGGGAATATACTGCAGAGCTCAGTGAGTAAGTATATTTATCTCATAGAAAACGAAACAGAAAAAAATGCAGCTCCACAGGTCAGACTTGCAATTTCATCTGTAATTGATTCAGTATAAACCATATGCAGAAAGAACCTAACATGTTTCCCGCAATACATCTGCACTTTATCAGTGGTTAATGAATCACAATATTTCATCACTTTATATAGGCTAAACAGATCAATGAGAACATTGGGAAAATGGAGCCATATCAAATACTTCCATTCTGTAGCGGACCTACACAACAGAGGGCCCTGGTGCAAATATTTTTTTGGGCCCTCCCAAATGGTAACTCTGTATAATGATTTTGAGGATAGATAGATAGATAGATAGATAGATACATACATAAATATGTAGCTACACCTGCAACCTGCAATAATTAAAGGCTCCCCTGTATTAGGATGGTACACATTCTGCACAAGCCTATTTATAGACTGACTATATGGGGACCCCTAGACATTCGGCCCGGTGCCACTGCACCTGCAGCACCAATGGTAGTTCCACCACTGCTCCCATTAACCCTTCCATGTACAGAATACATTTTATGGATAGTATAAAAGTGAACATCATAGTATAACAGATTTATTTATATGTACACATACATTTATCTGAATATACCACCACAAAATAATAATGAATGGCTAAATAAACAAACATATATAAAAAATATATCCCTAAAAACATATCAAAATATTTATTAGAAAATCATAAAAAAAATGATATTATGCATATTTCTTTCATTTAAACGTTTAATTCTATATTTTCTTAATAGCTCTGTTATGAAGAAAAAATGCTTTAAGTGGGATAATATATATATATATATATATATATATATATATATATATATTCATATTTATTCAACAAAGGTGTCTACATCTAATCTTGTCAGATGGGAGGGTAATCTATACACTAAAGCTAAAATTAATCTTACAAGCTACCTCATTAACCCCTTCACTGTGGGAATAATAGAAGTGTGGTGTGCAGCAGTAATTAGCAGCATTCTAATTACCAAAAAGCAATGACAGTCATATATGTCTGCTGTTTCTGAACAAACGGAATCCCAGAGATGCTTTTACAATCATTTGTGCCATGATTGCACAAGCAGTATGTAAATACTTTCAGTGAGAAACCCAAAGTTTGTGAAAACGTTTTTTTTATATGATCACATTTGGCAGTGAAATGGTGGAATTAAATAAACCAAAATGGGCCTAGATCAATACCTTGGGTTATCTACTAAAATATATATAGCTTTGACAGGTAAATAAAAAAGAAGAAGGCTATATTTCTATTTAAATAGGGTGATAGCAAAATTGCTAAATATTCTCAGTTATTTTGGGCAAGTTCTTCTCTGAAAGTCCAGGTAGTGAAGGGATAAAAGACCTTATCCCACTCCTGAGGGTTCTTTTGTAAGCCTAGATCCTCGTTCCATTTGTAAATGCATGAGATAAAAGCTGCTTCACCACTGGACATGAGAAGTTTATATATGGTGAAGATGGTGTGTCTCGATGGAGACTGCTGTAAACAGAGGTTTTCGAATGCAGTGAGGGGGTCTGATAAAGTTATTTCTTTGCCTGTGGGTTTGGACATAATGTGCTAATTGGGCGTATGTGAACCAGGAGCAGAACAAGTCACTTTAGCTGTCAGATCTGCACTGGGCAGAAGTTTGCCATTATATTTTTTATAGTACAATCATTAATATGGCGTCTGGCAGTCTGTTTAACAGTCTGGTCAATATATCTGGATTCTGGGGGGTAGTTATCAACGTGTCTACTTTTCCTGCCTTCGCCGGCCCAAGACGCCCGCCTAAGCTTGCCTCACATCGCCGCCGCGGACCTGCAAAAATTTGCCTAAGTTATCAAAAAAGCTGTCAAAAAGCCGCGCACCAAGTACGGGGCGATGAGCAGCGGACTGTGAGAGTTATCACTCATCCGATCTCGCTGCTCTTCGGCTTTTTCACAGCTTTCTTGCTAGCCTGTCACTAAGCACCCACACTAAACTACACTGTTCTACCCCTATACCGGCGCCCCCGGAGCCTCCCGCAACTAAATAAAGTTACTAATCCCTAAACCGCCGCTCCTAGACCCTGCCACAACTCTTATAAATGTATTAACCCCTAAACCGCCGCTCCTAGACCCCGCTGCAACTCTTTTAAATGTATTAACCCCTAAACCGCCGCTCCCGGACACCGCTGCCACCTACATTATACCTAGTAACCCCTATCCTGCCCCCCCTATACCGTCGCCCTCTATAATAAAGTTATTAACCCCTATCCTGCTGATCCCGCACCTCGCCGCAAATAAATAAATAGTTTAACCCCTAAACCGCCGCTCCCTGAACCCGCCGCAACCTATATTAAATTTATTAACCCCCTATTCTGCCCCCCCTACACCGTCGCCACCTATAATAAATTTATTAACCCCTATCCTGCCCCCCACTACACCGCCGCCACTGTAATAAAATTATTAACCCCTAAACCTAAGTCTAACACTAACCCTAACACCCCCCTAACTTAAATATTAATTAAATAAATCTAAATAATATTTCTCTTATTAACTAAGTTAATCCTATTTAAAACTAAATACTTACCTGTAAAATAAACCCTAATATAGCTACAATATAAATAATAATTATATTGTAGCTATCTTAGGATTTATTTTTATTTTACAGGTAACTTTCAATTTATTTTAACTAGGTACAATAGCTATTAATTTACCTAGCTAAAATAAAGAGAAATGTACCTGTAAACTAAAAACTAACCTAAGTTACAATTACACCTAACACTACACTATACTTAAATAAATTATTAAAATACAACCCCCCCAACATTAAAACCCACCACCCACATACCCCTAATCTAACCCAAACCCCCCTTAAAATAACCTAACACTAATCCCCTGAAGATCATCCTACCTTGAGTCGTCTTCACTCAGCCGAGCAGCGATGGAACCGAAGAGGACATCCGGAGCGGCAGAAGTGATCATCCAAGGGACGCTGAAGAAATCTTCCATCCGATGAAGTGATCCTCCAAGCGGCGCTGAAGAAGTCTTCCATCCGGGCGATGTCATCTTCCAAGAGGCGCTGAAGAAGTCTTCTATCCTGGCGATGTCATCTTCTAAGCCGGGTCTTCAATCTTCATCCCGCCGACGCGGAACATCCTTCTTTACCGACGGATTACCGACGAATGAAGGCTCCTTTAAGGGACGTCATCCAAGATGGCGTCCCTTCAATTCCGATTGGCTGATAGGATTCTATCAGCCAATCGGAATTAAGGTAGGAAAAATCTGATTGGCTGATTGAATCAGCCAATCAGATTCAAGTTCAATCCGATTGGCTGATCCAATCAGCCAATCAGATTGAGCTCGCATTCTATTGGCTGTTCCGATCAGCCAATAGAATGCAAGCTCAATCTGATTGGCTGATTGGATCAGCCAATCGGATTGAACTTGAATCTGATTGGCTGATTCAATCAGCCAATCAGATTTTTCCTACCTTAATTCCGATTGGCTGATAGAATCCTATCAGTCAATCGGAATTGAAGGGACGCCATCTTGGATGACGTCCTTTAAAGGAGCCTTCATTCGTCGGTAGTCCCTCGGTAAAGAAGGATGTTCTGCGTCGGCGGGATGAAGATTGAAGACCCGGCTTGGAAGATGACATCGCCCGGATAGAAGACCTCTTCAGAGCCTCTTGGAAGATGACATCGCCCGGATGGAAGACTTCTTCAGCGCCGCTTGGAGGATCACTTCATCGGATGGAAGATTTCTTCAGCGCCCCTTGGATGATCACTTCTGTCGCTCCGGATGTCCTCTTCGATTCCATCGCTGCTCAGGCGGGGTGAAGACAACTCAAGGTAGGATGATCTTCAGGGGATTAGTGTTAGGTTATTTTAAGGGGGGTTTGGGTTAGATTAGGGGTATGTGGGTGGTAGGTTTTAATGTTGGGGGGGGTTGTATTTTTCTTTTACAGGCAAAAGAGCTAAATTCTTTGGGGCATGCCCCACAAAAGGTCCTTTTAAGGGCTGATAAGGTAAAAGTTTTTTAATTTAGAATAGGGTAGGGCATTTTTTTTATTTTGGGGGGCTTTGTTATTTTATTAGGGGGCTTAGATTAGGTGTAAGTAGCTTAAAATTGTTGTAATATTTTTAAAATGTTTGTAACTTATTTTTTTTATTTTTTGTAACTTAGCTTTTTTTATTTTTTGTACTTTAGTTAGTTTATGTAATTGTATTTAATTGTAGTTATTTGTAGTTAATTTATTTAATTAATGTAATGATAGGGTAGTGTTAGGTTTAATTGTAACTTAGGTTAGGATTTATTTTACAGGTAATTTTGTATTTCTTTTAGCTAGGTAGTTATTAAATAGAAAATAACTATTTAATAACTATTCTAACTAGCTAAAATAAATACAAAGTTACCTGTAAAATAAATATAAATCCTAAGATAGCTACAATGTAAGTATTAATTATATTGTAGCTATCTTAGGGTTTATTTTACAGGTAAGTATTATAGTGTAGTGTTAGGTGTAATTGTTCTTAGGTTAGGTAAGTATTTAGTTTTAAATAAGATTAACTTAGTTAATAAGAGAAATATTATTTAGATTTATTTAATTAATATTTAAGTTAGGGGGGTGTTAGGGTTAGTGTTAGACTTAGGTTTAGGGGTTAATAAATTTATTACAGTGGCGGCGGTGTAGTGGGGGGCAGGATAGGGGTTAATAAATGTATTATAGGTGGCGACGGTGTAGGGGGGACAGATTAGGGGTTAATAAATTTAATATAGGTTGCGGCAGGGTCTGGGAGTGGCGGTTTAGGGGTTAAACTATTTATTTAATTGCGGCGAGGTGCGGGATCGGCAGGATAGGGGTTAATAACTTTATTATAGAGGGCGGCGGTATAGGGGGGGCAGGATAGGGGTTACTAGGTATAATGTAGGTGGCGGCGGGCTCCGGGAGCAGCGGTTTAGGGGTTAATACATTTATTATAGTTGCGGTGGGCTCCGGGAGCGGCGGTTTAGGGGTTAATATGTATAGAGTAGCTTGCGGTGGGCTCCGGGAGCGGCGGTTTAGGGGTTAATATGTATAGAGTAGCTTGCGGTGGGCTCCGGGAGCGGCGGTTTAGGGGGTAATAACTTTATTTAGTTGCGGCAGTGTAGGGGGGCAGATTAGGGGTGTTTAGACTCGGGGTACATGTTAGGGTGTTAGGTGTAGACATCTCCCATAGGAATCAATGGGATGTCTGGCAGCAGCGAACTTGTACTTTCGCTATGGTCTGACTCCCATTGATTCCTATGGGATCCGCCGCCTCCAGGGCGGCGGATTGAAAACCAGGTACGCTGGGCCGTAAAAGTGCCGAGCGTACCTGCTAGTTTTTTGATAACTAGCAAAAGTAGTCAGATTGTGCCGCACTTGTGTGCGGAACATCTGGAGTGACGTAAGAATCGATCTGTGTCGGACTGAGTCCGGCGGATCGAAGTTTACGTCACAAAATTCTACTTTTGCCGGTCTCTAGCCTTTGATAACTAAGGCGAATCAGCCTCGCCACAAATACGCTGCGGAATTCCAGCGTATTTGAGGTTGACGGCTTGATAACTAGGCCCCTATGTCTAAAGGGTGTCATGGGCGAATATCGAGTAGATATGTGTGTGGAAGTGTTTATTAATCTTTTCCAGACATCAAGAAATTCTACCAAAAGTGGATATTTTTTAACATTATTAGGTCTCTCCTATTTGGTTGAAGCCAGACTACTGTTCCTACAATGTCCATTTACAATATGTCTCTATCAATCTGTACCAATGGTTTGTCAGCAGAGTAAGAGCACCACTCCACTAAACGCTGCAAGATTGTTGCTTGCCTATATTGGGATAGATTTAATTCTCCCAGTCCACCTCTTTCCCGTGGGAGAAACATTGTTTTATTCTGAACTCGTGGCCTAGTTTAATTCCAAATATACTGTCCAATGATTGCCTGCAGTACAGTTCTGTATTGACGTGATGGGTAACATGGGCGTGGGGTAAAATATTCATTTTAATTACATGGCTTCTCCCTAGCCAGAACATTGGTTTGTTATTCCAGATGGAGAGAATGTTTGTTATATTTTCTTTTAGGAGTTTAAAATTAGTTTTGAATATGTCTTGGGGGTTTGCAGTTAAATAAATACCTAAGTACTTTAACTTACAAGGTTGTATTATATGGAGGCAACTAGATTTAATCTTGTCTATAATATCTTGGGGCACTGAAATATTTAGTATTTCTTATTTGAATAGGTTGAGATGGAAGTTTGAGTATATTCCGTATTCTGTGAACTCCTTAAGCAAAGCTGGTATTGAATTTTCAAAATCTGTAAGGATGATAATGATATCATCGGCATACAAGGCCAACTTGTATTTTGCTTCCTGTATTTTAAAAACTGGTTCCATTTTTAATCTCAAAGGAATTAGAGAGAATGCCATTTTCGTTAACCTTAGGGTGTGAGTGTAAAGTGAATACTTTGCTCAGGAAAGATGTCCATATATTCATATGTGTCACAGCTGAGAAAGACCCAGTCAAATAGTAGTATGCCAAAAAAGGAAAGTCCAGCACTCCTGCCAATGGGTACAAGCTGAGGGGTATTGTACTCACCCCAGCAATATCATAAAAGTCCAAACAGCAGCACCTCAGGTATCAAAAAGACTTTATTTCATCAGAGCAACAGACAAAAAAATCCACACCGTTTCGGTCAGCAGACCTTAATCATAGGGTATACAGCACATCTACAGCCTACATTCTTTATACCCAACTATGGGAGGGGCTACTCCCATAGTTGGGTATAAAGGATGTAGCACAGGTAACCTTCATCAAGCAATTTAGTGAATACCTATTCAGCCAGGTATAATGCTCCCCCTATGGTAAGGCTGTATATTTAAAAGAGTATATATATATATATATATATATATATATATATATATATATATATATATATATATATATATATATATATCATATTATATTACACACTATACTCAAAATATTTACACTAAAATAAAATCATCATTAGTAGTACAGGTCAAAACAAGAGCTCTCTAAGAAAACATATACATACGTCATGTAAGCAGATATATTTTTAAATATTTAAGGCAATGACATTTAAAAAAAAGTTTTTGCCCAAAAATACATTTTAAACCAAAAATTCCAATTGATTTCTTTGTTCATCCCCAAAGGGTTAAGACTTTGCAATTTATATATTCAAAATGCCTCCCTAGCTTTAAGGAGTCTCTCCCTATTGCCCCCTCTTCTTGGTCTTTTAATGTGATCAATGATTTGAAACCTAAGTTGCGATATATTATGTCCAAATTCTACAAAATGGTTTGCTACTTGTGTATTTATATCACCAGTCCTAATATTTGACTTATGTTCATTCTATCTATCTATCTATCTATCTATCTATCTATCTATCTATCTATCTATCTATTGGGTTCTTGAAAAGCGTGGCTATTCACCAGTAAGGGTCTCAAGGCGCTGAGGGTTGCAGTTCAGTCGAAGAGCCAGGTCTTGAGGTCCTTTCTGAACTTAGTTAGGGCGGTAGCTTGTCTAAGGTGCAGCGGGAGGGTGTTCCAAGTCTTGGCAGCCAGGTGAGAGAAGGATCTGCCTCCCGCTGTGGTTTTCCTGATGCGGGGGATGACAGCGAGGGCTTGGTCAGCCGATCGAAGTTGTCTGGCAGGGGTGTAGAAGGTAACGCAGTGGTTCAAGTATTCGGGACCGATGTTGTGGAGGGCCTTGAATGCATGGGTGAGAAGCTTGAAGGTTATTCTTTTGTTGATGGGGAGCCAGTGCAGGTCCCGCAGCTATTTGGTGATGTGGCATTGACGAGGGATGTCAAGGATTAGTCTGGCCGAGGAGTTCTGGATGCACTGTAGTCTCTTTGGGAGCTTGATGGTGGTGCCGGTGTAGAGTGCGTTACCATAGTCCAGTCTGCTGCTGATGAGGGCGTGAGTGACAGTCTTCCTGGTCTCGGTTGGGATCCATTTGAAGATCTTTCGCAGCAGGTGAAGTGTGTGGAAGCATGCAGAAGAGACGGCGTTGATTTGCCGGTCCATGGAGAGTGATGAGTCCAGGATGACGCCTAGGTTTCGTGCATGGTCGGTGGGGTTTGGAGGGTGTCCAAGGACTGTGGGCCACCAGGAGTTATTCCATGCGGATGTGGTGGGACCGAGGAGGAGGACTTCGGTCTTGTCTGCATTCAGCTTTAGGCAGTTGTAGTTCATCCAGGTGGCGACTGCTGTCAGCCCTTCGTGGACGTTTCTCTTGGTGGTTGTGGGGTCACTGGTGAGTGAGATGATTAGCTGGGTGTCGTTGGCGTAGGAGATGATGTTGAGGTTTTGTCGTCGGGTGATGGCGGAGGGGCCATGTAGATGTTGAATAGGGTGGGGCTCAGAGAAGAGCCTAGGGGTACACCGCAGCTGATTTCTATGGGCTTGGAGGTGAAGGGTGGGTGTCTAACTTTCTGGGTTCTGCCGGTGAGGAAGGAGGTGATCCATTCCAGGGCTTTGTCATGTATGCCGGCATTGTGTAGTCGGTTGCAGAGGGTGAGGTGGGAGACAGTGTTGAATGCTGCTGAGAGGTTTAGGAGAATGAGGGCGGCGGTTTCTCCTCAGTCGAGTAGGGCGAGGATGTCATCTGTGGCGGTGAGGAGGGCGGTCTCGGTGCTGTGGTTACTCCTGAAACCGGATTGGGAGGGGTCCAGGGTGGGGTTGGCTTCAATGTAGTCAACGAGTTGCACGTTGATGGACTTCTCGATGACTTTGGCCGCAAAGGGGAGCAAAGAGATTGGGCGGTAGTTCTTCGGATCATTGGGGTCAGCCGTGGTTTTTTTCAGTAGGGGTTTTAATTCTGCGTGCTTCCAGTCATCCAGGAAGGTACCGGTTTTGATGGAGCAGTTGGTGGTGCTGCAGAGCTCGGGGGCGATGGTGTCACCCGCTTTGTTGAAAATGTGATGTGGGCATGGGTCCGAGGGTGCTCCGGAGTGGATTGTTCTCATGATCCTAATGGTGTCCTCTGTGGTGAGGGGGTTCCAGATGGTCAGTGGGGGGTAGGCTGTGGTGTATTTGGGTGAGGTATTGGTGGGAGTTGGTGGGTAGGCGGTGGTGGGTGAGTTCTGGGGCGCGAAGCTGTCATAGATGTCGACGATCTTGCGGTGGAAGTACATTGCGAGGTTATCGCAGAGGTCCTGGGAGGGCGGGATGTCATTGGTGCTGCTGTTGGGATTGGAGAATTCCTTGATGACTGTGAACAGCTCCTTGCTGTTGTGGACATTGGCATTGATTCTATCTTGGATGGTTGTCTTCTTGGTGGTTTTGATGAGGTGGTGGTGGGTAGTGATGGCTTCTTTGTAGGCTGTTTTATTTGAGGGGGGTCTTGCTGGATCTCCAGGTCCTTTCCAATCGCCTGCAGTGGCGTTTGGAGTCCTTGAGGGCAGGGGTGAACCAACTAGCCTTGTTGGTGGATTGGCAGTTGGACGGTTTGTTGAGAGGGGCGGGGGTGTTGGCGCAGTCTGTGAGCCAGTGGTGGAGGTTGCGGGCGGAGGAGTTGGCATCTGTGGAGGTAGCTGGGGGGCACTTGTTCAGGGTGGAGTGCAGTTGGTCTTCGTGATGTTGTTCCAGTTTCTGCGGGGTGGGTGGTGCTGCCGGAGGTGTGCGGTGGGTTTGTTGAAGGAAAAAATGTATGCAATGGTGGTTGGTCTAATGGAGTTCGGTGATGTGGTTGACTGAGATGTGGTTGCCTGCAGAGAAGATAGGGTCGAGTGTGTGTCCGGCTGAGTGGGTTGGGGAGATGACGAGTTGCTTTAGACCGATGGTTCCAAGGTTTTCTAAGAGGTTGGCAGTGTTGTGGTCATTGGGGTTGTCTAGGTGGAAGTTGAGGTCATTCATACAGTCTCTAATCCTACGGGTGAACTGATTGACACCCCCTGCTAGCGAATCTGCAGGGGGGCATTGCACAAGCAGTTTACTAGAACTGCTTGTGCAATGCTGAATGCCGACAGCATATGCTGTCTGCATTCAGCGATGTATGGCGGGCATTGTTAAATCGGTCCATACGCCTGCTCAGAGAGGTGACTGTGGTGTGTTTTGCTTCTGAAGATTTAATTAGTGTCATACAAGCTACTGCTGACCCACTGAGAAGGTGTGGTGTTTGAATGCTGGTGCATGGACTTCCACAGGATATGTGCGTATGCCGCAGAAAAAACAGTAATAACTTTTATTAGAACATTTTTGCTAATGGAAGTATATTGCAAAAATGCTTGTGTTTCAAATATAAATACACCCAGGCATATTTCGTTTTTGACCTTTCTATCCCTTTAAGTGACATCCAAATAGCTCCCTGTCACAAAAAAATAACTATAGCATAGCAATACTGCAAAAATGGAGCTGTTGTTAAAAAATATGTGCAATTTTCTAGGTTTCATTGAGAGCTACACCAGCATTCATTTTTTCTTTTCTTTTTTCTTTGGTTTTGTAAAGTGATTACTTAATAAAATATTTTGTATAAATTTGTCTAGCTGTGAATTGTATTTAAATGTTATATGTTAGTACAAGTAACAGATAATATGTTATGGAAATTATTAATTGTAATTATTTAGATATTTAGTAAATGGCCAGGTTGAATAATGTAGCAAGAGATCAGTTGCTATAGTAAAAGAATGTTTGGTGTTCTGTTTAATTATTAGTGCTGCTTAGTGCCATTAGTAACTTGCAGTTGGCAGTTTTTCTATAACAGCCTGTTGTGGTTTTGTGTTTAGAAGATGAAGATATCTGTATTTGCACTGTGTGGAGTGACATATTGCACCTAATAATGGCTCTGCTGAAACATTGAGTTTCTTTGCATAAATATATATATATTTTTTTAAAGGTGGCACCGTATTTATACTTTTGCACAATGGATACACTTATTCTGACCCAAGACATTGTTCTAGATCAGTGTTTCCCAACTCCAGCCCTCATGGTCCTTAACCCCTTAATGACCACAGCACTTTTCCATTTTCTGAGTGTTTGGGACCAAGGCTATTTTAAAATTTCTGCGGTGTTTGTGTTTAGCTGTAACTTTCCTCTTACTCATTTACTGTACCCACACATATTATATACCGTTTTTGTCGCCATTAAATTGACTTTCTAAAGATACCATTATTTTTATCATATCTTATCATTTACTATAAAAAAAAAAAATATGAGGAAAAAATGGAAAAAACACACCTTTTCTAACTTTTACCCCCCAAATCTGTTACTCATCTACAACCACCAAAAAACACCCATGCTCAATAGTTTCTAAATTTTGTCTTGAGTTTAGAAATATCCAATGATTACTTTTTTAGCAAGTTATAGGGAAATAAGTACAAGTAGCACTTTGCTATTTCCAAACCACTTTTTTTTTCCCAAAATTAGCGCTAGTTTCATTGGGACACTGATATATGTCAGGAATCCCTGAATATCCCTTGACAAGTATATATATTTTTTTAGAAGACATCCCAAAGTATTGATCTAGGCCCATTTTGGTATATTTCATGCCACCATTTCACCTCCAAATGAGATCAAATAAAAACAATTGTTCACTTTTTCACAATTTTTTTTCACAAACTTTTGGAAGTGGAAGGCCCTCTAGTGGGCCTGTAGCAAAATTAAGGGATAACTGAGTTGAAGTCTGGAAGGTACTAGATGTTACAATGTTGCATGTAGGGGGGCGGTGTTTCTGCTTACCTTTATAGGTCCTAGCTGCAGTGGATCCAGCCCTCTTTTCTTCCTGGTTCCAGACTTCAAGCAAGCTTTCTTCTGCTGTGGTGATGGAGCGTGCTAAGAGGAAGTCTGTTCCGCCTAAGCGCTACAGCGAAGTGGTGAAGGTGGTTCCAGGCATGAGAGGAGCTGCAAGAGACAATGGAGGATCAGGCTCAGAGGATGTGTTACCCCCCACCCCTGTGGTTAGGCCTAGGGTCTCTCCTGGGCTGCAAGCAAGGGCCAAAGGGAAGCTGGGATCTAGGGCCCTGCGGCGGGCCCTGGAGCTCAGGGTTCCTTCCCTGTCCCTCCAGTTATCTCCCCCCATGGTGGTTTGGGGGTTCAGGTTGAGGTAGTTAGTCCAAGGGGATCTGGGCTTGGGGAGGTGGCTGGCCCTTCCCATCTTATCACATCTACCCCTACTAGGCGGGTCTCTCCCCCTCCCGATTCCCCCCGCTATTTCAGGAGGTGCAGGAGCCCTCTTGTCCCTTAGGTTTTGAGGCCCAGGAGGATTTGCCGCGGGGGGTCCAGGCTGCTGCCGGTCACGTGTCTTGGCAGCAGCTTGGGTCCCTTCCTCCTGCGGCCTTGGCATCGGTTGGCTCAGGCCCTCTGGGGTGATACTCCCCATGGGGGCCTGTGTATAATGGGAGCAAGTTCGGAAGGCGCGCGGGCCGCCCAAGTGGTCCGGGCTCTTCAGGTGCCCGGGCCCACGTCGGGGCGTAGCTCCGCCCCTTCCGCTGTCACGTTGCGCGCTTCCTCCCTTAGTGACGATTCAGTAGGGGAGGAGCGCGGACGTGCACGGCTGCGGGCGGCAACTAGGAGCAGATCACCGCACGGAGCTCAGGCTAGTAAGTTGGGGAGTCTCTGTGCAGGTGGTCGGGCTCCTGAGGCAGCTGGGGGCAGCAAAGGTGGGCCTTGAGCAGGTCAGGCAAGGAAGGCTACGGGCAAATCAGTGGGCGGTAGGCAGGCCACTATTGCCAAGCTCAAAAGGAGGGGCACATTGGGCAATCGCACTACGCAGGGTCCTCCGGGTGGGCTCCACATGGGTATGGTTGTGCAGGATGTGTCTTCGGGTGTGTCTCACGGGGATATAACTGTTCAGGGGTCTCCTGGTGTTGCTCATGGGGGTCTGTCTGTGCAGGGTGGAACTCTGGGTGTGTCGCAGGGGGGCCAAACTGGGCAGGGTGTATGCTCGGGTGTGAGTCACAGGGGTATAACTGTGATTGGGCAGGGTGTATGCTCGGTGTGAGTCACAGGGGTATAAATGTGGTTGGTCAAGGGGATTCAGTGAGAGACATTGAATTCTTAGACGTTGTGGGTACTGCTTCAGGGGTAGCGAGGCAGCAGGATACTGGTGCACATGTCACGCAGGGCATCAGGGTGAGTCTGTGGGCTCTGTGAGTGGTCTGCATGGGCAATCTGCTGGTGTGACAGAGGAGATGATACGTAAGGCTGTGTCTGCTGCGTTGGGTGTGTGTTTGTCCAGGGAACAGTCATCAGCACGGAGTACTCCCCAATCTGTTTTGTTTCCACAGGCGCTCGCTATGGATCAGACGGTGTCAACTGTGGCTGCTACTTCCAGCCAGGGTCCTGTGCCGGCGGTAGTTTCATCCACGGCGGCTGTAGAGGACAGGAATCAGCGTTTGGCATCTGGAGCTGCGCCACCTTTGGCACCCAGCGGTGAGTTCCTTTTGCACACATCTGCACACACTGGGCTAGGATCATCCTCTAGTGGGTCTGGTTCTGAGAGTGAGGGTGACTTAGGACTAGTGGGTAAGGGGCAGAAGGAGATGTTCAAAATGATTAAGAAGCTGGTAGCGGCGCAGGCGAAAGGTAAGGGTCCATCGGTTGAGTGTAGCCAAGGAGTTCCTCTCCCTCAGGACGCTAGCTTTGCGTCCATGCCGGTGGGAGACCTTCCTTTGTCCAGGAAGGTAGTGTCGCACGGGGACACTTATCCGTGCTTGGTGCACTCCTTGTACGGGCACCTAAAGTCTAAGGTGGTTAAGAAGATTCAGGATGGACGATATGTCAACATCTTTGAACTCTCTCCTGAGGCCTGTAGGGCTCGTGAGCGCACTGCAAACGGCACGGGACCTAAGAAGGTTCAAAGGCCGGAAACATTTGAGGAGTGGCAGAGGTGCTTTTGGGTGCTCGCTACTTGTTATATTGACAAGTGGCCATCTCAAGGCCATAATCTCTTCAAATACGAGGATACGATCGATGATATCTGCGCAAGGTTTAAGGAGGGAGCGTGGCGGGAATATGATATGGCCTTTCGCAGGAAGATGGTGGGCAACCCTCTTCTGCATTTCGGGACTAAGGCTATTGACCTGTGGTCAAAGCTGGGCGTGGAAGGGGGTGCGTTAGGCTCCCCTGTTCCTCGCCAAGGTCCCAATAGAATGGCGCCTAAACAAAAGAGGCGTGGCAGGGAATGCTGGAAGTTCCAGGATAAGCAATGTGACAGGGGGGCTGGCTGCTCCTTTCGTCACATCTGCAAATTCTGTAGCAGTCCACACCCAGGGGCAGATTGCAGCAAGCGCAGGGAGTCTGGGGCAGATAAGCCTGCCCCCAGAGGGGGCCCTGGGTACAAGGGCCCCAACCCCTCTTAGAGCGGAGGCCATGGAGCCATGGCTGGCTCGGTACCCCAATCAAAGGGCGGCGCATTTGCTCTGGTCGGGGTTGAGGGAGGGGTTCTATATTCTGGTAGAGGGGGCCGTGCAGGGTTCTGTAATACACAGGAACCTCAAGTCGGCTTACGAATTCCCGGGGGTGGTTCGGGAGAAGCTGAGTAAGGAGGTAGCCTTGGGGAGAGTGGTTGGCCCATTCTGGGCAAAGCCATTGGTGGATTTGGTGGTGTCTCCACTGGGGGTGGTCCCCACGGGCAAGTTTCGGCTCATCCACCATTTGTCTTTCCCGAGAGGGGGGTCGGTGAATGATTCCATTGACCCTGAAGCGAGTTCGGTGCATTATCAGTCCTTTGACGATGCGCTTGAGATCATCAGGGGCAAAGGGGCGGGGGCCTTAATGGCGAAACTTGACATAGAGTCAGCATTTCGCTTACTGCCTCTGCACCGTCGGCCTTCAGGCTTATGGGCATGAAGGTGGATGGGGCATTCTATGTGGATAAATGTCTTCCCATGGGATGCTCGCTTTCGTGCGCACTGTTTGAATGCTTTAGTTTCTTCCAGCATTGGCTGGTTCATAGGGAGTCTGGGGGTGGGGCCGTGGCTCACTACCTGGATGACTTCTTGCTGGTGGGAAAGGCGGATTCGGAGGAATGCGCACGCATGATGGTGGTCATGCAAGAAATGATGGGTAGATTTGGGGTGCCTCTAGCTGACGACAAGACACAGGGCCCCTGTACCCGCCTAACTTTCCTCTGTATCGAAATAGATACCGAGGCTGAGGTTTGTAGATTGCCGCAAGACAAGGTCGACCGCCTGTTGCAGGTGGTTTTGTCGGTGCGCAAGGCCAGCTCTGTCTCTCTCAAAGAGTTGCAGTCTTTGTTGGGACTGCTGAATTTTGCTGGCAGAGCTATACCCATGGGGAGGGTATTCAACAGATGGCTGGAGAGACGGTTGCAGGGTCCTAGGATTGAGGTGTCCGCCGAGATGAGGGACGACCTCAGCGTCTGGGAGGAATTTCTAAAGAAATTTAACGGGGTGTGCATCTTTACGGATGCGGCAGGGGTTTCGGCTATGGGGCTTACCTCGCAGGTGAATGGAGCGCGGCTCCATGGCCTGAGGATTGGGTTTCGGCTGGTTTAACCAAAAACCTAACTTTATTGGAACTTTTTCCAATCATTGTAGCAATAGAACTATGGGGTCAACAGTTGGCTAATAGGGCGGTGGTTTTTTGGTCGGACAACATGAGTGTTGTTTATGCCATAAACCGGTTATCGGCTTCGTCACCCAGGGTAGTCACGTATTTGCGACACCTGGTGTTGCGCTGTTTGCAGTTGAATGTACAATTCACTGCAAGACACGTTCCGAGGGTTCACAACGTCGTAGCTGATGCTCTCTCCAGATTTCGGTGGGATCAGTTTAGGAGGGTTGCGCCAACGGCAGCACGCACAAGTCTAATTTGCCCTCATTTTCTTTAGCAGATGGCGGGGGTTGGGAGAGTGTCCTTCCCCTAGTATGGGCGTCCTTGGCCCCTAAGACTTGGTGTGCTTATGAGAAACACTGGAGATCATGGGTCTGCTTCGCCGGCCAGCAAGGGTTCTCCGTGCAGAGGGCTACGCAGGTACAGGTGCTGGAATGGCTAGTGGGGTTACATAAACAGGGCGTATCTAGGCTGTCAGCGCAGAGTAGGTTAACGGCCGTCTCTTTCTTTAATAAGACACTCGGCATAGCGGATTTTTCGCGGTCATTCCTGGTGAAACAGGTAATGAAAGGATGGGGTCGGATGTCCCCTCACATGAGCGATCGTAGAGAGCCTATCACACCCTTACGGTTGAGGGCATTGGTTGGAACTCTGCAGTCAGTGTGTGCTTCGAAGTTTGAGGCTTTGTTATTCAGGACCGCATTCTCATTTGCCCTAGCGGGGGCTTTGAGGATTGGTGAAGTGGTGGCTTCATCTAAAGGCGATACCAAGGGTGGGATACAATGGGAGCACGTTCGGCCGTCAGAGGATGGTCTGTTGCTACTTGTACCTAGGTCTAAAACGGACCCGCTAGGTAGAGGTGCGTGGCTTCCATTGAGGAAACCTGACTTTCCGGAGTGCTGCCCGGTAAGGAATTATGAGGATTATTGTGAGGTTCGGCCGAAGGGTTTTCGGCAGCTCCTTATCCATGAAGATGGCTCCGCCTTATCTTTATTCCAATTTAAGAAGGTTCTAGCCAAGGCAGCGTCCGCTGCTGGGCTGGATCCTTCACGAATTGCCCCCCATTCCTTTCGGATCGGGGCGGCTACTAGCGCAGCTAGCAGTGGGGTGTCTGAGGCGGGCATCAAGAGTTTGGGGCGCTGGAAATCAGGGAGATTTAAGTCATACATATGCCCCTTGGAGGGTGAGTCTTGTTGTGTTGGAATTGTTGTTTTCCTGTTCCCTGAAGTTTTGGTTCAGTTGTGTATCATGTGTTTGCAGGTAGGAATGCACCCACGAAGCGTGTCTGGATAGTGGGTCATTCCTTCATGCACTGGGCGTCCATCAGGGCGTCGCAGCGGCCGGATGGACAGCAATTGGGGATTTCAAGATCCAGAGCTAGTGTGCGGTGGCTAGGGCGCAGAGGGTTAACCTGGGAAGAGTTACCTGCTTTGCTCCAGGATGCACATAGGAGGTGGGGTCAGCCCCATATCATTGTTTTGCATCTGGGTGGGAACAACATGGGGTCGGTTCCTGTATTGGACTTGATTAGGAGGATGGCTTCAGATGTACGCTGGGTGTGTGCTTGGCTCGCTGATGTCAAGATTGGTTGGTCTAACGTGGTTGCACGACTGCGTTGGCGATACATTGTAAACCAGAGGGCTGCGTACAACGTTAGGAAGAAGCTGAACAGGGAGATGGGGAGAACGGTCACGGCATTAGGTGGTTTTGCCATTAGGCATGATGCAATAACGGCTGACAATAAGGCTCTTTACTGCCCTGACGGCGTTCACCTCACGGATGAGGGTCTGGACATCTTTTTAGCTGACATTCGCAACGCACTTTTATTGTTTGTTTAATTGTTTAGTTTATAAAAAAAAAAAAAAAAAAAAAGAATTTTGGTTAGGTATAGTTAATATGTTGTATAGGAGCTAGTCAGTTCTGGCGGCAAGAGGCGTTGACTCTTGTGGCGGTCGGTCAGGGCCTAAAGAACGGGCAGGGTGCGAGACGAGTGATGTCATGGTATGGGGGAGGTGACACCCACTAGGTGCCGTCCTAGGGGTTACTCCCCCCAACGAATCTTAGGCAAATACCTCTATAGCTTACAGCTCTCTCCCTGCCAATTGGGCGTGGCAGCCTGCCACGTTGCAAACACCGTATAGGGCCCTGGCCGTCTGTCAGTAAGGGTTAATTTAGCTAGTCTTTGCCGCCACCAGCGAAGAACTAATATAGTTCTTTATATATTTATTTAAAGTTGCCTATTTGGCATAGTTGAATAAGCCTAGTTTTAAAGGCTTATTGTTATTAATAAATGTGACCGTGACCGGTCTTTAGCCCATATAACCTGTTATCAAGTGTCTTTATTTATTCAGTGTGTTGGGTACAAGAAAGACGTAATAGGAAGTTTATCCCTTATGGAAGTGGAAGGCCCTCTAGTGGGCCTGTAGCAAAATTAAGGGATAACTGAGTTGAAGTCTGGAAGGTACTAGATGTTACAATGTTGCATGTAGGGGGGCGGTGTTTCTGCTTACCTTTATAGGTCCTGGCTGCAGTGGATCCGGCCCTCTTTTCTTCCTGGTTCCAGACTTCAAGCAAGCTTTCCCCGCCCACCCGGCCCTGGAAGGAGAAGTGGCGGCGTTAGGTAGGGTTAGGGACTTATCCCCTGGCGTGGGTAGGTTTAATTGAACTAGCTCAATAAGCCCAGGGGTGTAATTTAGTCTTCCACCCCCTTAGAGCGTGTTTTTACGACCCGTTCTGGGGGGATTGCCTTACTGGGCTGGTTGTATGCCCCAGCTGGCGGTCGGTCAGGGCCTAGAGAGCGGGCAGGGTGCGAGACGAGTGATGTCATGGGATGGGGGAGGTGACACCCATTAGGTGCCGTCCTAGGGGTTACTCCCCCCTATGAATCTTAGGCAAATACCTCTATAGCTTACAGCTCTCTCTCCCGCCAATTGGGCGTGGCAGCCTGCCACGTTGCAAACACCGTGTAGGGCCCTGGCCGTCTGTCAGTAAGGGTTAATTTAGCTAGTCTTTGCCGCCACCAGCGAAGAACTAATATAGTTCTTTATATATTTATTTAAAGTTGCCTATTTTGCATAGTTGAATAAGCCTAGTTCTAAAGGCTTATTGTTATTAATAAATGTGACCGTGACCGGTCTTTAGCCCATATAACCTGTTGTCAAGTGTCTTTATTTATTCAGTGTGTTGGGTACAAGAAAGACGTAATAGGAAGTTTATCCCTTAAGGTTTCTCACTGAAATTATTTACAAACAACTTGTGCAATTATGGCACAAATGGTTGTAAACGCTTCTCTGGGATCCCCTTTGTTCAGAAATAGCAGACATATACTGTATGGCTTTGGCGTTGCTTTTTGGTAATTACAAGGCCGCTAAATGCCACTGCGCACCACACGTGTATTATGCCCAGCAGTGAAGGGGTTAATTAGGGAGCATGCAGGGAGCTTGTAGGGTTAATTTAGCTTTAGCGTAGTGTAGTAGACAACCCAAAGTATTGATCTAGGCCCATTTTGGTATATTTCATGCCACCATTTCACTGCCAAATGCGATCAAATAAAAAAAATTGTTCACTTTTTCACAAACTTTAGGTTTCTCACTGAAATGATTTACAAACAGCTTGTGCAATTATGGCACAAATGGTTGGAAATGCTTCTCTGGGATCCCCTTTGTTCAGAAATAGCAGACATATATGGCTTTGGCGTTGCTTTTTGGTAATTAGAAGGCCGCTAAATGCTGCTGCGCATCACACGTGTATTATGGCTAGCATTGAAGGGGTTAAATAGGTAGCTTGTTGGGAGCTTGCAGGGTTAATTTTAGCTTTAGTGTAGAGATCAGCCTCCCACCTGACACATCCCACCCCCTGATCCCTCCCAAACAGCTCTCATCCCTCCCCCAACCCACAATTGTCCCCACCATCTTAAGTACTACCATCTTAAGTACTGGCAAAAAGTCTGCCAGTACTAAAATAAAAGGTATCTTTTATTTTTTTTAGCATATTTGCATATGCTGCTGTGTAGGATCCCCCCTTAGCCCCCCAACATCCCTGTTCCCCCCAAACAGCTCTCTAACACTCCCCCTCTAACTTATTTGGAGCCATCATGGGTACTGGCAGCTGTCTGCATCCAGTACCCAGTTTACAAAAAATATTTTCTTTTTCTTTTTTTTTCTGTAGTGTAGCTTCCCCCACCTGCCTCCCACTTCGGCTCCCACCCACCAACGATTGTGGCCATCGATGGCCGGTGCAGAGAGGGTTGCCACCTCAGCCATGTTTTCCTGGACACTTATGAGTTATACATGCTGCAGGGTGTGCAGAGAGGAACATGAATAGTGCTGTTCAGTGTCACTATTTGTGTGCTGTCCAGCATTGAAATTCATGTTCCTTCCTGCATATCCCGCAGCATGTATAACTCATAAGTGTCCAGGAAAACATGGCTGAGGTGGCAACCCTAACTGGAGGGGTAAAAAAGGTTATTGCAGGATGCCTCGATAACGAGGCATCACTGCAATAACCGGAAAGTGGCTGGAAGCGATCAGGATCGCTTCCACCGCTTTCCCAGAACGACGACGTGCCGGGTACGTCCTCGGTCGTTAAGGGTATTTTCTTTCATGTAATTGGCAAGAGTCCATGAGCTAGTGAAGTATGGGATATACAATCCTACCAGGAGGGGCAAAGTTTCCCAAAACCCAAAATGCCTATAAATACACCCCTCACCACACCCCCAATTCAGTTTTACAAACTTTGCCTCCTATAGAGGTGGTGAAGTAAGTTTGTGCTAAGATTTCTACGTTGATATGCGCTTCTCAGCATTTTGAAGCCCGATTCCTCTCAGAGTACAGTGAATGTCAGAGGGATGTGAAGGTAGTATCACCTATTGAATGCAATGGTTTTCCTCACGGGAGATATATTTCATAGGTTCTCTGTTATCGATTGTAGAAATTCATCTCCTACCTCCCTTTTCAGATCGCCGATATACTCTCATATTCCATTACCTCTACTGATAACCGTTTCAGTACTGGTTTGGATATCTGCTATATGTGGATGGGTGTCTTTTAGTAAGTATGTTCTCATTACTTAAGACACTCTCAGCTATGGTTTGGCACTTTATGTATTTATATAAAGTTCTAAATATATGTATTGTACTTATATTTGCCATGATTCAGGTTTTCAGTATATTTCCTTTTGCAGACTGTCAGTTTCATATCTGGGAAATGCTTTTTTTAGGAAAAATGTATTTCTTACCTGGGGTATAGTCTCTTTTTCAAATTGACTGTCTTTTAAATTCACTAGCAGAACTAGGCTCGCGAGGGCGCGAAATGCCAAAGTTTACTACATCATTCTTGGCGCAAGATTTTTTTGGCGCGAAGTTACGTTCGTTGACGCAAATTCGTCATTTTCGGCATCTTAGTCGACGCCGAGTCCTTCACAAGGTTGCGTCATTTCCGGGTGTTTTTGGCGCCAAAAAATAATTTTTGGTTTGTTGTGTGTCATAGTTGGCGCCAAATGTTTTTATTATTTAAGACCCCATTCCTATATGCCTCTTGTCTTTTTTTCTCTATCAGAGGGCTATGCTGTTTGCATTTTTTCCCATTCCTGAAACTGCCATATAAGGAAATTGATAATTTTGCTTTATATGTTGTTTTTTTCTCTTACATTTGCAAGATGTCTCAATCTGATCTGATCTGATACCAAAGCTAAGTGCATTTGTTGTAAACTTGTGGAGGTTATATCTCCTGCTGTGGTTTGTAATAGTTGTCATGATAAACTTTTACATGCAGAGAATGTATCCATCAGTAGTAGTTCATTATCTGTTGCTGTTCCCTCAACATCTAATGAACAGTATATACCTGTAAATTTAAAATAATTTATTTCTGATTCTATTCAGAAGGCTTTGTCTGCCATCACGCCTTCTAATAAACGTAAAAGGTCTTTTAAAACTCATAAAGTTGATGAAATTTCAAATGACCGGCAACATGCTGAATTATCCTTCTCTGATGGGGATCTATCTGGTTCAGAAGATCCTGCTTCAGATATTGACACTGACAAATCTTCTTATTTATTTAAAATGGAGTATATTTGTTCTTTGTTAAAAGAAGTGTTGATTACATTGGATATGGAGGAAACTAGTCCTCTTGATATTAAAACTAGTAAACATTTAAATTCTGTTTATAAACACCCTGTGGTTATTCCAGAGGTTTTTCCAGTTCCTGATGCTATTTCTGATATGATTTCTAAGAAATGGAATAGGCCTGGTACTTCTTTTATTCCTTCTTCAAGGTTTAAAAAATTGTATCTTTTGCCAGCAGTTACTTTAGAGTTTTGGGAAAAGATCCCCAAAGTTAATGGGGCTATCTCTACTCTTGCTAAACGTACTACTATTCCTACGGAATATAGTACTTCTTTTAAAGATCCTTTAGATAGGAAAATTGAATCTTATCTAAGGAAAGCCTATTTATATTCAGGTAATCTTCTTAGGCCTGCAATTTCTTTGGCTGATTTTGCAGCTGCTTCAACTTTTTGGTTGGAAACTTTAGCGCAACAAGTATTGGATCATGATTTGTCTAGCATTGTTAACTTGATTCAACATGCTAATAATTTTATTTGTGATGCCATTTTTGATATAATCAAAATTGATGTTAAATCTATGTCTTTAGCTATTTTAGCTAGAAGAGCTTTGTGGCTTAAATCTTGGAATGCTGACATGACTTCTAAGTCCAAATTGCTATCTCTTTCTTTCCAAGGTAATTAGTTATTTGATTCTCAGTTGGATTCAATAATTTCAATTGTCACTGGGGGGGAAGGGAGTTTTTTTGCCTCAGGATAAAAGACCTAAGGTTAAATCTAAAGCTTCTAACAGTTTTCGTTCCTTTCGACAAAATAAGGAACAGAAACCTAATCCCTCCCCCAAGGAATCTGTTTCCAATTGGAAGCCTTCCTCAAATTGGAATAAATCCAAGCCATTTAAGAGATCAAAGCCAGCCCCCAAGTCCTCATGAAGGTGCGGTCCTCATTTCAGCTCAGCTGGTAGGGGGCAGATTAAGATTTTTCAAAGATGTTTGGACCAATTCGGTCCAAAATCAATGGATTCAGAGTATTGTCTATCAGGGGTACAGAATAGGATTCAGAGTAAGACTGCCTGTGAGAAGATTTTTTTCTCTCACGCATCCCTGCAAACCTAGTAAAGGCTCAGGCTTTCCTGAAGTGTGTTTTAGATCTGGAGTTATCAGGGGTAATCATGCCAGTTCCGTTTCAGGAACAGGGTCTGGGGTTTTATTCAAATCTATTCATTGTCCCAAAGAAAGAAAATTCATTCAGACCAGTTTTGGATCTAAAAATTTTGAATCGATATGTAAGACTACCAACTTTCAAAATGGTGACTATAAGGACTATTCTGCCTTTTGTTCAGCAAGGGCATTATATGTCCACAATAGACTTACAGGATGCATATCTTCATATTCCGATTCATCCAGATGACTATTAGTTACTGAGATTCTCTTTTCTAGACAAGCATTACCAATTTGTTGCTCTTCTTTTTGGCCTAGCGACAGCTCCAAGAATCTTTTCAAAGGTTCTTGGTGCCCTACTCTCTGTAATCAGAGAGCGGGGTATTGAGGTGTTTCCTTATTTGGACGATATCTTGGTACTAGCTCAGTCTTTACGTTATGCAGAATCTCACACGAATCAAATAGTGTTGTTTCTTCAAAAACATGGTTGGAGGATCAATTTACCAAAAAGTTCTTTGATTCCTCAGACAAGGGTAACCTTTTTAGGTTTCCAGATAGATTCAGTGTCCATGACTTTGTTTCTAACGGACAAGAGACGTTTGAAATTGGTTTCAGCCTGTCGGAACCTTCAGTCTCAGTCATTCCCTTCAGTAGCTATGTGCATGGAAGTTTTAGGTCTCATGACTGAAGCATCTGAGGCGATCCCCTTTGCTCGTTTTCATATGAGACCTCTCCAGCTTTGTATGCTGAACCAATGATGCAGGGATTATACAAGGATATCACAATTAATATCCTTAAATCCCAATGTTCGACTATCTCTGACTTGGTGGTTAGATTACCATCGTATTGTTCAAGGGGCCTCTTTTGTTCGTCCAACCTGGACTGCGATCACAACAGATGCTAGTCTTTTAGGTTGGGGAGCTGTTTGGGGATCTTTGACAGCACACGGGGTTTGGAAATCTCAAGAGGCGAGATTACCAATAAATATTTTGGAACTTCGTGCGATTCTCAGGGCTCTTCAGTTTTGGCCTCTATTGAAGTGAGAACCGTTCATTTGTTTTCAGACAGACAACTCACAGTCCTCAAGCTATGAAAGAAGTATCTTGGATACTTGTTTGGGCTGAATCCAGCTCCTGTCTAATTTCTGTGGTTCATATGCCAGGTATAGAAAATTGGAAAGCGGAGTATCTCAGTCGTCAGACTTTACATCCGGGAGAGTGGTCTCTCAACCCAGATGTGTTTTCTCAAATTGTTCTGATGTGGGGTCTTCCAATCATAGATCTTATGGCATCTCATCTAAACAAGAAATTTCCCAGGTACCTGTCCAGGTCCAGGGATCCTCAGGCGGAAGCAGTGGATGCATTGACACTAGTTCTTCTTCCAAGAGTGATCTCCAAAATCATCATGGAACAATTGTTTGTGTTGCTGGTGGCTCCAGCATGGCCTCACAGGTATTGGTATGCAGATCTTGTTCGGATGTCCAGTTGCCAACCTTGGCCACTTCCATTAAGACCCGACCTTCTGTCTCAAGGTCCGTTTTTCCATCAGGATCTCAAATCATTAAATTTGAAGGTATGGAAATTGAATGCCTAGTGCTAACTCATAGATGTTTCTCTGATTCAGTGATTAATACTATGTTACAGGCTTGTAAATCTGTTTCTAGAAAGATTTATTATCGAGTTTGGAAGACTTACATTTCATGGTGTTCCTCTCATAAATTCTCTTGGCATTCTTTCAGTTTCTTCAGGATGGTTTGGATAAAGGTTTGTCTGCAAGTTCCTTGAAAGGGCAAATCTCTGCTCTTTCTGTTTTATTCCACAGAAAAATTGCTAAACTTCCTGATATTCACTGTTTTGTACAGGCTTTGGTTCGTATCAAGCCTGTCATTAAATCAATCTCTCCTCCTTGAAGTCTTAACCCCTTAAGGACCAGCAACGTACCCTGTATGTCGCTGGCCTTTTTTTGGGACGTGATTGTTTTATAGCGCGGTCTTGCCACCAGCGTTGAGACTGCTCTAATCCACAAAGCCTGCTAGAGGGAGGGCATTAATAGCGTGTTCTTGCTAGACTTGTGCTATTATGTCCTGAAAAAACCCTTAACGTCCAGTGACATACAGGGTACATTGTGGTCATTAAGGGGTTAATTTGGGTTTGAAGGCTTTGCAGGCTCCTCCATTTGAGCCTATACATTCTTTGGTCATTAAACTACTTTCTTGGAAAGTGTTGTTCCTTTTGGTTCCTTCTGCTAGAAGAGTTTCTGAATTATCTGCTCTCTCTTGTGAATCTCCTTTTCTGATTTTTCATCAGGATAAGGCAGTTTTGCGGACTTCATTTAAATTCTTACCTAAGGTTGTGAATTCTAACAACATTAATAAAGAAATTTGTGTCCTAATCCTAAGAATTCTTTGGAGAGATCTTTACATTCTTTGGATGTGGTGAGATCTCTGAAATATTATGCTGAAGCTACTAAAGATTTCAGGAAGACTTCTAGTCTATTTGTTATCTTTTCTGGTTCCAGGAAAGGTCAGAAAGCTTCTGCCGTTTCTTTGGCATCGTGGTTAAAGCTTTTGATTCATCAAGCTTATTTGGAGTCGGGTAAAGCACCGTCTCAGAGAATTACAGCTCATTCTACTAGATTAGTTTCCACTTCTTGGGCTTTTAAGAATGAAGCTTCAGTTAGTTAGATTTGCAAAGCAGCAACTTGGTCTTCTTTGCATACATTTACTAAATTCTACCATTTTGATGTATTTGCTTCTTTGGAAGCAGTTTTTGGTAGAAAAGTTCTTCAGGCAGCTGTTTTAGTTTGATTTTTCTGCTTATGATTTAAGTGTTTCCTTTTATTTATGAGAATAAACTTATATTTGGGTTGTGGTTTAATTTTTTTCAGCGAAATGGCTGTTTTTATTTTATCCCTCCCTCTCTAGTGACTTTTGCGTGGAGTTCCACTTCTTGGGTATTGCTATCCCATACTTCACTAGCTCATGGACTCTTGCCAATTACATGAAAGAAAACATCATTTATGTAAGAAATTACCTGATAAATTAATTTCTTTCATATTGGTAAGAGTCCATGAGGCCCACCCCTTTTTCATGGTGGTTATGATTTTTTTTGTATAAAGCACAATTATTTCCAAATTCCTTTGTTGATGCTTTTTACTCCTTTCTTTATCACCCCACTACCTGGCTATTCGTTAAACTTATTTGTTGGTGTGGTGAGGGGCGTATTTATAGGCATTTTGGGGTTTGGGGTTTTGGGTCCTGAGGACTGGGTTTGGAAAACACTGGTCTAGATTCTATGAAACATATTTGAGAAGCTAATATCTCATGAAAAAAAAAAACTAATTACAACTCGAAAATTGCACAATTCAAAGAGATTTGTACAAGCCCTTGTTACAGCTACTAGTTGAGCACTAAACTCCATTATAATTAATGGAGCCAAATCCACCTTGTAACCATTAATTTATTGGCTCATTGGATAAAGTGACCAGCACCTTTCGTTCTATCCAGTAAAACTAATTTACCATAAAAAAACAAACGTGAATATTTTAAAATAATAACTCTGCAGTATGGTACAGGTTGCAAGAGCGCTAAATGTATTTGTCGATCAACATGTCAACTCCATAGTATAACATATCCAACATGTACAAATGAGATAATTTGCAAATACATTTTGCATTCTTAGAAATTGTACCATACTGCCGGCTTCTAATTGTTTTAGCACATTGGCTTTGGGGATTCCGCCTTACAGCAGTCTCTCATTTTCCTATCAGCCAAAAGGATTTAAGCAGCTCTCATTCCTATTGGCTGATTTAAATTTTTTAGCCAATAGAAATGCAATGGTACCCCAATATAAAAGGGGCACCTTGCATTGAATCCTCAGTGTGCAGCGGACGATGGCATGAAGAGGACCTCCACGTCGAAATGATGGACCTTCGCCTCTGTGCATCCACCGACCCCTCTGCCTCCGCTGGGATGAAGATAGAAGATACCGGTCCCATGATGGATACAGATGGAGCCGCCTGGATAAAGATGCTTCGCCGTTGGGATGAAGATATTTCACCGGACTTCAGCAACAGTACCGATTTTGGGGTTAGTGTAAGGTATTTTTTTTGTTTTTTTTGGGTGGTTTTTTTTAGATTAGGTTTTTATATTTTAATAGGCCGAAAAAGAGCTAAATGCCCTTTAAAGCGCAGTAAAAGAGCTGAGTGCCCATACAAATGCCCTTTTCAGGGCAATGGGTAGATTAGTTTTTTATTAGTTAGTTTTTATTTTTATTTTGGGGGTGAGGGGGTTTGTAATGTTGGAGGGGGTTGTTTTTATCTGTTTTCAAAAGAGCTGTTAACTTTCGGGCAATGCCCTACAAAAGGACATTTTAAGGGCCCTTGGTAGTTTATTATAGACTAGTCCTAAAGCCTGTGTACACGGGCCATTTTTTGCAGTACAGCGGTTCCACCCCTTGCTCTCTCTCTATCCCCCCTCTTTTTTGCTCTTTCCCCCTCTCTTTTGCTCTCTCCCTCCCCCTCTCTTTTGCTCTCTCTCTCCTCTCTCTTTTGCTCTCTCTCTCCCCCTCTCTTTTCCTCCCTATCTTTTGCTCTCTCCCCCTCTCTTTTGCACTCCCCCCTCTCTTTTGTGCTCTCTCTCCCCCTCTCTTTTGCTCTCTCTCCCCCTCTCTTTTGCTCTCTCTCCCCCTCTTTTTTGCTGTCTCTCCCACTCTATTTTGCTCTATCTATCCCTCCTCTTTTGCTCTCTCTCTCCCCCCTTTCTTTTGCTCTCTCCCCCTCTCTTTTGCGCTCTCTTTCCCCCTCTCTTTTGCACTCTCTCTCCCCCTCTCTTTTGCGCTCTCTCCCCCTCTCTTTTGCGCTCTCTCTCCCTCTCTCTTTTGCACTCTCTCCCCCTCTCTTTTGCGCTCTCCCCCTCGCTTTTGTGCTCTTTCTCCCCTCTCTTTTGCTCTCTCTCCCCCTCTCTTTTGTTGTCTCTCCCCTCTCTTTTGCTCTTTATATCCCCCCTCTTTTGCTCTCTCTCCCACCTTTCTTTTGCTCTCTCCCCCTCTCTTTTGCTGTCTCTCCTCCTCTCTTTTGCTCTATCTATCCCTCCTCTTTTGCTCTCTCTCTCCCCCCTTTCTTTTGCTCTCTCCCCCTTCTCTTTTGCGCTCTCTCTCCCCCTCTTTTTTGCGCTTTCCCCCTCTCTTTTGCGCTCTCCCCCTCTCTTTTGCGCTCTCCCCCTCTCTTTTGTGCTCTCTCTCCCCTCTCTTTTGCTCTCTCTCCCCCTCTCTTTTGCTGTCTCTCCCCTCTCTTTTGTTGTCTCTCCCCTCTCTTTTGCCCTCACCCCTCTCTTTTTCTCTCTCTCCCCTCTCTTTTGCTGTCTCTCTCCCCCTTTCTTCCCCCCTCTCTATTGCACTCTCTCTCTCTCCCCTCTATTGCTCTCTCCCCCCTCTCTTTTGCTCTCTCCCCCTCTCTTTTGCTCTCTCCTCCCTCTCTTTTGCTCTCTCCCCCTCTCTTTTGCTCTCCCCCCTCTCTTTTGCTCTCTCTCCCCTCTCCTTTCCGCTTTCTCCCCCTCTCTTTTGCTCTCTCTCTCCTCTCTTTTGCTCTCTCTCTACTCTCTTTTGCTCTCTCTCTCCTCTTTTTTGCTGTCTCTCTCCTCTCTTTTGCTCTCTCTCCCCTCTCTTTTGCTCTCTCTCCCCTCTCTTTTGCTCTCTCTCTCCCTCCTCTCTTATGCTCTCTCCCCCTCTCTTTTGCTCTCTCCCTCTCTCTTTTGCTCTCTCCCTTTCCCTCCTCTTTCCCCCCTTTCTTTTGCTCTCTCTCCCCCTCTCTTTTGCTTTCTCTCCCCCTCTCTTTTGCTCTATCTATCCCTCTTCTTTTGCTCTCTCTCTCCCCCTCTCTTGTGTGCTCTCTCTCCCCCTCTCTTTTGCGCTCTTCCCCTTTCTTTTGCGCTCTCCCCCTCTCTTGTGTGCTCTCTCCCCTCTCTTTTGTGCTCTCTCTCCCCCTTTCTTCCCCCTCTCTATTGCACGCTCTCTCTCCCCTCTATTGCTCTCTCCCCCCTCTCTTTTGCTCTCTCCCCCTCTCTTTTGCTCTCTCCTCCCTCTCTTTTGCTCTCGCTCCCCTCTCTTTTGCTCTCTCCCCCCTCTCTTTTGCTCTCTCTCTCCCTCCTCTCTTATGCTCTCTCCCCCTCTCTTTTGCTCTCTCCCTCTCTCTTTTGCTCTCTCCCTTTCCCCCCTCTTTCCCCCCTCTCTTTTGCACTCTCTCTACCCCCTTTCTTTTGCTCTCTCTCTCCTCTCTCTTTTGCTCTCTCTCTCCCCCTCTCTTTTCCTCCCTATCTTTTGCTCTCTCCCCCTCTCTTTTGCACTCCCCCCTCTCTTTTGTGCTCTCTCTCCCCCTCTCTTTTGCTCTCTCTCCCCCTCTCTTTTGCTCTCTCTCCCCCTCTTTTTTGCTGTCTCTCCCACTCTATTTTGCTCTATCTATCCCTCCTCTTTTGCTCTCTCTCTCCCCCCTTTCTTTTGCTCTCTCCCCCTCTCTTTTGCGCTCTCTTTCCCCCTCTCTTTTGCACTCTCTCTCCCCCTCTCTTTTGCGCTCTCTCCCCCTCTCTTTTGCGCTCTCTCTCCCTCTCTCTTTTGCACTCTCTCCCCCTCTCTTTTGCGCTCTCCCCCTCGCTTTTGTGCTCTTTCTCCCCTCTCTTTTGCTCTCTCTCCCCCTCTCTTTTGTTGTCTCTCCCCTCTCTTTTGCTCTTTATATCCCCCCTCTTTTGCTCTCTCTCCCACCTTTCTTTTGCTCTCTCCCCCTCTCTTTTGCTCTCTCTCCCACCTTTCTTTTGCTCTCTCCCCCTCTCTTTTGCTGTCTCTCCTCCTCTCTTTTGCTCTATCTATCCCTCCTCTTTTGCTCTCTCTCTCCCCCCTTTCTTTTGCTCTCTCCCCCTTCTCTTTTGCGCTCTCTCTCCCCCTCTCTTTTGCGCTCTCCCCCTTTCTTTTGCGCTCTCCCCCTCTCTTGTGTGCTCTCTCCCCTCTCTTTTGTGCTCTCTCTCCCCCTTTCTTCCCCCTCTCTATTGCACGCTCTCTCTCCCCTCTATTGCTCTCTCCCCCCTCTCTTTTGCTCTCTCCCCCTCTCTTTTGCTCTCTCCTCCCTCTCTTTTGCTCTCGCTCCCCTCTCTTTTGCTCTCTCTCCCCTCTCTTTTGCTCTCTCTCTCCCTCCTCTCTTATGCTCTCTCCCCCTCTCTTTTGCTCTCTCCCTCTCTCTTTTGCTCTCTCCCTTTCCCCCCTCTTTCCCCCCTCTCTTTTGCACTCTCTCTACCCCCTTTCTTTTGCTCTCTCTCTCCTCTCTCTTTTGCTCTCTCTCTCCCCCTCTCTTTTCCTCCCTATCTTTTGCTCTCTCCCCCTCTCTTTTGCACTCCCCCCTCTCTTTTGTGCTCTCTCTCCCCCTCTCTTTTGCTCTCTCTCCCCCTCTCTTTTGCTCTCTCTCCCCCTCTTTTTTGCTGTCTCTCCCACTCTATTTTGCTCTATCTATCCCTCCTCTTTTGCTCTCTCTCTCCCCCCTTTCTTTTGCTCTCTCCCCCTCTCTTTTGCGCTCTCTTTCCCCCTCTCTTTTGCACTCTCTCTCCCCCTCTCTTTTGCGCTCTCTCCCCCTCTCTTTTGCGCTCTCTCTCCCTCTCTCTTTTGCACTCTCTCCCCCTCTCTTTTGCGCTCTCCCCCTCTTTTTTGCGCTTTCCCCCTCTCTTTTGCGCTCTCCCCCTCTCTTTTGCGCTCTCCCCCTCTCTTTTGTGCTCTCTCTCCCCTCTCTTTTGCTCTCCCTCCCCCTCTCTTTTGCTGTCTCTCCCCTCTCTTTTGTTGTCTCTCCCCTCTCTTTTGCCCTCACCCCTCTCTTTTTCTCTCTCTCCCCTCTCTTTTGCTGTCTCTCTCCCCCTTTCTTCCCCCTCTCTATTGCACTCTCTCTCTCTCCCCTCTATTGCTCTCTCCCCCCTCTCTTTTGCTCTCTCCCCCTCTCTTTTGCTCTCTCCTCCCTCTCTTTTGCTCTCTCCCCCTCTCTTTTGCTCTCCCCCCTCTCTTTTGCTCTCTCTCCCCTCTCCTTTCCGCTTTCTCCCCCTCTCTTTTGCTCTCTCTCTCCTCTCTTTTGCTCTCTCTCTACTCTCTTTTGCTCTCTCTCTCCTCTTTTTTGCTGTCTCTCTCCTCTCTTTTGCTCTCTCTCTTCCTTCTCTTTTGCTCTCTCTCCCCTCTCTTTTGCTCTCTCTCTCCCTCCTCTCTTATGCTCTCTCCCCCTCTCTTTTGCTCTCTCCCTCTCTCTTTTGCTCTCTCCCTTTCCCTCCTCTTTCCCCCCTCTCTTTCGCACTCTCTCTACCCCCTTTCTTTTGCTCTCTCTCCCTCTCTCTTTTGCTTTCTCTCCCCCTCTCTTTTGCTCTATCTATCCCTCTTCTTTTGCTCTCTCTCTCCCCCTCTCTTGTGTGCTCTCTCTCCCCCTCTCTTTTGCGCTCTCCCCCTTTCTTTTGCGCTCTCCCCCTCTCTTGTGTGCTCTCTCCCCTCTCTTTTGTGCTCTCTCTCCCCCTTTCTTCCCCCTCTCTATTGCACGCTCTCTCTCCCCTCTATTGCTCTCTCCCCCTCTCTTTTGCTCTCTCCCCCTCTCTTTTGCTCTCTCCTCCCTCTCTTTTGCTCTCGCTCCCCTCTCTTTTGCTCTCTCTCCCCTCTCTTTTGCTCTCTCTCTCCCTCCTCTCTTATGCTCTCTCCCCCTCTCTTTTGCTCTCTCCCTCTCTCTTTTGCTCTCTCCCTTTCCCCCCTCTTTCCCCCCTCTCTTTTGCACTCTCTCTACCCCCTTTCTTTTGCTCTCTCTCCCCCCTCTCTTTTGCTTTCTCTCCCCCTCTCTTTTGCTCTATCTATCCCTCCTCTTTTGCTCTCTCTCTCCCCCTCTCTTTTGCACTCTCTCTCCCCCTCTCTTTTGCGCTCTCCCCCTTTCTTTTGCGCTCTCCCCCTCTCTTGTGTGCTCTCTCCCCTCTCTTTTGTGCTCTCTCTCCCCCTTTCTTCCCCCCTCTCTATTGCACGCTCTCTCCCCTCTATTGCTCTCTCCCCCCTCTCTTTTGCTCTCTCCCCCTCTCTTTTGCTCTCTCCTCCCTCTCTTTTGCTCTCGCTCCCCTCTCTTTTGCTCTCTCTCCCCTCTCTTTTGCTCTCTCTCTCCCTCCTCTCTTATGCTCTCTCCCCCTCTCTTTTGCTCTCTCCCTCTCTCTTTTGCTCTCTCCCTTTCCCCCCTCTTTCCCCCCTCTCTTTTGCACTCTCTCTCCCCCCTTTCTTTTGCTCTCTCCCCCTCTTTTGTGCTCTCTCTCCCCCTCTCTTTTGCGCTCTCTCTCCCCCTCTCTTTTGCGCTCTCCCCCTTTCTTTTGCGCTCTCCCCCTCTCTTGTGTGCTCTCCCCCCTCTCTTTTGTGCTCTCTCTCCCCCTCTCTTTTACTGTCTCTCCCATCTCTTTTGCTCTCACCCCTCTCTTTTGCTCTCTCTCCCCTCTCTTTTGCTGTCTCTCTCCCCCTCTCTTCGCCCTCTCTATTGCACGCTCTCTCTCTCCCCTCTATTGCTCTCTCCCCCCTCTCTTTTGCTCTCTCCCCCCTCTCTTTTGCTCTCACCTCCCTCTCTTTTGCTCTCTCCTCCTCTCTTTTGCCTTCCCCCCTCTCTTTTGCTCTCTCTCCCCTCTCTTTTCCCCTTTCTCCCCCTCTCTTTTGCTCTCTCTCTCTCCTCTCTTTTGCTCTCTCTCTCCTCTTTTTTGCTGTCTCTCTCCTCTCTTTTGCTCTCTCTCCCCTCTCTTTTGCTCTCTCTCTCCCTCCTCTCTTATGCTCTCTCCCCCTCTCTTTTGCTCTCTCCCCCTCTCTTTTGCTCTCTCCGTTTCCCCCCACTTTCCCCCTCTCTTTTGCGCTGTCTCTCCCCTCTCTTTTGCGCTTTCCCCCTTCTCTTTTGCTCTCTCTCTCTCTCCCTCTCTCCCCTCTTTTGCACTCCCCCCTCTCTTTTGCTCTCTCTCCCCTCTTTTTTCCCCTTTCTCCCCCTCTCTTTTGCTGTCTCTCTCTCCCCTCTGTTTTGTTCTCTCTCTCCCCCTCTCTTTTGCTCTCTCTCTCCCCCCTTTCTTTTAAGCTCTGCCCCCCCCCCCTCTTTTGCTCTCTCTCTAACTCTCTTTTGCTCTCTCTCTCTCTATCCCCCCCTCTTTTGAGCTCTCTCACGGCCCATATCTCTCCCTGGCATATCCGGCCCCATTTTTTTGTAATTGCAGTTTTAATTTTTTAGTAATCTTAGGTATTTTTATTTTTAGTTATGTTAGGTTTTTATTTTTAGTAATGTTAGGTTTTATTAGTTTAAGCTTAGGTTTTATTTTTATTTCACAGGTAAATCTGTATTTATTTTAACTAGGTAGTTAGTAAATAGTTATATTGTAGCTAGCTTAGGTTTTATTTTTATTTCACAGGTAAGTTTGTCTTTACTTTTAAATAGGTAGTTAGTTAATAATTGTAACTTTTTTTTTAAAATTGTTTTTATTCAAAATTTTACAAGTCAATAACATAACCATTGGGGACTCGCAGGTCCCCTTTTCAACGTTAAAATCAAGTATACTATCGGGTCTTCTGACCCCACACAACAGTTTCTGTTCATTTGAAAAGAAAAAGAAAAGAAACAAAATAAGGCAAGTTAAATTAGAATAAATTAAGTTTGTCTCACCCTGTGCAGAATTAAATTACAAGTTATTGCTTGTGAGGATGAGCGGATCAATGATTATACAGTAGAGCACTTCAATTTAGAAAAGAAGAGGAGAAGGGATAGGGGGGTGGGCACATATGTGTGGAATAGGGAGGGGGGGGGGGAGGTGTGCTACAGCCAATACTTCTAGGCCTCTGCACATAATGTCAAGAGAGGAAGGTAATCAGGTCGCTAACTGTCAGATTGGGCGTCACTTGCTAGAGTTTTTGCATGCCATATAGTGTTGTGATTGTCTTTCCAATCAGCCCAAGCCATTTCAAACAGGTCAGATTTGTTAAGATCAAAATATATAGCCTTTTCCATAATGTGTAAATAAGCCATTGTGTGGACAATATCCTTCTAATTGGGAGAAGTGTCTCTTTTCCTCTCCCCTCTCCTTTCCGCTTTCTCCCCCTCTCTTTTGCTCTCTCTCTCCTCTCTTTTGCTCTCTCTCTACTCTCTTTTGCTCTCTCTCTCCTCTTTTTTGCTGTCTCTCTCCTCTCTTTTGCTCTCTCTCTTCCTTCTCTTTTGCTCTCTCTCCCCTCTCTTTTGCTCTCTCTCTCCCTCCTCTCTTATGCTCTCTCCCCCTCTCTTTTGCTCTCTCCCTCTCTCTTTTGCTCTCTCCCTTTCCCTCCTCTTTCCCCCCTCTCTTTTGCACTCTCTCTACCCCCTTTCTTTTGCTCTCTCTCCCTCTCTCTTTTGCTTTCTCTCCCCCTCTCTTTTGCTCTATCTATCCCTCTTCTTTTGCTCTCTCTCTCCCCCTCTCTTGTGTGCTCTCTCTCCCCCTCTCTTTTGCGCTCTCCCCCTTTCTTTTGCGCTCTCCCCCTCTCTTGTGTGCTCTCTCCCCTCTCTTTTGTGCTCTCTCTCCCCCTTTCTTCCCCCTCTCTATTGCACGCTCTCTCTCCCCCCTCTCTTTTGCTCTCTCCCCCTCTCTTTTGCTCTCTCCTCCCTCTCTTTTGCTCTCGCTCCCCTCTCTTTTGCTCTCTCTCCCCTCTCTTTTGCTCTCTCTCTCCCTCCTCTCTTATGCTCTCTCCCCCTCTCTTTTGCTCTCTCCCTCTCTCTTTTGCTCTCTCCCTTTCCCCCCTCTTTCCCCCCTCTCTTTTGCACTCTCTCTACCCCCTTTCTTTTGCTCTCTCTCCCCCTCTCTTTTGCTTTCTCTCCCCCTCTCTTTTGCTCTATCTATCCCTCCTCTTTTGCTCTCTCTCTCCCCCTCTCTTTTGCACTCTCTCTCCCCCTCTCTTTTGCGCTCTCCCCCTTTCTTTTGCGCTCTCCCCCTCTCTTGTGTGCTCTCTCCCCTCTCTTTTGTGCTCTCTCTCCCCCTTTCTTCCCCCCTCTCTATTGCACGCTCTCTCCCCTCTATTGCTCTCTCCCCCCTCTCTTTTGCTCTCTCCCCCTCTCTTTTGCTCTCTCCTCCCTCTCTTTTGCTCTCGCTCCCCTCTCTTTTGCTCTCTCTCCCCTCTCTTTTGCTCTCTCTCTCCCTCCTCTCTTATGCTCTCTCCCCCTCTCTTTTGCTCTCTCCCTCTCTCTTTTGCTCTCTCCCTTTCCCCCCTCTTTCCCCCCTCTCTTTTGCACTCTCTCTCCCCCCTTTCTTTTGCTCTCTCCCCCTCTTTTGTGCTCTCTCTCCCCCTCTCTTTTGCGCTCTCTCTCCCCCTCTCTTTTGCGCTCTCCCCCTTTCTTTTGCGCTCTCCCCCTCTCTTGTGTGCTCTCCCCCCTCTCTTTTGTGCTCTCTCTCCCCCTCTCTTTTACTGTCTCTCCCATCTCTTTTGCTCTCACCCCTCTCTTTTGCTCTCTCTCCCCTCTCTTTTGCTGTCTCTCTCCCCCTCTCTTCGCCCTCTCTATTGCACGCTCTCTCTCTCCCCTCTATTGCTCTCTCCCCCCTCTCTTTTGCTCTCTCCCCCCTCTCTTTTGCTCTCACCTCCCTCTCTTTTGCTCTCTCCTCCTCTCTTTTGCCTTCCCCCCTCTCTTTTGCTCTCTCTCCCCTCTCTTTTCCCCTTTCTCCCCCTCTCTTTTGCTCTCTCTCTCTCCTCTCTTTTGCTCTCTCTCTCCTCTTTTTTGCTGTCTCTCTCCTCTCTTTTGCTCTCTCTCCCCTCTCTTTTGCTCTCTCTCTCCCTCCTCTCTTATGCTCTCTCCCCCTCTCTTTTGCTCTCTCCCCCTCTCTTTTGCTCTCTCCGTTTCCCCCCACTTTCCCCCTCTCTTTTGCGCTGTCTCTCCCCTCTCTTTTGCGCTTTCCCCCTTCTCTTTTGCTCTCTCTCTCTCTCCCTCTCTCCCCTCTTTTGCACTCCCCCCTCTCTTTTGCTCTCTCTCCCCTCTTTTTTCCCCTTTCTCCCCCTCTCTTTTGCTGTCTCTCTCTCCCCTCTGTTTTGTTCTCTCTCTCCCCCTCTCTTTTGCTCTCTCTCTCCCCCCTTTCTTTTAAGCTCTGCCCCCCCCTCTTTTGCTCTCTCTCTAACTCTCTTTTGCTCTCTCTCTCTCTATCCCCCCCTCTTTTGAGCTCTCTCACGGCCCATATCTCTCCCTGGCATATCCGGCCCCATTTTTTTGTAATTGCAGTTTTAATTTTTTAGTAATCTTAGGTATTTTTATTTTTAGTTATGTTAGGTTTTTATTTTTAGTAATGTTAGGTTTTATTAGTTTAAGCTTAGGTTTTATTTTTATTTCACAGGTAAATCTGTATTTATTTTAACTAGGTAGTTAGTAAATAGTTATATTGTAGCTAGCTTAGGTTTTATTTTTATTTCACAGGTAAGTTTGTCTTTACTTTTAAATAGGTAGTTAGTTAATAATTGTAACTTTTTTTTTAAAATTGTTTTTATTCAAAATTTTACAAGTCAATAACATAACCATTGGGGACTCGCAGGTCCCCTTTTCAACGTTAAAATCAAGTATACTATCGGGTCTTCTGACCCCACACAACAGTTTCTGTTCATTTGAAAAGAAAAAGAAAAGAAACAAAATAAGGCAAGTTAAATTAGAATAAATTAAGTTTGTCTCACCCTGTGCAGAATTAAATTACAAGTTATTGCTTGTGAGGATGAGCGGATCAATGATTATACAGTAGAGCACTTCAATTTAGAAAAGAAGAGGAGAAGGGATAGGGGGGTGGGCACATATGTGTGGAATAGGGAGGGGGGGGCGGAGGTGTGCTACAGCCAATACTTCTAGGCCTCTGCACATAATGTCAAGAGAGGAAGGTAATCAGGTCGCTAACTGTCAGATTGGGCGTCACTTGCTAGAGTTTTTGCATGCCATATAGTGTTGTGATTGTCTTTCCAATCAGCCCAAGCCATTTCAAACAGGTCAGATTTGTTAAGATCAAAATATATAGCCTTTTCCATAATGTGTAAATAAGCCATTGTGTGGACAATATCCTTCTAATTGGGAGAAGTGTCTCTTTTCCAGGCCCTGGCTATATTAGTTTTGATCGAGGCCAATAGATATACACCAAAGAGACCTTGGTGCTTGGGAAGGTCTATTTTAATTATGTTAAAGTTAGGGTTTAATATACTTTAATTTAGGTTTTTGCAATGTGGGGGGCGACGATTTAGGGGTTAATAGGTTTAGTTAGTGTTGGCGATGTGTGTGTACAGCAGTTTAGGGGTTAATAGGTTTAGTTAGTGTTGCCAATGTTTGGGAACGGCGGTTTAGGGGTTAATAGGTTTAGTTAGTGTTAGCGATGTTTGGGAACGGTGGTTTAGGGGTTAATAGGTTTATTTAGTGTTTCAGTTAGTGTCAGCGATGTCGGGGAACCGCAGTTTAGGGGTTAATAGGTTTAGTTAGTGTCGGGGAATGGCAGTTTAGAGGTTAATAGCTTTATTTATTGATTTAGTTAGTGTAGGGGAACTGCTTTTTAGATTAGAACAATGAAAAATTCAGAATATGAATAAAGAATGGATCCAAAAATTTGGAAACTGATCTATTAATTTTCAGAATTTTTCTGGGTTTTAGTTATGGTGTCGATTCGGAAATTCGGATTCATTCAAATTTCTGAATCGGGCCAAAATTAGTCCAAAAACTAAATTTGGCCAAAATGAATTGCAAATGTCTACAGATAAGGGCTTACAACCCATGGGGCCCCAGGCTAAAGATTAAGGTACCCTTTTCCCTGCCGCAGTCTTTGTTCACCCAGCATTTGCTGCCTCTAGATATACAATACTGGCAGGGTCAATCGAAGCCACCAGTAAACATTACAAATATGCATGCTCACTGTATGGCCACTGTCAGATCAATGTGAAATAGAACCTTGCAATTCTAATTCACATAATGGGGTTGGATGGGTGGTGGTCCGCCTAACTTACATGCATTCCCTCATCAGTGACTGATTGTCCAAAAGATTTGTCTGCCCGTCAATGGCAAGTATGATGTGTTCTCCTCCGTGTCCTGCAAGTATGCCAGCAGCAAATTCCAATGCAATTCCTGAATAATGCATAGGAATGCTCATTTATAACACAATGAAACATGCCAGTGGCAAAGTCACTCTTTAAATAACTTGTGAAATCCTTATTGTCTTACAACACCGAATACAACAATGAAGCGCAGGTTTCTGAATTGTATATTTTTACGTTCTGGCCCTTGTTAATAGACTATATAAAAATTATGTCAAATCTTTTTTTTTTTTAAAGTTGCTATTGCTTCCTGTTCCCAGTTTGCATTTTTCCTGGCTGCCAACGTAATGTTATTGTGATTTTCCGCAGTGTTGGAGCACAACCAGAATACGTGCTGAGATTTTTACCCTGTGCCAGCCTTCTATGACCTTGAACATGCTCATAAAAAAACCTTTACCTTGAAATATAAACTTCTTATCTTTCCAGTTTAGGAATGTTTTACAGCAAAATAATAACTTTGTTTTTATTAGTTAGAGCAGGAAGAGCACAGATGTGTCAAGACAAAGACCACCTTTTCTGCATTGTGTTGAAATGCAGAGCAAATACTCCTGCAAACAGTATGGTTTGAAATCACATAACACGATTAAAAGTGGTTGACATGTCAAAGCTATGTTATTTCGTTTTAAAACTGCTTACATACTATGTACCTGATGCGCAAAAACTCGCCAGCATGATGACAAATCCCGCAAAATCTTTGAGAGCTTTTTTTTTTTAGCATTACACAGTTTGGGCAAGATTACAAGTCATACGGTAAATCTAAATTTACCGTTAGCGAAAACACCAAAAAAAAATAAAAAAAATATTTTTATTCTTTTTTTATTTCTTTTTTTGCCCTTTTATAGCAATGCCCATCCTAATGCCCTTTTCGGGGCAATGGGTAGGTTAAGATTTAGTTTTTATTTTGGGGTGTTGGGGGATTGTAATGTTAGGGATTAATTGTTTTATTTCATGCAAAAGAGCTGTTAGCTTTAGGGCAATGCCCTACAAAATGCCATTTTAAGGGCTATTGGAGGTTTATTTGTAGAATAGAGTTTTTTAAATTTTGGGGTGTTCTTTTGGGGGTATTAGAATAGGAATATTTTTTTTATTTTTGATAATTTCGTTTTTTATTTTTTGTTAGGTTGGCTTTTGTTATTTTTTGTAATGGTAGTTTTTTTGTGTATAAATGTTGGTTTTTTTATTTTTTCTAAAGGCTAGGTTTTTTTGTTGTTGTTGGTAATATTAGGATTTTTTTTTGTAATGTTTTTTTTTTAAGTGAGGTTAGATTTTTTTAGGGTAAGCTCAGGTTTAAATTTTATTTTACAGGTAAGTTTAACATTTTTTGAGGTAGTATAGTTTTAATTTATGGGTATTTTAATTGAGGTTAAGTTAGGGGGTGTTAGGTTAGGGGGTTTAGTTATTAGTTTATTACTATGTGTTGTTGGGGGGTGGCGGTTTAGGGGTTGGTTAATTATTTATTTAGATAGTTTGCGATGTGAGGGGTTGGTGGTTTAGGGGTTAATAGTTTATTTATGTAGTTTGCGATGTGGGGGGATGGCAGTTTAGGAGTTAATACTTTTATTTAGGGTTTACAATGCGGGGGGATGGCGGTTTAGCGGTTAATACTTTTATTTAGTGTTTGCGATGTGGGGGGATGGCGGTATAGGGGTTAATACTTTTATTTAGTGTTTGGGATGTGATGGATGGTGGTTTAGTGGTTAATCGTGTAGTTTAAGGGTGTAAGTGTACATTGTAATGTATTTTTATTGGTTTTTTTTAAACACTTTATGAGAGCTATTAGATCGTGGTATGGATTGATGCGAAATGACTATTGCGAAATCGATATTGCGCTAGCAAAAATTCATTTGCGCATCACTTGTAATCTTGCCCTTTGTTTGTACTTTACAACCAGAACCCTGCATAGTGGGATATCAGCTCTCAAGCAAAAATTTGCCTTTTGATCATAAGGCCCCCAGTGACATTTTATTTGCGCAAAATTGTGTTTGTGAAGTTTTCCCCCAGAGCTAATGTTGTAAACCTGTAGTCAGTCTAGAATGGACAGACCTAACTGATGTGTTGTCAGCCAATTGTTTTAAAGATTTTTAAAGAAGTATAAAACTCAAAATTTAAATTCCTATAAAGGTCTTGATTACAAATGGAGTGCAAAATATTAGTACTATTGTGCATTAATATCTATTTTGGTAGAAAATACAAGGAGACAGAAGTGCCACATTGCCTAGCACTGTATATATTTTTGTAAAAAAATGCCAAAGATGTATTACACTCACATTTGTTGAAGCACCGCTTGGTGCAAGTGAAGCAAGCAGGAATCAAACAGTCACTCAGCAGACTGGCCTCCGATGTGGCTCCAATTCTAATTGCACAGGGTCTGATATCCCAGTAAGTAGTGAAACAAGGTGCGGCTCAAAATCCTAGTGCACAGGATACAAATCTCCAGCAAAAAGAGCACCAGATGTCAGGTGTGCAGTATCAAGTATATTTTTGCTGGCGATTTCTATCCTGTTCAATAGGATTTTGAGCCGCTCCTTGTTTCACTACTTACTGGGATATCAGACCCTGTGCAATTGGAAAAATTTAGTAAAACAAAAAGGGATTTGACTAGAAAACAGGAATGCACTTGATCAGCACTTCTGTCTCCCCTTATGATCAAGACAGACATCAATTGCTCAGGGGTAACGAACGTAGAACTAATTTAAAACATAACTTTTAATATTTATTAAAATATAAAAAAAATTGAGCTGTGTGACTGAACACAGTTGGGATTCGATGATGCAGTATCAATATATTATTGTTTGCACTACTGGTGTTATATGGATAACCATGTAAAACTACGTGAAGATAAAGGTCCTAACCCTCAAGTTGTGGGGATAGGACTTGATAAGTGTAGTATAAATTAAGGTAATAATGAATATTCTGTTCTGATATAGAGGTAATAACTCTTGTGTCACTTAAAGATGTCTGGAGTTGAACAGAGTATTCACTTTGTGTATTCAAGACGTTACTAACCAAGTTATAGTGGTTAGGGTGGTGTCATTGTACACTTCTATCCCACATCAGCAAGGAATAGGAGCCATTGAGTTTTATTCTAGAGAGGTACTCAGGATCAGTGTTCCCTCTACTGCTAATTTTGTGTGCGGACCAGCAGTAAAACAGTTAATAAGAGAACCACACCTTGCGGTCTGCATTGTGCAGTATTTTCTAACTGCAGGGTGTGCACACAAAACTGGCCTTAGAGGGAACACTGCTCAGGATATGATTACAATACTAAAAAAAAAATTTAAGGTCTATTGAGTAGCTTTTGACGCATAATTTATTTTTGTTTGAGGGGGATTTCTATCTCCAAAAACGTGGAACAGCTATAGGAGCAAAATTTGCTCCAACAGTCGCCAACCTATATTTAGGTTGGTGGGAGCTGTTCCACGTTTTTGGAGATGGAAACCCATTCAGAGACAACATACGCCATTACGGCAGGTATATGGATGACCTGCTTATTATATGGGAGTCTGATGATTTAAACGATTTGCATGTATTTTTAAAGTATAACAAAAGATATAAGGAGGGTGGTGCATATAGAACATACACCACACTCCTAGGGGGCGCTAACAATAAGCAGCAAACAGGTAAGCAAATATATACAGATAATTAAGAGAATATACAATAAACCTAGCACACTTATATCAGATTATTAGAGATGATATGCTCACAGATGATATTGGTATAATCAAATAACAAAATGTCCGCACAAAGAATAATCCAAAAGAAAGAAGGCAGCTCTCTGTCATAGGACGGTCATCCTGGTGTGGCGTGATCTATAAGAAAAAGAAGCACAGAGGCGCCAACATGGCCTAGTAACGTCACGGCAGTCGGATACAAAACATCAGCAGGATAGGAAATATACTCACAAGCGTAGCGCACCCAAATGGTGCTATTGTGGCAGCCTGGAACATCAAACAGTGGTCCAGCTCACTGGTGTCTCCAGCCAGATAGAGATGATCCTTGGCGAGGGCCTATCCTATGATGCCTATAAGGGCAAAAAAGGCACAAACATAGCACAGTAACGTTTGTACACCAGATAAAAAAGGATTCAAGGTTGTACTTACAGGAAACAAAGCACCACCAGGTGCAATATCAGCAGTACTGGGACCTCTCAGCCGCCCAGTGGACTGTGGAATCCAATTTGCAGGATGCAGAAAATCACCACTTTGGAAGATAGGACTAGCACACACAGTCTGCCCCCAAACAGTAGCAGAATAATTGTGATAAAGCAAGTGTATATTTAAAAACTTTTATTTTAAAAACAGCGACATGTTTCTCAGCCACCACAGGCTGTTTCCTCAGGCTATGTTAAAATGTTAACAACACTTGCTTTATAAAGACAATAGAACACATAAAACTAAATCTGATAGGCTAATTAATTTCTAAAGTGTGAACACCTGTTACACAGGTCAGCAGTTGGTAGGCATGGAAACCCCTATATACAAAGCTCTCATATGTAACACAAACCATTTTGAGCAAATCCCAAATAAGAATAGACATCTCTGTATTAACCTCCATACCATTGCCAAAACCAAAATAGACAATAGCAATAACCTTGTAACCCTTCAAATTAAGATTAAAAAATAAAAAATGGAGAACAGTAATATGACAATCACAATAAAAACATTTGTTATACACCTCAAAATAAAATAATCACAATATGTACAACAATATAATATACCCACATAAAAAACATAAGCAAGATACATGTATTTTAATAGTCTCTATTCTACATATAATCACTTAATATGCCTGACCACATGTATGTTTTATATCACAATAGATCTATATTTTTCCTTTAGTATTATAAACCTTAATTGGTATTATATCTACATTGAACCTTCCTTTAAAGTGTGACATTTATTTCTCTGCCCTAACAAAAAAGTTCTCATATGTAACACAAACCATTTTGAGCAAATCTCAAATAAGAATAGATATCTCTGTATTAAATATAAGTTTTTTTTAAAAATAAATAAATAATAAATAAGTAATCGCCTTATGTGCAAACCTATAACAAGTAATTAATACTAGATGTGTCAACATGAATATATAAATAAATTTACTAAGAGGGAATCTCACCCCAATATATAATTAAGCTTTTACATGCTACCACATATTAAATAAAATGTAAAATGCAACTCTAGAGCACCTAAGCCATAGAAAGATTATTCCATTGTGAGACAGTTTAAACCTTGTGGGAAAGAAAATTATCTGTGATATCATATATGCAAAATGTATGTACCTATATTTAATATAAATGTACTAACAAGATATTTATAATATATAATAAAAATGATAAGCCAAGAATAAAGTGTGGAATGTAATCATAACCTAAAGCTATATCTAAATGACGTGCAGAAAGTATATATATAAATATGTGTGATCATTGGTCCAACATAAAGATACCCTTGTATCCTAAAAATAAGTCATCTGATCATGGTAATCTTATAAGTAATAATAATATTAAAGTGCTATACCGCTAATGTAAGTGGAAAAATAAAAAAATTGTTACACAGGCGAAATACTAAACAACCACTGTGTAGGATAATACAAAAACAATCAGCAACCCCTATCTATGTGTCAATGTGACCTAGCCTAATAGAGGCCAACAAAAGAGAAAACAAAATAAATAAATAAAATAAATAAATAAATAAAAAAATAAAAAAAATATTGGTATTCAGAATGCTGCCATATCAAGGTTCTCATTGAGCCCATCTGGTTGGAGAGTACCTAATCTTTTAATCCAAAATGTCTCTCTTCTCCTAAGGGTCATTAGAGCATTGGGACAAGATTTTGAAATCATTTCAATAGGTGTTATTTTGATAGGGTTCTTATCTTTTTTGTGATGAGATAAACAATGTCTGGAGACGCTGTGAGATTTGGCTTTTTTCTTAATGTTATAGGAATGCTCTCCCCATCGTTTTTTTACCTTTCTGCAGGTGCGGCCTACATACTGGGCCCCACATTTACAGTCAAGGAGATATATCACAAAAGAAGTTTCACATGTCATGTGACTCTTAATTTTAAAAATTTCACCCGTATTCTAGGATCTAAAACTAGAAGTCCTATGATAAATATTGCTGCACATGCCACAGCGTTTCCTGTAACATTTGGAGACTATATTCGTTTTAATTAGAGGCCCAACATTAAAGATGTTGGAGCCTACATTGTTGTTTACAAGGAATTTGTTTCTTACAATCTTACTGGGTGCTAGAACGGTCTTGAGCGTAGGTGCTCTTCTATATACCACTTTTGGTTTGGTCCCTATAATATTCCTCAGAGTGGAATCATCAGTGAGGATAGACCAGTGTTTATTAAGAATTTTATTGATTGCCATATGGTTTGAATTATATCTAGTGATAAATAACGGGGGATTTATTTCTTTGAAGCCTATTTGATCTTTAGATTTTTTGTTTTTATTAATTTTAAAACAACTTGATCTATCCTCCTCCCTAACCCTATTGATCTCATGATTTATCAGATCTACAGTGTAGCCCTTTTCTAGGAATCTGTCTCCAATAACCCTTGCTTGGATATCATAGTCCTCTATTTGGGAACAATTCCTCCTTATTCTTCTAAATTGCCCATATGGGACATTTAGCTTCCAGCTCTTATAGTGATTGCTTTCATAGTGCAGAAAGCTGTTGCAGTCAACAGTCTTAAAAAAGGTTTTAGACCCCACTTTACCATCAGTAGTTTTACTCAGTACTAAGTCAAGAAAATCAATTTCTTGCTGCTGGATATTCTGAGTAAAAGATATACCAAAATTGTTGTGGTTAAGATGATCAATAAACTTATGTATGTCCTCTTCAGACCCTTTGAATAAAAAAATAAGGTCATCTATATAGCGACCATAGAACACCAGGTTCGCCGCGAATTGCGACTCGTAGATATAAATCTGCTCAAAGTTGCCCATGAACAAATTTGCGAAACTCGGGGCGAACCTGGTGCCCATGGCCGTGCCCTTAATTTGGAGGTAGTATTTACTCTGATAGAGAAAATAGTTATGCTCTAAAATGAATTTTATGAGTTGAAGGAGAAACTCAACTTGTTCAGTGGGCATATAAATATCTTGTACAAGGTAGGAACGTACAGCCCTAATGCCCAACTCGTGCTGGATGTTAGAGTACAGAGACCCCACATCGCAGGTGACCCACCAACAATCATCATCCAAGACACATTCATTTAATTTAGTAATCAAATCGGATGAATCTCTTATGAAAGATGGTAGCGAGATGACAAATTTCTGTAAAAAATGGTCGATATAAGCGGATAGAGAGTCCGTAAGACTCCCTATACCCGCAATAATAGGTCTACCCTGAGGTCTGAATGGGTCTTTGTGCACTTTTGGCAGATGGTAGTAAAAAGCAGTACAGGGGTATTTAGGGAGACAATAGTCTCTTTCATTTTTGTTTAAAATACCCATGTCCAAGCCCTTCTGTAGAAGTTCTTGTAATGATTCTAAAAATGCCAAAGTGGGGTCTCCATGTAGGATTTTGTAATATTTCTTATCATTCAAGATCCGATCAGCCTCTGTAAGATAGTCCTGCATATTTTGCAGGACTATTCCCCCACCCTTGTCCGCCTGTCTGATGACCAGATCAGATCTATTCATCAGACTATTGAGGGCTTGTCTTTCCTTATGGTTAAGGTTATTTTTATATCTCAATTTTTTCTGTTTTTTGCTAATTTTTCAAGATCTGCCATAACAAGATTAGAGAAAATCTCTATATGGTTACCATTATTCCTTGGAGGCATAAAGCTAGATTTAGGCCTTAGGTTAGTGTGAATATAATCATTAAAGAGGTCTTCCATGAGCATGCAGGGTTCATAAGTGAAACAACCCTCGCTCAAATGGGAATCCATATGATCAGTAGTTATGGGTCTCAAATTATCATTTTTAAGTTTTTTGTCTGCAAAATATTTTTGCAGGGATAATTTCCTAACATAACTGTTAACATCCACGCACTTTAATATTATTATTACTTATAAGATTACCATGATCAGATGACTTATTTTTAGGATACAAGGGTATCTTTATGTTGGACCAATGATCACACATATTTATATATATACTTTCTGCACGTCATTTAGATATAGCTTTAGGTTTTGATTACATTCCACACTTTATTCTTGGCTTATCATTTTTATTATATATTATAAATATCTTGTTAGTACATTTATATTAAATATAGGTACATACATTTTGCATATATGATATCACAGATAGGGTTTAACACTAGTTAGTCATTGTGTAATTTTTTTTCTTTCCCACAAGGTTTAAACTGTCTCACAATGGAATAATCTTTCTATGGCTTAGGTGCTCTAGAGTTGCATTTTACATTTTATTTAATATGTGGTAGCATGTAAAAGCTTAATTATATATTGGGGTGAGATTCCCTCTTAGTAAATTTATTTATATATTCATGTTGACACATCTAGTATTAATTACTTGTTATAGGTTTGCACATAAGGCGATTACTTATTTATTATTTATTTATTTTTAAAAAAAACTTATATTTAATACAGAGATATCTATTCTTATTTGAGATTTGCTCAAAATGGTTTGTGTTACATATGAGAGCTTTTTTGTTAGGGCAGAGAAATAAATGTCACACTTTAAAGGAAGGTTCAATGTAGATATAATACCAATTAAGGTTTATAATACTAAAGGAAAAATATAGATCTATTGTGATATAAAACATACATGTGGTCAGGCATATTAAGTGATTATATGTAGAATAGAGACTATTAAAATACATGTATCTTGCTTATGTTTTTTATGTGGGTATATTATATTGTTGTACATATTGTGATTATTTTATTTTGAGGTGTATAACAAATGTTTTTATTGTGATTGTCATATTACTGTTCTCCATTTTTTATTTTTTAATCTTAATTTGAAGGGTTACAAGGTTATTGCTATTGTCTATTTTGGTTTTGGCAATGGTATGGAGGTTAATACAGAGATGTCTATTCTTATTTGGGATTTGCTCAAAATGGTTTGTGTTACATATGAGAGCTTTGTATATAGGGGTTTCCATGCCTACCAACTGCTGACCTGTGTAACAGGTGTTCACACTTTAGAAATTAATTAGCCTATCAGATTTAGTTTTATGTGTTCTATTGTCTTTATAAAGCAAGTGTTGTTAACATTTTAACATAGCCTGAGGAAGCAGCCTGTGGTGGCTGAGAAACATGTCGCTGTTTTTAAAATAAAAGTTTTTAAATATACACTTGCTTTATCACAATTATTCTGCTACTGTTTGGGGGCAGACTGTGTGTGCTAGTCCTATCTTCCAAAGTGGTGATTTTCTGCATCCTGCAAATTGGATTCCACAGTCCACTGGGCGGCTGAGAGGTCCCAGTACTGCTGATATTGCACCTGGTGGTGCTTTGTTTCCTGTAAGTACTTCCTTGAATCCTTTTTTATCTGGTGTACAAACGTTACTGGGCTATGTGTGTGCCTTTTTTGCCCTTATAGGCATCATAGGATAGGCCCTCGCCAAGGATCATCTCTATCTGGCTGGAGACACCAGTGAGCTGGACCACTGTTTGATGTTCCAGGCTGCCACAATAGCACCATTTGGGTGCGCTACGCTTGTGAGTATATTTCTTATCCTGCTGATGTTTTGTATCAAACTGCCGTGACGTTACTAGACAATGTTAGCGCCTCTGTGCTTCTTTTTCTTATAGATTTTTAAAGTATATCAAACACAATACCATGAATTTGGATTTCACTATGGAATTTTCCAAGACATCCATTCCTCATCTGGATGTGATTCTTAAGACTAATTAATCAAATACTGACATTAAAGTCAGTTTGTACAGAAAACCTACAGCAGGTAACACTGTCCTTAAAGGGACACTTAACACCTGATAAAAATCATTAAAAATAATGTTTTCTTATGAATTAAAATCAAGTAATCACTACTGTCTAGTTTATTAGTTCACCTTACCCCAAAGTGTTGAAAAAAATTGATTTGAAGATGAATGCTAATAAGGTGCTTGATTCTCCCATGTTAAGTGCCATTTTAGAACGCACGTTACACTGGGTCACAGCAGTCATGTGACTCAATGCAGAGTCACATGACACGCACTTCATATCTCCCTAGAGTCCCTATAATTTGTGCATATAAAAAACACAGCAGCAGCACTCAATGTTATGCAGACAGAGCTTGTGCTGCAGTTTGTTACAAATCTGTTACTGGAATAAAACATTTTATTATTATGCCTTTCTATGTAAAAAAGTTTACTTTTCAAACGTTACCACTCTCACATCCCTAAGGTGTGTGAATACTCGGCACTCGGCAGGGTTATAAAAATCATTCTCTGACAAGCTCCGGTCTGGAGAGGAAAGGGCCGAGGGGGGATAGAGAGCAGAGAGACTGAGACTCCAGTCTGTGGGAGATTTGTTATATACAATATTTTATTTTCATACATCTACATTACAAATATACAGTAATATATGTAATGTGGATGTATGAAAATAAAGCTAAATATTGTATAGAACAAATCACCAGGAAAAAGTATTTGCAGCATGAGTTATTCAGTCTATTTTCTCCCACGGACTGGAGTCTCAGTCTCTCTGCGCTCTCTCCCCCCTCGGCCCCTCCCTCTCCAGACCGGAGCTTGTCAGAGAATGATTTACATTTATAACCATGCCGAGTATTCACACACCTTAGGAATGTCAGAGTGGTAACGTTTGAAAAGTAAACTTTTTTTACATAGAAAAGCATAATAAAAGGTTTTATTCCAGTAACAGATTTGTAACATAAACTGCAGCACAAGCTCTGTCTGCATAACATTGAGTGCTGCTGCTGTGTTTTTTTATATGCACAAATTATAGGGACTCTAGGGAGATAGGAAGTGTGTGTCATGTGACTCCTGTGCTGTTAAAATATGGCGGCATACATAGCTGCATCAAGTCCTGGATATGTATACTAATAGAAACAATTTTCTTGAAATGTTTTGTGTAAGCTGAAGTTATAGCATAAAGAGCTGTACTCAGTTTTTTTTATTATTAAACGGTAGAAGTTAGTTTGAATGATTTTTAGCAGTCAAGTGTTTAATGTCCCTTTAATGATAGATCCTGTCATCCAGGCCACACAATTAAGGCAATTCCTAAAAGTCAGTACATGAGGGTAAAGAGAAATTGTACCTCAGAGGATGATTACAATTTACACTCGAATGAAATTACACAGAGATTTTTAAGTAGATTATATAACATAGGCCAGCTTGACATTGCTAAAAGACAGGTTGATAGTATGGATAGAGATTCGATGCTGAAATATAGGAAGAAAAGTCATCATAATAAGTATGATAATAAACCTTTTTTTATCACTACTTATAGTAAGAAATACAGTCAGGTGTGTGATATTATCAAAGGAGCATTACCAATTTTGCGAACTGACAAAACTATGAATGAGATAATCGATTAAGGTATCATGTTTGTAAGTATGAGATCAAGAACACTTGGCAGTATGTTGTCACCCTCTATGCTACCTTTAGAGAATAAAAAAAAATTGGTTAAGCAAAAAGCCAGGATATCATAGATGTGGCAGTAGGAGTTGTAAAACATGTTCCTATATTGTTCTTGGAGATGAATTTACGTCACAAGATGAATCTAAAACGTACAACATTAAACATTATATCAACTGTAATACCAGATATGTAATATATTTGTTGACATGCAGGGACTGTGGGAGAAAGTAAGTAGGTCACACGACCAGGTATCTTAAGGATCGATTTTTGGAGCACTTACGGTCAATTGAGGATCTGGAATCAACTACACCCATAGCCCAGCATTTCCACAAATATCATGCATCCAATAGTTCCTTATTGACAGTACAAGGTATTGAACATGTACAGAGACACCCCAGAGGGGGTAACAGAATTAGATCCTTAAAGCAACAGGAAGTTTTTTGGATCTTTACACTGGGAACTAGGATCCCTGCAGGCTTAAACAGTGAACGGGATGTTAAATTGTTTGTTTGTTGTTAGGACCTTTATCTTCACATAGTTGAACATAGTTATCCATATAACACCAATAGTGCAAACAGTAATATATTGATACTGCATCATCAAATCCCAACTGTGTTTTTAAAGTCATGCAGCTCAATTTATTTTTATATGTTATGTTTGTATGTTACCCCTGAGCAATTGATGTCTGTCTTGATCATAAGGGGAAACGGAAGTGCTATTCAAGTGCATTCTTGTTTTCTAGTCAAATCCCTTTTTTTTTTTTTTTTTTTTTTTTAAATCAGCTTTATTTAGCATCATAGCCGTCATGTTACAAATTCGGAGGCGCAGCTCCCAATTGCATGCAAAGGCTGCTCATTTTCAAATATTTAACATTTTAAAACCATAATACAAACCAAAACAGTAAATATTAATCTTAATCATGTACGTTGGAATGTTCTAATAATCCTATTTTAACTGCAGATCTTATCTATGTGTTTTATTTGGTCTCAGGTCTTTCCGTCAATACAATGAATCCTATCTATTCATCTATTATTATTTCCAAAGGTGATGTGCTTATTTCTTGTTCAGTGTGTGAGTGTATTGTTCCCAAAGCGCAACTATTTCAACATTTATATCCATTTGGTCATGCTTAATATAGTGATACTCCTCCAATTCTAAAATCTCTGAAACTTTTTCCCTCCACATTAATATGTCAGGTGTCTCCCTGCTTTTCCAATTTTTAGCTATGAGGAATTTTACACTATTTGTCATAATAAAGAAGAGTTTTCATGTCGGCTTGTACTTCAATTTCAGGGGGTTTATTTAGAAGCCAGATTAAAGGATCTAAAGAAAATTGTGTTTGTGATATATGTTCTATTTCTGTGATAATTTGCCTCCAAAAATCCTGAATAGAGGAGCATCACCACCATAGGTGAGCCATGTCACTTCCTACATGTCCACAGTGCCAGCATCTATTTTCCGTCCTATAAAACAAACAATGGAGTCTACGGGGTGTGTAATACCACCTATGTAATATTTTAAGATTGAGTTCAGTAAAGTTAGAAGATGCTGACGTTTTTAGCGTATATTGAAAAATCTGTGAACAAGTCTGTGGTAGTATGATAACTCCTAAGTCTCTTTCCCAATTTGCCAAATAACGACGTACATGTCCTGGTTGGGTTTGGGTTAATAATTTATAAATTTTTGATATTGTGTGTCTTGCTGAGGGAGTTTGGGTGCATAGCAGTTCTAAAATTGGTGCGCGGTCTTGTCATGTTTTTGGCTAATGGGTTTCTCGTGAAAGAATAATGTGTTCTATAGTATGTGTACCAGTGAGTGAATCCGTGCAATCCTTGTTGTACCAGTGTTTTGATTTGTTCATTGTCTTTAAGGAGGTATGCAGGCAAACCTACAAATTTTCCCGTCACCTGTTGTTCTGTTACAAGATGAGTTAAGTCTATTATTCCGTTTTTTATCATCGAGGTTAAGGGAGAGGGTTTAGAAGATAAAAAGGAGAATTGTTTAAGATCTGTTTCCCAAGTGTCGAGGGTCTCTAAGATCATTGGATTAGTAGTTTTTGTGGTGTTATGTTTATTGTTAAATGACCAACATATTTCGCTAATGTGTGAAATTGGAGTACAATCCAATTCTATTTGTACCCATTTTTTATGAAGTGGGAGTGAATATAAGTCTAAAGTTCTTTGTAGAAATATAGCGATTCGGTATGCCTGTAGGTTAGGCATGCCTAAACCTCCCTGAGTTTTATGTAACATCATGATATGTTTTTTTATTCTAGGGTGCTTTCTGTTCCATGTGAAATCAGCAAAGGCTTTTTGCAGGGATATGACATAGGCTATAGGAAGAGGGATTGGGATAGTTTGTAAAAGGTATAAAATACTAGGGAATGTTAATTTTTATTAAATTAATTCTACCTGTCCATGATATGTTCTTATTTAGCCACCTGGAGAGGTTGTTTATTATCTTTTTCCTCATAGATAAGTAATTAATTTAAAATATATTGTCTAAAGCATGTGTAAGGTTAATTCCTAAGTATTTGAGGGATAGGGAACACCATTTAAAGGGAGGGACTTTTTCTGTTGTTTCCTCGTCAAGCATTCAGTATTTCCGATTTTGATACATTTATTAGGAAATTGGAGTGTTCTTGAAAAGTTTGTAGTTCACTAAGTATTGTTGGCAAAGATTGTTCGGGATTAGTTATCGTAAATAAAATGTCATTGGCGTATAATGATATGGTATATGTATGATCTTCTATTTTCAGTCCTTTTATGTGTGTGTTCTGTCTAATCTTCACTGCTAGTATTTCTATTACACATGCAAATAACAAGGGGGATAGATGGCAGCCTTGTCTGGTACCGTTCATTATCTTAAAGGGTTCTGAGAGAATTCCATTAAGAGAGATTCTTGCACTTGGTTGTCTATACATTGCAAAGATATGGTTAATAGTTATATCTCCCATACCCATATGTTGTAATGTTTGCTTAAGGAAGTCCCAGCTGACATGGTCGAAGGCCTTTTCCGCGTCCGCTGATAGTAAAATTATCGGTATTCTTTTTTCTTGTGCATAATGTATTAGATTTAAGGCCCTGACCGTGCCATCTTTTGCCTCTCTGCCTGGTATGAATCCTACTTGGTCTGGATTAATAAGCTCTGTTATGAGTTTATTCAATCTTGTTGCTAGAATTCTAGAGTAGATCTTAACATCTGCATTTATTAAAGATATGGGGCGCTAGTTGGAAGGGTTGTCTGGAGACTTCCCTGGCTTAAGTATCATTATAATATGTGCCTCTAATGCCGATCTAGAAAAGGGATGAGATTCACCTATCGAGTTAAAGTATAACAAATGCTGGAGTAATAGGTTTTTAAACTTAGTGTAATAAAAATAACTAAAACCATCAGGGCTGGGTGATTTTCTAGTTGGAAGGTTTTTGATTGTATTATTTATTTCTATCGCAGTTATTGGTGTCTTTAATATATCTAGTTTATCCTGTGTGATCTTGGGTAGGTTAAGTTGTGAAAGAAAGGAGTCTATATTGTCTACTCGATGCTATGGAGTGGAATGTGGGATGGTAGGTTATAAAGATCCTGAAAATAATCTCTAAATGTTGAAGCTATGGAGTGTGATGTATGTTGTATTTTCCCTTTTTTATTTTTAACCTCTAATATATAAGCTGCTTTTTACTTCTTTTTGACCAGTCTAGCTAGCGATCTTCCTGGTTTATTATGGTTTATATATACATATTGTTTCATTAGCATGTATTTTTTATTGAGTTCTTTGTTGAGGATACTAACTAGTTCCTGTTTTTTTGAAGTCAAGATCTCTAATGTATGTGAGTCTGAAGGAGTTGATTTGTGTTGGGTTTTGAGTTGTTCAATAGTCCGAATTAAAGTAGTTTTTTCTCTTCTTATTTTATTTAGTCAAGCTTTATGGGCAATGAGTTCCCCTCTGATAACAGTCTTATGAGCTTTCCAGTTGGTCTGGGGAGAGGTATGGGATGCAGTGTTTAATTCAAACAATTCAGTAATACTCTCTGTTAATTTAAGTTGGATTTCTAGGTCGAGTAGCAAATTTTCGTCTAACTTCCAGATAAAATCTCTAATCGGTTTGGTTGGCCATTCAAGCACGCAATTCACTATACTATGGTTGGTCCATGTTGCTGTATTTAACTTTTCCGAGCAAAACATAATAAGACCTTTGACATCTGTAAAAATATAATCTATTCATGAATATCTTTTATGGAAGTAAGAATAGAACGCGTAGTCTTTCGTCATTGGATGTAATGTGTTCCATATGTCTTTAACTGCAATTTATTTTAAAAGTAAATTTGACTTTTGTATTGTGGATTTAGGCAAAGAAGAATGCGTAGTGGAGCAGTCTATCTCCGGCTGTAATGCCAAATTCAGGTCTCCTCCCATTAATAATGTGCCTTTTAAAGATTCAAAAATCAAATTATTTATTTTTTGAAGGAATAAATGTTGTTTTAAGGATGGGGCATATAAAGACAGGATTACTTAAAACTCCAGTCCCATACCGAAGAGTACTACCCTCCATAAGAGACAAACCGAAAATTTCTGACACTTCTCTGCCAACCTCCTGGAACGAAAGGCAAAGAATGACTGGGGGGATGAGGGAAGTGGGAGGAGTATTTAGGCCTTTGGCTGGGGCGTCTTTGCCTTCTCCTGGTGACCAGGTTCTGAATTCCCAAGTGGACTCATTCCATTTATGAAGAAAATGTGTAGTTGCGCACATTTCTGAACCTCACAAGTATTGTTACTGGGTTTCCGTATAATAAACCTATAACCATTATATATTGACCTTCTCTATCTCTAATTACTTGAATTTCCTGAAAGGGGATGCCAGCCCTCACAAAGATTCCCACTCTCTGTGTTTTCTTAGTGGGGTTAGAGGCGTAATAGCAGGTACCAAATTTGTAGTGAAAAGTTTTGGGTTCCTTCCCCTTCAAAAAATGGGTCTCCTGTAATAGGATAATATCCCCCGCCAGACGTTTAAAATCAGATAAGGCAGGATTTAGTTTTTTAGGTGAATTTAACCCTTTGGAATTAACTGTAAGGATATGCATTAGGTGTTTAGGTTCATGGGGTGTCATTATATCTCTGTTGGATATAGGAAATTATCTTGATGGAATTGTTAATACCTGAGTTTCTACCTTCAATGTGTAGTGATTCTGCGGTCATTGTAACATATAAATCGTCTGAGACATTCCAGTATTCATTTGTGGTGTTGTACAACATAAAACAATGATAACAATAACAATAGTATAATACATAACTAAATAACAGATGCCAGTACACGAGTGCGGTTGGGATACCACAATTGCGTAGTTGCATTTTGGGGGAGAAAAATAACTCCTTCCATCATGTAGTAAAAAGAGTAAATACAGAAAATTAGCATTATATGCCGAATACTTAACATTGATAACTTTGGTATCCTAGCATAACCTCTCATGGTATATTTTTCGTTTTTTCCAAGTTTTGAGTGAAAAAACAAGAGCAATAAAACTCTCTCTAAACAAGCTAAATAACTCATTCAATGCAGTGTCAAAAAGGGTATAGCCTTAGTTGGTATACTATGGGTATAGTTAGGTCACATAGTAGATCAATCTTACAATCTATATCTAATAACTGTCCTTATAATTTAGGCAATTACGGTTATCCTTCTGGTGTCTTAGTTGGTGTTTAATGTGTTGGAATCGATCCTCTTCAGGTTAGTAGTGGGGTATTGTCTTTAGATGAGTTTTGGTCTTTCTTTCGATGCACTGTGCTCCAATGAGAACGTTGTTCTTTAGGTGGATATGTCTTTGACGATAGTTGTGAGGTGGCTGTCTCTCATTCCTCTATTGTATTTGGAGCCGGAATAGGAATGTTCAGGTTCTTTGAAATCAAGTCTAAATCCGAAGAGTCTTTGTTCACATACTGTTTTCCTGAATGATTAATTATAACACTAAAGGGGAATCCCCATCTGTACTTTATTTTGTTTATTTTGTTGTCTTACAATACTGATGTAAGAAATCTGGCAGCTTTTCTTTTCTCTATTGTAGCCGGGCAGAGATCCAGGTAAATCTGAAGTTCCTGTTCTTGATATTTTATCGTTCTTGAAGCTCTGGCCGATGTCCATACTCGTTCTCTGTCTCTGTAGTGAAGAGATTTAACTATGACATCTCTCAGATGCGCAGATGTTTGGGGCTTAGACCTTAAGGCCCTGTGAGCTCTTTCTATAGAGATTTCGAATATTTGGGTGGTTTCTGTTATATTATTAAACAAATCTATGAGGTATGTGAGTAGTTTTGTTGGTTCTATTTCTTCTGAAATACCTCGGATTCTCAGATTATTACGTCTTCCTTGATTCTCGAGGTCTTCTACTTTATCCTGTAGAGACTGTAGTGAGGCAGCATGTTGAGCTAAACAGCTATCAGCTGAAATTACCATTGTAGTTAGAGTGTCATGGCTGTCCTCTAATTCCTCCATTCTAGAACCAAAGTCATTAAAGGGACACTGTACCCAAATTTTTTCTTTTGTAACTCAGAAAGAGCATGCAATTTTAAGCAACTTTCTAATGTACTCCTATTATCAATTTTTCTTCGTTCTCTTGCTATCATTATTTGAAAAAGAAGGCATCTAAGCTTTTTTTTGGTTTCAGTACTCTGGACAGCACTTTTTTATTGGTGGATGAATTTATCCACCAATCAGCAAGGACAACCCAGGTTGTTCACAAAAAATGGGCCGGCATCTAAACTTACATTCTTGCATTTCAAATAAAGATACCAAGAGAATGAAGAAAATGTGATAATAGGAGTAAATTAGAAAGTTGCTTAAAATTTCATGCTCAATCTGAATCACGAAAGAAAATTTTTGGGTACAGTGTCCCTTTAATGAGGCCTTGATGTGGCGTAGTGTAGATAGTTGTCGGAGCTCCGCAGTCATCGATTTGCAAATGATCGCGTGTAAATGATCAAGTTACATTGCTTGGTTTTGATGTAAAGCTACTTAGTTATTGTATGGAGCTTGAAGTAAAACAGCAGCTGTATATCCTCTTCAGCTACGACAGCAGCATTTTAGGTGTGTCGCATTTGTTATTTGCGGTTCGCGCTCAATCATCAAGCTGTATCTCCTAAGAGCGACTACAAAATCTTCCGTCTCCAAGTTCTGTCTATTTCTGAGATGTTAGGAGAGAGGTCTTCTAGCTCATTTGGCTACTTCAGCATATTTTATATAGCACGATGAAAGGATGTTTCGGAGCTAGAGCTCTACGCATCCATGTTCCTGCATGGTCAGACTCCGTCCCCAAATCCCTTTTTTTGGACTAAATTGTACTAATACTACATATGCACCAACACTCCAGCCTGAAGGTACTTTACATAAAAAATATATATTATATACAGGCATCCCCACTTTATTTGTGTAGTGCTATTGCAAACCCTTGTTAACCTGTGCAAGTGGAATTGGAGCCGTCTGCTGGGTGACTGTTTGATTCACTTGCACCAAGGGGTGCTTTAACAAATGTGTACTACATCTTTGACACTTTTTCACAAAACTATATACAGTGCTACGCCATGTGGCGCTTCTTTGTATTTTCTACAGATTGCAGAATTTGGATCCTGGCCTTGGTTCCTACTATAGATAGTTGCCTGGACCTAGATTTTTTCACATCATTTTTTGCTAAATGGGACTTGGAATTTTTATTATTTAGTATTATTTTTATATATATATATATATATATATATATATATATATATATATATATATATATATACGGTATATATATTTGAAAAAAATATATTTTATTATTCGTGATTTGCTTTGACATTTGTTTATGGAAAGGGTTTAGTCGTGCTTTAGATACATTGTATCATTGAAAAGGTTTAGTCGTGCTTTAGATACATTATATCATAACAAATTATATAGCAATATAGTATTAATCATATCAAGGTTTACAATACGGTATTCAACCACCCAAAGGCGCCCCCTATATTTTTATCTAATATCTATTTTTGCTCTCATATTATAAGTTTAAAGTAATATTTCTTTCCTAAGATATGGAGAGTCCACAACGTCATCAATTACTAGTGGGAATATCTCTCCTGGCCAGCAGAGCTGGCAAGGAACACCGCAGCAAAGCTGTTAAAGGGGCAGTAAACCTAGAAAATAATTTTATATAATTCTGCACATAGTGCAGAATTATATAACATTAGCTTAGCGCCAGCTTTGTAAAGCAAAAGGTTAGATAGATATTTTACAACGAAAACAAAATGCCGCTCCTTGCTCTACTGGGTCTGTTTTCTTCTCCTAAGCGCATCGCGGCACAGCCGGCCCGATCACACTATTAAACTCAATGTAGCTTGCTCCCGCTACCAGGCCAGAGCGGGAGCGAGCAACATTAAGTTCAATTAGCACGACCAGGTGCGCTGTGACTAGACAGCATGCCTGCGATGTGCTTAGGAAAAGAAAATAGACCCGGTCAGTAGAGCCAGGAGCGGTGATCTGTTTTTGTTGTAAAATATCTATCTAACCCTTTTACAAAGCTGGCGCTAAGCTAATGTTATATAATTCTGTACTATGTGCAGAATTATATAACATTATTTGCTACGTTTACTGCCCCTTTAAGTGTCACTCCCCTACCCATAATCCCCAGTCATTCTCTTTGCCTCTGTTAAATGGAGGAGGTAAAATTTTAGTGTCTGAAGAAAATTGGATTTCTTTTCGCTACAAGCACGATTTTTGGATATAGCTGTAGTCCACTTCAATCTCTGCAGTAGAGTAGTGGTGGCTTTAAAGCAGTTAGGAACTTGTGAGGTGGGCCTTGCTTTGTTTTCCTAACATATTTGCTGCCCATGGTATAGAAAGCTAGAGTAGGTTTACTCTGTTCTTTCTTTTTCTACAGGTCTCTGTGAGGAGTATGTGTCCTCTCACACCTTGTAAGCTGTCGTCCTGCCAGACAGCTAGACTGCAGGTAAGTGCTTTTTGTCTTCTAGGTTCTGAAGACTAGCACTTTAAGAAGATTTATGCTGCAGTATATTTGGGACAGTTTTAATATAATCCATTAGGCTGGATTATTTCATGAGCAGGGTGCAGGCACTGATGTGGGAGATTAGGGGTTAATTTTTTCCATTCATATATGGAACTTTTAATCCACTGTGGCTTGCTTTTTGTTTGTTTTTTTGTGGGCTTTTATTGGAAAGATAGTTCAGTAAGCTAAAGTGCTGCTTTTTGAACATTTGTGTTTTCACATGCTGCTTGAGACATAAGGGCATATTTATCAAGCTCCGTATGGCTCGTCGGAAACAGAAGTTATAAAGAAGTTATGAAGCAGCTGTCTAAAGAGGCAGCGGACAGAAATCATCCGGATTGAATACGATTGGGTTGATTGACACCCCCTGCTAATGGCCGATTGGCCGCAAATCTGCAGGGGAGGGCATTGCACCAGCAGTTCACAAGTATGCCTGATAAATTTCTTTCTTTCTGGATATGGTGAGTCCACGGCCCCACCCTTTATTTTAAGATAGTTATTTTTAACTATAACATCATGCACCTCTTCATTTTGTGTTACTCCTTTTTTCTCCATTTACCTTTGGTCGAATGGACAAAAAGCTGGAGGCTTATTTGAAGAAGATGTATGTTAATCAAGGTCTTCATTGGCAACATGCAGTTTGTGCCATTAAAGTCTTATTTATTTTAAGATTGTAGCCACGAACTTTCTTTTCTACCATTGGTAATATTTGATTTGCCATCCTACTACTAATTTTAAATTTGCCCTGCTGTTTAACTCCTCTTTGGAGAATACGGATTTGAACTGTTACATCCTGGATCGAGTGGATCTTTAGTCAGTCCCTTTGCAACACTGACTGCAGCCAAGACCAAAAGCGGAGCTGAGACCACCAGCGTAGCTACCTTGATTGGCAGTGACGAGAGGTTTCTTACTACCACAGTGGAGTGGGAGTTAGCTGGACGACTCAGAGGGTCCAGGATGCATTTGTGACACTTTTCAAGTGTCTGTTATCCTGTGAGTATTTGATTTTACTTGCACTGCGTGTCCCATCTCACTGGTAATCGCACTATGTTGGCGCCTTCTTTTATCTCCTTTTCTGTCTAACATGCAGTTTGTATTGCCACTGTGTCAAGTGCGGCATCTTATTGGTGCAACGCCCTGTCTGATTCAATTTTAGTAGAGACTCCTTTGGAGGAGATCCAAGACATAATTAAGGCTCTTAAGATAGCCAATTCCTTTCTGATGCTACCATGCAAGTTATTAAACTGGGAGCCAAGATATCTGGCTTCGCTGTCTTAGCCCGCAGGGCGTTGTGGCTAAAATTATGGTCAGCAGATGTTACCTCTAAGTCCAAGCTTCTGGCGCTTCCTTACAATGGTAAGACCTTGTTTGGACCTGGTCTGGCAGAAATAATTTCTGATTTTACTGGTTGAAAAGGGTCTTTTCTACCACAAGACAAGAGGAATAGACCTAAGGGACGTCAAAATAATTTTTGTTCCTTTTGTAACTTCAAAGGAAAGTCTTCCTCTTCCAAGCAGGAACAGTCCAAGTCTTCTTGGAAACCCACTCAGACTTGGAACAAGGTGAAGCAATCTAAGAAGCCCGCAGCTGAGTCTAAATCAGCATGAAGGGTTTGCCCCCGATCCGGGATCGGATCAAGTGGGGGAAGGCTTTCTCTGTTTCATCAAGCTTGGATACGAGATGCCCCAGATCCCTGGGCTGTGGACATAGTATCTCAGGGTTACAAAATAGAATTCCAAACTTTTCCTCCCAGGGGCAGGTTCCACCTCGCAAGATTATCTGCAGACCAGATAAAAAGAGAGGCATTCTTGAATTGCGTTTGAGACCTTTCTTCCCTGGGAGTGATAGTCCCAGTTCCAGTAAGGGAACAGGGTCTAGGATTCTATTCAAATCTGTTTGTGGCTCCCAAAAAAGAGGGGACGTTTCATCCTATTCTAAACCTAAAGATTCTCAGGGTACCATCCTACAAAATGGAAACCATTTGTTCCATTCTTCCTTTGGTCCAAGAGGGTCAGTTCATGACAACCATAGACCTGAAGAATGCATATCGTCATGCTTCCATCCACAGGGTTCATCACAAGTTCCTGAGATTTGCTTTTCTAGACAAACACTTTCAGTTTATGGCTCTTCCGTTTGGCCTTACCACAGCTCCCAGGATTTTCTCAAAGGTTCTGGGGGCTCTCTTGGCAGTGATCAGGTCTCGAGGAATTGCAGTGGCGCCATACCTAGACGACATATTGGTTCAGGCACCATCTTTTCAACAAGCAAACTCTCAAACAGAGATCTTGTTGCCTTTTCTATGTTCCCACGGATGGAAAGTGAATCTGGGAAAGTTCCCTTGTTCCAGCTACAAAGGTAGTTTTCTTAGGGACCATAATAGATTCCCTACCTATGAAGATATTTCTTACAGAGGTCAGAAAATCCAAGATTCTTTCCTCTTGCCTCTCTCTGCAGTCTACTGTTCGGCCATCAGTGGCTCAATGTATGGAGGTAATTGGTCTGATGGTCGCTTCCATGGACATCATTCTCTTTGCTCGATTCCATTTGAGAGCTCTGCAGCTATGCATGCTCAGACAGTAGAATGGAGGCCATTCAGATCTGTCTCAGAGGATAGATCTAGATCAGTTAACTAGAGACTCTCTCCCGTGGTGGCTTTCTCAGGAGCATCTGTCTCAGGGCACATGCTTCTGGAGACCTTCCTGGGTGATTGTGACCATGGACGCCAGCCTGCTGGGCTGGGGAGCAGTCTGGGACTTGTTAAAGGCGCAGGGACTATGGACTCAGGAGGAGTCTGCTCTCCCCATAAATATCTTGGAGTTGAGAGTGATTTACAATGCTCTGATGGCTTGGCCTCAGTTGTCTTTAGCCCAGTTTATCAGGTTATAGTCAGACAACATCACCTCAGTGGCTTACATCAACCACCAGGGAGGCACTCAGAGATCCTTAGACATGAAAGAGGTGGCTGGGATTGTTCAGTGGGCAGAAGCTCACAATTGCTGTCTATCTGCCATCCACATTCCAGGAGTGGACAACTGGGAAGCAGATTTCCTGAGCAGATAGACATTTCATCCCTGGGAGTGGGCTCTCCATCCGGAGGTGTTCTCGAAGTTAACCCTCAAATGGGGGGTGCCGGAGTTGGATCTGATGGCGTCTCAGCAGAATGCCAAACTTCCAAGGTACGGTTCAAGGTCAAGAGATCCACAGGCCGCCCTGATAGATGCTCTGGTGGTTCTTTGGGATTTCAGTCTAGCATACCTGTTTCCTCCGTTTGGGCTCTATCCACGAGTCATTGCTCGTATAAAACAGGAGAGAGCGTCGGTGATTCTAATAGCTCCTGCATGGGCTTGCAGGATTTGGTATGCAGACCTAGGGAAGATGTCATTTCTGCCACCTTGGACGTTGCCTCTAAGGATAGACCTTCTAACTCAGGGTCCATTCCTCCATCCAAATCTCGTTTCTCTGAAACTGCTTCTTGGAGATTGAACACTTAGTTCTGTCTAAGCGTGGTTTTTCTGAGTTGGTTATTGAGACCATGATCTAGGACCGCAAGCCTGTTTCTAGGAAAATTTATCATAAGGTATGGCGTAAATACCTTTATTAGTGTGAATCCAAAGGTTACTCTTGGAGTAGGGTCAGGATTCCTAGGATTTTGTCCTTTCTCCAGGAAGGTCTGGAGAAAGGCTTGTCAGTCAGTTCTCTGAAGGGTCAGATTTCTGCATGATCTATTTTGTTACATAAGTGTCTGGCGAATGTTCAATCTTTTTGTCAGGGCTTGGTTAGAATCAGGCCTGTGTTTAAATCAGTTGCTCCTCCTTGGAGCCTTAATCTTGTTCTTAAAGTTTTGCAGCAGGCTCCGTTTGAGCCATTGCATTCCATAGATATTAAGTTGTTATCTTGGAAGGTTTCTATCTCTTCTGAGTCTTGGAAATCTCAGCTTTGCAGTGTGATTCGCTTTATCTTATTTTTCATGCTGATAAGGCGGTTCTTTCTATTAATTTGGGTTTTTTTCCTAAAGTGGATTATTGAGCAGGGGGGAGTTATCACATAATTTTATTTTATTATGATTATGCTGTGACATGTGTGAGATGTGGCTCAGGCAGATGTTGGAACGTACAGGTTTTACTTTAGTTTATAGCAGGGGCAGTCCTGCATTGCGCACCATGTGAACGGGTGTGGTTACTCTGATTTCCTCTTTCCTGAACGTGCAGTTTACCACAGAAGAAGCAGTTTCTCTGTTTGGCCTGGGTCATAGGAGGTGGTGAATGCCCCAGCTACTGGGGGTATAAAGGTGTTGTTTTATCTTATTATCTATAGTCTGTTTTATAAGCGCAAGCTATGGAGGATTCTGATGCGTTAGAGGGTACTCCCTCTTTACCTAAATCTAACCCCCTTTCTATATTGTGAGGAGGCCGCGGTATACCTGCCTGCTCAATTATGTTCCACATGCCTTGATAAAGTAATCCTGTCAAAGAAAGTGAATATGTTTGATACCACTGAGCCGTCCACCTCTGAGAAGTGTCTGTCCCGTGAGGTGCGCAACCTACAGTCATCTCCTATTACACATGCAGCTTCCCGTAGCACTCCTAATCCTCCATCTGGAGGAACCCTTTTACCGCCAGACTTTGCTGAGCAATTACAATGGCAGTGCCTGCGGCCTTTAGTGTTTTACCTCGCCCTGCTTAGCGTAAGTGAAAGGTTGAATATTGCTATCCTTCACAGGGGTCATCTACTAGCTTATTGGATTTATCTGATACAAGATTATCCGATGACGAAGGCGCCTCTAATACTTCAGAGCCTGCTATTTCTGGGTCGGAATCTGCTGCCTCTAGGCCTCCAGATGCGAATTAACCAGACTTTAGATTTAGGAGTGAGCATTTACGCTTTGTGTTGAAAGAAGTTTTGGCTACACTAGAGGTTCCAGAGACCAAATTGCCTGAGGAACCTTTTATTCCGAAATTAGTTAATGTCTACGAGGACAGGGTTGTACCACAAACTTTCCTGGTTCTCGTAAAGATAGCGAACATTATTAAAAATGAATGGGAAAGAATTGGTTCTTCATTTTCCCCTTGTTCCTTTAAAAAATTGTTTCCGGTCCCGGACTCTCAATTGGAGTTATGGGGCTCCATCCCTAGGGTGGATGGTGCTATCTCCACGCTTGCTAAACACACTCTATCCCGCTTGAGGATGGTTCATCTTTTAAAGAGCCCATGGATAAGAAAATAGTAACTCTGTTAAGAAGGATGTTTCAACATACAGGATATTTGTTTCAACCGGCAGCGGCTGTTGCTGCGGTTGCTGGAGCAGCTACCTACTGGTGCGACTCCTTATCTGAGTTGATCGAGGTGGAGGGTCCCCTAGACGTGATCCAGGAAAGAATTAAGGCCTAAGGGTGGCTAATTGTTTTATTTGTGATGCAAAGTATTTGCCTGAATGCCAAGGTTTCAGGCTTTTCTGTTCATGCCCGTAGGGCATTCTGGCTGAAGTCCTGGTCTGAGGACATGACTTCGAAGTCAAGACTTCTTTCCCTCCCATTTAAGGGAAAGATTCTATTTGGTCCAGGCCTGGACTAAATTATCTCCACGGTTACTGGAGGCAAAGGTGCCTTTTTACCGCAGGATAAGAAGAACAAACCTAAAGGACAAGGTCCTAATTTTCGTTCCTTTCGTTTGGATAAATCCCAACGTCAGCAGCTCCTCGCAAAGCCCAAGCAATCCAAGGGGACTTGGAACCCGACTCAGTCCTGGAATAAATCCAAGCAGAACAAGAAGCCCGCCGAGACAAAGTCGGCATGAAGGGGTGGCCCCCGATCCGGTTTTGGATCACGCATGGGGCAGACTGTCACTCTTTTCGGATGGTTTGGGGACGTACAAGACCTGTGGATCCTGGAGGTCATCACTCAGGGATACAGGATAGGTTTCAAGTCTCATCCACCCAGGGGCAGATTCCTCTTGTCAAACCTGTCTTCAAGGCCAGAAAAAAGAGAAGCCTTTCTGGGGTGCGTGAGGTTTCTCTCCTCCCTGGGAGTAATTGTCCTGGTATCTCTTACAGAAAAAGGTCTGGGGTACTATTCAAACCTTTTTGTGCTCCCAAAGAAGGAGGGAACTTTCCGCCCGATTCTGGACCTAAAGTGCTTAAACAAGTTGCTATCTCTCCCCTCATTCAAGATGGAGACAATAAGGTCCATCCTTCCTTTAGTTCAGGAAGGACAGTTCATGACCATGATAGATCTGAAGGATGCTTACCTTCATACACAAGGAACACTTCAAGTTCCTAAGGTTTGCGTTACTGGACCAGCACTTCCAGTTTATTGCACTTCCGTTTGGTCTAGCTACTGCTCCAAGAGTTTTACGAAGGTTCTAGAGGCTCTGCTTGGAGTGGCCAGAACCAGAGGTATAACAGTAGTGCCGTACTTGGACGATATTCTGGTTCAAGCACCATCTTGTTGTTTGGCAGAAGACCATTCGAAAGCCCTTCTAGCTCTTCTTCGATCTCATGGATGGAAGATAAACTTAGAAAAGAGTACTCTTATTCCCAGTACCAGGGTGGAATTCCTGGGTACTATAATAGACTCCATATCCATGAGGATATTTCTTACAGACCAGAGACGTTACAAGCTAACTTTCGCTTGTCTTGCCCTCCAGACCTCCTTAAGGCCCTCTGTGGCTCAGTGTATGGCGGTGATTGGTCTAATGTTGTCCAGCATGGACATCAATCTTTTTGCCAGATTCCATCTCAGACCTCTTCAGCTGTGCATGCTGAGACAGTGGAACAGCGATCATTTGGATCTGTCTCAACAGATTTCTCTGGACAACCAGTTGAACCTGGTGGCTCTGTCCAGATCACCTGTCCCAAGGGGATATCCTTCTTGAGACCATCCTTGGATATTGTGACTATGGACACAAGTTTATCAGAATGGAGAGCTGTTTGGGGTGCCAGGAAGGCACAGGGCCTGTGGACTCGAGAGGAATCCCTCCTCTCAATCAACATTCTGGAATTTTGAGCAATCTTCAATGCTCTGAAGGCTTGGCCTCTTCTGGGTTCATCCCAGTTTATCAGATTCCAATCAGACAACATAACCATGGTGGCTTACATCAACCATGAGGGGGAACGAGTAGCTCACTAGCAATGAGAGAAGTATCTCGGATTCTGGAGTGGGCGGAGGGCCACAACTGCTTGCTGTCAGCGATCCACATTCTGGGTGTGGACAACATTGAAGCAGATTTCCTCAGCAGACAATCCTTCCATCTGGGGCAATGATCACTCCATCCCGAGGTGTTTGCGAAGATTTGCAACAGATGGGGGACACCGGAGATAGATCTCATGGTCTCCCGGTTAAATTCAAAGCTGCCCAGATATGGGTCGAGGTCCAGGGATCCTCAGGCAGAGCTAACAGATGCATTTGCCGTGCCTTGGAGGTTCAATCCAATTTACATTTTTCCACCGTTACCACTTCTCCCTCGTGTAATAGCCCGAATCAAGCAGGAGCAGGCATCAGTGATACTGATTGCTCCATCGTCGCCACGAAGCATGTGGTACGCGGGTCTGGTGAGGATGTCCTCATCTCCTCCGTGGAAGTTACCTTGTTGCAGGGATCTGCTGGGACAGGGTCCTTTTGTTCATCAAAATCTAGATTCTCTGAGGCTGACTACGTGAAGACTGAACGCTTAGTCTTAGCCAAACAAGGTTCTTCTGAGAGGGTTATTGACACTCTCATTCAGGCTCGTAAGCCTTTTACTCGTCGCATCTATCATAAGGTGTGGAGAGCTTACTTATTCTGGTGTGAAGAGCATGGTTTCGCCTGGCATAAGGTCAAGGCTGCCAGGATTCTTTCCTTTCTCCAGGAGGGTCTGGAGAAGGGCCTTTCTGCCAGTTCCCTGAGGGGACAGATTTCGTCCCGTTCTGTTTTGCTGCACAAGAGGCTCTCGGAGCTCCCTGACGTGCAATCCTTCATTAAGGCTCTGATCAGGATCAGACCTGTGTTTAGATCTAACGCTCCACAAACAAGAGAGGTATCCGGAACACGGTCAAACTGCTGGTCCGTGCAGCTATAAATAAAAAATGTATAGAACCTGCTTCCAAGAGGACCTGGAGTGCCGTAGCAGTGGTGGATCAAGCCGCAGAAATCCAAAAGGGAGCACACGAAGGAGCAGGCACTACTCGGTTGTAATAAAAATTCAATTTATTGAGGCATTGTTAAATAATGGAGTATCCCCAGACTGGGGTATAGACACACAGGACAAGTCTTATGCGTTTCGCGTCCCCTGGTGGCACTTAATCATAGACTGATTTGGACTAGCAGGGGAAGCCCATTTATACACAAGGCACAAATTGATTAACCCCCGCTAAACCAAGAACATAAGTTAAAAACACACATAGTGATAATTAAAAAAGCAAGTGAGTTGCAAAGAGATAATAACAAACATGTGGTAGCCCAAAACAATACATGATAAATAAAAAAAAAATAATATAAGTGCATATATGATAATACATAAGTAACAGTTAATATTTTCTAATGAACTTACTTAGTTACATTTAACCAATTGGTAATTTCTTTTCTTAACTGACACCTAGATTACGAGTTTTGAGCGCTATAGAGAAATTAACGAACGCAACAAAAGTTATGTTATTTAATTTCCAATAGCGCTGCTATTACAAGTTTTCAAACATACGTCTTTTGCGTGCAATATGGTTGCGTTGAGTTCCATACCGTACACAAAAGCAGCAGTGTTTTGACGTGCTTGTGCACGATTTCCACATAGACATCAATGGGGAGAGCCGGCAAAAAAAAACCTAACACCTGTGATCGCAGAAACAAAAGTTCCGTAACGCAACCCAATTGATGTCTACGGGGAAATAAAAATACTGTTTAACCTAACACCCTAACATTAACCCTACGCCTAAACACCCCTAATCTGCTGCCCCCAAGATCGCCGACGCCTGCCTACAGTTATTAACCCCTAATCTGCCGCTCCCGATATCGCTGCTACCTAAATAAAATTATTATCCCCTAATCTGATGCTCCCGATATCGCTGCCACTATACTACATTTAGTTGGCGAGGGGTGGGTGCGTCCAAGCTACCATAGTGATGGTAAAATAGGGGATAGCTGGACTTACCAGATTACAAATGGAGTGCAAACGTTTACACATGAGCTATAAGGGGTTAATTAGCGCTCCATTTGTAAACTGGCCCTTAGTGAGCAAGCCTCTGATGAAGCAGGACACACCTGCAAAACACATCAGGCCACACCCACTAACCACTCAATATGTACTTCAACTGAATTGCTGTGTTTATCTGCAATTTTATCAGTTTTTAGCATTTATAGTCACTGAACTGACTTTTTTTTTTTTTTTTTTTTTTTTTTAAAGATTTTTTATTGAAGTTTCAAAAAGCACAAAGAATACAAAATACAACATTTGACATTCATAAGCTTAACATTAGAGTACAACACACAATATTGTGACACCCATTTTATCTGTGTGGCAAGTAGAGGCAAAACTGTTCTATATATCAAGTTAAGTCATACATTTTTAGGGCTCACAGAAATAAACATAACAATAATAATACAGAAAGGCCAGCCTTAACATGTAGAAACCTATGTTGTGTCTAGAGAGGTGTCAGGTATATGCTTGGGCGAACTGAAATGAAACTTCATTTTATATTTTAATAATTGTAATCTGGTCTCCACATCTCTAGAATGAATAAAATGAGAATTTCTGTGATGATGTGGGGAGTTAGAGAACTGGAAGGAAGAGGGATTACAGTGGGCAAGAGCGAGTTGTGGGAGGGAGGGGGGAGGAGAAAGCAGGGGGAGCGGAGCCTACTTTGGTAAGGCTGCAGTATGGACTTGTCTATAGATCTATGTATGCCATATATGTACAGAGCAATGACTAAGATAGTGAACTATGTGAGGCATCTTATGTGCTATGTGTATCTATGGGGCGAGGGTAAATATATCATTAGAATCGGGGGGGGGGGGGGGGAGAGCAGAACATTCTATGTACCCCCTAAGTGAAGTTATGTTGTAGGACATAGAATGGGGATGTTGATAATTTAATATCAGAAAAATAGTCTTACATATATATTGACCACAAAATATTTGCCTGTAACTTAGAAAACATTTGGATCTCACTAGTAAGATGCAGTTAAATGCATTAACTTGGGTCTATCTGCCCTAAATGTAATTAATATAACCCACTTTTGCGCTGTAAAAGTAAACTATCTAATCTTAAATGTAAGTCAAGGACTACTGTAATAATGCTTTCAGGTTCCATGTCAACTTGATGGAAACTTGCTCTACATTCCCGTCTCCTAGCGTAAAGAAATGCATACCTATGAGATGTGCCTTAAAATCTAAGAGAGATATACCAACACACTAACACACAATAATGACAATGATCACAAGGGTGCATGGAACTAATGATATTATCAACTGTATTAGCTGGGTGAGCTTTGGGGGTATCTACTGCTTAAATCTAAGGGCCCAGTACAAGTGAATAAGTACAAGTGATATATACCCTATATTCTAGGAGAAATTTACATAAGAGTATAAACAAATACCAAGGTAGAGCAATAAAAGTTATTGAATATACATTGAACTTCAAAGAGAACAAACAAACAAAAAACCCACAAAAAAAGAAACTTTGACAAGGAAAATTTGTAAATCTCTGCTATTAGAGGATTAGAGAAGTATAGTATAGTATAAAGTGAGTTTGTCCTAGGTGGTAGAAGTATCAGTATAACCAGGTGTCTATATGAAGACCCTCATGGAGTTCTCAGTTGCAAAGAGAGGGGTATAGTACTATCATTCTCATAGTGTACTAAAGTTTGATACGTTCCTTTCAATCTGAGTAACTCCATCAGCTGTCATAGGTACCTTCCCTCATTCAACCCACCCCAAGTCTGTACCAGAACGCCTGATACAAGTCTAATCCAGTGGGGGTAACTAATGTGCCTGTATTAAGACTGTGTGCCGGGTAAAATGTTAGGACTGGGCCCTTTGCAATGCGAGCCGTTATGTTATGTACAGAAAGGGCTCTCTCATGGACCACACCACGGCTAGTCATTCTGTTCGCCCACCGAGAGATATGGAAGGCTCCGCCTGCGCCACAGCTCCTCCGTGCCATGGGGTATTGCAGGTGTGACTTTGGTGTGGCTGTCACACTTGTAAGCCTGCAGGGAAGTATCTACTTCAGCGTGTAGAATATTATAGCTCCCGGCTCCACCAGGCGGGCCGGTAACACTCCCTTCCAGAGCAGTCAGGGGTAAATTCACTCGAAGTGTGTTCGGTAGGTCTGGGAAGGTCTTCTTTGTCAGTGCTATCTCTATTATACTAAGAGGGCCGTCCTGTTCACATAGACTCCTTGTGACTTCTGGCTTGATGTACTTTGTAGTCGTTGGTGGCTTCAGATCTGTCTTTGTGTCCAAAAACGCTGTTGGCAACGCAGTGCAGTCCCTAAGCACTTCTGTTAAATCAGCGAATCTGCAACTCATCAAGTCTCCAAAAGCCTCCAGATGAGCTAACACTGCTACACTGAGTTCCTCAATGTTCCGCTGCTAAGGATAGCTAGAGTACCACGTGGGTTGTAAGATGGCCGATCCCTGATAGTCGCTGTATTGCCGTTGAGGTAGAGACCCACGGGAGCCTTCCAGAATCAGGTTGCAGGGCACTTGTGTTGTCTCCCTAAAACATACTCCCACCTTAGAAAGAGAAATTGAGCTGCACTGAGCGGTCTTAAGTGTATAAATTATCCGGACAAGTCCGGAGCTATAATGAAAAGCGACCGCTCAGTTGCAGAGCTTACTCCGCCACCCTGAACTGACTTTTTAATCATACTACACATTGGATGTGTGTACCAGGACTTTGGTACATTGGTCCTAAACGAGGAGCTCTGCAACGGATCCACTTGAATAGTCCCCTGTGCATATCTGAATGAATTAACTAGGAGACAGGGTAGATATTCCGTATGTTCAACTCTGGAGGACTCTAACCTAAGCCGGTACCTGTGCCATGTGTCACAATGTATAAGTTTGCCTATACGTACTTGTGAAGGGGCTGATCTTGTGAGTATGCTTTTGGCTTGTGCAATAATGTATGTTATACTTTTAAGACCATTGCTCCTTAACTGGTCTGCCGATCGGGTTGATTGACACCCCCTGCTAGCGGTCGATTGGCCACGAATCTGCAGGGGGCGGCATTGGACAAGCAGTTCACCGTATGCTGTCGTCATTCAGCGATGTCCGGTGGACAGCGGATCATGTCCGCCCGACATATGATAAATTGGCCCCAATATGTTTTTCGAGGGGTATGGGCTACAAAATATTGCAAAATTTGGAAACAAAATAAGTTTAAAATGTTATTTAAATGTTTACCTTTGTATGCATTTATTTTACAATGCAGTGATTAATTTCTAATATGTATATAAAAATACTTTAAAGGGACATGAATGTTGAAATACTTGAAAGTGATGCAGCACAGCTGTAAAAAGCTCACTAGAAAATATCACGTAACAAAGGAAAATATTTTACTTCAAAATTTCACACTGCATTGTAAAGAGACTTTAAAGGGACAGTATACACCAATTTTCATATAACTGCATGTAATAGACACTACTATAAAGAATAATATGCACAGATACTGGTATAAAAATCCAGTATAAAACCATTTTAAAACTTACTCAGAAGCTCCCAGTTTAGCTCTGTTTAACCCTTAATGACCAGACCAGGGCTATTTTTAAATTTCGTGTTTAGCTGTAATTTTCCTCTTACTCATTTACTGTACCCACACATATTATATACCGTTTTTGTCGCCATTAAATGGACTTTCTAAAGATACCATTATTTTCATCATATCATATAATTTACTAATTTTGTTTTATAAAATATGACTAAATTGAAAAAAACTATTTTTTTTTTATAAATTTGACCCCCAAAATCTGTTACACATCTGCAACCACCAAAAAACAGCCATGCTGAAAAAAGGGGTGATTTTTCGACACAATCAGAAATGTAATAATACATGTACTGAGAACTTTAAGGGTTACTGCTCAAGAACACCCCAATATGTGTTTAGCAACATCTGAACCACCCATGCATAGGGGTGTCGGGTTCTCAGGGAGCTAAAATGCTTTATTTTTAGGGGGCGCAGTCCTGTTTTCAAACTTGGAATTTTCACATCTGTCATCATGCACCCATGTCCTATTTGGGACATTTGTGAAGCCAGACAATGTAATTTACCCCCATCAAACCATATATTTTTGAGAAGTAGACACCCTAGGGTATTTAAAATGCTGGTATTTTAACACTTTCCATGCACTAATTCAACCACCAGTCTTTGTCAAACTTTTGGGTAGTCATTTGTTTGTGTTATTTTTCACCCACATTGTACTTTAGGCATGGATTCTCAGTGCCTGTTATGTGTTACTGTCTAAGAACACCCCAATATGTGTTCATCAACATCTCCGGAGTACAGTGATACCACCCATGTATAGGTGTTTTGGGTTCTCAGGGGGCTAAAAGGCCCTTTTTTTTTAGGGAGCGCATTCCAGTTTTCCAACTTGGAATTTTCACATCTGTCATCATGCACCAATGTCCTATTTGGGACATTTCCTTCTTAATATAAGGAGAGTCCACGACTTAATTCCTTACTGTTGGGAAATACTGAACCTGGCCAACAGGAGGAGGCAAAGACACCACAGCTAAAGGCTTAAATACCTCTCCCACTTCCCCTATCCCCCAGTCATTCTTTGCCTTTCGTCATAGGAGGATGGCAGAGAAGTGTCAGAAGATTTTGGAGTTGTTCCTCAGGAGGGCTATATGCCTTTCGATATGGAACTGGAGTTTTAAGTAGTCTTGTCAGCCTCTTAGTCAGCGCATTGACAAAAGTTAGAGTCTGGAGATGCAGGGAGAGTCTTCCTGCGAACCCATCCAGACTGCCTGCTAACAGCTCCTTAAGGAACCAGTGTTGACGAGTTTCACTGTCTGCTTTCTTCACTTAAGTCCATGTCAGGAGCGATGCTACAAGACTGTCACACTTGAGAGGCTGTGTTTCTGTTCCACAGCACGGATTCTGGTAAGATCGTTTACATTTTTACTTATGTTGAAATTGCTGAAGACAGGATCACAGTGTGACTCCTTTTATCTTTATAGAATCATGGGTTAATATCTCCTGAGGCAGGTTATTGAACAGTGGGGATTAATCAAATGTGCTACTTTGATTTTATGCTGCTTTATGTGTGAGATTTATTTTTGTTTTTTCATATAACTGCATGTAATAGACACTACTATAAAGAATAATATGCACAGATACTGATATAAAAATCCAGTATAAAACAATTTAAAAACGTACTTATAAGCTTCCAGTTTAGTTCTGTTTAACCCTTAGTGACCAGACCATTTTTCAATTTTCTTACTGTTAAGGACCAGGGCTATTTTTATATTTCTGCGGTATTTGTCTTTAGCTGTTATTTTTCTCTTACTCATTTACTGTACCCACACATATTATATACCGTTTTTCTCACCATTAAATGGACTTTCTAAAGATACCATTATTTTCATCATATCATATCATATAATTTACTATAAAAAAATTATAAAATATGATGAACAAATTGAAAAAAACATTTTTTTTCTAAATTTGACCCCCAAAATCTGTTACACATCTGCAACCACCAAAAACACCCATGCTAAATAGTTTCTAAATTTTGTCCTGAGTTTAGAAATACTCAATGTTTACATGTTCTTTGCTTTTTTTGCAAGTTATAGGGCAATAAGTACAAGTAGCACTTTGTTATTTTCAAAACATTTTTTTTTTCTCAAAATTAGCGATAGTTACATTGTAACACTGATATCTGTCAGGAATCCCTGAATAACCCTTTACATGTATATATTTTTTAAAAGAAGACAACCTAAGGTATTAAACTTGGGGCATTTTGACTCTTTTCATACAATCATTTTACCACCAATCGATGCCAAAGTTTGAAGAAGAAAAAAAAAGGGGTGATTTGTTTACACAATCAGTAATTTAAGAATACATGTACTGAGAACTTTAAGGGTTATTGCCCAAGAACACCCCAATATGTGTTCAGCAACATCTCCTGAGTACAGTGATACCACCCATGTATAGGTGTGTCTGGTTCTCAGGGGGCTAAAATGCCTTATTTTTAGGGGGCGCATTCCAGTTTTCCAACTTGGAATTTTCACATCTGTCATCATGCACCCATGTCCTATTTGGGACATTTGTGAAGCTGGCCAATTTAATTTACCCCCATCAAACCATATATTTTTTAAAAGTAGACACCGTAGGGTATTTGAAATGCTGGTATTTTAACACTTTCCATGCCCTAATTCAACCACCAATCTTTGTCAAACTTTTGGGTAGTCATTTGTTTGTGTTATTTTTCACACACATTGTACTTTAGGCATGGATTCTCAGTTCCTGTTATGTGGCACTGTTAAAGAACAACCCAATATGTGTTCAGCAACATCTCCAGAGTACAGTGATGCTACCCATGTATAGTTGTGTCGGGTTCTCAGGGGACTAAAATGTCTTATTTTTAGGGGGAGCATTTCAGTTTTCCAAGTTGGAATTTTCACATCTGTCAACTGTGTGAAACTAAAGGTCCCTTAAGCTTTGAACATTTTTGGGAGCAAAGGGAGGCGGATTTACATTAAGAATGGCACAGTTAAGTCTGAATGTAGGGGAAGCGCAAGTCAGTTCCCTGTTAGGTCTTAGTCGGCTTTGAAACGCGTGCTTTCACTTTGTGGCGCAGTTTCAATTCAGCCGGTCACATGACTCTCTGTCTCTTCCGCTCTCAGAAATCAAAGCGACATCGGCTGTGTTAGTTGTATTTAGGAGACCGGCAAGGTTATTTTGACAAGTCTTTTGTACTTCGGAGGGGCAGGTAGGGCACCTCAGTTTGCTGAGGTGTAGAGGGCCTTCATTGGGGGGTTTTGAGCACAATATCGCTCTGTGTAAGATTTAAATTTAAAGTGACAGTACTAATTTTTAAAATTAAAAAATTCTTTATTTTTTATTCTTTCTGGACATTTCTGTGCAGAATACCTTAAGCTTTGAACATGGAGCAGGAATCTGTTCCTATGGACAAATGTTTATTGTGTCTTGCGGCCCAAATTGTTCTACCCATGCAATTTTGTTCATGTTTAGGAAGAACTTTAAAATGTAAAGATAAACTTTTTGTTTTCTGAGCCTCAGGATGATGCTGTTCAGGCAATGCCACAGCTTTCTCCTCTCACGTCCCAAGTCTCCATGGCGTCACATACAGTGCCCTGCAGTTCCCCTCAGCCTCCTGGATGAGTTTATTTGCCTGCAGATTTTGCTGCACAGGTATCTTTTGCGGTATCTGCTGCATTATCTACTTTTCCTTTGTTGGGGAAACGCTATGCAGGTTGCCCTCCCTCATAACTCTGAGGAGGAAGATACCTCGGTAGCTTCTGAGGGTGAAATATCAGATTCTGACAGTATAAATCCTTTGTCTGATGCTGAAGAAGTAAATTTCAGGTTTAAGCTTGAACACCTTCATGTACTGTTAAAAGAGGTATTGGCTACTTTGGATGACTGTTCCAGACCGTATGACGGAGATTATTTATCTGGAATGGGAGAAGCCAGGGATACCTTTTTCCCTGTCTCCAGTCTTTAAAAAAAAGTTTCCTGTTGCTGACTCCATTAAAGATTCATGGCGCATGGTACCTAAAGTAGAAGGGGCTACTTTGGCTAAGAGAACTACAATCCCTATAGAGGATAGCTGCTCCTTTAAGGATCCCATGGACAAGAAGCTGGAGGCTTATTTAAAATGATGTATGTTCATCAGGGTCTTCAATGGCAACCTGCAGTTTGTATTGCCACAGTAACAAGTGCTGCATCTTATTGGTGTGCTGCCTTGTCTGAATCAATTTTTGAAGAGACTACATTGGAGGAAATCCAAGATAGGATTATGGCTCTCAAACTAGCCAATTAATTTATTTCTGATGTTAACATGCAAGTTATTAGACTGGGAGCAAAGATGTCTGACTTAACTGTCCTAGCCCACAGGGCTTTGTGGCTAAAATCTTGGTCAGCCGATTTTACCTCCAAGTCCAAGCTTCTGGCGCTTCCTTACAAGTGTAAAACCTTGTTTGGACCTGGACTGGCAGAAATAATTTCTGATATTACGGGTGGAAAAGTGTCTTTTCTACCACAAGACAAGAAGAACAGACTCAAGGTACGTCAAAGTAATTTTCATTCTTTTCCTAACTTCAAGGGTCAAAAGTCTTCCTCTTCCAAGCAGGAGCAGTCCAAGTCTTCTTAGAAACCTAATAAGTTATGGAACAAGGGGAAGCAATCAAAGAAACCCTCAGCTGAGTCTAAGTCAGCATGAAGGGTTTGCCCCTGGTCCGGGATCAGATCAAGTGGGGGGCAGACTTTCCCTGTTTTGTCAAGCATGGATTCAATATGTCTCAGATCCTTGGGCTGTGGACATAGTATCTCAGGGTTACAAAATAGAATTCAAATATTTCCCTTCCAGGGGAAGATTCCACCTCTCAAGACTATCTGCAGATCAGGTAAAAAGAAAGGCATTCTTGAACTGCGTTCAGGACCTTTCCTCCCTGGGAGTGATTGTTCCAGTTCCAGTAAGGGAACAGGGTCTAGGATTCTATTCAAATATGTTTGTGGTTCCCAAAAAAGAGGGAACTTTTCGACCCATTTTAGACCTGAAATGTCTCAACAAGTTTCTCAGGATATTGTCTTTTAAAATGGAAACCATTCGTTCCATTCTTCCTTTGGTCCAAGAGGGTCAGTTCATGACGACCATAGACTTGAAGGACACGTATCTTCATGTTCCCATCTACAGGAATCATCACCAGTTCCTGAGATTCACTTTTCTAGACAAACACTTTCAGTTTGTGGCTCTTCCGTTTGGCCTTGCCATAGCTCCCAGAATTTTCTCAAAGGTTCTAGGGGCTCTCTTGGAAGTGATCAGGTCTCAGGGAATTGCAGTTGCGCCCTACCTGGACGACATATTGGTTCAGGCGCCATCTTTTCAACAAGCAAACTCTCATACAGAGATCGTGTTGTCTTTTCTACATTCCCACGGATGGAAAGTGAATCTGGAGAAGAGTTCCCTTGTTCCAGCTACAAGGGTAGTTTTCTTAGGGACCATAATAGATTCCCTATCTAGGAAAAATGTTCTGACGGAGGTCAGAAAATCCAAAATTCTTTCTTCTTGCTTCTCTCTACAGTCTACTATTCGCCATCAGTGGCTCAATGTATAAAGGTAATTAGTCTGATGGTTGCTTCCATGGACATCATTCCTTTTGCTCGATTCCATTTGAGAGCTCTGCAATTATGCATGCTCAGACAATGGAACTGAGGCCATTCAGATATGTCCCAGAGGATAGATCTAGACCAGTCGACAAGAGACTCTCTTCTGTGGTGACTTTCTCAGGAGCATCTGTCTCAGGGCACATGCTTCCAGAGACCTTCCTGGGTGATCGTGACCACGGACGCCAGCCTACTAGGCTGGGGAGCAGTCTGGGACTCATTAAAGGCACAGGGTCTATGGACTCGGGAGGACTCTGCTCTCCCCATAAACATCTTGGAGTTGAGAGTGATTTACAATGCTCTGATGGCTTGGCCTCAGTTGTCCTTGGCCCGGTTTATCAGGTTCCAATCAGACAATATCACCTCAGTGGCTTACATCAACCACCAGGGAGGAACTCAGAGTTCCTTAACTATGAAAGAGGTGTCTTAGATTATTCAGTGGGCAGAAGCTCACAATTGTTGTCTATCTGCCATCCACATTCCAGGAGTGGAAAACTGGGAGGCGGATTTCCTGAGCAGACAGACGTTTCATCCCGGGAAGTGGGCTCTCCATCTGGAGGTGTTCTCCAGGTTAACCCTCAAGTGGGAGGTGCCGGAGTTGGATCTGATGGCGTCTCGGCAGAACGCCAAACTTCCAAGGTACGGTTTAAGGTCAAGAGATCCGCAGGCAGCTCTGATAGATGCTCTGGCGGTTCCTTGGAATTTTTATCTAGCATACCTGTTTCCTCCATTTGTGCTTCTTCCACGAGTCATTGCTCGTATCAAACGAGAGAGCAACGGTTTTTCTAATAGCTCCTGCATGGCCTTGCAGGATCTGGTATGCAGACCTAGTGAAGATGTCATCTCTTCCACCTTGGAGGTTACCTCTGTGGAAGGTCCTTCTAACTCAAGGTCCATTCCTCCATCCAAATCTCATTTCTCTGAAGCTGACTGCTTGGAGATTAAACACTTAGTTCTGACTAAGCGTGGGTTTTCTGAGTCGGTTATTGAGACCATGATTCAGGCTCGCAAGCCTGTCACTCGAAAAATTTACCATAAGGTATGGCGTAAATACCTTTATTGGTGTGAATCAAAAGGCTACTCTTGGAGTAGGGTCAGGATTCCTAGAATTGTGTCTTTTCTCCAGGAAGGTCTGGAGAAAGGGTTGTCAGCCAGATCTCTGAAAGGTCAGATTTCTGCATGATCTATTCTTTTACATAAGTGTCTGGCGGATCTGCCAGATGTTCAATCTTTTTGTCAGGCCCTGGTCTGAATCAGACCTGTGTTTAAACCTGTTTCTCCTCCTTGGAGCCTTAATCATGTTCTTAAAGTTTTGCAGCAGACTCCGTTTGAGCCAATGCATTCCATAGATATTAAGCTGTTATTTTGGAAGGTTTTGTTTCTTATTGCTATTTATTCTGCTGGGAGGGTTTAAGAACTCTAGGCTTTGCAGTTTGATTCTCCTTACCTTATCTTTCATGCTGATAAGGCGTTATTAGTACTAAATTGGGGTTTCTTCCAAATGTGGTTTCTGATAGAAATATTAATCAGGAAATTGTTGTTTCTTCTCTCTGTCCTAATCTTTCTTCTCATAAGAAACATCTGTTACACAACTTGGATGTTGTGTGTGCTCTAAAATTCTACCTACAGGCAACTAAGGTTTTTCGCCAGTCTTCTGCCTTGTTTGTTTGTTTCTCAGGAAAGCTGGTTCAGAAGGCTGCTGCTACTTCTCTTTCCCTCTAGTTGAGAAGTATAATTCGTTTTGCTTATGAGACTGCTGGACAGCAGCCTCCTGAGGGAATTACAGCTCATTCCACTGGGGCTGTCCTCCTCTTCTTGGGCTTTCAAAAATGAAGCTTCTGTGGAACAGATTTGCAAGGCTGCAACTTGGTCCTCTCTGCATACTTTTTCCAAATTTGATACTTTTGCCTCGGCTGAGGCCTCTTTTGGGAGAAAGGTTCTTCAAGCGGTGGTGCCTTCTCTTTAGGTCTGCTTGTCTTGTTCTCCCTCCCTGTTCATTCTGTGTCCTCTAGCTTGGTTATTGGTTCCCACTAGTAATTGGAATGACGTTGTTGACTCTCCATGTCTTAGAAAAGAAAACAAAATGTATGCTTACCTGATAAATTTCTTTCTTTCCGGACATGGAGAGTCCAAGACCCCACCCTTAATTAGACAGTTATTTTTTACTACACCTCAGGCACCTCTACACTTTTGTGTTATTCCTTTTTCCATTTTCCTTCGGTCGAATGACTGGGGATTATGGGTAGGGGAGTGACACTGAACAGCTTTGCTGTGGTGCTCTTTGCCGCCTCCTGCTGGCCAGGATTGATATTCCCACTAGTAATTGGAATGACGTTGTGGACTCTCCATGTCCGGAAAGAAAGAAATTTATCAGGTAAGCATAAATTTTGTTTTTATATCACATAAGATTTCGCCGGTCTATACATAAAGTGTTGCATGAAGTGTTAATATACCTTTCGGATGACAATATAAATATGTTTATACATGTCAAAATTTGATTAGTGGGACTGGTCTTTAAATCGCTTTGTTTTATTTGTGTATTTAATCTATGAGTAAGCGCCCTGTTGTGGCATGAAACACGTAAGATATGCCCCTTCTGTGGTGCCTTTTGTAAACTATTTTCAATAAAGTAGATTAATTTTACTTCTGTTGTCCGGTGGCGGCTTGTACTTTTAGCTTAATTGTTTTGCAGTTTGTCCGCTACTTTCAGCCGGCACCACGCAGGCTCAGTACTATTGGATTGATTACTCCTTTTCTGATCTTCAATGGCTCTACATTCATGACAGGGTTCTGAGCAGTGTTTCTTTCTCTTTCTTCTTACAGCACGTTAACTATATGGCTCACATGAACTAGCAGTCTCCTGTTGTGAAAAGCTAATAAAAATGCATGTTGATAAGAGGCTGTCGGTCATGGCTTAGAAACAGGCAGACATTTAGAGGTTTAAATGTTATAAAGTATATTAATATAACATTGTTGGTTGTGCAAAGCAGGGGGATGGGTAGTAAAGGTGTTTATCTTTATAAACAATAATAATTTTGGTGTTGAATGTCCCTTTAAGTGAAGGCAGAGCTGTATGTGTGAAGGTAGGAGCCATCACTCTAATATAGGTTAACCCAGCAAACTATCTCTGACTGTTGGTAGATTTATGTAAGTACTTATCTGATTGGCTAGTCTTGCAATTGCTGACTCCTTTTGGCTGGATATTTAGTTACTTTTCCTCAGTTCTTTTCAACTTGCAGCTGAAAGTAGCTGAAGTATAATTGTTCACAGAACAATTAGTCTTGTGAGCTGAAGAAAGTTTGAAGTAAAATATCTTCCCTTTTTACATCGAGATGTTCATGTGATATTTTCTTATCAGCTTTTTACAGTCATGCTGCATCACTTTTAAAGGGTCATGATACCCACATGTTGAAACACTTGAAAGTGGTGCAGCATATCTGTAAAAAGCTGACTAGAAAATATCACCTGAACATCTCTATGTAAAAAAGAAAGATATTTTACCTCAAAATGTCCTAAGTATTCAAGCCCCATTGCAAAGGACTTTAAGCAGCAAATCAGTATGTCTGTCCCGGGACAGGCAAGGGAGTGAGCCTCGTGCACACTCATGTTATTTCCCTATTCAGTTTAAGGTAGTTTACTATAAAATCTCATGAGAGTTAAGTGAAATCTCATGAGATCACAGTAAAAGAGTTCATGACCTCAGCATTGTTGATGCTGATTGGCTGCTGTTAATTTCTTCATTTTTTTTTACCTGCAGCTGGACAGCAGCTGAAATATAACTTTTTACACAGGACATATTTTGGTAAGCTGAGGAAATTTTGAGGTAAAATATCTTCCTTTTTTACATATAGATGCTCAGGTGATATTTTCCTGTCAGCTTTTTACAGTTATACTGCATCAGTTTCAAGTAATTTAGAATATGAGTATTATGTCCCTTTAAGTGATTTTGCAGCTATTAAAGGGAATTGATTGTTTATTGTTTTATTTTATACATAGGGCCTGATTATCTATCAGCTTCTGAGATTCTGTAAGAAATGTTGATAGTACAGCACTATGAAGTGCCCGATGGAATTATCTGCATATTATTATGCAAAACACGTATAACTATAATATAAAAACCCATGTATGAAAATAGAGGTGATTGTAAGACACTATACACTGGGTAACCTGCTTTGTATTGGCTGCAGTATTTAATTTTTAAAGTGTGAGTTTCCCTTTCTTGTGAGCTGCATTACTTTCTATGGGAGATGTCTCGTAACTCGCAAGGAAAGCCCCTTCTTATTGAGAATTTCCTGAGGGCAGTCCCTGCAATTGTCAGCTTGTTTTTTTTTACATTCCATCCTGTGATTTAATCTTACTGTCCTTTGTTGAAAAGCATGCCTAGGTAGGCTTAGAAGCTAAAAACTAGCTGCTGATTGTTGGCTGCCTCTTACTAATGTGCTCAGCTAGTTCCCAGTAGTGCATTGCTGCTCATGCAATAAAGAATACCAAGAGAATTAAGTAAACATTTTTAAAAATGTATTCTCTAACTAAATCATAAAATAAAACATTTGGGTTTTATGTCCCTTTAATATCTTTATCTTCCATATGTACCATATTTTGAGTTGAATGCATTGCCATACTCTTCACATTAATATCTTCAGGTTTACATTAAAAGAAAGCATGTATAGAAAACATTTCTCAGGACAGTTCTTAAAAGGTCTAATTTTACTTTTTTTTCTAAGAAAGTAAAAGACTTTAGACAGTTTTGCTAAACACATCTCTTTATTTCAGGAAGACAGTAAACTCAATAAGAAAATGCCTAGAACCCCCCCCCCCCCTGTTCTATCAGAAGAGCGAATTCATCAGACTAGCGAACGGAAGTGACGTTCCATCAGCTGTCTGATAACAAACCTATACTACGCATGCGCTCCCGATTGTAGTTGCATTCCAAAGCGACAACGTCACATTCACTGTTCTGATATAATAACTCCCCCTATTATACATCCACCCGTAAAGGGACACTGAACCCAAATTTTTTCTTTTGTGATTCAGATAGAGCATGCAATTTGAAGCAACTTTCTAATTTACTCCTATTATCAATTTTTCTTCATTCTCTTGCTATCTTTATTTGAAAAAGAAGGCATCAAAGCTTTTTTTGGGTTCAGACCCCTGGACAGCACTTTTTTATTGGTGGGTGAATTTATCCACCAATCAGCAAGAACAACCGTTGTTCACCAAAAATGGGCCGGCATCTAAACTTACATTCTTGCATTTCAAATAAAGATACCAAGAGAATGAATAACATTTGATAATAGGAGTAAATTAGAAAGTTGCTTTAAATGTCATGCTCTAGCTAAATCACGAAAGAAAAAATTTGGGTTCAGTGTCCGTTTAAATTAAACTGATGTAGCTCCAGAACTGGGCTTATACTATATACTGTATGTACCCTGACATATCGGTTTTGCAGAACATGTGCAATGTGTCACGCCAATAAAGTACTTATCTTTGTACTGGGAGGTGTGGTGCGGAGAACAAGAACGTACAATAGTGACACATTCACCTCCTTTAATCTCATACCCCGCCACATGGCTCTGTGTGTTATACTAAGGAGGTGAATGTGTCACCATTGTCCGTTCTTGTTCTCCGCACCACACCTCCCAGTACAAAGCTAAGTGCTTTATTGGCGTGACACATTGCACATGTTCTGCCAAACTGATATGTCAGGGTACATACAGTATATAGAATAAGTCCAGTTCTGGAGCTACATCAGTTTAATTTCAGGGTGGATGTATGATAGGGGGAGTTGTTCTATCAGAACAGTGAATGTGATGTAGTCCCTGTTCAATGCGACTACAATGAGGAGCGCATGCGTGGTATGGGTTTGTTATCAGACAGCTGACAGAATGTCACTTCCGTTCGCTAGTCTGATGAATTCGCTCTTCTGACAGAACCCCCCCCCCCCCCGTTTGAAACAAGACAAACAACTCTAGGATAAGATAATGCACAACATAATGATCAACTGAGTCCCAATCTTTTAACAGAGGAGCCAGCAAGATATTGTAATAAGACAATACATTTATACATTATTATACTTTCTGGCAGCAATAGGTTTAATTATTTAATTACAAATGCATAGCTGTAAAAGAAAACACTCTCATTAGTTTTAATCTCATTAGTACTGGCAGTGACAGAGTTAAAGAAGAGTTTAGAATTCAAAATTCCCATCCAATACTCGCACAAAACACCACTATCTCTTATTAATATCACCTAGTTGGTTCTTGAACATTTAAATAAAAAGTTTTTGGCATCAAGTCCAAAGAAAAGACATAATTTGGCCGTCTTCATTTATCCGCTAACTACTTTATATAATCACATTATATGTATGTATAAATTGAAAATATCTTCTTTTCTTCTGGATTTTAGTAGAAGCTGCTAGAAAGACTATTATACCTGTAAAGAAGTTACGATATGTTCCTCTGTAGTGCCCAATAAGAAGGGCTAATTTGTAAATATAAATACAATTATGTCATAAACATTTTACACATAATTTAATAAGGCCTGAAGTGTAGAAAGGAATACAGAAGATTGTCCTAAAGTTGTAGAAGGAATATACGTTAAAATACATCACAATCTATGGCCAGTTCAGACAGAATACACTTTATTTAGTGTAAGCCTTTTAAATTAATTGGTCCCTTGTCTTGTTCATTGTGTATATGCAATAAGAAATCCCACATCCGTTCTTTCTATGCCAGCACCTTTTATATTTGGGGAATTGGAAAGGACGTGTTATGGTACTTTGTTAAGTGTATATATTTTAGCCTGATCTGTTTGTATTATTGTGTGTATAGTTGAGCTCTATGCCATTGTTATCCTTCCATTAGAGGTGACAAAGACAAACACTGTGGGGGACTTCAAGAATGCCTGGGATAAGGATATCCTACAAACTAATTAAGCTGACACTTTATAGGACAGGCTTCTTGGGCCTATAGTTTAATAATTTACAATTGGTGTGTTAGGGTTCCCTAGGACTCAAAGACACTGCTTTTAAGTTGTACAGGCGCCACAAGGGGTTTAAATCTTCAAAAGTCTACGTTATGTTTGCTTATTACCTGTAGGGGGAGCTTTTCCTCCCTCCATAGAGTAACTTAACAGCACTTACATGGGGGTCTCATCCACTCATTTTAGCTGCCTGAATAGGGATTGCCCAGGGAATGCAAAGCTCACCAATACAGGACAGAGGCTAACTATTACAAAATAAGAAAGACAGACTTGTAAAAAAAAAAATGTAGTTGAGGGGAAGGGAAAAGTAGGTGATGGAGAGCAGATTTGAGAAAGAAAAGTAGGAAAGAAGAGAGACTAGAAAAATTGGGGACAAAGGAAACTGAGCGAAGACCATTATGGGCAACATTTTGCTTGCTTAGAAGATTGATTGGGAAGTTAAATGAGTTAGGAAGAGACAAGAAGGAGCGGTAGAAGAGGAAGGGAATAATCAGAATTCAGCACTGAAAGGAAAGAGTATGGAAGAGAAGAAAAAAGAGAAAGAAGAGCAAGGTGGAAACAGGAAAAGGTGGGGGATACATGGAAGATTGTGCAGGTAATTATGGAAAGGATGAGGAAGCAGAAGGATAATTGGGAGACAAGAAATTCAGTGGCAAACAATGGTGACAAGGAAATGAAGGAAAGATGTGAGGAAAATAAGCAATAAGGGTAAGGGTGCAGCATATTGTTCTAGAGAGAAGAAGGGGTGTAAGGAATTGGAAACTTTTCATGATTCCATGCACAAATAATAAATCATACAGTTAAAATATTAGCAGATATTAAAGCTTTTTTTTGTTTTTGTTTTCAGAAAAAAAACAAACCTGTTTCTAGGCTAGCTTACAAAAAACTATTTAACTTATGCTCTGTGAAATTGATAATAAGAGTAAATTAAAAGGGGTGTGTGATGCTGTTACGTCATCACGCAACGGAGCACAGCGCAATCACAGAGGCAGGCAAGGAACCGACAGCGGTGGAAAAAGCTGCGCCCGATGCCGACGCTGTGATTCTAAGGCTGACTGCGGAGTCTCCTTTGCGAGGAAGCTGGGGGCAGTGTGGCGAAGTGGCGACCGCACAGGGGCTATCCTCCAGGAGCGCCGTGGGAGATAGGCGGTGCCATGGGTGACCACGCTAGTTGCTGTATACAGTGCTGTATGAAGGGTCTTGCGGCCAGAGTTTCTGTCTGCCGACCAACGCTGGGGCCTGCATGTGGGTGTTCCAGGAGGGGGATTAGGGCACCCACAAGCCACAGCATCTTTAACCCCCTATAATACCCAAACTGAGAAAAGGAAAGAAGAAGGAAAAGAAAGAAGGAACAAAAGGACAAGATTTATTCAATAGCCCAAGGGAACTGAAAGTAAGGAGCTAAAAGAAGGAAGAAGTGAAAGAAGGAGAGGTAGGAATTGTTTACTTATTTGCTCTGTTTTTTTTTTTTGTTGGGGCCTGGAGAAGATTGTTGCTTTTCCCCTCCCCTGTTCCATCCACCCTTGTTACTGAGGACTTGTTGGGTTGAAAATTTTCGTTTTTTGGTTCTAACTGGCTTCTCACGCTCCCCTCCCCCTGCTTGGGGTAGTTAACAGCCTGGGGAATTGTTGGATATGTCAATAAGTATGCATGATTCCCCATCCTGATTTGATATTTTCCTTCTATTCCTACTATAACAAATTCTCTCAAAGGGGCTGACATCTTTTGACAGTGGATACACAAGTAATAAGTGTAAGAAAAATAGCAGTGACACAATATCTGTTGATTTCTATATGAATAAATATCTTACCCAACTAAAAATGTCACCAAAGATAAAACAAATGGAGAAAAAAGCTAATAAACGTGCTAGTATAACCAGTTCCCCGAATAAATCTCTGAGAGAAGATAGGATCCCAGATAGGATCCCAGATACTTCATATGCAGGAGAAATTGCAACTTTAGTATCTGCTTTAATTGGTCCAATATTGGAAGAAATTAACACAAGGCTGGGTAAAATCTTGGAAGAATTGAGAAATCATGCAGAAAGAATAAAAGAAGCAGAACAGAGGATCTCAAATTGTAAAGATGCTCAAAATATACTTCAATTGCAGATGGAAAGCCTGACAAAGCAAAATCTATCTTTACTTACAAAAATTGATGACCTAGAAAATAGGACAAGGCGAAATAATCTGCGCCTAATTGGCATTCCTGAATCCTTATCCTCCCATGAATTAAAGAAATTGGTGGAATACTCTATCCCAGAGATGCTTGGTTTAAACACGGGGGAGAACATCTTTATAACTGAGAGAATACACAGGATGGGAAGAGAAAGGGATCCATCAGCGTTTAATGGTAGAAGACCACGGCCAGTTATAGTGAAGTTTTTAAATTTCCAGGGGAAAAATGAAATTCTGAGAGCCTACAGGAAGCAACAACCTCTGCAATACCAAGGAACAAAGATCCTGCTCTTCCAAGACTTTTCTATTGAGACTTCAACGAAAAGGAAGCAATTCTCACCTATTTGCTCCCGTTTAGTGGCTGAAAATAGATTTTTTGCATTGCTGTATCCAGCTAGGCTTAAGATAAAATCTGGCACTGACTTTTTTTTCTTTGACTCCCCTGAATCAGCCCAGTCTTTCTTGGAGAATGAAGCAAAATAGGGAGAAACTGAATGAGAGTCCTCCCTCCATTTGATACTAGGGCTATGTGTACTTATGTACAAATGTTTCTTTGTTTACTGTGTTGTGTTTTGTTTTGTTTTCTCTCCCACTTATACAGTGAAAACTGTCATGGGGTATTTTTTCCTTTTTTTTTTTTTTTCTTTTTTTCCTCTCTTTTCAAAAACTACCTACTAATGCACACAAATATATATCAAGTGAGCACAAAATTAACAGCATTAGGGTATATGGAAAATATGCTAGATATTTGTTGATACTAGTGTACATAAATTTGTTAAGATATATGAATATTTTGTTTTTTATGGGTCAAAATATGAGATTTTATTATTCACTAATGCACACTAAATTGTATAAGATTGAGAATATGATACTTGAACGCAGAACCACTGTTAAAAAAAAAGGAGAAAAAAGAAAAAGAAGTCTATTACCTTCTTCTTATGTTTAGGGGTGCGTGTAAAAGGTATAGATTTACCATATAACCACTGATATTTATAGATATAATTATGGGGATGATTGAAAGCACGTGGTTAGAACACAAACACTAAATAGTTTATTCTTAAGTGTAGGGGGGTATGTAACTAATATAATTCTGTTTTATGTTTTCAAGGCAACCATTAAACTGCCGTTTAGTATAAACTTTTTTTCTAAAGGGATAAAATTAAGGGAAGGGAAGGGAGAGAGAAGAGGGGAAAGAGAAAAGAAAAATGGGTACAAAGGTTAAACTAAGGTGGTGTAAATATTCTGCATTTTTTTTTTTTTTAATTTATTATTATTATTCCTTCTCTTTTTTCCCGTGTTCCCTCCTCCTCCTGCGTGCCCCACCAGGCTTGATCTCCTGCTCACTCTTTTTTGCTGGGTGGATTGGTTAAAATCTTAACCTGGAATATAGGGGGGATTCACTCCCCAATAAAAAGAAAGGCAGTTATGAACCTTTTGGGAAAAAGGGATTTCGACATAGCTTGCCTACAGGAAACCCACCTATCTGATGTAGAGCACAGGAAGATTAAAGCTAGATGGCTGGGAGAAACTTTATTTTCATCATATACAAGATCTTCCAGAGGGGTTATGGTTCTTTTCCATTCAAGATTAGAATATAAAATTTTAGATAAATCTATAGATAAGGAAGGGAGATACGTAATTATTAGACTCTCTATTCACAATGAAGAATATTTGTTGGTGAATATTTATGGTCCAAATATCCCTGATGAAGGGTTTTGGAATCTAATGGTAAAGAAAATGTTCAAATTTCCGAAAGCTAAAATTTTGATGACAGGGGATTTTAACGTCACCCCGAATTCTTATCTGGATAGAAGGAAAATGGGGAACGATAATACTAAAATCAAAATTAAGTCCACACAATTGAAGTTTGAAAAAAAAATATTTAACCTACTCTATAACTCACTTAGGCCTAGATTTGGAGTTCGGCGGTAAAAGGGCTGTTAACGCTCCGCGGGCTTTTTTCTGGCCGCACCATAAATTTAACTCTGGTATCGAGAGTTAAAACAAATGCTGCGTTAGGCTCCAAAAAAGGAGCGTAGAGCATTTTTACCGCAAATGCAACTCTCGATACCAGAGTTGCTTACGGACGCGGCCGGCCTCAAAAACGTGCTCGTGCACGATTCTCCCATAGGAAACAATGGGACTGTTTGAGCTGAAAAAAAACCTAACACCTGCAAAAAAGCAGCGTTCAGCTCCTAACGCAGCCCCATTGTTTCCTATGGGGAAACTCTTCCTATGTCTGCACCTAACACTCTAACATGTACCCCGAGTCTAAACACCCCTACCCTTACACTTATTAACCCCTAATCTGCCGCCCCCGCTATCGCTGACCCCTGCATATTATTATTAACCCCTAATCTGCCGCTCCGTAAAACGCCGCCACCTACGTTATCCCTATGTACCCCTAATCTGCTACCCCTAACACCGCCGCCCCCTATATTATATTTATTAACCCCTAATCTGCCCCCCACAACGTCGCCGACACCTACCTACACTTATTAACCCCTAATCTGCCGAGTGGACCTGAGCACTACTATAATAAAGTTATTAACCCCTAATCCGCCTCACTAACCCTATCATAAATAGTATTAACCCCTAATCTGCCCTCCCTAACATCGCCGACACCTACCTTCAATTATTAACCCCTAAACTTCCGATCGGAGCTCACCGCTATTCTAATAAATGGATTAACCCCTAAAGCTAAGTCTAACCCTAACACTAACACCCCCCTAAGTTAAATATAATTTTTATCTAACGAAATAAATTAACTCTTATTAAATAACTTATTCCTATTTAAAGCTAAATACTTACCTGTAAAATAAATCCTAATATAGCTACAATATAAATTATAATTATATTATAGCTATTTTAGGATTAATATTTATTTTACAGGCAACTTTGTATTTATTTTAACCAGGTACAATAGCTATTAAATAGTTAAGAACTATTTAATAGTTACCTAGTTAAAATAATAACAAATTTACCTGTAAAATAAATCCTAACCTAAGTTATAATTAAACCTAACACTACCCTATCAATAAAATAATTAAATAAACTACCTACAATTACCTACAATTAACCTAACACTACACTATCAATAAATTAATTAAACACAATTGCTACAAATAAATACAATTAAATAAACTAGCTAAAGTACAAAAAATAAAAAAAGAACTAAGTTACAGAAAATAAAAAAATATTTACAAACATAATAAAAATATTACAACAATTTTAAACTAATTACACCTACTCTAAGCCCCCTAATAAAATAACAAAGCCCCCCAAAATAAAAAATTCCCTACCCTATTCTAAATTAAAAAAGTTACAAGCTCTTTTACCTTACCAGCCCTGAACAGGGCCCTTTGCGGGGCATGCCCCAAGAATTTCAGCTCTTTTGCCTGTAAAAAAAAACATACAATACCCCCCCCAACATTACAACCCACCACCCACATACCCCTAATCTAACCCAAACCCCCCTTAAATAAACCTAACACTAAGCCCCTGAAGATCTTCCTACCTTGTCTTCACCATCCAGGTATCACCGATCCGTCCTGGCTCCAAGATCTTCATCCAACCCAAGCGGGGGTTGGCGATCCATAATCCGGTGCTCCAAAGTCTTCCTCCTATCCGGCAAGAAGAGGACATCCGGACCGGCAAACATCTTCTCCAAGCGGCATCTTCGATCTTCTTCCATCCGGTGCGGAGCGGGTCCATCTTGAAGCAGGCGACGCGGATCCATCCTCTTCTTCCGATGTCTCCCGACTAATGACGGTTCCTTTAAGGGACGTCATCCAAGATGGCGTCCCTCGAATTCCAATTGGCTGATAGGATTCTATCAGCCAATCGGAATTAAGGTAGGAATTTTCTGATTGGCTGATGGAATCAGCAAATCAGAATCAAGTTCAATCCGATTGGCCGATCCCATCAGCCAATCAGATTGAGCTCGCATTCTATTGGCTGATCGGAACAGCCAATAGAATGCGAGCTCAATCTGATTGGCTGATTGGATCAGCCAATCGGATTGAACTTGATTCTGATTGGCTGATTCCATCAGCCAATCAGAAAATTCCTACCTTAATTCCGATCGGCTGATAGAATCCTATCAGCCAATCTGAATTCGAGGGACGCCATCTTGGATGACGTCCCTTAAAGGAACCGTCATTAGTCGGGAGACATCGGAAGAAGAGGATGGATCCGCGTCGCCTGCTTCAAGATGGACCCGCTCCGCACCGGATGGAAGAAGATCGAAGATGCCGCTTGGAGAAGATGTTTGCCGGTCCGGATGTCCTCTTCTTGCCGGATAGGAGGAAGACTTTGGAGCACCGGATTATGGATCGCCAACCCCCGCTTGGGTTGGATGAAGATCTTGGAGCCAGGACGGATCGGTGATACCTGGATGGTGAAGACAAGGTAGGAAGATCTTCAGGGGCTTAGTGTTAGGTTTATTTAAGGGGGGTTTGGGTTAGATTAGGGGTATGTGGGTGGTGGGTTGTAATGTTGGGGGGGGTATTGTATGTTTTTTTTTACAGGCAAAAGAGCTGAAATTCTTGGGGCATGCCCCGCAAAGGGCCCTGTTCAGGGCTGGTAAGGTAAAAGAGCTTGTAACTTTTTTAATTTAGAATAGGGTAGGGAATTTTTTATTTTGGGGGGCTTTGTTATTTTATTAGGGGGCTTAGAGTAGGTGTAATTAGTTTAAAATTGTTGTAATATTTTTATTATGTTTGTAAATATTTTTTTATTTTCTGTAACTTAGTTCTTTTTTTATTTTTTGTACTTTAGCTAGTTTATTTAATTGTATTTATTTGTAGCAATTGTGTTTAATTAATTTATTGATAGTGTAGTGTTAGGTTAATTGTAGGTAATTGTAGGTAGTTTATTTAATTATTTTATTGATAGGGTAGTGTTAGGTTTAATTATAACTTAGGTTAGGATTTATTTTACAGGTAAATTTGTTATTATTTTAACTAGGTAACTATTAAATAGCTATTGTACCTGGTTAAAATAAATACAAAGTTGCCTGTAAAATAAATATTAATCCTAAAATAGCTATAATATAATTATAATTTATATTGTAGCTATATTAGGATTTATTTTACAGGTAAGTATTTAGCTTTAAATAGGAATAAGTTATTTAATAAGAGTTAATTAATTTCGTTAGATGTAAATTATATTTAACTTAGGGGGGTGTTAGGGTTAGACTTAGCTTTAGGGGTTAATCCATTTATTAGAATAGCGGTGAGCTCCGATCGGAAGTTTAGGGGTTAATAATTGAAGGTAGGTGTCGGCGATGTTAGGGAGGGCAGATTAGGGGTTAATACTATTTATGATAGGGTTAGTGAGGCAGGTTAGGGATTAATATCTTTATTACAGTAGCGCTCAGGTCCGCTCGGCAGATTAGGGGTTAATAAGTGTAGGCAGGTGTCGGCGACGTTGAGGGGGGCAGATTAGGGGTTAATAAATATAATATAGGGGTCGGCGATGTTAGGGGCAGCAGATTAGGGGTACATAGGGATAACGTAGGTGGCGGCGATTTGCGGTCGGAAGATTAGGGGTTAATTATTGTAAGTAGCTGGCGGCGACGTTGTGGGGGGCAGGTTAGGGGTGAATAAATATAATACAGGGGTCGGCGGGGTTAGGGGCAGCAGATTAGGGGTACATAAATATAACGTAGGTGGCGGTCGGCAGATTAGGGGTTAAAAATTTTAATCGAGTGGCGGCGGTGTGGGGGGACCTCGGTTTAGGGGTACATAGGTAGTTTATGGGTGTTAGTGTACTTTAGGGTACAGTAGTTAAGAGCTTTATAAACCGGCGTTAGCCAGAAAGCTCTTAACTCCTGCTTTTTTCAGGCGGCTGGAATTTTGTCGTTAGAGCTCTAACGCTCACTTCAGAAACGACTCTAAATACCAGCGTTAGAAAGATCCCATTGAAAATATAGGCTACGCAAATGGCGTAGGGGGATCTGCGGTATGGAAAAGTCGCGGCTGTAAAGTGAGCGTTAGACCCTTTAATCACTGACTCCAAATACCAGCGGGCGGCCAAAACCAGCGTTAGGAGCCTCTAACGCTGGTTTTGACGGCTACCGCCGAACTCCAAATCTAGGCCTTAATCTGGTAGATATTTGGAGGATGTTAAACCCCAATAGCTTAGAATACACATGCTGCTCCAAGTCCCATAATACGCTTTCGAGATTGGACCTTTTCCTAATCTCAGACCTTTTGGTACCAAGGATCGAGAAATGCATTATTGGGGATTTTAGTTTGTCAGATCATGCTCCAGTTATTATGGGCTATTATAACGAAAAGGAAATTTTCGTATAATTCTTTCTTTTTTCCGGTTTACCTGCGAGACTCTATTGACTTTAGAACCTTCCTAGCCAAAACTTGGGAAGATTTTAGAACATTCAATAGTCACTGCAGGGATAATATTCAGCTTTTTTGGGAAACAGCGAAAGCTTACCTAAGAGGGGAAATAGCCAGCTATGTGGCGAAAGCAAAGAAGGAGAAGGCGAGAAGAGATAAGGCCCTCTCAGATAAAGTGAGGGAATGTTATATTAAACTCCTGGAAAGACGCTGTAAGGTAAATACTGAGAATTACTTTCAGGCCAAGAAAGAAAGAGAGACATTTCTTTTGGGAGAAGCACAGGTACTCCTGTATAAAAACAGTGCGAGATTTGCAAAATTCGGTAACAAAGTAGGTAAATTTATGGCTTCAATGTTCAAAAGACAATCCAGGAAGAAACCAATAGCAGCAATAAAGGTAAAAGTACAATTAGTTACAGAACAAGAGCAGATTTCACATCTTTTCCATGCTTTTTACTCTGATCTTTATTCATCTCAACATCCGGATGCAGATATTATTAAAAAATTTCTGGATGGGATTTGCTTGCCCACAATTCCATCAGAAAATTGTGATCTTTTGAACCAGCCAATAACAGAAAATGAGATCTATAAAATTATTGGCTCAATGGCGAGAGGGAAAGCTCCAGGCCCGGATTGCTTACCTATTGAGCTCTATCAAATACTGCGACTGGAGATAGGGCCAGTACTTCTCGAGTTATACAATGAATACTTTGGAACAGAATCTAAGATCTCCGAGAATTTTAAGAGGGCTAATATAATTTTGATTCCAAAGGCCAATAAGGATCCAACAGATATGACCTCGTATAGACCTATTTCGCTATTAGGACTAGATTATAAAATTTTGATGAAAATCATTGCGGAGAGGATGAAACCTTTAATGCCGACGATTATCCACCAAGACCAGGCAGGGTTTATTATAGGAAGAGCATCTGAGATGAACATAAGGAAATTTTTACAGGTAATATGTCAATATGGGGGGGATCGCTCTGCCCTGCCGGAGGCCTTCCTGCTATCCTTGGATGCAGAGAAGGCCTTCAACAGGGTGGAGTGGCCCTTCTTGATCCAAGTTTTGGAGAGATTTGGCTTTAAGGGATACTTTAAGGACTTTATTGATAAGATCTATACAAATATTAAGGCTTCCATTTTGATTAATGACTCTATGTCAGATCCTTTTATTTTGACAAGAGGCACCCGTCAGGGTTGCCCGATGTCACCATTATTATTTGACCTTATAATGGAACCCCTGGCTATTAAACTAAGAGACTTATTGATCGGAATCAGTATAGGACAAACAAAACTTAAAACCGCCTTGTTTGCTGACGACCTCTTGTTATTTGTTGCCGAACCAAAAAGACAAATCAGCGCGATTATGGGGTTGCTTGAATAGTATGGTGAGGTTTCGAGCTACAGAACAAACTTCTCAAAATCAAAAATTCTGTGGCTTAAAGAGAACCCTGGGGAACTACAAACTTTTCAATTTATAGAAACTAAAACTCTGGAATATCTGGGCTTAAAAATTTCAGCTAATACAACAGACTGGTATAAAGACAATTTTGGTACAATACTAGGGGACAGTAGAAATAAATTAAAATTGTGGGCATCACTTCCGGTATCGCTGTCGGGAAAAATTTCCCTTTTTAAGATGTTTATTATTCCTAAGATTCTATACACGTTAAGGATGCTTCCTTTTTTGATAGATAGAAATGATTTAAATCGTTTTAACCAATCATTAAGGCTGTTCTTATGGAGTGGGAGAAAACCAAGGTTGAAACTAACTAAATTATATCAGCCCTATAATAAAGGGGGCCTGGCGCTTCCTAATTTAGAGCGCTACAACCAGGCGGCAATTCTACGCTTCCCTCTTGATTGGCTAACAAGGTCTTTCTTATACTCCGAAGAGTCCATAGAAAATCAAGCTTGTCTGCCGCTATCTTTAACTTATGTACTCTGTGCCACAAATAGAGAGCTAGGCAAGAGCTTTCTGTCACACCCTTTGTATAGGGATATAATAAAAGTATGGAGAAATCTGTCTGCCAGCATTGGTGTGAGCCAAAATATCTCAAAATGGATGCCGATAAGCGGCAATCCTCATTTCCCCCTAGGTAAATCTGATATCTTTAAGAAATGGTCACCAGAGAGACCATTAGTAGTGAATGACTTTTATAACTACACCACAAATAAAGTGTGTACATTCGATAGGTTCCAAGAAAAATTTCCTGAAGTACAAAAGAAACATATGTTTTATTTTCTACAAGTTAAAGGTTATATCCTCAAACTGACCAAGATAGCTCCTCAACTATGGAAAAATCATCCTTTAATTGATGTTGCTAAAGTTAGAAAAGGTCTGTTATCTTTTATATATAAACTATTGCTGTCCTTAGATGAAAACTCAGCATTAACAGAACTGGTATCTTAATGGACAGCAGCGGTTGATTCTTCCAATCTGGAAAAAAAACTATTGAAAAGCTTAATTACCACCCAAAAGCTACTCCCTTCATCTTATCATAGAGAAATTCAATTCAGACTACTACATAGGGATTATCTTATTCCACGTAGAGTGGCAAATTGGAATACAAATGTGCTTAATTGCTGTTCTAAATGTCACTTGGTCGATCCAGATCTAATTCATTTGATATGGAACGGCCCGAAATTAAATCAATTCTGGAAGAAACTAGAATTTTTTTTCTTTACTATACTTAAAAGGAAAATCTACTTAACTAAGGAATCTAATTTTTTTTTTAGATCCCACTCTTCATGGGATAGAGATATTAATTTTCTGGTGGTAGCATTAACAATTGCTAGAACACTTATTTTTAGATACTGGATTATAGATAAAGTTCCGTCAATAACGGAAGTAAGGAAATTACTATTAGATGCAGTAATTAAAGCGGCTTATGATGTTAAAATAGGAGGGAATTCAGGGGAAAGGTTCTGTAACACCTGGAAGCTTTTTGTTTGCTCTCAGGGCAATGATTTTACACAGCGAATAGAACAAATTATAAACATTAAGCTAAACTAGGTCTAGTGCCCGGTTTAGTTGGAGAGAGGGACACGTGCGGAATTAGAGAAGGTCTTATAATATTTATAATATTATATCTTTTTTTTTTTTTTTTTGTTTGTTTGTTTGTTTTTTGTTTGTTGGTTTTGTCCAAATGGATCTTATAAGAGGGCTAAAGTATTGTGCATATGAGGAGTTGGTATGTAATTGATGCTAGTATACTTTTTTTTGCTGTTTCCTTCTGCCTTTCTGTATTGTTTTTTTTTGTCTTGATGTACAGAAATCTACTGAATATATGCAACATGTTTTATATATATTGTTATACTAAATAAAAATTTAAATAAAAAAACAAAAAACAACAAAAAAAACTTATGCTCTGTACTGTGGCCTTAGAACTATGAGAAACTAACTTTTATTATGACTAATTAACATATGTTTATCATACACTGGCAGGGATAATTGCTACGTCACTGCTTGTTCAATATATTGCTCACAGTCTTTAAAATAAACAAAAAAAAAATAGATTGGGCTGTTTTACTGTTTATGTACAGCTTTATGTGTGAAGAAAGGAGGGGGGGGGGGTCATAGGTGTGAGCATGAAGCAGATAACTCTCTCTGACACAGAACAACAGAACTGAAGCAAGAGAGACAGAGAGTTGGATGAAGAACTGAAGTATAAAGCAGTTGATTAGTTCAGAACTGGGAGCAGATTGCAAACTAGAATGACATAATGTAGATGTTCATTGGTCTCCCTAATGTATACTCATTGCTTTGTTTTATTATTTATTATTATTATTTATTTAGTGCAGCACAATTCCCTAACACTGGGTACAAAAGTAGGGCTATACAATGACAAAGATTTTTGACAAGATACAAATACATAACAGACTGAACTAAACTAGTACAGGAAGAGAAGAGCTTACAGTCTACCTGTTGAGGATGCATAGATATAAGCTTTGGGGTTGCTTCTTATGTGAATTGTAGTTGCAGCAGTTCAAGATTTATTTTGGTTAGAAAGACAGAGACGAGATGGTAAAACCTCTCTGAATAGGAGAGTTTTCAAAGAGCGCCTGAAACTATACAAGGTTAGAGAAAGTCTGATGGAGAAGGGTAGAGGATTTCAGAGGAAAGGAGCAGTGAATGAGAAGTCTGGGAGGCGAAATAGAGAAGTATACTTAATAGGAATGCAGAGATGTATGTCAAAGGAGATTGAAGAGGGTAGGTCGGGGAGTATTTGCAGATCAGTGAGAGAATATAGCTGGGAGTGAGGCTGTTGAATGCTTTATTAGGTAAGGGTTAATATTTTGAATTGTATTCTAAAGTGTATGGGGAGCTAGTGTAGGGACTGGCAGAGCATGCCAGCTGATTTAGATCGGCAACTTAGGTGGATGAGTCTAGCCGAAGCATTCATGATAGATTGGAGAAGGTGTTTGGGAAGGCCATTTAGGTTTAGGTTGCAATATTCAATATGTGACAAAATGAGGGAATAAATTAATATTTTTTAAGTTTTTTGAGTAAGGAAAGGCTGATTTCTGTAAATAATGCATAGGTGTGCACAGCAGGATTTGGTAAGCGCTTGTATATTTGGGGGCATATTTGTGATTGTGCGAGTGGACATGATCCGATATAGTGGATCATGTCCGCTGCACATCGATAAATGCTGACAGCATACGCTCTCAGCATTTATCATTGCACCAGCAGTTCTTGTGAACTTCTGGTGCAATTCCGGCCCCTGCAGATTCGCGGCTAGCAGGAGGTGTCAATCAACCCGATCGTATTCGATCGGTTGATTTCTGGCGATTTCTGTCCACGGCCTCAGAACAGGCGGAAAGGTTATAGAGCAGCAGTCTTTAGACCGCTGCTTCATAACTTCTGTTTCCAGCGAGCCTTCAACACGGGGCATCAAGCTCCGTACGGAGCTTGATAAATATGCCCCTGGGAGTGAATGTGAGTTCAGAGTCAGGTTTGACACCAAGACAGCAGACCTGGGCTGAGCTTCAACTGTAAGAGAAATGTTTTAGTATAAGCTTTCAATAAAAAGTAATCAGATTTCACAGCATTCTGGTGTTCTCCATTTTTTAGCCATGAAAGGTTCTCTTGATGCTCTCTCTGGCCCAAAACAAGTGGTGATATAGGGAACTGAAGTTTAAAATAGAAGAAAAGTTGCATAGGTAGACAAATGAGTAGAGTGCATAAAATGTGACATAGATATGAAGAAGAGGTGGGAGATACAATACAGACAGGGCATTGATAGAAGGAACAGAGCAGCTGAGGGTGCAGGAGAGCGGAAGAGTGGAGAATTAGGAAGATTAAGATGAAAGAGTGGAATTAAAATATAGGGCCCCATATACTAAAGCTGGTGCAGACAAGGTTCTCGACTTAAGAACCTGTCTGCTCAGCTTTGCGGCGTACAGGCAGCAGACACTGTATGTTCGCTGCCGGTATGTATCATTACACACACACAGTTAGTGTGAAATGCTGCCCCCTTTTCTCGTGTGAGAGATGGGCCCTTCAATCACCCCAGAAGAACATGTTCGGGGGGGGGGGGAGAATTCTATCCACCAATTGAGACCATTAAGAGGATGTTTCTGAGAGAAAGAGTTCCAGAACAATGACTACAAGAACCCCCCCCCCCCCGGCTCTCACACCTCTTTCTTTAATCCTCTGAGAAAAGCCAATACTCAGCTCTGCACTACAAACCTCCGCAATACCGCTATTTCTTAAATCAGTGATCCTAAAATAATTTCTGTAGAAGTCTATAAAAATAAGCAACCATAAAGTCATGTGGCTTGCACTGGTTAACACAGAGTGTATGGAAGAAGAGAGCAAAATATATTTTATCACTGGTTCTCAAACCTTTTTTATTCAAGCCCTGCTTATAGAATTCAGTCATCGAGCTTCTGCCAGCTGTGTACATGTTGAATTTTTACAACCTTTTTATGTAAAGCAGAACCAATCAGAGGATGTACATGGATTTATTCTACTAGGTGAATTTGGAGAGAAATAATTGGTGAGCTTCTTTCTATTTGTGTGTTTACTAGAGTTTGGAGTTTTAGGGGTTAGGAGGTAGAACAAATTAAAAAAAAATGTCCAGCAACTCAATTCAAATGACCTTAGTTTTTTTTTAATTCAGTGGCTGGACTGCTGTGAATACTGGCTCTGGTAAGCCTGTCTGTGCTGGCTCATCTCAATTACTGTTTTGCTTTGCTAGGTTAGGAGTAGAACGTCATGGTCCCAGGGGTTAGAAAGTATATGGTATGGTCTGGACATCCCAGTGGTGGTGTTGTAAAAATCAGTGCCAGGACATAAATTCAACAAACAGGGACAATGGGACTTGGCATTCTCATGTAACATTAAAATGCTATAATTTTTAAAATTATTTTAGAAATGCTTGTTGCTAACTATGGGTCCATTCCAATCGGACAAAATTCCCTTGTGAAGTGCATCTTGTGGCTTTTTGGAGTTCTCAGACTCATAACAAAATGAATCATGTTAACTATGTTATAATCCATTGGCTTACACTTGTATTTGAGCCATGAATACACCCCCTATACTTTGCAAGAGGATAATCTGAAACTGGTAATTAAATCGATAAAACAAAGATTTTTCAGAAGCCTTCAAAGGAGTTTTGGACTTTTCAAATTCAACATCTTAAGCTGTTGTCTCTTTTGTGTGGCATTTAAAGGAACATTAAACACTTTGAGATGGTAATATATAATGAGAAATGCTATATATATATAACAAAACTCTGCAATATACTTTCATCATTTATTTTGTTCCCTTTCCCTGTAATTTCATTATGAAATTGTGAGCTTTTATAGTTCCTGAATGGAAGTGCAGAACACGGTTATATTCTACAAAGCCAATGGCTGCACACGCTAGTGACCTATTTATAGCTGTCCCTAATTGGCCACAGCAGAGAAAGTAACCTAAGTTACAACATGGCAGCTCGCATTTTTTTTATAGACACTAAAACTTTACACTTATTTTGTCACTAAACAGCTAATGAAACTTTGAAAAATACATCTACATTTTATAATCAGACTAATCTTTTCTTTGAATGCATCACTCAATCTAGCATTTATTTAGGGCCAGATTACAAGTGGAGGGCTAATTAACGCTCCCGCTCAAGTGCTAGAAGTTCGGCTTTTTGCGCTCGTCAGGATGCGCTCATATTACGAGTTGAAAGTAAAAAAACAACCCAACCTCGCGGAAACCCGATTGCAAAATTTTATGTGCGCTAACCCGACATGAAAATATGAATATTTCACATTCCAATGTTCGTCACATAACAGAATATGTACTATTTTTTCATAAATACATATTTCTACATATAGCTAATGGTATTTTGGTACCATATATATCTATATATATAGATGATTATATATAGGTATAGTTATGTAGAGATATCTATTAAGAAATACTTAGAACATAATCTGCTATGTGCAGAACATTGGATTGTGAAATATTTACAGTAAATACTTAGTTAAAACCTTTATTAAACATGAATATTGCATAAATATGTTTTAACATGTTCTCATCTACTTAACTACAAACGGCTCCATTGCACTTCTATATATGTCGATATATGTGTACATATGTATTTATGTGTTTATATGTGTATATATGTCTGTAAATATATATATACACATATAAATACATATGTAGACACACACATGTATATATATATATATATATATATATATATACATACATACATACACATTTTTAAAGGTGTTTATGTATCTATCTCTATGTTAAAGCCCTTTGCCTCATATATTTGAGTCCATATAACGTTTTTGTGCAAAATTTATTTTGTAATAATTTTCATTAGATGGTGTTATTATGAGTGTAACTGTACTTTGTAATGTTTTTTATGTGTTTTGTGCAACTTTTAGGTTTCACATAACAGTTAACCAGAGCTCTGAAGTCACAGTAATCATTCTAGCGTAGATCGCGATTGCACTCAAGCGATAACATTTACTTTCAACTTGTAATACCAGCAGTAAATCCCTAATTGCTCGGGAGGAAACGTTTGTGCTATACTCGTAATCTGGTCCTTAGTTTTTTAATGTCCCTTTAATGGCTGTTTGCACGGCTACTTTTCAGTGGGATGTAGTGGTCTAAATTGAAATGTGCCATGAGTGCATTTTATTTTTGGAATAGATGCCTTTTTGCAATATATTTGTTTCTGTGTCATATGTTCACATGCTGTGTGCCCATGCACTAGCTTTCAAACTCTGTGTCAGCAGTAGCTTCTATGATGCTGTGTCAAGCTGCTTCCCTGTTTGGAAAAAGATGAGTATGGCATTCCTGAAACAGTAACATCCTTTATTTAAGAGCATACCTAGGTAGGGTCAGAAGCATGCACTATATGAAGCACTTTATGGCAGTCGATTTACAATAAAACTGCCATCTAGCACTAAAATGTGTATAGCAACTACTGCCATATACACATGCCGGAGCCTATCCATATCCTTTACGCCACTAGTTTTCAAACCTGTCCTCAGGCCTCTCTAACAGGTCACATTTTGAGGATATCTGAACTGGAGCACAGGTGAAATAACATAAATTATGCTTACCTGATCATTTCCTTTTCTTCCATGGGAAAGAGTCCACAGCCGCATTCATTACTTATGGGAAATAAGAACCTGGCCACTAGGAGGAGGCAAAGACCCATTATCAGGTAAGCATAATTTATGTTTTTCTTACTAATGGGAAAGAGTCCACAGCCGCATTCATTACTTATGGGAAATTTATACCCAAGCCAAAGAGGACACAGAATGCTAAGACGGGAGGGTAAGAGGCAGACCATTGAAGGCACCCACCGAAAAACATATTCCCAGAAAATAAAGTCCCGTTTCGTCCGAAAACCGGGTACAACCTCATTGAAAGAAAAAAACGACCCCATGGACGCAAAACCACCGACAGTCCAAAGTACCTAGACAGTTATCACGAGTAGAAGCAATCGAGCCACAGGCCCTGAGGACTCACCTGAACATATGTCAGTGTAGAAAAAGACAGTAGCAGAAAACAGGAAATGACCAGAGAGAACAAAGGATCCCAAGGACCGGCAGACGCAGAAACCGCTACACAGCGTGGACGAGCGTCACCACCGATCAAGATCACGAAGGGAACATCCCTTACCACAGTCAAGACCCACACCCAGTCCACAATAGACTGAGGATGCCTCACAAGCTAGGAAGAACTTACACAGTCGAGGAACGATCGAGAAAAAACGACCATGCTGAAAGCGTGAGAGAGGAAACACAGCTACTACCCGAAGGAACACAAAACATCACACTCCTTCTCAACCCAGACTGTGTAGACCAAAACAACACTGCTAGAGGCCGCAGAGCAGCCGAAACTCAATCTTCTTGACAACCAAAGAATCCCTAAGGATCCCACTCTCCCAGAGGGAGTAAGAGACTCCTCTTTAAAGGAGCTTTGCCTGGGTTCAAACCCACAACCTTCTGATTCAAGATCAGTGGAGCCAACCACTAAGCTACATATCCCTTGGGTACCACCCAAAAGGGATGGAGAAAAAACAACCAGGCACACGTTGAAGAAAAAGCGACCAGAACTCAGGGATCAGTCCCACAAACCGAAGAAAACACGTAATCCCAAAGAGAAATCTCACAAGGCAACATAAACGTATGTAAACCAGATGGAAACAAACCTTGATCTTAAGGACTATAAGATGGCTAGATCTAAGTCGAGCATCCAAGCTGACAGAATGGATCCTCCGAAAAAAACACTAAGGAACAACGACCCTTCTTTTTAGGGGAACCAGAATCCCCCCTATGAAAGGACTGAGAGAACGTGTCCCCAAGACACCTAAACCATGTACCGATGAGTGTACAGGCCCCAAAGGGCAGAGTAGCAGCAGAGCCAAACAAAACAACCCCTGTCAGGGGAGTCTACCACAGGCCATAGGAGAAAGTCAAGACAGACCACCCAGAGCCCAACACAAAAAATAAGCTATATGAGCGACAGGCTCTCAAGCCCCCACAACACCAGCAGCAAAGCAAATTAACGTGCAACAATCATGTGCCAAGTAAAGTTCTGCAAATGCGGGACAAAAAAGAAGGAAAAGGGCAAACATTGTAGAGTCAAATCCTAGACCTAATTAAGACAATAGGGAAAAAAAAACGAAGAAAAGAAGGCCCAGAAGCCCGTCCCCGGGTACCTAATCCGCCAACAATTCCAAACTCCCCAAGGAGAACAATGGAAACCAGCCTGACCCAGCCCCTAACACCCAAGGGGATAACAGGGACTTAAGGAGAGAAGCCGACACTTGGACAGACTGAACCCTAGCCTCCCCTCTCAGACCTACAATGAGATCCAAGAGAAGGGGTCAGATTCCAGTAGTCAGGACACGGGGCCACACGCCCCAAACCTGCCCAACAAACTGGCAGACTAACTCGTTGAGGAAAAGAAAGACCTTGAACAGCAAGCACACCTCGGTTCCTGACCCCTAAGGGACGGGAGAAACAACCAAAACACCAGTGGCAACCCCGGAGAACCAAGGGTGAGCTGCAACCTCCAAGATCCCATCAAAGCATCAAAAGCTCCCAGAAGCGGAGGTAGTAGCAACTAGCCACCTCAGCAGGACCAGACCTATACTAGCCATCCGACGGCACCTAGTCTCTAGGAGAAGCACCAAGGGTGGCCCAAAAGGACCAGAACCCACACAGCAGCAAGGACCGCACCCCTCAGGACGGGAATGCGAAGGGATGCGGTGGGACCCCACTGGCCCATGTCACTGGAGCAGACTGACACGGCCAGCCAAAGCGCTCCTTACATCCAGACCCGAAGGTTGCGAGGAAAACTGTAGTTTATAAAAACAAACAACAAAAACAAGTGAACCAGTAGGTCCCGCCGGACCAGCCAGGCACAACATGCATCAATAACAATTAACAGTGCACACACCAACTCCAGGTGAAAACCCGGGAACGACTTCTTTGGAAGAACTAAAACCAAGCAATCCCAGAATTCCCTTAGGAAAAGAATATAAAGTAAATAAATCCAACTCGGATAAAAGAAACAAGGGCGCCTGAAGGCATCCGCCCAGAAGGAACTACAGGGAGTGCAGAATTATTAGGCAAATGAGTATTTTGACCACATCATCCTCTTTATGCATGTTGTCTTACTCCAAGCTGTATAGACTCGAAAGCCTACTACCAATTAAGCATATTAGGTGATGTGCATCTCTGTAATGAGAAGGGGTGTGGTCTAATGATATCAACACCCTATATCAGGTGTGCATAATTATTAGGCAACTTCCTTTCCTTTGGCAAAATGGGTCAAAAGAAGGACTTGACAGGCTCAGAAAAGTCAAAAATAGTGAGATATCTTGCAGAGGGATGCAGCACTCTTAAAATTGCAAAGCTTCTGAAGTGTGATCATCGAACAATCAAGCGTTTCATTCAAAATAGTCAACAGGGTCGCAAGAAGCGTGTGGAAAAACCAAGGCGCAAAATAACTGCCCATGAACTGAGAAAAGTCAAGCGTGCAGCTGCCAAGATGCCACTTGCCACCAGTTTGGCCATATTTCAGAGCTGCAACATCACTGGAGTGCCCAAAAGCACAAGGTGTGCAATACTCAGAGACATGGCCAAGGTAAGAAAGGCTGAAAGACGACCACCACTGAACAAGACACACAAGCTGAAACGTCAAGACTGGGCCAAGAAATATCTCAAGACTGATTTTTCTAAGGTTTTATGGACTGATGAAATGAGAGTGAGTCTTGATGGGCCAGATGGATGGGCCCGTGGCTGATTTGGTAAAGGGCAGAGAGCTCCAGTCCGACTCAGACGCCAGCAAGGTGGAGGTGGAGTACTGGTTTGGGCTGGTATCATCAAAGATGAGCTTGTGGGGCCTTTTCGGGTTGAGGATGGAGTCAAGCTCAACTCCCAGTCCTACTGCCAGTTTCTGGAAGACACCTTCTTCAAGCAGTGGTACAGGAAGAAGTCTGCATCCTTCAAGAAAAACATGATTTTCATGCAGGACAATGCTCCATCACACGCGTCCAAGTACTCCACAGCGTGGCTGGCAAGAAAGGGTATAAAAGAAGAAAATCTAATGACATGGCCTCCTTGTTCACCTGATCTGAACCCCATTGAGAACCTGTGGTCCATCATCAAATGTGAGATTTACAAGGAGGGAAAACAGTACCCCTCTCTGAACAGTGTCTGGGAGGCTGTGGTTGCTGCTGCACGCAATGTTGATGGTGAACAGATCAAAACACTGACAGAATCCATGGATGGCAGGCTTTTGAGTGTCCTTGCAAAGAAAGGTGGCTATATTGGTCACTGATTTGTTTTTGTTTTGTTTTTGAATGTCAGAAATGTATATTTGTGAATGTTGAGATGTTATATTGGTTTCACTGGTAAAAATAAATAAATTGAAATTGGTATATATTTGTTTTTTTTTAAGTTGCCTAATAATTATGCACAGTAATAGTCACCTGCACACACAGATATCCCCCTAAAATAGCTATAACTAAAAACAAACTAAAAACTACTTCCAAAACTATTCAGCTTTGATATTAATGAGTTTTTTGGGTTCATTGAGAACATGGTTGTTGTTCAATAATAAAATTAATCCTCAAAAATACAACTTGCCTAATAATTCTGCACTCCCTGTATGTCTCCACAGGACCTGCCAAACAGAGACTGGAACCTTCAGAAAAAAAGGCTGGGTAAGCTCAAAGTGGACCAACCGGAGATAAGATTATCCCCATTAATCTTTACCAAAGAACCATGCGAGAACTGAGAAGTCCCCGGACGATAAAGTAAAGGATCCCTCAATAGATCAAAAAGACGTTGTAGTAGGACACGCAGTCGCACAATCCTATAACAAAAAGAACAACAAGGGGGCACAATCATCCCCAGGGGGAACACTATAGTGCCATTCACAGTCTGAACAACCGGGATAGGCAGACAGGCACATAACTGCAAGGAAACCCCCGGGGTCTTGCAGATGAATCAGAGCCAATAAAATATTAAAACGAAAATGTCCCGCCATCTCCGGGGGAAACAATCCACCCTGCGCGAAGGAGACATCAATGTCAGGGGCACCTGCGAAAACAAAAGGAGCGTGCAATTGGGAAGGCACCTCCTGAGGAACAGAGCTCCCAGAGGCCGATGGCTCAGCAGACCCAAGGTCCCCTGAGCCTGAGGGACCCGGCAAACCATGCACGCACAATAGACAAGAGTGGTAGACTTGTGACAACAGGTCAAATGACAATCCTAGTCTGCGGATGACTCATAATCTGATAAGACTATAGTCCCGGCATCAGAATCCTCCATGGCTAGGACTAATATAAACGCACAATCTTGGAAATAATTGACTGGCACCTGACCCACAATGGCTGGGGCACTCACCACCTCCTATGACCAGACCTCAGTGGAGCAGACTCTTTCCTCTGTCGCCACTCGGTCAGGAATGCGGAAGGGGAAGAAACCCCAAAAAGCGTGCCACCAAAAGGCGGCAAAACTAGGCCCAATGAAAGGATAAGCAAGTCTAAACCAACAGGCAAATATTCATAACCCGAAGGTTTTTAGTCCTAGGCCACGCAGTCACAAGTCCAGAAAAGGCCACTATGCACCGCATAGAGTAATGCTTCATGTCTCAGCCTCAGAGCCCGTACACATATACCCAATGCAGGTTGAGTCACATAAGAAACATGATAAGAGACCCCTTCCCCTTTCACTAATCTACCCTAAGGAGGAAATATCCCATGATTTCATGATCTGTACTGAAGGTGCCTCAGCGAGGCCCATACTATACTGTCATAATAAATCACATTACAGACAATGAAATGAAACAATCTTACCGGAATCTACGCCATGGAACAGGAACACGGCCCTTCAAGTGTGACGAATAGTAGCAGCGCCTCCATCATGGTCTCGAGAGAAGATAGCAGGTAGCGAAGCGAAGTTCGACAACGCCAAGTGCTGAAAGGAGCCGTTCTAAGCAGTCAGGATGGTGTCGCAGGGGAAGCTCCCACTGCATCTCCGAATTCTAACTATCGCCCAGACCCTCCACGAGAGGCTAACAGGACTAATTAAAACTCCTGTCCCATGACGAAGGGTAGCACCCTCTATAAGAGACATATTAACAATAAATAAAAGTATAACAAATAGAAAAATAAGAAAAAACTTCTGACACTACTCTGCCAACCTCCTGGGACGAAAGGCAAAGAATGACTGGGGGATGAGGGGAGTGGGAGGAGTATTTAAGCCTTTGGCTGGTGGGTCTTTGCCTCCTCCTGGTGGCCAGGTTCTTATTTCCCATAAGTAATGAATGCGGCTGTGGACTCTTTCCCATTAGGAAGAAAAATCAGCTGATTAGTAAGCATGGTTATTTTACCTGCTCTCATCCAAGGTAATCCTGAAAACCTGGACCGTTGGGGATAGGGTTGCCACCCGTACAGTACATTTATAAGTTACACATGCTGCAGGGTGTGCAGGGAGGAATATGAATAGTGCTGTCCAGAAACACAATACATGTTCCTCCCTGCATATCCTGTAGCATGTGTAACTCATAAGTGTCCAGGAAAACATGAACAAGGTGGCAACCCTAGTTGGGGAGGCCTGAGGACAGGTTTGAAAACCAGTGCTTTAAGCAAATGATACCAAGAAAACAAAGTCAGTTTAATAATAGATTACATTTTTTTTATTATAAATTGTACACTGAGGCAGGAAAACAACTTGGCTTCATGTCCCTTTTAACTATGTATTTATCCTATTTTGGGAGTTACAAATAGTTTCTGATAAGAATTTCTGTAACTTATAGCATTGTATTATTGCATTAGACTGACCTTATTAAAGTGATACTGAACTCAATTTTTTCTTTCATTTCTTTCATTCAGATAGAGCATGCAATTTTAAGAAACTTTCTAATTTACTCCTATTACCTAGTTTTCTTTGTTCTCTTGGTATCTTTATTTAAAAAAGCGAGAATGTAAGCTTACAAGCTGGCTCATTTTTGGTTCAGTACACTGGATAGCGCTTGCTGATTGGTGACTTCATTTAGCCACCAATCAGCAACTGCTACCCAGTTGCTGAACCAAATATGGGCCAGCTCGTAAGCTTAAATTCCTGCTTTTTCAAATAAAGATACCAAAAGAATGAAGAAAATTTGGGTTCAGTATCCATTTAACTCCCACTTTGATACTACTCCACAAATTGTGGGCGGGTTGGAAGCTATGGTATCGCAGTATGCTGTGTGTATCTCAGAAATCTGTTTGTACATCAGTGTGTATCTGTTAGTCTGGCAGCTACATATAATGCAAGCTTATTATAACATTTGTTAGACATGTATCTATAATGGGATTTTTGTCCTATGGGCATATTACCCTCTTTCATAAAACATGAATCCTGTATATACCCTGAGAATTTTCACGTAGCATTATCCTTATCAACTTCATGAGTCTTGCTGCTTTACGAGAAAAATTTCAAGGGGTTATATTACTAGTGATAAATTGCTTATGTTTCTTTTTGTATCATACTGCTCATTTCAAGATGGCTGAACAAATTATTCAGCCTTCTATGACCTTAAAGCAATGATGTGTCTTAACCTTGGCATTCACTATGTGAATTTAAAAGTCCAAGTCCTTGTCTATTATATTATTAGCATTATATTATGTCAGAGTTTAGAATCTCTAAGATTTTGGAATGGCAAAAAAAAATCATAGTTGTACAACTTGGCTCCATCAAAGTGGTGAGATGAAAAAAAGGAGTTAGTCAGGGAAATCTACTATTGAAGAGCCTGTCCATAGCCCTTGTGGTTTACAACACTGGAAGAATTATGATGCCATGGTCATGGTGTTGAGGATTCTATGTATGACCATGTTGTTGCGGATGCTATGTATGAAGCATTCTTTTAACCATCTGTATTTGATAACAGGAAACCAGAGTGTCAAAAGGATTGCAGGATGAACACTTTATCAACTTTCAAATCATTTTCATGTTGAACTTCCGGGCTCCACCCTGGCCAGTAGCTGAGGCAGGTCCATCAATTTTACGAAAAGAGTACTCCACAGAGAAATTGTTCTTATGTTGCCCTCTTCCTCTGCTCCAAACAAAGAGGAGGAGGAAACAGAAGAGGACAACCCCCAGAAAGGTGATACAGCCCATGGCTGTTGATACTAGGATGGTCTTGAGATCTAGAGTAAACTTTAAGAATACATGAGTGTCATTGTGGGAAGTATCATTATATTCTGACAAATACAATGTCCGGTTGGAATACTGGGAGCTGTCTCCTTTGACAGTCAGTGTAGCAAAATAAGTATCATTACCTCCAGCATTAGTGGCAATGCAAATATATGTCCCACTATCTTGCACCTGGACATTTCGAATTTCTAATGTCCCTTCTGGGAGGGCAGTGGACCTTCCAACACTCCTATTGGTAATTATCCTTCGTTGTGGGGAGACCCAAATAATGTGTGGGGCAGGTTCACCATCTGCTCGACAGTGAAAGGACACAGTCTGCCCTTCATTCACTATAATGTGCTGCAGCTTTCTATCCCTTATCTTGGGCTTTTGGCAGGTAAAATATTCAAATAATATGGCATCAGGGAAATCACGTAAGTTATTGCCTTTGATTTCAGCTGGAGAAGCACAAACTGGCTCGTAGCCGTCAAAGTTGAGTGTCTTTCGACGTTGCAGGATCCACAGTAGGCGGCAGTCACAGGCAAGAGGGTTTGCATCCACTCTTAGTGTCTCTAGAGTATTGACTGATTGAAAGGCACCCTCTTCCAGTGTTGTCAGCAGGTTTTTGGATACATTGAGTAGACGAATTTGACGCAGCCCAAAGAATGCCTGGGATTCCACTGATGTCAAAGAAGCACCTACTATGTACAACTCCCGGAGTCTGAAAAGGTCTCTGAAGGAACCCCGCTGGATGACACGGATGGGGTTGTAGGAAAGGTTTAGATATTCCAGATAAACCAGACTCCTCAGGGCTGCCACAGGCACTGAGGTGAGGTTGGTGTAAGTAATAGTAAGGGAAGTGAGGTTCAACCCCTGAAAGGCAGTAGGACAAACATCCTCTAGCAAGGGCCAACTGTCTAATTCTAGTTCCTTGAGGTTGTATATCTTCTGAAAATTTTGCTCCTCCAGGGAGTTGATGGTTAGGTGTTTGAGTCTCAGGACTTCTAGACCCTGCAAGTAAGACAGTGACTCGGCAGAGATAGAAGTTAGATTGCACTTTTCAATAGTCAATTCTTCTAGTCCTACAAGGCCAGAGAAAGCTTTATGAGAAATATAAAGGAGATCATTATCACCAACTTCAAGGCTCTTTAAATTCCTCAAGTCCTGAAACATAAAGTCTAGGAGAATCACAATTTTATTTTCACTTATGTCCAGCAGAGTTAGATTGCTGAGTTTGGTGAACACCCCTGTAGGAAGAAGCTTCAGTTGGTTACCTTTTAGTTTAAGGGTCTGAAGATAGAAAAGGTTGGCAAAAGCCCCTGGCTCAATGGTAGTAATGATATTCTCACTGAGATCTACTTCCTCCAGGTATGGGTATGGAGAAAAGTCACCAGGATTGAGGCATCGAATACGGTTCCGGCTAAGGTCCAAAAGTCTGGTCTCAGAGGGTATACCTTCTGGGATAGAAGAAAGGCGTTTGCGATGACAAATAACTGACCGAATCTGGGGTGTACAGTCACATCGAGGAGGGCATCCCAATGCCTTTCTGTCTGGATATAGCAGAAGTAGGTGAAGAACCAGGATGGGGGGCCAATATAATGCCATTATGCTGGGCATCATCCAAACATTGTTGCTACCATCTTCTTAGGCACCTAACGAAAAGAAACATTAAAATTAAGTTCACAAAACAGAAAATATATTAAATAGTGATAAAATAACAAACATAAACCTTTCAATTTACATATCCTAGCAGAATAATTAACTGCAACATCTGAATACCAGCGCTTTGTTCTGGTTTCAGTGCTCTCAATTACAATTTCTTTTGACAACTAAACAATAGACAGTAAATTATATCAGTGCAAGAAAGTGTGTTACTGTATTCTCTAAAGGCACATCTTACCTTAATATCCATGCATTTCGCAAAGGGATGTAAACTACATTTCTGTATGTGACACACATAACATCAATAAAAATAAATAAAATAAGCACTTTAAAAAGCGTATTGAAATTTCAATGTAAAAATTGTAATTAAAGTGCACATTAAGAATTGCATTATTGTTTGTGTTAAAATTCATATTAAAAATATACATCAAAATGCGAAATTACATGACTCTGTAAAATGCTTATTTAAAGTATGCAGGGAAAAGCAAAAACATTATACACAGTATACGCTGTATGTAATGAACATTGTAGTTTCAAAATACAAAGTTAAAATTGTGGGAAAAAATATAAAGCGCTAAGAGGCCTATCTATCAAACTCCGAATGGAGCTTGATGGCCCGTGTTTCTGGCGAGTCTTCAGACTCGCCAGAAACAGCAGTTATGAAACAGCGTTCACAAAGACCGCTGCTCCATAACCTGTCCGCCTGCTCTGAGCAGGCAGACAGAGATCGCCGGAAATCAACCCGATCGAGTACGATCGGGTTGATTGACACCTCCCTGATTGGCCGCTAGTCTGCAGGGGGCGGCTGGTGCAATGCTGAATACGGAGAGCGTATTGCTCTCCGTATTCAGCGAGGTCTGGCGGACCTGATCCGCACTGGCGGATCAGGTCCGTCAGACTTTGTTAAATACAGTATAGGCCTAAAACTCTATAGTAATATGATCCTCTCAACGTTGGCGAGTGGGCTGAAAACGTGCGCTCCTTGTAAGTGTATAAAGTTTTCTTACAGTTGTCATAGTCTCTAAGCATGTAATGCCTGCAAACTCACTGTTTTTTTGTCACCAAATGTAAGCTGGAGAGTTTGTTTCAAAATATGCAATGAGCTTATTAAACTGAAGGAAAAATACATGTTTGCAAAACTAGAAATGAGCACAAGATAAAGTAAGCTAAACAGTGTGATCTGTATGTTTAAAGAGATATGAAACTGAAACATTTTCTTTTCTAAGTCAGACAGAGCATACAATTTTAAAAAATGTTGGGAAATACAACAGCATGTACTGTACCACATGTATGAACAACACTTAGGCTGTAGATGGCGCTGTTCATTTCAGATTACTCATTGTTTATATCTGTGAATTTGTTAATTCACTAACAGGTAGGAAGCTTTGTTTTTCTTTTGTTTATTTTGTTTTGTGTGCTGACTACTGTTTTACAAGGGATTTGTTTGTTCTAAATGCTGCTGTTGCATCTGTATAAGTAAAGCTGCATTCCTAAAAGCTTCTAGTGTCTTTTTGATACATAACCAATAGGTTATGGGCCTAGACACTAAAGGAAAACTACAAGTCAGTAAGTGTTGCACATATGATCCAAGTAAATACTGTCGCCTACATTACGAGTTTTGAGCGCTATAGGGAAATTAACGAACGCAAGAAAAGTTGCGTTATTTAACCCCCTATAGCGCTGCCATTACAAGTTTTTCAAAACCTGGCTTGTTCGTTCGATATGGGGTTTTTAAGCTCCATACAGCACCAAAAAGAAGCGCTGTTTTGACATGCTTGTGCACGCTTTCCCCATAGACAAATATAGGGAGAGCAGGTCAGAAAAAAGTCTAAACACCTGCGATTGTGGGAAGAAAAACTCTGTAATGCAGCCCAAATGGTATCTATGGGGAAAGAAAACTAACACCCTAACATAAACCCCACGTCTAAACACCCTTAATCTGCTGCCCCCGACATCGCCAACGCCTGCCTACAGTTATTAACTCCTAATCTCCCGCTCCTGATATAGCCGCCACCTAAATAAAGTTATTAACCCCTAATCTGCCGCTCCCGATATCGCCGCCACTATACTAAAGTTATTAACCCCTATTCCGCTGCACCCCAACATCGCCGCCACTATATTAAAGTTATTAACCCCTATTCCGCCGCTCCCCGACATCGCCACAATGAAATAAATTAAATAAAGTTATTAACCCCTAAACCTCCGGCCTCCCACATCACTACCACTAAATAAACCTATTAACCCCTAAACCGCCAGCCCCCTACATCGCAACAACCTAAATTAAACTATTAACCCCTACACCTACCCCTAAACCTAACCCTACCCCTAAACCTTAACCTAACCCTAACGTAACCCTAACACCCCCTAACTTTAACATAATTAAAATAGATCTAAATTAAATTTTCAATTATTAACTAAATAATACCTATTTAAAACTAAATACATACTTACCTGTGAAATAATAATATAACTAATTGTAGCTAGCTTAGGTTTTATTTTTATTTCACAGGTAAGTTTGTATTTATTTTAACTAGGTAGACTAGTTAGTAAATAGTTATTAACTATTTATTAACTACCTAGTTAAAATAAATACAAACTTACCTGTGAAATAAAACCTAAGCTACCTTACACTAAAACCTAACATTACAAAAAAATAAACAAAAACACTAAAATCACAAAAAATAAAAAAAAACTGCAATTACAAAAAATACAAATACTGTACCTACTATTACAAAAAAACAAACGCCTAGATTACGAGTTTGGTGTTAGCCGTAAAAAGCAGTGTTGAGAGGTCCCAACGCTGCTTTTTTCCTAACGCTGGTATTACAAGCCTGACAAGTACAGGCTCACCGCTCACTTTTCTTCCGCTACTCGAGGCTACCGCAAATCCCCTTACGTCAATTGCGTATCCTATGTTTTCTATGGGATTTGCCTAACGCTGGTATTACAAGTCTTGGAAGAAGTGAGTGGTAGACCCTCTCCTGTCAAGTCTTCTACCGCATTTAAAAGTCAGTAGTTAAGAGTTTTATGGGCTAACGCCGGAACATAAAACTCTTAACTAAAGTGCTAAAAAGTACACTAACACCCATAAACTACCTATTAACCCCTAAACCGAGGCCCCCCCCACATCGGAAACACTTAAATAAATATATTAACTCCTAATCTGCCGACCGGACATCGCCGCCACTGTAATAAATATATTAACCCCTAAACCGCCGCACTCCCGCCTCGCAAACACTAGTTAAATTTTATTAACCCCTAATCTGCCGTCCCTAACATCGCCGACACCTACTTACATTTATTAACCCCTAATCTGCCACCCCCAACGTCGCCGCTACTATATTAAGTTTATTAACCCCTAATCTTCCGACCCCAACTTCGCCGCTGCTATATTAAATTTATTAACCCCTAAACCTAAGTCTAACCCTAAGTCTAATCCCCCTAATTTAAATATAATTTATAAATTAAACGAAATAAATTTAACATAATTAAATAAATTAATCCTATTTAAAACTAAATACTTACCTATAAAATAAACCCTAAGATAGCTACAATATAACTAATAGTTACATTGTAGCTATCTTAGGATTTATATTTATTTTACAGGCAACTTTGTATTTATTTTAACTAGGTACAATAGTTATTAAATAGTTATTAACTATTTAATAACTACCTAGCTAAAATAAGTACAAAATTACCTGTAAAATAAATCCTAACCTAAATTACAATTACACCTAACACTACACTATCATTAAATAAATTACCTAAACTACCTACAATTAAATACAATTAAATTAAATAAACTAAATTATGAAAAAAACAAAACACTAAATTACATTAAAAAAAAAAGAATTACAAGAATTTTAAACTAATTACACCTAATCTAATCCCCCTAATAAAATAAAAAATCCCCCCAAAATAATAAAATTCCCTACCCTATACTAAATTACAAATAGCCCTTAAAAATAAAAAATAAACACTATCTAAAAATCACTAACCCCCGAAGATCCACTTACAGTTTTTGAAGTCCCGATTGAACGATCTTCCTCTAGACGCCGGGCAGAAATCTTCATCCAGGCGACCTCTTCAATCTTCATCCCGATGGCGAAGTCCTCATCCAAACGGCGAGAAGTCTTCATCCAGGCGGCCTCTTCAATCATCATCCAGGCGGCATCTTCTATCTTAATCCCGGCGGCGAGGAGCGGGTCCATCCTGAAGACATCCGGTGCAGAGCATCCCCTTCATATGGTCGCTGCCTTACACTGAATCTTTAATGCAAGGTACGCAATCCAAGATGGTGTCCCTTGCATTCCTATTGGCTGAAAAATTTGAATCAGGCAATAGAAATTAGAGCTGCTAAAATCCTATTGGCTGTTCAAATCAGCCAATAGGATGTAAGCAGCTCTCATTCTATTGTAAGTGGATCTTCAGGGGTTAGTGATAGGTTTTTTTAAGCTTTTTTGGGGTGGTTTTTTTTATAGTTTAGGGTTTGGGCATGTAAAAGAGATAAATGCCCTTTTAAGGGCAATGCCCATCCAAATGCCCTTTTTAGGGCAATGGGTAGATTAGGCTTTTGTTAGAGTTAGGTTTTTTATTTTGGGGGGTTGGTTGGCTGGTGGGTTTTACTTTTGGGGGGTCTTTGTATTATTATTTTTTACAGGTAAAAGAGCAGTTTAACTTAGGGCAATGCCCTACAAAAGGCCCTTTTAACCCCTTAATGACCACAATGTAGCCTGTATGTCATTGGTCGTTAAGGGTTTTTTCAGGACATAATAGCACAAGTCTAGCAAGAACACGCTATTAATGCCCTCCCTCCAGCCTGCTTTGTGGAATAGAGCAGTCTCAACGCTGGTGGCAAGACTGCGCTATAAAACAATCAAGTCCCAAAAAAAGGCCAGTGACATACAGGATACATTGCTGGTCCTTAAGGGGTTAAGAGCCATTGGTAGTTTATTGTAGGCTAGGGTTTTTTTTTTATTTTGGGTCGGCTTTTTTATTTTGATAGGGCTATTAGATTAGGTGTAATTCTTTCTTATTTTTGATAATTTCATTTGTTATTTTTCGTACTTTAGTGTTTGTTATTTTTTGTAATTTAGTCTTTTTTATTTTTTGTAATTAGATACTTTGTAATTTTTAGAGTAGTGTTAGGATTTTTTAATGTGTAGTTTAGTTTAATTTAGTTGGTAGTTAGTTTAATTTTAGTTTAATAATTATATTAGTTTAATTGTTAGTTTAAACTTAGTTTTTTTTAATTTGACAGGTAAGTTTTAATTTAATTTAAGATAGGGAAATTGTAATTTTAATCAAAAGTTAGGGGGGCATTAGGTTTAGGGGTTACTAGTTTAATTTAGTTTATTGCGATGTGGGGGGCTTTCGGTTTAGGGGTTAATAGTTTTGTTTAGTATATCTCGTTGTGGGGGGCTTGCGATTTAGGGGTAATAGGTTTATTATAGCGGTGTAGGGCTTAATAACTTTAGTATAGTGGGGGTGATGTGGGCGGATGGCAGATTAGGGGTTAATATTATTTAAATAATTTTTGCAATGCAGGAGTGGCGGAATAGGGGTTAATATTTTTTAGAGTGGCAGCGATATCGGGAGCAATGCCCTGCAAAAGGCCCTTTTAAGGGCTATTTGTAATTTAGTGTAGGGTAGGGCTTTTTTAATTTGGGGGGGCTTTTTATTTTGTTAGGCGGATTAGATTAGTTGTAATTAGTTTAAAAATCTTGTAATTTGTTTATTATTTTCTGTTATTTAGTGTTTTTTTGTACTTTAGATAATTTTATTTAATTGTATTTAATTTAGGGAATTAATTTAATTATAGTGTAGTGTTAGGTGTAATTGTAACTTAGGTTAGGTTTTATTTTACAGGTAACTTTGCATTTATTTTAGCTAGGTAGTTATTAAATAGTTAATAACTATTTAATAACTATTCTACCTAGTTAAAATAAATACAAACTTGTCTGTAAAATAAAAATAAACCCTAAGCTAGATACAATGTAACTATTAGTTATATTGTAGCTAGCTTAGGGTTTATTTTACAGATAAGTATTTAGTTTTAAATAGGAATTATTTAGTTAATTATAGTAATTTTATTTAGATTTATTTAAATTATATTTAAGTTAGGGGGTGTTAGGGTTAGACTTAGGGGTTAATAACTTTAGTATAGTGGCGGCGACATTGGGGACGGCAGATTAGGGGTAGTGATGTCGCGAACAGTTCGCCGGAGAACAGTTCCCGGCAATCTTAGCTTGTTCGCGTTTGCTGCGGCGGGCGAACATATGCGATGTTCTATCCGCCCCCTATTTGTCATCATTGAGTAAACTTTGACCCTGTATCTCACAGTCTGCAGACACATTTCAGCCAATCAGCAGCAGACACTCCCTCCCAGACCCTCCCAGCTCCTGGGCAGCAGCCATTTTAGAATCATTCTGATCCTGCATTCTTAGTGAGAGGAGTGATAGTGCTGCTGCTGCTGATGATGATTTTTTAGGGAAATTGATAGCTAGGCTAGTGTATTCAGTGTCCACTACAGTCCTGAAGGACTCATCTGATCTCTGCTGTAAGGACAGCACCCGAAAAAGCCCTTTTTAGGGCTAGAACTTCAGTCGTTTTTTTTGTTGTAATCTAATTGCATTTGCCTGCCTCTCAGCCTGTGTGTGAGGCTCCCAGCATATACTGTGCCTACTTGCTCACTGCCACCACTCATATCTGGTGTAACATTAGTGTAATTTTTAAAAAAAAAAAAACTTTTACATCAGTCTGCTAGTGTAATCAAATTTCAGTTGCCAGGCCAGCCTGCCACTGCCAGCCTCAGTGCCACCACTCATATCTGGTGTAACATTAGTGTAAATTTTTTTTAATAAAAACTTTTACATCAGTCTGCTAGTGTTATTTAATTTTAGTTGCCAGGCCAGCCTGTGTGAGGCTCACAGCATATACTGTGCCTACTTCCATCCTCAGTGCCACCACTCATATCTGTTGTAACATTAGTGTAATTTTTTTTTAAAAAAACTTTTACATCAGTCTGCTAGTGTTATTTAATTTTAGTTGCCAGGCCAGCCTGCCACTAGTGCCAGCCTGTGTGTCAGGCTCACAGCATATACTGTGCCTACTTCCATCCTCAGTGCCACCACTCATATCTGTTGTAACATTAGTGTAACTTTTTTTAAAAAAAAACTTTTACATCAGTCTGCTAGTGTTATTTAATTTTAGTTGCCAGGCCAGCCTGCCACTAGTGCCAGCCTGTGTGTCAGGTTCACAGCATATACTGTGCCTACTTCCATCCTCAGTGCCACCACTCATATCTGTTGTAACATTAGTGTAACTTTTTTAAAAAAAACTTTTACATCAGTCTGCTAGTGTTATTTAATTTTAGTTGCCAGGCCAGCCTGCCACTAGTGCCAGTCTGTGTGTCAGGCTCACAGCATATACTGTGCCTACTTCCATCCTCAGTGCCACCACTCATATCTGTTGTAACATTAGTGTAATTTTTAAAAAAAAAAACTTTTATATCAGTCTGCTAGTGTTATTTAATTTAAGTTGCCAGGCCAGCCTGCCACTAGTGCCAGCCTGTGTGTCAGGCTCCCAGCATATACTGTGCCTACTTCCTCAGTGCCACCACTCATATCTGTTGTAACATTAGTGTAACTTTTTTTAAAAAAAACTTTTAAAAATCCATGCCATATACACCTCCCCCGATAGGGGGAGTAACAGGTATTAAACTGCTAAGAATAGTACTACTTAACACACCACTCATATCTGGTGGCACAATAGATTGCATGCGCAGTGCCCCAAATTTGAAGCAGGAGGACCGACCAAGCATCTTTTTCCATCTCCCGGATCCAAAAATCCATGCCATATACATGTCCCCTGGCGGCGCAACTGCCTCTGGGAACCTTACCATGTGTCTCAGACCACATGTCTTATTGTAATTCTCTATCAGGGAAATTATATATCTATCAAATCTATCTATTAATCTATCGAATCTATCTATCTAACTATCAATCGTATCTATCAAATATATATTGCATCTATTGATCTATGTAATTCGTATCTCAAATGTATATTGCATCTATTGATCTATGTAAATCGTATCTATCAAATGTATATTGCATCTTTTGATCTATGTAATTCGTATCTCAAATGTATATTGCATCTATTGATCTATGTAAATCGTATCTATCAAATGTATATTGCATCTATCGATCTATGTAATTCGTATCTATCAAATGTATATTGCATCTTTTGATCTATGTAATTTGTATCTATCAAATGTATATTGCATGTATTGATCTATGTAATTCGTATCTATCAAATGTATATTGCATCTATTGATCTATGTAATTCGTATCTATCAAATGTATATTGCATCTATTGATCTATGTAATTCGTATCTATCAAATGTATATTGCATCTTTTGATCTATGTAATTCGTATCTATCAAATGTATATTGCATCTATTGATCTATGTAATTTGTATCTATCAAATGTATATTGCATCTATTGATCTATGTAATTTGTATCTTTCATATGTATATTGCATCTATTGATCTATGTAATCTATGTATCTATCTATCTATCTATCTATCTATCAAATCTATCAATCTCGTGGTTGTGCAAATGGACTGTTTGCGGTTGTTTGCGGTACATTACACGGGGAGTTTGGTCTGTCACTGTGAAGCGGGCGTAACCCTTACACTACCTGATCGATACAACATCATACCTGATGTTTTAAAGCACGTTATTCCAAACAATTTAGGAATGTTAGGTGATTTAAGCCCTTTATGGCTTAAAACCAAACTCTGCATCAACTATGTAATTTTCCGTGGGAGTTTTGCCATGGATCCCCCTCCGGCATGCCACAGTCCAGGTGTTAGTCCCCTTGAAACAACTTTTCCATCACTATTGTGGCCAGAAAGAGTCCCTGTGGGTTTTATAGTTCACCTGCCTATTGAAGACAATGGCGGTTCACCCGGGTCGCGAACAGTAGCGGAAGTTCGAGTCCGCCGTTCGCGAACCGAAATATTTAGGTTTGCGACATCACTAATTAGGGGTTAATAAATGTAGGTAGGTGTCTGCGATTTTAGGGATTGCAGATTAGGGATAAATAATATTTAACTAATGTTTGTGAGGCGGGAGTGCAACGGTTTAGGGGTTAATATATTTATTATAGTGGCAGTGATGTCCGGTTCGGCAGATTAGGGGTTAAAAATGTAATTTTAGTGTTTGTGATGCGGGAGGGCCTCGGTTTAGGGGTTAATTGGTGGTTTATGGGTGTTAGTGTACTTTTTAGCACTTTAGTTAAGAGTTTTATGCTACGGCGTTGTACCATAAAACTCTTAATTACTGACTTTAAAATGTGGTACAAGGCTTGACAGGAGAGGGTCTACCGCTCACTTTCTGTCAGACTCGTAATACCGCCGCTATGCAAGTCCCATTGAAAAAAGAGGATACGCAATTTATGTAAGTGGATTTGCGGTATTTCCAAGTCTGGCCAAAAAAGTGAGCGGTACACCTGTACCTGCAAGACTCGTAATACCAGCGGGCGTTAAAAAGCAGCGTTAGGACCAGCCAACGCTGCTTTTTAAGCCTAACGCACAACTCGTAATCTAGCCCAAAATTTGCTGCACAGACTGTATAAGATGAGGCTGGAAAAAGGCCAGGAAATGCGCGAATATGTGAATGCTATGCTAGAGAGTCATATGGTGCCCTTATCAATGCTCTAGAAACTAGACCTGAGCCAGAGCTAACACTAGAATATGCTAAGGGAAAATTAATTGATGAATACAATAGAAGAAAGGAAAACATGCATGGTGAAGAAAATGAGAGATCAGAGGTATCTCTGAAGGTGCAAGAAGGCACAAAGCAAACCAGAGAAACCAGAGTCTGTTTTCGCTGCAAAAAGGCCAGTAACCTGAAAAATAACTGCTCAATATGGAATCCTAGGAAGATATAGAAAATTTGCCAAAAAGGGAAGCCAATCAATGGAGAAAGACAGCCAAAGAAGAAATAAAATCACTTTAGGAAAATAAAACCTGGACAGCTCCCCCCCCCCCTTTTTCAAAACTATAGGAAGCAAATGGACTTTTAAAGTCAAATAAGATGCAGAAGGAAATATCCACATATAAAAGACAAAATTAGTTGCAAAGGGATACTTGCAGAAATTTGGAGAAGATTATGATGAAAGATTCTCTCCAGCAGTAAAGCACTCCACCATCAGAGCGCTCCTTAGCATTGCAGCCGGAAAGGGAATGCAAGTGAGGCACCTGGATGTCAAAACCTATACGGAGACATCAAGGTGAATCTCTATGTGGAACAGCCACCTGGATTTGAGAAGGGACAGAACCTTGTATGTAAACTTCAAAGTAAACAAAGTACTCATGAAAGAAGGATTCTCAAGAAGCAAAGCAGATTCATGCTTATATTCAAGGAATCAAGAAAACAAAGGGATATACATCTAATTTACGTTGATGACATCATAACTTGTTTTGAACAAGAAGGGGATTACAACCAAATAGTTCACATATTGAAACAGAACTTGGAGATTAAAGAACTAGGGAACATCACTCATTATCTAGGAATCCAAATAGAGAGGGAAGAGGATGGAAGCTATCTTCTTAACCAAACTCAAAAAATTACATAAATATCAGAGCAGCTGCACATGCAAGATGCAAAAGAAGTGAAAACATCTATGGAACCAGATTAGCTGAAAAACAAGGGAATAGAAAACTTGTTACCCAATAATGATGAAACATTCACAGGGCAATTGAAAAATTGCTATACATTGCCACCATGACAAGACCAGACATTGCTGCAGCAGTGGGTATACACTGTAGAAAAGTTGCAATACTGTGTCAACGTGACTGGAACACAGTAAAGAGGGTGATACAGTACCTAAAAGGAACAATTCGGATTAAGCTGCGACTGCCAGCAATATCAAACCCAAAACTAATTGGATATGTAGATGCTGATTGGGCCGGAAATACCACTGACTGCAAATCTACAGGTGGTTACATCTTCCAGTATGGAGAAGGAACCATAAGTTGATCTAGTCGAAAACAAGTGACTGTTGCACTCTCTTCAACTGAAGCGGAATATATAGCAGCAGCAAATGTATGTCAAGAAGCAATTTAGATTTGTCAACTTCTATTAGCTATGGGACTGGATGTGTCTAAACCCATACCAATCCTTGAAGACAACTAAGGGTGTATAAAGTTGACACAATCAGAAAGAGTCAATCCTTGAACCAAGCACATTAATGTAAAATATAATTTGCTCATGGACATTCAAGCACAAGGCATTATTGACATTCAATATTGCCCATTGGAAGAGATGACTGCAGACACACTCAATATACCATTGCCAAAAGAACATCATTATTTTCTTTAAAAGAAGCTGAATGTAGAATAATTACGTACATGCCGTTGAGAATGGGTGTCAGGAAATACAACAGCATGTACTGTACCACACGTATGAACAACACTTGGGCCTCTATTTAACAAGCTCCGTAAGGAGCTTGATGGCCCCTGTTTCTGGCGAGTCTTCAGACTCGCCAGAAACAGCAGTTATGAAGCAGCGGTCACAAAGACCGCTGCTCCATAACCTGTCCGCCTGCTCTGATCAGGCGGACAGACATCGCCGGAAATCAACCCGATCGAGTACGACCGGGTTGATTGACACCCCCCTGCTGGCGGCCTATTGGCCGCGAGTCTGCAGGGGGCGGCGTTGCACCAGCAGCTCTTGTGAGCTGCTGGTGCAATACTGAATACAGCGAGCATATTGCTCGCCATATTCAGCAAGGTCTGTCGGACCTGATCCGCACTGTCGGATCAGGTCCGACAGACCTTGATAACTTGGGGCCTTAGGCTGTAGATGACGCTGTTCATGTCCGATGACTAATTGTTTATACCTGTGAACTTGTTAATTCACTAACAGGAAGGAAGTTTTTTTTTGTTTTCTCTGTGTGCTGACTACTGTTTTACAAGTGATTGGTGTGTTCTAAATGGTGCTGTTGCATCTGTATAAGTAAAGCCTAACGGGCACATTTATCAAGCTCCGTATGGAGCTTGAGGCCCCTTGTTTCCGGCGAGCCTTCTAAAGACCGCTGCTCCATAACTTGACTGCCTGCTCTGAGGCGGCGGACAGAAATCAACCCCATCGGGTTGATTGACACCCCCTGCTAGTATGCTGTCGGCATTTATCGATGTGCAGCGGACATGATATGCTACTTCGTATCACGTCCGCTCGCACATTGATAAATATAACCCTAATGCTGCATTCCTAAAAGCTTCCAGTGTCTTTTTGATACATAACCAACAAAAAAAGGTTTCCAATTTACCTCTATTATCAAATTTGCTTTGTTCCCATAGTATTCTTTGTGGAAGAGATATCTAGGTAGATGTTTGGAGCATTACATGGCAGCAAAAACTTGCAAATGGATAACATTCTTGCAGAACTGCTGCCATATAGTGATCGAGCATGTATACGCAAATTTTTTTTCAACTACAGATACTAAGAGAATGAAGAAAATTTAAAAACATACATATTAAAGGCAGATAAGAACCAAAAGGCCAATAAGACAGCCCAATTTTTTTTAAAATCATGTACTTGTCTAGTTCATAGGACTTAATAATAGAAGTTAAAGGGACAGTCTACACCAGAATTTTTATTGTTTTAAAAGATAGATAATCCCTTTATTACCCATTCCCCAGTTTTGCATAAACAAAACTGTTATATTAATATTCTTTTAACCTCTGTGATTATCTTGTATCTAAGCCTCTGCAAACTGCCCCTTTTTTCAGTTCTTTTGACAGGCTTGCAGTCTAGCCAATCAGTGCCTGCTCCCAGATAACTTCTTGTGCACGAGCACAGTGTTATCTATATGAAATATACGTGAACTAACACCCTCTAGTGGTGAAAAACTGTTAAAATGCAATCTGAAAGAGGTGGGCTTCAAGGTCTAAGAAATTAGCATATGAACCTCCTAGGTTAAGCTTTCAACTAAGAATACAAAGAGAACAAAGCAAAATTGGTGATAAAAGTAAATTGGAAAATTGTTTAAAATGACATGCTCTATCTGAATCATGAAAGTTTATTTTGGCCTAGACTGTCCCTTTAATTAGAAAGTTGTTTAAAATGACATCTATCTGAATCATAAAAGAATAATTTATAATAATTATGTATTATAATATAACCTCAAATAAAATGTTTTGGACCTCTATATAGATGATAGCTAAAGTAAAGGTTTAATGAAGGAGTATCTAATCTGTTAATACATATTAATAAAGATTTGTTAGAGGTAACTTGCAAAACTGATATGAGACAATGCTATATTGTCCTATAAGATATTCAACTAGAAAAGGAAAGATATGATCAAATCAACAGTGTACTAAACTTCATTCACACCTGTCAGAGGAAAACGTATTTATTTGTCTTGATTCCTCCTATGTATATCAATTTAACTTATATTGTTCAGTATATTCTTTACTTAAAACTTCTCCTAATACTCCATAAAACCATCATTTCCTGTAACCTTTCTCATTGTTCCATACAGTCTTATCCTACAACTCATTTATTCATGCCACAATTTTAGTATTTATTAAATAGTAAAGTGTTTTGAAATGTCTAAAAGCACAGGAAAATATCAGCTATAGAAAATGACATCTGCTGCTTCCATCTAATCCTATCTAATGTCTGAAAATCTCTAATATTATGTGATATATAAATCCGAGAGATATAATCTGCAAGAGCAACTTCATCAGGCTGATGTCTAAGCATCTTCCAGCCTCCAGAGATTTGTTCCTGTTGGTTTAATCTGATTAACCCTGTTTTTACCATCGATCAGTAAAGCAATGACAATAAGTTATAGAAAAGCATTAAATTGGATATCAGGAAGACTTATAGGAAGAGGCTATGTGGAGCAATATGGAAAGGTATAATGATTAGTTATATACTGAAAATATGATGTTATAGGGCTATACGCATTAATATGAACAATTGAAGATTGAGGTGATGGAATTACAAGGAAAGACTGTTATAGAGGAGTGTGATGTATTAAAGGTAGCAGTTATATGCAGAAACAGCAGGAGGTATAGGTAGATTTATATGGATTAAAGGGACATAATACTCATATGCTAAATCACTTGAAACTGATGCAGTATAACTGTAAAATACTGACAGGAAAATATCACCTGAGCATCTCTATGTAAAAAAGGAAGATATTTTACCTCACAATCTCCTCAGCTCAGCAGAGTAAGTTCTGTGTAAAAAAATATACTTCAGCTGCTGCCCAGCTGCAGGTAAAAAAAAATGAAGAAATGAACGGCAGCCAATCAGCATCCACAGCAGGGATAGGCACAGACAAAGGTTGTGGCGGACATTTTCCAAAGTACAGACCATAGTAAAGGACACCAAGGTACATTTGAAATTAAAAACATAGTTTTATAGTGCTTGGTGTTATTATACTGATGCAGATACCACTGACCCTATAACCAGCCCTCCTCTGGCTATACCCATGTGCCAGTGTCACTACTGTGTCATTATATAGCACTGGGTGTTATTATACTGATGCAGATACCACTGATTCTATAACCAGCCCTCCTCTGGCTATACCCATGAGCCAGTGTCACTACTGTGTCATTATATAGCACTGGGTGTTATTATACTGATGCAGATACCACTGATTCTATAACCAGCCCTCCTCTGGCTATACCCATGTGCCAGTGTCAGTACTGTGTCATTATATAGTGCTGGGTGTTATTATACTGATGCAGATACCACTGATTCTATAACCAGCCCTTGTCTGGCTATACCCATGTGACAGTGTCACTACTGTGTCTTGATATAGTGCTGGGTGTTATTATACTGATGCAGATACCACTGACCCTATAACCAGCCCTCCTCTGGCTATACCCATGAGCTAGTGTCACTATTGTGTCTTTGTATAGTGCTTGGTGTTATTATACTGATGCAGATACCACTGATCCTATAATAACCAGCCCTCCTCTGGCTATACTCATGAGCCAGTGTCAATACTGTGTCATTATATAGTGCTGGGTGTTATTATACTGATGCAGATACCACTGATCCTATAACCAGTCCTCCTCTGGCTATACCCATGTGACAGTGTCACTACTGTGTCATTGCATAGCGCTGGGTATTATTATACTGATGCAGATACCACTGATCCTATAACCAGCCCTCCTCTGGCTATACCCATGTGACAGTGTCACTACTGTGTCATTATATAGTGCTGGGTATTATTATACTGATGCAGATACCTCTGATCCTATAACCAGCCCTCCTCTGGCTATACCTATGTGCCAGTGTCACTACTGTGTCATTATATAGTGCTTGGTGTTATTATACTGATGCAGATACCACTGACCCTATAACCAGCCCTTGTCTGGCTATACCCATGAGCCAGTGTCACTACTGTGTTATTATATAGTGCTGGGTGTTATTATACTGATGCAGACACCACTGACCCTATAACCAGCCCTTGTCTGGCTATACGCATGTGCCAGTGTCAGTACTGTGTCATTATATAGTGCTGGGTGTTATTATACTGATACAGATACCACTGACCCTATAACCAGCCCTTGTCTGGCTATACGCATGTGCCAGTGTCAGTACTGTGTCATTATATAGTGATGGGTGTTATTATACTGATGCAGATACCTCTGATCCTATAACCAGCCCTCCTCTGGCTATACTCATGAGCCAGTGTCAATACTGTGTCATTATATAGTGCTGGGTGTTATTATACTGATGCAGATACCACTGATCCTATAACCAGCCCTCCTCTGGCTATACCCATGTGACAGTGTCACTACTGTGTCATTATATAGTGCTGGGTATTATTATACTGATGCAGATACCTCTGATCCTATAACCAGCCCTCATCTGGCTATACCCATGTGTCAGTGTCACTACTGTGTCATTATATATCACTGGGTGTTATTATACTGATGCAGACACCACTGATCCTATAACCAGCCCTCCTCTGGCTATACCCATGAGCCAGTGTCAATACTGTGTCATTATATAGTGCTGGGTGTTATTATACTGATGCAGATACCACTGAAACTATAACCAGCCCATGTCTGGCTATACGCATGTGCCAGTGTCACTACTGTGTCTTTGTATAGAGCTGGGTGTTATACAGATGCAGATACACATCCAGTATTTCACTCAGGCTTTATTTATTCCATAACTTATCACCCAATATCGCTAGCAGTCTCTTGACAAGCCACTAACTTTATTCACACTACATTTTTTTTTTATTCCTTTTATTTAATCAGAAAGAAAAGATATACTAAGGTTGTGGCGGACACTGCAAGGGTTAGTGACGGACACCAGTGTCCATGTATGGACACCTTGCCTATCCCTGATCAACAGTGCTGAGGTCATGAACTCTTTTACTGTGATCTCATGAGATTTCACTTAACTCTCATGAGATTTCATAGTAAACTTCCTTAAACTGAATATGGAACTAAGATGAGTGTGCACGTAAGCTCACTCCCTTAGCTGTCCCCGGACAGACATACTGATTTGCTGCTTAGAAGTCCTTTACAATGAGATGTGGCTACTGAGGAATTTTTGAGGTAAAATATATTTCTTTTTTACATAGAGATGTTCAGGTGATATTTTCTAGTCAGCTTTTTACAGCTATGCTGCATCACTTTCAAGTGTTTTAACATTTGGGTATCATGGCCCTTTAATTAGCATGATAAGATAGAGCAAGTGTTTATGAAGTGCAATATAAATAAAAATGTGCAATTAACTTCTGACTAACTTCAGTCCACTCCAAACCACTGAAAGAGTAATAACAAAAGGGAAAAACTACCTATAATCTACTCAATTCCAGAATAAAAGACAAAATCTCCATACTTCACCTGTCTTTGACACAGTTGATCAGTTTCATAGTTTACTTGGCCCATGTAACTCACCAATTAACCAATTACAGTACTCTTATCTGGCACATTTTACAATCCACTGCCTCTTTATGTTGGTCTACCTCAATGTTTAACCCTGGGTCTCCAACCTCCCTATAACTACACTTTGTCAAAAAGAAGCTCTTCTGTATTTCAATACCCTCTCTATGTGAATAAAATCTTCATTTTTGTTTTAGAACCTCAAACCATTCAGTGCCTCATGTCAGCAATTGCTTATCTGAAATATTTTCCTGGATGGCTTTAAATGTTAAACATTTTAAAGACAGACCTATTACTAATTCCCCTTCTAGTACAACTTCCGAACCTGGCATCCAGCTTATTGTCAATGCTTAGAAATCTCACCAACAGCTTAAGTGCTTGACTTTGTTCTCACCTTCACCTTCTTATATTCAATACGTCTTTAAAGTTTGTCCATTCTCCTGGCTATCCCCCTCCAGTCTGTTAAAAATGACTCTATCAGAATTTTCCATACTTATACTATGGTGCCTATCTATCAAGCTCCATACGGAGCTTGACGCCCCGTGTTTCTGGCGAGCCTGCAGGCTCGCCAGAAACACCAGTTATGAAGCAGTGGTCTCTAGTTTTGAAATACTCTCCTACTTCCTCATTGCATACCTCCTCCCCTTCTCTTTGACCTTCTAATGTTCCCAATTTTACAACGCTGTACCTACTCTGTAGAATGTTTCATATAAACCCATTAAGAGAATGATATCACTTAGCCCTCTATACAGACACACCTCGTTTTTTTAGGCTTTGCTTTATTGCGCTTCACATATATTGCTCTTTTTTAGATATTGAAGGTTTGTGGAACTGTGTCGAGTAAGTCTATCTGCACCATTTTTCCAACATATATACACTCAGAATTACATGTGAATACACATATATACACACCTATATATACAAACCACCATAACAATCTCCTTTCAATTTACATATCTTCCAACATACATATTTTTTTAACCCAAGACCTGGAGTAAAGATCAGGACATCCTTGGACAGAGTGTTGGTGTTCAGGGTTGGTTTTTAATGATTGGGATGTGCAGACTGTGGACACAACTTGGGCACTCCTGGGGTGGGTATGAGTGTTCCTGATAGAAGCCAAGACAACTGGAAAAATTATCTAAAATTTATTAGCATGGCAAGAAATAACATGCTTCCCTCACCTGGTAAGCTCTATGCAGAATATTGCAGGGGAGAGTGAATGTGACACTTAAAGGGACATGCCACCCACATTTTTTCTTTTATGATTTAGAAAGAGAATGCAATTTTAAACATCTTTCTAATTTACTTATATTATCTAATTTGTTTTATTCTCTTGATATTCTTTGATGAAAAGCATATCTAGATATGCTCACTAGCTGCTGATTGGTTGCTGCACATAGAAGCATCATGTGATTGGCTCACCATGTGCATTGCTTTTTCTTCAAATAAGGATATTTAACAAATGAAGCAAAATAAATTATGGAAGTAAATTGTAATGTTGTTTAAATTTCTATTCTCTATCTGAATAATGAAAGAAAGATTTTGGGTTTAGTGGCCCTTTAAAGCAACATTTTTTTAGAAGTACATACAAATCAAATTACTCTGTTTTCAGTGTACTTTACCTTACATTTGTTTCTAGTTTTGCATATGTCTTTTTCCCTCACCTTAAAGAAATATGAAACCTAATTTTTTTCTTTTATGAATCAGATAGAGCTTGCAATTTTAAACACCTTTCTATTTTACTTCTTTTATCAACTTTTCTTCATTCTCTCTGTATCTTTTCTTTAAAAAACAGGAATGTATGCTTAGGATACAGCCTTTTTCTGGATCACTATATGGCAGCAGTTTTGCAAGAATGTTATCCATTTGCAAGAGCACTAGATGGCAGCGCTATTTCCTGCCATGTAGTGCTCAGATGCCTACCCAGGTATCTCTTCAACACAGAATATCATAGGAACAAAGCAAATTTGCATATTTTTAAACCAACTTGGCAGCTCACATTTGGCAATAACAAAACAGGAAGACCTCCAGGTGTAACAGACTTAGACATTTTTTTGATAGCTGGAAGAAAACCTTATACATGTCCAAGGAACATCCAGTTCAGCCCATTCTCCAAACTGAAAGTATCAGTTTACAATAAAAAATATAAGGAACCTTAGGAATGTTGACTTCTTGAATATGATATCAACATTTTTTTAGGGAAAGTTGTACATTAAAGGGACATAAAACCCAACATTTTTTAATTCATGATTCAGAGAGAGCATGCAATGTTAAACAACTTTCTAATTTACTTCTATTATAACATTTTCATCATTCTCTTGGTATCTTTTGTTGAAAAGCAGTGATGTAAGCTCCAGAATGTGTACATTTCTGGAGCACTATGTGGCAACAGTTTTGCAAGAATGTTAGCCATTTGCAAGAACCCTAGATGGCAGCACGGTTTACTGCCATTTAGTGCTCCAGCCACCATCCTAGCTATCTCTTCAACAAAGAATACAATGGGAACAAATACATTTGATTAAAGAAGTAAATTTCTTTTTTTAATTGTATGCTCCGTATACTGTATTTAGTGCATAATTAATGTATGTTACACAACTTTGAGGTTTGGGGCTTGCAACAATTAATTAGTACCCCCAAGCACCCCCTTATACTGTATGTGTTTGTAACTATAATAAACTGTCTAGAATCCTTTTGTATCAGTCTGTCATTTCATTTTTGGTTATGTTCTCACATTTATTGTATGCATTTATATTGCTGAATAATATATAATAATACTTCTATAAATGAAAAATAGTGTGTCATAAGGAGAATTATATGACACAGTTATATTTAGTACAAGGAGGCATTATTATTGTGCAGGGAAAATAAGGGACAATTCTCTCACCCTTAAAATAAATGATCTTCTCTAAGTAACTGATAACGATCTAGCCCTCTTTCCTTCAATCTCTTTTTTTTATCCTAGCAGATGAGGATTATAACGCTACAGTTTATTTACTCTCAGCTCCGGGTCATTCTGATTTACGCCACTAATAAATCTGACAGAGCATTGCAGGCTTTATCTCTTTTGCATTAGTATGAGCAACATCATGATGCTGAACAGAATTGTAGTGGAGAAGGCGGCAGTATCAGAGCCGGGTGAAAAGGTTATGCAGTATAATTTCTTTGCAAAGATTACAGAAAAAACCCAGTCTATGTTATACCTTATATGCTGAGGTATCTAAATATTTCTAATTAGGGACCATATTGTAAGGCTAATGACATTTTATTTGTTTTTGAAAACAAAACTAAATATTTCTGTATAAATGAACAACTAATGAGCAGCACAAGCAGCATAAGCCAACGTAGATAGACCAAAAAATATAACTTTAGATCCACACAAACTAAACTAGCTGCACCTGTGTTACAAATAATGAGAGGTGGAGTAGTAGTAGTTTGCCAGATACAAAGTTATGACCGTCTAGATTATGGCCCTGATAGGGTTGCCACCTCAGCCATGTTTTCCTGGACACTTATGAGTTACACATGCTGCAGGGTAAGCAGGGAGGAACATGTATTGTACCTCTGTACATCACATGAATATTGCTGATGAACAACACAATACATGTTCCTCCCTGCATACCCTACAGCATGTGTAAGTCATAAGTGTTCAGAAAAAGGGTAATTTACCTTCTATTCTTCAGACCCAACAAGCCTAGAACTGCACAGAAACCAAAGATCTGTCCCATTGGTGCCCTCTATACTGATTCCAGTCCCCAGAATCCTCTTCTGGAGAACGCTTCAGAAAAGATAATACCCCCCTGATTGTACCTATGCCTCAGATGGCACTCTGGTATGCATCAAAGATCTGTAGGTATACGAGAATACTAAGTCCGTGCAGAGGTCGTCCTTGAAGAGGGGGTACTGTCATGATCCAGCCTGGACTTGAATCTTTGACCTGGTTGTTTGTCTGCTATAATTGTTTCCCAGCCTGCCTGCTCACTTACCTCTTTACCACCAGATGGTTTGTTCACAGGCTGAGGATTTAGGAACACTGTTATATGCAACTTTGGCTCTGGCTCCACCTGCCTACCAGCTGAATTTAATCATCTATCAGCTGTCTACTATAGTAGGCAGGTTTGCTCTCAGTTCTGGGCCTTGAGTTTTGAGACTACTGTTTTGGATTTTCCTTTGGCACTGTGTTTCGTTTTAGGCTGGTTCACTGATATTACCTAAGGACTGTCTCTGGTACTTTTGCTTACTTGTGACCTGTTACTACAGAGTTACCTGTCTACAGCTTATCTACACATCCTGCCTGCTGTTACAGAATTACTTATCTACAGCAAAGCTGCATTCCCTGTTTGCTACTACAGACTTTCCTGTCTACAGCATATCTGTGTATTTCTGCCTGTTACTACAGAGTTACCAGTCTACAGCTTATGCACACATCCTGCCTCCTGTTACAAAATTACTTGTCTACAGAATACCTGCGTATTCCTGCCTGTTACTACAGAGTTACCTGTCTTCAGCTTATCTACACATGCTGCCTGCTGTTACAGAATTACTTATCTACAGCATAGCTGCATTCCCTGTTTGCTACTACAGAGTTACCAATCTACAGCTTATCTACACATCCTGCCTGCTGTTACATAATTACTTATCTACAGCATAGCTTTTTTTTTTTTTTTTTTTTTTACATAATTACTTATCTACAGCATAGCTGCATTCCCTGTTTGCTACTACAGAGTTTCCGGTCTACAGCATATCTACCTATCCTGCCTGGTATTAGAGAGTTTCGTTCTACAGCATCTCTACGTATCCTGCCTGCTACTGCAGAGTTCTCTTCTACAGCATCTCTACGTATCCTGCCTGCTACTGCAGAGTTCTCTTCTACAGCATCTCTACGTATCCTGCCTGCTCCTGCAGAGTTCTCTTCTACAGCATCTCTACGTATCCTGCCTGCTACTGCAGAGTTCTCTTCTACAGCATCTCTACGTATCCTGCCTGCTACTGCAGAGTTCTCTTCTACAGCATCTCTACGTATCCTGCCTGCTACTGCAGAGTTCTCTTCTACAGCATCTCTATGTATCCTGCCTGCTACTGCAGAGTTCTCTTCTACAGCATCTCTATGTATCCTGCCTGCTACTGCAGCGTTCTCTTCTACAGCATCTCTACGTATCCTGCCTGCTACTGCAGAGTTCTCTTCTACAGCATCTCTACGTATCCTGCCTGCTACTGCAGAGTTCTCTTCTACAGCATCTCTACGTATCCTGCCTGCTACTGCAGAGTTCTCTTCTACAGCATCTCTACGTATCCTGCCTGCTACTGCAGAGTTCTCTTCTACAGCATCTCTATGTATCCTGCCTGCTACTGCAGAGTTCTCTTCTACAGCATCTCTACGTATCCTGCCTGCTACTGCAGAGTTCTCTTCTACAGCATCTCTACGTATCCTGCCTGCTACTGCAGAGTTCTCTTCTACAGCATCTCTACGTATCCTGCCTGCTACTGCAGAGTTCTCTTCTACAGCATCTCTACGTATCCTGCCTGCTACTGCAGAGTTCTCTTCTACAGCATCTCTATGTATCCTGCCTGCTACTGCAGAGTTCTCTTCTACAGCATCTCTACGTATCCTGCCTGCTACTGCAGAGTTCTCTTCTACAGCATCTCTACGTATCCTGCCTGCTACTGCAGAGTTCTCTTCTACAGCATCTCTATGTATCCTGCCTGCTACTGCAGAGTTCTCTTCTACAGCATCTCTATGTATCCTGCCTGCTACTGCAGAGTTCTCTTCTACAGCATCTCTACGTATCCTGCCTGCTACTGCAGAGTTCTCTTCTACAGCATCTCTACGTATCCTGCCTGCTACTGAAGAGTTCTCTTCTACAGCATCTCTACGTATCCTGCCTGCTACTGCAGAGTTCTCTTCTACAGCATCTCTACGTATCCTGCCTGCTACTGCAGAGTTCTCTTCTACAGCATCTCTACGTATCCTGCCTGCTACTGCAGAGTTCTCTTCTACAGCATCTCTACGTATCCTGCCTGCTACTGCAGAGTTCTCTTCTACAGCATCTCTACGTATCCTGCCTGCTACTGCAGAGTTCTCTTCTACAGCATCTCTACGTATCCTGCCTGCTACTGCAGAGTTCTCTTCTACAGCATCTCTACGTATCCTGCCTGCTACTGCAGAGTTCTCTTCTACAGCATCTCTACGTATCCTGCCTGCTACTGCAGAGTTCTCTACTACAGCATCTCTACGTATCCTGCCTGCTACTGCAGAGTTCTCTTCTACAGCATCTCTACGTATCCTGCCTGCTACTGCAGAGTTCTCTTCTACAGCATCTCTACGTATCCTGCCTGCTACTGCAGAGTTCTCTTCTACAGCATCTCTACGTATCCTGCCTGCTACTGCAGAGTTCTCTTCTACAGCATCTCTATGTATCCTGCCTGCTACTGCAGAGTTCTCTTCTACAGCATCTCTATGTATCCTGCCTGCTACTGCAGAGTTCTCTTCTACAGCATCTCTATGTATCCTGCCTGCTACTGCAGAGTTCTCTTCTACAGCATCTCTATGTATCCTGCCTGCTACTGCAGAGTTCTCTTCTACAGCATCTCTACGTATCCTGCCTGCTACTGCAGAGTTCTCTTCTACAGCATCTCTACGTATCCTGCCTGCTACTGCAGAGTTCTCTTCTACAGCATCTCTACGTATCCTGCCTGCTACTGCAGAGTTCTCTTCTACAGCATCTCTACGTATCCTGCCTGCTACTGCAGAGTTCTCTTCTACAGCATCTCTACGTATCCTGCCTGCTACTGCAGAGTTCTCTTCTACAGCATCTCTACGTATCCTGCCTGCTACTGCAGAGTTCTCTTCTACAGCATCTCTACGTATCCTGCCTGCTACTGCAGAGTTCTCTTCTACAGCATCTCTACGTATCCTGCCTGCTACTGCAGAGTTCTCTTCTACAGCATCTCTACGTATCCTGCCTGCTACTGCAGAGTTCTCTTCTACAGCATCTCTACGTATCCTGCCTGCTACTGCAGAGTTCTCTTCTACAGCATCTCTACGTATCCTGCCTGCTACTGCAGAGTTCTCTTCTACAGCATCTCTACGTATCCTGCCTGCTACTGCAGAGTTCTCTTCTACAGCATCTCTACGTATCCTGCCTGCTACTGCAGAGTTCTCTTCTACAGCATCTCTATGTATCCTGCCTGCTACTGCAGAGTTCTCTTCTACAGCATCTCTATGTATCCTGCCTGCTACTGCAGAGTTCTCTTCTACAGCATCTCTACGTATCCTGCCTGCTACTGCAGAGTTCTCTTCTACAGCATCTCTACGTATCCTGCCTGCTACTGCAGAGTTCTCTTCTACAGCATCTCTATGTATCCTGCCTGCTACTGCAGAGTTCTCTTCTACAGCATCTCTACGTATCCTGCCTGCTACTGCAGAGTTCTCTTCTACAGCATCTCTATGTATCCTGCCTGCTACTGCAGAGTTCTCTTCTACAGCATCTCTATGTATCCTGCCTGCTACTGCAGAGTTCTCTTCTACAGCATCTCTACGTATCCTGCCTGCTACTGCAGAGTTCTCTTCTACAGCATCTCTACGTATCCTGCCTGCTACTGCAGAGTTCTCTTCTACAGCATCTCTACGTATCCTGCCTGCTACTGCAGAGTTCTCTTCTACAGCATCTCTATGTATCCTGCCTGCTACTGCAGAGTTCTCTTCTACAGCATCTCTACGTATCCTGCCTGCTACTGCAGAGTTCTCTTCTACAGCATCTCTACGTATCCTGCCTGCTACTGCAGAGTTCTCTTCTACAGCATCTCTACGTATCCTGCCTGCTACTGCAGAGTTCTCTTCTACAGCATCTCTACGTATCCTGCCTGCTACTGCAGAGTTCTCTTCTACAGCATCTCTATGTATCCTGCCTGCTACTGCAGAGTTCTCTTCTACAGCATCTCTACCTATCCTGCCTGGTATTACAGAGTTTTGTTCTACAGCATCTCTACGTATCCTGCCTGCTACTGCAGAGTTCTCTTCTACAGCATCTCTACGTATCCTGCCTGCTATTACAGAGTTTCCTGTCTACAGAATCTCTGCGTATCCTGCCTGCTCCTGCAGAGTTTACTGTCTACAGCATATCAATGTATCCTACTTGCCATTACAGAGTTACCTGACTACAACTTATTGACAAATTTACCTGCTTTGAGACTGTATGAACTAAGTTACCTTGTATACTTGTCTGCACAGAGACTTTGCCTTTCATCTAGTCTGCATCTCTCTGCATTGCTAGTTAATCTGATCAATAAACCCTTTACCTTTATTCCTAAAATTCTTGTACCAATTTCATTATGCTAAAAATGAAAGCCTTTTGCAGACAACACACAACCTTAGCCCCATAACCTGACACCTCTGCACATCAGCTCCCAACACCAGAACGCGCTCCCTTAAGGAGTGTGTCAGGCAGTTAGGGAGTCAAATCACTTCTGTTTCTATTTTACTGGCAAACAAAGAGATACAATTATTGATTTTGAATGTTACTGACAGCCAAGTGGTAAAATTACTGGTCATTTGTAAAAAAATATACATGGTGGGATCCAGAGTGGAGGCTCAAGTAGAGCTTTTAGGGGGGCACTGTGTAACCCCCACCTACTATCTGTGTCAACCAGAAAATGTCTGCATTCAGATCTTTTCTATTCGAGCAGGGCCAAAAGTAGGCCCAATAAAGGCCTAATAAAGGAACAACATGGAGTCTGTTTCACTGAAAATCCATGGCACAGAAATATGTGTGAAAACACTGATTTAGTAGGATCAGCTTATAAGATCAGCGATGTAGTTACATGTTTAACCCATTTGTGGAGGAATAATAGTGTTCACATCAGAACAAAGTAAAAATGACTATCGCGTGATTTCATGGGGAACTGCCTACGCTGCTAGGCACGCCCCCAGGCCGATCCTTGCCTTCGTCTAAGGGGGAAGCTGCAGGACGCCTTATATGATAGGACATTCCATGCCGTGCTAACGGCGCTAAAGCCCAGCGCTGATAGGACGGCATAGAACATCCTAACGGCGTAAAGGGATTTATTGAGTTTTTGTTTTTCTTCCATCTTCAAGGACAATCAAATGACTGCTTGGTCTCATTGGAACTAAAATCTGATTTTCATTATACACTGCACAATCACAGTATTAAAATTTAGCAGCTCATTTTCTCATCAAGATTGGAATAAAACATAAATATTCAAGAAATGATTCTTGTTTTTCAAGCACCTCCCGGTTCCCGCCGATACTTCTTGCACCTGTATTAGTAAACAGCTATTTCACAATCACACCTACTATTGTTTTAGTGTAGATTTCAGAATTGTATATTCTGCTCATCGTTATCTCAGAAGTAGATTTGAGAACTCTATATTCAACTCATAGTTAAAGTGATGGTAAACTCTGCAGCATAAAGTCACATATACTGAAAGCTACTGTGCTAACTGGCAAAACGATCTGCTTTTAGCATTAAAAAGTCCAATATACTTATAATAATTAAGGTTTTTGTCCAGCTCTGTTAACTGCTGTAATGCAGCCTCTGTCACAGAATTTCTCTTTGGCTTCCTTGACTGGCAGTTGCTTTAGCCAATCAGAGCCTCACCATGCACCCCATGTAAAGTATAGACAGCACGCTCCCGTGCTTGTAACTCTGACTGCAAGAAGAACTGCGCAACTCGCTACGTCGTTTGCACAACAGAAATAACTGTTTACTGTTTCTGATGTGCAAACAGCATAGCGAGGTGAGGCTCTGATTGGCTAAAACTACTGCCAGTCAAGCAAGCCAAAGAGAAATTCTGTGATAGAGGCTGCATTACAGCAGTTAACGGAGCCAGACAAAAACCTTAATTATTACAGGTAGATTGGACTTTTTAATGCTAAAAGCAGATCGTTTTGCCAGTTAGCACAGTAGCTTTCAGTATATGTGACTTTATGTTGCAGAGTTTACCATCACTTTAACTCTAATCAGTAGATGTTAAGTGGCAGTTCATTTTAAAATTTTAAGGGCTAGATTACAAGTGGAGCTCCAAAATATTAGCTCTGTGTGCTATCATCGCTCAAGCAAAATCAATACTGCTTCTATTTGTGTCCTCAAGTGCAAAGTTAATATTTTATCGCACAAGGGATAGTCTAGTCTTTGCATCTCAGATAGAGCAAGTGCGCAAAGTCTCTTGCCACGCAAAAACTCCACTCAAGTAGTGGAGTTCTTCATTTACTTCTGTACTATACTATTTGAATGACAGTCAAGTATAAAACACTTCACACATACATACAAAACATATAAACACACACATATAACTTTGACCGCTTCTCAATGCCGCCCCTTATCATATACCACACCCTTTTAATACTGCCACATAACTTTTTTTGTAAATAAACCTTTATTTCATAAGTATTAAGTCTAAATATAACTTAAATTCTTTTGGCTAGATTACGAGTTAGGGTAAAAAAGCAACGTTAAGAGGTTCTAACGCTGCTTTTTTACGCCCGCTGGTATTACAGAGTCTTGCAGGTTTAGGGACACCGCACACTTCTTTGGCTTTACCGCAAAACGACTTACGTAAACTTCATAAAGTCTTTTTTCTATGGGACTTCCATAGCCCCGGTATTACGAGTCTGTCCTGGGAGGCCAAAAAGTGAGCGGTACACCCCGCTACCCAGTCAAGATCCCTAACGCATTTAAAAGTCAGTAGTTAAGAGTTTTATGGTACAACGCCGTAACATAAAACTCATAACTAAAGTGCTAAAAAGTACACTAACACCCATAAACTACCTATTAACCCCTAAACCGAGGCCCTCCCGCATCGCAAACACTATAATAAAAATGTTAACCCCTAATCTGCCGCTCCGGACATCGCCACCACTAGAATAAACATATTAATCCTAAACCGCCGCACTCCCGCCTCGCAAACACTAGTAAAATATTATTAACCCCTAATCTGCCGCCCTTAACATCGCCGCCACCTACATTATACTTATTAACCCCTAATCTGCCGTCCCCAACATCGCCGCCACTATATTAAATGTATTAACCCCTAAATCTAAGTCTAACCCTAACACCCCCTAACTTAAATATAATTAAAATAAATCTAAAGAAAATTACTATAATTAACTTAATTATTCCTATTTAAAACGAAATACTTACCTATAAAATAAACCCTAAGCTAGCTACAATATAACTAATAGTTACATTGTATCTAGCTTAGGGTTATTAACTATTTAATAACTACCTAGCTAAAATAAATACAAATTGACCTGTAAAATAAAACCTAACCTAAGTTACAATAACACCTAACACTACACTACAATTAAATAAATTAACTAAATTAAATACAATTAAATAAATTAAATTAGCTAAATCACAAAAACCCCCCACTAAATTACAGAAAATAAAAAACAAATTACAGATCTTTAAACTAATTACACACAACCCTATCAAAATAAAAAAGCCCCCCCAAAATGAAAAAAAAAAACCCTAGCCTAAACTAAACTATCAATAGCCCTTAAAAGGGCCTTTTGCGGGGCATTGCCCCAAACTAATCAGCTCATTTACCTGTAAAAAAAAAATACAAACAACCCCCCAACAGTAAAACCCACCACCCACACAACCAACCCCCCAAATTAAATACTAACTAAAAAAACCTAAGCTCCCCATTGCCCTGAAAAGGGCATTTGGATGGGCATTGCCCTTAAAAGGGCATTTAGCTCTTTTGCAGGCCCAAAGCCCTAACCTAAAAATAAAACCCACCCAATACACCCTTAAAAAAATTCTAACACTAACCCCTGAAGATTCACTTCCCGGGAGAAGTCTTCATCCAAGTGGCAAGATGTCCTCAACGAAGCCGGCAGAAGTGGTCCTCCAGACGGGCAGAAGTGGTCCTCCAGACGGGCAGAAGTCTTCATCCAGACGGCATCTTCTATCTTCATCCATCCGGCACGGAGCGGGTCCATCTTCAAGACATCCGACGTGGAGCATCCTCTTCAAACGACGTCTTCTTCGTAATGAATATCTCTTTAAGTGACGTCATCCAAGATGGCGTCCCTTAGATTCCGATTGGCTGATAGAATTCTATCAGCCAATCAGAATTAAGGTAGAAAAAATCCTATTGAACTTCAATCCTATTGGCTGATCCAATTAGCCAATAGGATTTTTTCTACCTTAATTCCGATTGGCTGATAGAATTCTATCAGCCAATCGGAATCTAAGGGACGCCATCTTGGATGACGTCACTTAAAGAAATATTCATTACGAAGAAGACGTCATTTGAAGAGGATGCTCCGCGTCGGATGTCTTGAAGATGGACCTGCTCCGCGCCGGAAGAATGAAGATAGAAGATGCCGTCTGGATGAAGACTTCTGCCTGTCTGGAGGACCACTTCTGCCCGTCTGGAGGACCATTTCTGTCCGTCTGGAGGACCACTTCTGCCGGCTTTGTTGAGGACATCTTGCCGCTTGGATGAAGACTTCTCCCGGTAAGTGAATCTTCGGGGGTTAGTGTTAGGATATTTTTAAGGGTGTATTGGGTGGGTTTATTTTTTAGGTTAGGGCTTTGGGCCTGCAAAAGATCTAAATGCCCTTTTAGTATTTTATTTGGGGGGTTGGTTGTGTGGGTGGTGGGTTTTACTGTGGGGTGTTTTTTTTACAGGTAAAAGAGCTGATTACTTTGGGGCAATGCCACGCAAAAGGCCCTTTTAAGGGCTATTGATAGTTTAGTTTAGGCTATGGGGTTTTTTTTATTTTGGGGGGGCCTTTTTATTTTGATAGGGCTATTAGATTAGGTGTAATTAGTTTATAGATCTGTAATTTGTTTTTTTATTTTCTGTATTTTAGTGGGGGGTTTTGTGATTTAGCTAATTTAATTTATTCAATTGTAGTGTGGTGTTAGGTGTTATTGTAACTTAGGTTAGGTTTTATTTTACAGGTAAATTTGTATTTATTTTAGCTAGGTAGTTATTAAATAGTTAATAACTATTTAGTAACTAGTCTACCTAGTTAAAATAAATACAAACTTGCCTGTAAAATAAAAATAAACCCTAAGCTAGCTACAATGTAACTATTAGTTATATTGTAGCTAGCTTAAGGTTTATTTTATAGGTAAGTATTTAGTTTTAAATAGGAATAATTTAGGGAATGATAGTAAATTTATTTAGATTTATTTTAATTATATTTCAATTAGGGGGTGTTAGGTTTAGACTTAGGTTTAGGGGTTAATAAATTTAATATAGTGGCGGCGTCGTTGGGGGCGGCAGATTAGGGTTTAATAAGTGTAGGTAGGTTGCGGCGACATTGGGGCGGCAGATTAGGGGTTAATAAATATAATGTAGGTGGCGGTGATGTTGGGGGCAGCAGATTAGGGGTTAATAAGTATAATGTAGGTGTCGGCGGTGTCCGGAGCGGCAGATTAGGGGTTAATAAGAATAATGTAAGATTAGGGGTGTTTAGACTCGGGGTTCATGTTAGGGTGTTAGGTGTAAACATAACTTTAGTTTCCCCATAGGAATCAATGGCGCTGCGTTACTGAGATTTACGCTGCTTTTTGGCAGGTGTTAGACTTTTTCTCAGCTGGCTCTCCCCATTGTTGTCTTTGGGGAAATTGTGCATGAGCACGTACGATCAGCTCACCGCTGACTTAAGCAGCGCTGGTATTGGAGTGCGGTATGGAGCAACATTTTTCTCTACGCTCACTTCTTGCTTGCTAACGCCGGGTTTGTAAAAACCCGTAATACCAGCGATGCAGGTAAGTGAACTGTGAGAGAAAACTGCTCGTTAGCACCGCACAGCTCCTAACGCAAAACTCGTAATCTAGCCGTATATAAGCTTAAAAAAAAACGAGGTGCAATGACACAAGATATTTTTGAACTAACGAGCCTAATGACAATCCTGTTATATAGGATCACTAAAAGAAGAGTATAAAATATATACCCTTTATCAACGGTCTTCTGGTCTATAGCCTTCTGAATAAGAATAAAAATATACACATATATATATATATATATATATATATATATATCTTGTAAGAAAAAGTGTTAAATTCTTTGTTCCTGTGTGTATATATATATATATATATATATATTTATCTTTTAAAAGTGGATTGGAGATTCTATAACGAAATGGTTTTAAATGTATGGGGGCGTATTAAACTGCCAACAAGAAAGATGGCCGTTCTGCTACATCCTGCCAGGAGCTGACACTATAAATAGAGTTGAGGGGGGGTGGCCCCTATCTCTGATGAAGCATCCAATAGCACTTTGAAATGAGTCAGACCCGCCACCGACTTACAAACTACGAGTGTCTAGCAAAATAGCGGATCAGCTGTTGTGTGTACTTACACATTGAGTGCTGACCCGCTCACGCTTTTAAGAGCACTAGTTTACCAGTGGTTCTTATTTATACACTTATATTGTGGTATATTTTTAGTAATACGCCTTTACCACCAAGGCTTATTTTATTTATGTTTTTATGTTTTAATTTGAGTGTTATATGTTTGTGTTTGCTATATCATCAGGCATTGTTGTGGCCAATAAATATAATTATTTTAGTGATTAACTGTATATCAGTACTTTATTTGGAAACGTTTAATGCCCCCTCCACTCTATACCCCACTGGGGGATCCCTCACTGAATATAAGAATACGGTCGGTGTATAAACCAGGGGAGTCTGAGAGTGACGAAAGGGGAGTATACGCCTTGAAAACATCATAACACTAAGGCCTTTTAATTTAAGTAATTTTTTTATTAAAGTTGAGCAAGTACATGCAGAAAACAAGCTTCACCAGTTTACATCAGGATAAGAGATGTTACAATCACAATTTAACATGAAGCATTTAAGTATCAACCATGTTTTGTAGGAGAGGGATAAAGGGAGGGGGAAAGGATAAGGGGAGGGGGCCTACACATACATTAAGTACATTTGTTACTTAGTCAGTTAAAATAAAACATCACTATGTGATATCCTAAGAAAACAGAATCAAAATCGACTTTCTTTCATGTAATTAGCAAGAGTCCATGAGCTAGTGACGTATGGGATATACATTCCTACCAGGAGGGGCAAAGTTTCCCAAACCTCAAAATGCCTATAAATACACCCCTCACCACACCCACAATTCAGTTTTACAAACTTTGCCTCCGATGGAGGTGGTGAAGTAAGTTTGTGCTAGATTCTACGTTGATATGCGCTCCGCAGCAAGTTGGAGCCCGGTTTTCCTCTCAGCGTGCAGTGAATGTCAGAGGGATGTGAGGAGAGTATTGCCTATTTGAATGCAGTGATCTCCTTCTAAGGGGTCTATTTCATAGGTTCTCTGTTATCGGTCGTAGAGATTCATCTCTTACCTCCCTTTTCAGATCGACGATATACTCTTATATATACCATTACCTCTGCTGATTCTCGTTTCAGTACTGGTTTGGCTATCTGCTATATGTAGATGAGTGTCCTGGGGTAAGTAAGTCTTATTTTCTGTGACACTCCAAGCTATGGTTGGGCACTTTGTTTATAAAGTTCTAAATATATGTATTCAAACATTTATTTGCCTTGACTCAGAATGTTCAACTTTCCTTATTTTCAGACAGTCAGTTTCATATTTGGGATAATGCATTTTGATTTGACCATTTTTTCTTACCTTAAAATTTGACTTTTTCCCTGTGGGCTGTTAGGCTCGCGGGGGCTGAAAATGCTTCATTTTATTGCGTCATTCTTGGCGCGGACTTTTTTGGCGCAAAAATTCTATTTCCGTTTCCGGCGTCATACGTGTCGCCGGAAGTTGCGTCATTTTTTGACGTTATTTCGCGCCAAAGATGTCGGCGTTCCGGATGTGGCGTCATTTTTGGCGCCAAAAAGCATTTAGGCGCCAAATAATGTGGGCGTCTTATTTGGCGCGAAAAAATATGGGCGTCACTTTTGTCTCCACATTATTTAAGTCTCATTTTTTATTGCTTCTGGTTGCTAGAAGCTTGTTCTTTGGCATTCTTTCCCATTCCTGAAACTGTCATTTAAGGAATTTGATCAATTTTGCTTTATATGTTGTTTTTTCTCTTACATATTGCAAGATGTCTCACGTTGCATCTGAGCCAGAAGATACTACAGGAAAATCGCTGTCAAGTGCTGAATCTACCAAAGCTAAGTGTATCTGCTGTAAACTTTTGGTAGCTATTTCTCCAGCTGTTGTTTGTATTGATTGTCATGACAAACTTGTTAAAGCAGATAATATTTCCTTTAGTAAAGTACCATTGCCTGTTGCAGTTCCCTCAACATCTAAGGTGCAGAATGTTCCTGATAATATAAGAGATTTTGTTTCTGAATCCATAAAGAAGGCTATGTCTGTTATTTCTCCTTCTAGTAAACGTAAAAAATCTTTTAAAACTTCTCTCCCTACAGATGAATTTTTAAATGAACATCATCATTCTGATTCTGATGACTCCTCTGGTTCAGAGGATTCTGTCTCTGAGGTTGATGCTGATAAATCTTCATATTTATTTAAAATGGAATTTATTCGTTCTTTACTTAAAGAAGTTCTAATTGCTTTAGAAATAGAGGATTCTGGTCCTCTTGATACTAATTCTAAACGTTTAGATAAGGTATTTAAAGCTCCTGTGGTTATTCCAGAAGTTTTTCCTGTTCCTAATGCTATTTCTGCAGTAATTTCCAAAGAATGGGATAATTTGGGTAATTCATTTACTCCTTCTAAACGTTTTAAGCAATTATATCCTGTGCCGTCTGACAGATTAGAATTTTGGGACAAGATCCCTAAAGTTGATGGGGCTATTTCTACCCTTGCTAAACGTACTACTATTCCTACGTCAGATGGTACTTCGTTTAAGGATCCTCTAGATAGGAAAATTGAGTCCTTTCTAAGAAAAGCTTATCTGTGTTCAGGTAATCTTCTTAGACCTGCTATATCTTTGGCTGATGTTGCTGCAGCTTCAACTTTTTGGTTGGAAACTTTAGCGCAACAAGTAACACATCGTGATTCTCATGATATTATTATTCTTCTTCAGCATGCTAATAATTTTATCTGTGATGCCATTTTTGATATTATCAGAGTTGATGTCAGGTTTATGTCTCTAGCTATTTTAGCTAGAAGAGCTTTATGGCTTAAAACTTGGAATGCTGATATGGCTTCTAAATCAACTTTACTTTCCATTTCTTTCCAGGGTAACAAATTATTTGGTTCTCAGTTGGATTCCATTATTTCAACTGTTACTGGTGGGAAAGGAACTTTTTTACCACAGGATAAAAAATCTAAAGGTAAAAACAGGGCTAATAATCGTTTTCGTTCCTTTCGTTTCAACAAAGAACAAAAGCCTGATCCTTCATCCTCAGGAGCAGTTTCAGTTTGGAGACCATCTCCAGTCTGGAATAAATCCAAGCCAGCTAGAAAGGCAAAGCCTGCTTCTAAGTCCACATGAAGGTGCGGCCCTCATTCCAGCTCAGCTGGTAGGGGGCAGGTTACGTTTTTTCAAGGAAATTTGGATCAATTCTGTTCACAATCTTTGGATTCAGAGCATTGTTTCAGAAGGGTACAGAATTGGTTTCAAGTTGAGACCTCCTGCAAAGAGATTTTTTCTTTCCCGTGTCCCAGTAAATCCAGTAAAAGCTCAAGCATTTCTGAAATGTGTTTCAGATCTAGAGTTGACTGGAGTAATTATGCCAGTTCCAGTTCCGGAACAGGGGATGGGGTTTTATTCAAATCTCTTCATTGTACCAAAGAAGGAGAATTCTTTCAGACCAGTTCTGGATCTAAAAATATTGAATCGTTATGTAAGGATACCAACGTTCAAGATGGTAACTGTAAGGACTATCTTACCTTTTGTTCAGCAAGGGAATTATATGTCCACGATAGATTTACAGGATGCATATCTGCATATTCCGATTCATCCAGATCATTATCAGTTCCTGAGATTCTCGTTTCTGGACAAGCATTACCAATTTGTGGCTCTGCCGTTTGGCCTAGCTACAGCTCCAAGAATTTTTACAAAGGTTCTCGGTGCCCTGCTGTCTGTAATCAGAGAACAGGGTATTGTGGTATTTCCTTATTTGGACGATATCTTGGTACTTGCTCAGTCTTTACATTTAGCAGAATCTCATACGAATCGACTTGTGTTGTTTCTTCAAGATCATGGTTGGAGGATCAATTTACCAAAAAGTTCTTTGATTCCTCAGACAAGGGTAACCTTTCTGGGTTTCCAGATGGATTCAGTGTCCATGACTCTGTCTTTAACAGACAAGAGACGTCTAAAGTTGATTACAGCTTGTCGAAACCTTCAGTCACAATCATTCCCTTCGGTAGCCTTATGCATGGAAATTCTAGGTCTTATGACTGCTGCATCGGACGCGATCCCCTTTGCTCGTTTTCACATGCGACCTCTTCAGCTCTGTATGCTGAAGCAATGGTGCAAGGATTACACGAAGATATCTCAATTAATATCTTTAAAACCGATTGTTCGACACTCTCTAACATGGTGGACAGATCACCATCGTTTAATTCAGGGGGCTTCTTTTGTGCTTCCGACCTGGACTGTAATTTCAACAGATGCAAGTCTCACAGGTTGGGGAGCTGTGTGGGGATCTCTGACGGCACAAGGAGTTTGGGAATCTCAGGAGGTGAGATTACCGATCAATATTTTGGAACTCCGTGCAATTTTCAGAGCTCTTCAGTTTTGGCCTCTTCTGAAGAGAGAATCGTTCATTTGTTTTCAGACAGACAATGTCACAACTGTGGCATACATCAATCATCAAGGAGGGACTCACAGTCCTCTGGCTATGAAAGAAGTATCTCGAATCTTGGTTTGGGCGGAATCCAGCTCCTGTCTAATCTCTGCGGTTCATATCCCAGGTGTAGACAATTGGGAAGCGGATTATCTCAGTCGCCAAACGTTGCATCCGGGCGAATGGTCTCTTCACCCAGAGGTATTTCTTCAGATTGTTCAAATGTGGGAACTTCCAGAAATAGATCTGATGGCGTCCCATCTAAACAAGAAACTTCCCAGGTATCTGTCCAGATCCCGGGATCCTCAGGCGGAGGCAGTGGATGCATTATCACTTCCTTGGAAGTATCATCCTGCCTATATCTTTCCGCCTCTAGTTCTTCTTCCAAGAGTAATCTCCAAGATTCTGAAGGAATGCTCGTTTGTTCTGCTGGTAGCTCCGGCATGGCCTCACAGGTTTTGGTATGCGGATCTTGTCCGGATGGCCTCTTGCCAACCGTGGACTCTTCCGTTAAGACCAGACCTTCTGTCACAAGGCCCTTTTTTCCATCAGGATCTGAAATCCTTAAATTTAAAGGTATGGAGATTGAACGCTTGATTCTTGGTCAAAGAGGTTTTCTCTGACTCCGTGATTAATACTATGTTACAGGCTCGTAAATCTGTATCTCGAGAGATATATTATAGAGTCTGGAAGACTTATATTTCTTGGTGTCTTTCTCATCATTTTTCTTGGCATTCTTTTAGAATACCGAGAATTTTACAGTTTCTTCAGGATGGTTTAGATAAGGGTTTGTCCGCAAGTTCTTTGAAAGGACAAATCTCTGCTCTTTCTGTTCTTTTTCACAGAAAGATTGCTATTCTTCCTGATATTCATTGTTTTGTACAAGCTTTGGTTCGTATAAAACCTGTCATTAAGTCAATTTCTCCTCCTTGGAGTTTGAATTTGGTTCTGGGAGCTCTTCAAGCTCCTCCGTTTGAACCTATGCATTCATTGGACATTAAATTACTTTCTTGGAAAGTTTTGTTCCTTTTGGCCATCTCTTCTGCTAGAAGAGTTTCTGAATTATCTGCTCTTTCTTGTGAGTCTCCTTTTCTGATTTTTCATCAGGATAAGGCGGTGTTGCGAACTTCTTTTGAATTTTTACCTAAAGTTGTGAATTCCAACAACATTAGTAGAGAAATTGTGGTTCCTTCATTATGTCCTAATCCTAAGAATTCTAAGGAGAAATCGTTGCATTCTTTGGATGTTGTTAGAGCTTTGAAATATTATGTTGAAGCTACGAAATCTTTCCGTAAGACTTCTAGTCTATTTGTTATCTTTTCCGGTTCTAGGAAAGGCCAGAAAGCTTCTGCCATTTCTTTGGCATCTTGGTTGAAATCTTTAATTCATCTTGCCTATGTTGAGTCGGGTAAAATTCCGCCTCAGAGAATTACAGCTCATTCTACTAGGTCAGTATCTACTTCCTGGGCGTTTAGGAATGAAGCTTCGGTTGACCAGATCTGCAAAGCAGCAACTTGGTCCTCTTTGCATACTTTTACTAAATTCTACCATTTTGATGTATTTTCTTCTTCTGAAGCAGTTTTTGGTAGAAAAGTACTTCAGGCAGCGGTTTCAGTTTGAATCTTCTGCTTATGTTTTTCGTTAAACTTTATTTTGGGTGTGGATTATTTTCAGCAGGAATTGGCTGTCTTTATTTTATCCCTCCCTCTCTAGTGACTCTTGTGTGGAAAGATCCACATCTTGGGTAGTCATTATCCCATACGTCACTAGCTCATGGACTCTTGCTAATTACATGAAAGAAAACATAATTTATGTAAGAACTTACCTGATAAATTCATTTCTTTCATATTAGCAAGAGTCCATGAGGCCCGCCCTTTTTTTGTGGTGGTTATGATTTTGTATAAAGCACAATTATTCCAATTCCTTATTTTATATGCTTTCGCACTTTTTTATCACCCCACTTCTTGGCTATTCGTTAAACTGAATTGTGGGTGTGGTGAGGGGTGTATTTATAGGCATTTTGAGGTTTGGGAAACTTTGCCCCTCCTGGTAGGAATGTATATCCCATACGTCACTAGCTCATGGACTCTTGCTAATATGAAAGAAATGAATTTATCAGGTAAGTTCTTACATAAATTATGTTTTTTCCTCCTTTATAAGCAAATATTTAACTAGCAATTATGACAATTTGATCAGGTTAGGGGTCTTTGCTCCCAAATAAAAATTATATCAAGAATAAAATCCCGCCTTCCTGTAAAGCAATAATGCAAATTCTCTAATGCTAAGGTATGATTCATTTCGGAGATCCATTGTGTGTATGTGGGGGGTTGTTGCTGTTTCCATAATCTCAGAATCAGCACTAGTTAACATCATGTGCATTAGTTTACTTCGATACTTACATCCCAACTGTGGGGTTTGATTGAGTAGGATGATGGCAGGGGTGAGGTAAATAATAAATTAATACAGTTTCCTATCTGGGACCAGAATGTACATAATTTCGGGCAGAACCACCAGATGTGGGAATGAGTGCCTATGTACCCACATCTTCTCCAGCAGCTTAAGGAGGCCCCCGGGAAGATGGATCATATTCTCTGGGATGTAAGATACCACCTAGCTATAATCTTATACTTAAGTTCCGTCATAGCTAGTGAGATAGACGAATGGTGTGTCACCCTAAAGCTTTGCCTTCAATCCTCATTATTGATTTGGCATTGAAGCTCAGATTCCCAATTGGAGAGATATTTTGGTCTTACATTCGGGAAGGATCCTCCAAGAATTTTATAAGTGGTAGAGAGGTGGGACTTCTTTATGTTTGGGTTAAGACAGATATGTGCAAATGGGGTGTGGGGTCTAATGATGTATTTCTTATAAGGGCATGAATTAATGGCATGGAGGGTTTGGAGGTATACATACCACTTGTGAAAAGGGGGGCCTAGTGTATCGCTTAATGCAGTTTTTTCTTTGAATTGTGACGTATCTGTTAATAAGAATATAGGGAGATTTTTCTATACCGAATTGTTGCTAACCCATACGTAAGGACTTTGTTTAAAGAAGAGTTTGTTATTTAACAGTGGGGTATCGGGTCTGATAGATGTCGAAAGCGCATTTGGCTTTGAGAGAAGTGTATCCCAAATGTCCAGCGTGGTCTTAATATATATGTTATTTGTGATATTGTCTAGTCTGGCCGTCTTAAGGAGCCAGCATAAGTCTCGTAGGCTATCTACATTGGAGATGTTAGTTTCAACTTGCACCCAGAGTTTGGATGGAGATGCATGGTTCCAAGCTATAATAGTCAGGTGGTTGGCTAAATAATAATTTTGTAAATTAGGCATATTTAGACCACCGTCCTCTTTACTTAAGTATAGTGTCTGTCTATTAATTCTAGGTCTTTTGTATGACCCGATTAATGCTTCTATATTTTTTTGTTGATGTATGAGAAAGTGTTGTGGAAGGGGTATCGGTAGTTTGAAATAAATATAGATATTTCTCCTACATTGGTGTGTCCGGTCCACGGCTTCATCCTTACTTGTGGGAATATTGTCTTCACTAACAGGAAATGGCAAAGAGAGCACAGCAAAAGCTGTCCATATAGCTCCCCCTCTGGCTCCGTCCCCCAGTCATTCTCTTTGCCGCTCTGAACAAGTAGCATCTCCACGGGGATGGTAAAGAGTATGTGGTGTTAGTTGTAGTTTTATTTTTTCTATCAAGAAGTGCCGGTTTGTACTATTTACTCTACAACAGAAAGTGATGAAGAGTTCTGTTAAAAGAGGAGTATGATTTTAGCAACAGTAACTAAAATCCATTGCTGTTCCCACGCAGGACTGTTGAAACCAGAGAACTTCAGTTGGGGGGAACAGTTTGCAGACTTTTCTGCTCCAGGTATGACTCTTTTCTAACAAGACATAGTAATGCTAGAAGACTGTCATTTTCCCTTATGGGATCGGTAAGCCATTTTCTTAGACTCATAACAGAATGAAGGCTTATAAATGGGCTCTATACTGGTTGACACTATTGTGGGCTGAATCGATTGATTTATATAATATTTATATGACTTTTGGAGTGTTTTGTGACTTTGAAACACTTTTGGGGAATGTTTTTATTACGCCTGGCACTTGTTTAGACACCTAATCTAGTCAGGAAGGCCCCTTCACTCTGGTATGCAGAGGGAGGAGGCCTCATTTTCGCGCCTCAGTTGCGCAGTTACTTCTAGAAGCAGTGCATGCAGCTTCATGTGAGAGGGTCCTGTGGCCATAAAAACGAATTCAAGAAGGCTTATTTCTGTGGTGAATAACCCCCAAGGAAGGTAAAAGCCGCAGCAAAGGCTGTGGCAGGGACTGTAGTGGGTTTAAACTGGTAAATTGAACAATTAGCTCCGGTTTGCTCACTTAAGGGGTTAGAGACTTGAAATTTGGTGTGCAATACTTTCATTAAGCATTAAGACACTAGGGTGCAAATTTTGTAAAGATCGAATATTTCCTTCATAGTTTTTCAAACATTCAGAAATAAAGTGTGCTCTTTTTATTATTTAAAGAGACAGTAACGGTTTTGTTTAAAAACGGTTTTATTGCATTAATAGCCTGCCAAAGTCTGTCTAACAAGTCTATACCTTCAGATAGCATATGTTCTGTGTGTATGGAGGCCAAGGTGGTTCCCCCTTTAAATGTATGTTCAAATTGTGCCATGGCGTCCAAACAAAGTAAGGACAGTACTGTCACATTTAATAAGGTTGCCCAAGATGATTCTTCAAATGAAGGTAGTGGGGATAGTTCATCATCCTCTCCTTCTGTGTCAACACCAGTTTTGCCCGCGCAGGCGATACCTAGTACATCTAGCGCGCCAATGCTTGTTACTATGCAGCAATTAACTGCAGTAATGGATAATTCTATAGCAAATCTTTTATCCAAACTGCCAGCATTTCCCAGAAAGTGTGATTGCTCAGTTTTAAATACAGAGGATGAGCAAGTGGGCGCTGACGATAATTTATCTGTTATACCCTCACACCAGTCTGAATTGGCAGTGAGGGAGGGTCTGTCTGAGGGAGAAATTTCTGATTCAGGAAAAGTTTCTCAGCAGGCAGAACCTGATATCGTGGCATTTAAATTTAAGTTAGAACATCTCCGCGCCCTGCTTAAGGAGGTGCTAACTACTCTTGATGATTGTGACTCTTTGGTGATTCCAGAGAAATTGTGCAAAATGGACAAATTCTTAGAGGTCCCTGTGCACGCTGATGCCTTTCCGATACCCAAGAGGGTGGCGGACATAGTGACCAAGGAGTGGGAGAAACCAGGTATAACTTTTGTCCCACCTCCTATATTTAAGAAAATGTTCCCCATTGTCGACCCCAGAAGGGACGCATGGCAAACAGTCCCTAAGGTTGAGGGGGCAGTTTCTACGTTGGCCAAGCGCACAACTATTCCCATTGAGGACAGTTGTGCTTTCAAAGATCCTATGGATAAAAAATTGGAAGGATTGCTTAAAAAGATATTTGTTCAGCAAGGTTTTCTTCTCCAACCAATTTCGTGCATTATTCCTGTCACCACGGCGGCGTCTTTTTGGTTCGAGGAACTAGAAAATTCGCTCCATAAGGAGACTCCATATGAGGAAGTCATGGACAGAATTCACGCACTAAAGTTGGCTGATTCCTTTATTTTAGATGCCGCTTTTCAATTGGCTAAATTAGCGGCGAAAAATTCAGGTTTTGCAATAGTGGCGCGTAGAGCGCTTTGGCTAAAATCTTGGTCGGCGGATGTGTCGTCCAAGACAAAACTGCTTAATATTCCTTTCAAAGGTAAGACCCTTTTCAGGCCAGAATTGAAGGAGATTATTTCAGACATCACTGGGGGAAAGGGCCATGCCCTCCCACAGGATAGGCCTTTCAAGGCTAAGAACAAATCTAATTTTCGTTCCTTTCGCAATTTCAGGAACGGACCGTCTCCTAACTCTGCAGCCTCTAGACAAGAGGGTAACAATTCCCAGCCTAAACCAGCATGGAAACCAATGCAAGGCTGGAACAAGGGCAAACAGGCCAAGAAGCCTGCGGCTGCTACCAAGACAACATGAAGGGGTAGCCCTCGATCCGGGACCGGATCTAGTAGGAGGCAGACTTTCTCTCTTTGCTCAGGCTTGGGCAAGAGATGTTCCGGATCCCTGGGCACTAGAAATAGTCTCTCAGGGGTATCTTCTAGAATTCAAGGAACTTCCTCCAAGGGGAAGGTTCCACATGTCTCGCTTATCTTCAGACCAGATAAAGAGACAGGCATTCTTACATTGCGTAGAAGACCTATTAAAGATGGGAGTGATACACCCAGTTCCAACAGCGGAACAAGGACTGGGTTTTTACTCAAACCTGTTCGTAGTTCCCAAAAAAGAAGGAACTTTCAGGCCAATTCTGGATTTAAAAATTCTAAACAAATTCCTCAGAGTTCCATCATTCAAAATGGAAACCATTCGGACGATTTTACCAACAATCCAGGAGGGTCAATACATGACTACCGTGGACTTAAAGGATGCGTACCTACATCTTCCTATCCACAAAGATCATCATCAGTTCCTAAGGTTCGCCTTTCTGGACAAACATTACCAGTTCGTGGCTCTTCCGTTTGGTTTAGCCACTGCTCCCAGAATTTTCACAAAGGTGCTAGGGTCCCTTCTAGCGGTTCTAAGACCGAGGGGCATTGCAGTGGCACCTTATTTAGACGACATCCTAATCCAAGCGTCGTCCCTTTCCAGAACAAGGGCTCATACAGACATTGTATTAGCCTTTCTCAGGTCTCACGGGTGGAAGGTGAACGTAGAAAAGAGTTCCCTGTCCCCGTCCACAAGGGTTCCTTTTCTGGGAACAATAATAGATTTTGTAGAAATGAAGATTTTTCTGACAGTTGGTATTGGTTCCCACAAGTAAGGATGAAGCCGTGGACCGGACACACCAATGTAGGAGAAAACAGAATTTATGTTTACCTGATAAATTTCTTTCTCCTACGGTGTGTCCGGTCCACGGCCCGCCCTGGTTTTTAGTCAGGTTTAAAAATTTTTATTTCTGTACACTACAGTCACCACGGCACCCTATAGTTTCTCCTTTTTCTCCTAACCGTCGGTCGAATGACTGGGGGGCGGAGCCAGAGGGGGAGCTATATGGACAGCTTTTGCTGTGCTCTCTTTGCCATTTCCTGTTAGGGAAGAGAATATTCCCACAAGTAAGGATGAAGCCGTGGACCGGACACACCGTAGGAGAAAGAAATTTATCAGGAACAATCATCATTTTGATAGTGTTGATACGACCCATCCAAGATAAATGGCCCTGTTTGTGCCAGATTTCTAGCAATTTGGATGAATCAGTTTGGAGTTTTGTGTAGTTAGAGTAAAATAAGTCTTGTGGGTTTTCAGGTATATTTACCCTTAAATATTTAATCAGTTTGACGATTGGGTAGGATGTGGTCCGGGTGATGCTTTCTAACTCATTCAGTTCTATGTTAATAGGTATTAGCCCTGACTTTCCCATGTTTAAACACTAAGGCCTTTTATATACCTCATAATACTTGAGGTTGAATCAGGTGAGTGTGTTTTTAATCATTCCTCACTACTTATAAAAATCGCCTGAAACACACTACACTAGGAGCACCCCCTGTGCGCTTGTCCCACTTTCTGTTTTCTAGATCTGTATTGGAGGACCCTCTTTTGGAGGGAAATTGGACTGAGCCACACTCCCTTGGGGACACATTGGAACAAGTCCCAGAGATACAGAGAGACACTTATATCTGTGGACCTGCCAGATTTACTATATTCACTAACTGTAAAGACTGCTGCTATTTGTAGCATTGGATCAGTGCAGAATGTTATAACCCTGTCTGGGCTTGTGTATTACCATTATAAGAGTGTTATCTAATTGTATATACACGATTTTTATAATAGTTTTTTCTTTTGCGCTGTTACATTTCATACAGGGCAAGATTACATATTCGGCACAGGCTTCAGCCTAACTGCTGAAACCTGTGTCAACCATAAATTCACCTTGCACATCGGGGAATCACATAAACCCCGCCGGCAGTTCATAATCTGCCATAAATCAGATAAACTAGCGATGTCCAGAAATGTGCGTAAATACACATTTCTGGAGTCGCCAGTGATTTACGGCAGTAATCAGCCAATAGGAATTCAGTAGCTCTAATCCTATTGGCTGATTTGAAAATTTCAGCCAATAAGAATGCAAGGTACCCCATATTTAAACGGGTACCTTTAATTCAATCCTCAGTGTGCTGCGGTGATCGTTCGAAAAAGATCTCCCCGCCCGATGGCTCAGCAGTCGCCGATCTGGATCCGCAGTCACCAATGCTCCGCGCCAACTTAGTCCTGGATGAAGATGGAAGAGGTTGCTGCGCTGCAAGAAGATGTCGCCGCCTCCAAGAAGACTTCACCGCCGCCTGGAAGAAGACCTTCTCCGCCGGACTTTAGGAACGGTGAGTACCTATTTAGGGGTTAGATTTAGGATTTTTTTTTTTTTTTTAGATTAGGGGCTTTTAATAGGCACTGTAAAAGAGCTGAATGCCCTTTTAAGGACAATGTTCATACAAATGCCCCTTTAGGGGCAATGGGTAGTTTAGGCTTTTTTCGTGTTAGGTTTTTTATTTTGGGGGGTTTGGTGGGTGGGGGGGTTTTACTGTTAGGGGGGACTTAATTTTTTTAAATGTAAAAGAGCTGTTTAACTTAGGGCAATGCCCTACAAAAGGCCCTTTTAAAGGCTATTGGTAGTTAAGTTAAGATTAGGGGGTGTTTTTATTTTTGGGGAGGGGGGCTTTTTTATTTTCATAGAGATTCGGTTTATTTTTTTATTTTTGATAATCTGTAATGTTAGACTTTTTAATTTTGTGTAATTTTAGATTAATTTAAACTTAGTTTTTTTATTTTTAAAGTAATGTTAGGTTTTTTATTTTAATTGTAATTTCGTATTTTTTTATTTTAGGTAATCAGGGTTAATTTAGGGGTGTTGGTTTAGGGGGCTTAGTAATTTAATTAGTTAATTGCATTGTGGGGGGTTGGCGGTTTAGGAGTTAATAGCTCAATTAGGTTAATTGCGATGTGGGGGGTTGGTGGTTTAGGGGTTAATAGTGTAATTAGGTTTAATGCGTTGTGGGTGGGTGGATGGTGGATTAGGGGTTAATAGATTTATTAGGTAGATTTTCGATGTTGGGGTTGGCGGATTTAGGGGTTAATACTTTTTTAGGTACAGGTATACCTCACTTTACAGCGCTTCACTTTACAGCTCTTCGCTAATACTGCGCTTTGTGGAGCTGAAGTTCAACCTCCAAGGATTTTAAAACAGTGTTCTAATTATCGTGAGATTGCAAGAAAAGTGACTGGCACCATTTTGTTATGAGCAGTTCACTCTGTTTACAGCATTACAGTGCAATCTGTGTCTCAGTGCTATACTCTGGCAAATTGTACTACAGTGATTGTCACTATTTTACAGGTACAGTATTTATTGAATACTGTGCTGTGCTAGTGTTAAACTAAACTTAGCACTATTGTACACCTAATATAAGTTAATTAAAACATGTTTTTAAGTTTTTAAACACACTGGCAAGTGAAAAGAAAGCTAAAAACCGCCTTGTTGTCATTGCTCCATGACAGTACCTTGGCTGAAACGTGGAGAGAGTCCCACATAAAATTGTTATACCAAATTTATTACACACCAGACAAAGGTTACAGATGGTATAATACAAATTTCAACAAATGTCCAAAATGTGGTTTACCAGCTACAGATTTAATACATATGCTCTGGGATTGTCCCAGACTTAAACAATTTTGGCATAAATTAGAATTTTGGCTACTAAGGGTGTTGAAAGTAAGTCCCTGCAAGCTTACACTTTTAAATATCATCTTCCTGTTAAGCAATAATGGGGACTTTACAGACGCAAAAATAGTGAATCTAGTTATTTTGGCAGTTAGAAATTTGATTTTCAAGAAATGTAAGAGTAAATTCTTACCCGCAATTACTGAGGTAAAGGGGCCTAGTTATCAACGTGTCTACTTTTCCTGCCTTCGCCGGCCCAATACGCTCGCCTAAGCTCGCCTCACATCGCCGCCGCGGACCTGCAAAAATTCGCCTAAGTTATCAAAAAAGCTGTCAAAAAGTCGCGCACCAAGTACGGGGCGATGAGCAGCAGATTGTGAGAGTTATCACTCATCCGATCTCGCTGCTCTTCGGCTTTTTCACAGCTTTCTTGCTAGCCTATCACTAAGCACCCACACTATACTATACTGTTCTACCCCCTATACCGGCGCCCCCGGAGCCTCCCGCAACTAAATAAAGTTACTAACCCCTAAACCGCCGCTCCTAGACCCCGCCACAACTCTTATAAATGTATTAACCCCTAAACCGCCGCTCCCGGACACCGCCGCAACTCTTATAAATGTATTAACCCCTAAACCGCCGCTCCCGGACACCGCTGCCACCTACATTATACCTAGTAACCCCTATCCTGCCCCCCCTATACCGTCGCCCTCTATAATAAAGTTATTAACCCCTATCCTGCTGATCCCGCACCTCACCACAACTAAATAAATAGTTTAACCCCTAAACCGCCGCTCCCTGACCCTGCCGCAACCTATATTAAATTTATTAACCCCTATCCTGCCCCCCCTACACCGTCGCCACCTATAATAAATTTATTAACCCCTATCCTGCCCCCCACTACACTGTAATAAAATTATTAACCCCTAAACCTAAGTCTAACACTAACCCTAACACCCCCCTAACTTAAATATTAATTAAATAAATCTAAATAATATTTCTATTATGAACTAAATTAAGCCTATTTAAAACTAAATACTTACCTTTAAAATAAACCCTAATATAGCTACAATATAAATAATAATTATATTGTAGCTTTCTTAGGATTTATTTTTATTTTACAGGCAAAATTCAATTTATTTTAACTAGGTACAATAGCTATTAAATAGTTATTAACTATTTAATAGCTTACCTAGCTAAAATAAAGAGAAATTAACCTGTAAAATAAAAACTAACCTAAGTTACAATTACACCTAACACTACACTATACTTAAATAAATTATTCCTATTTAAAACTAAATACTTACCTGTAAAATAAACTCTAAGATAGCTACAATATAATTAATAATTACATTGTAGCTATCTTAGGATTTATATTTATTTTACAGTTAACTTTGTATTTATTTTAGCTAGTTAAAATAGTTATTAAATAGTTATTAACTATTTAATAACTACCTAGCTAAAAGAAATACAAAATTACCTGTAAAATAAATCCTAACCTAAGTTACAATTAAACCTAACACTACACTATCATTAAATAAATTAAATAAATTAACTACAAATAACTACAATTAAATACAATTACATAAACTAACTAAAGTACAAAAAAAAAAAGCTAAGTTACAAAAAATAAAAAAATAGGTTACAAACATTTTAAAAATATTACAACAATTTTAAGCTACTTACACCTAATCTAAGCCCCCTAATAAAATAACAAACCCCCCAAAATAAAAAAATGCCCTACCCTATTCTAAATTAAAAAAGTTCAAAGCTCTTTTACCTTACCAGCTCTTAAAAGGGCCATTTGTGGGGCATGCCCCAAAGAATTCAGCTCTTTTGCCTGTAAAAGAAAAATACAACCTCCCCCAACATTAAAACCCACCACCCACATACCCCTAATCTAACCCAAACCCCCCTTAAAATAACCTAACACTAATCCCCTGAAGATCATCCTACCTTGAGTCGTCTTCACTCAGCCGAGCAGCGATGGAACCGAAGAGGAGACCCGGAGCGACAGAAGTTATCCTCCAAGCGGCGCTGAAGAAATCTTCCATCCGATGAAGTGATCCTCCAAGCGGCGCTGAAGAAGTCTTCCATCCGGGCGATATCATCTTCCAAGAGGCGCTGAAGAAGTCTTCTATCCGGGCGATGTCATCTTCCAAGCGGGGTCTTCAATCTTCATCCCGCCGACGCGGAACATCCTTCTTTCCCGACGGACTACGGAGGAATGAAGGCTCCTTTAAGGGACGTCATCCAAGATGGCATCCCTTCAATTCCGATTGGCTGATAGGATTCTATCAGCCAATCGGAATTAAGGTAGGAAAAATCTGATTGGCTGATTGAATCAGCCAATCAGATTCAAGTTCAATCCGATTGGCTGATCCAATCAGCCAATCAGATTGAGCTCACATTCTATTGGCTGTTCCGATCAGATTGGATCAGCCAATCGGATTGAATATAGTTGCGGTGGGCTCCGGGAGCGGCGGTTTAGGGGTTAATACATATATTATAGTTGCGGTGGGCTCCGGGAGTGGCGGTTTAGGGGTTAATATGTATAGAGTAGCTTGCGGTGGGCTCCGGGAGCGGCGGTTTAGGGGTTAATACATATATTATAGTTGCGGTGGGCACCGGGAGCGGCGGTTTAGGGGGTAATACATTTATTTAGTTGCGGCAGTGTAGGGGGGACAGATTAGTGGTGTTTAGACTAGGGGTACATGTTAGGGTGTTAGGTGCAGACATCTCCCATAGGAATCAATGGGATGTCTGGCAGCAGCGAACTTGTACTTTCGCTATGGTCAGACTCCCATTGATTCCTATGGGATCCGCCGCCTCCAGGGTGGCGGTTTGAAAACCAGGTACGCTGGGCCGGAAAAGTGCCGAGCGTACCGGATCGAAGTTTACGTCACAAAATTCTACTTTTGCCGGTCTCTAGCCTTTGATAACTAAGGCGAATCAGCCTCGCCACAAATACGCTGCGGAATTCCAGCGTATTTGAGGTTGACGGCTTGATAACTAGGCCCCAATGAATTATCTTAAAAAACAGTACCTAATAGAACAATTAGCTACAGATTTAAACTCAGAGCAAGAAATAATATTTTTTTTTAATAAATGGGCAAACTTTGTTAAAATATTCTCACCGATCGAAATTGATTATCTGATCTTTCCATTTAAAAATTCGGAAATAGTAATACTGGGTATTTGGTAACAAGATAGAGGAACTTATTTACATTTACATATCTGATGATGTGGGGGGTGAGGGGAGACTGAATTTATTATGTTATACCTTTTCACGTGTTGATGTGAACATAATGCTAAAAAATTATTCTGCGATTGCACATGTTTTCAAGATGTTAAAATGTCTTTCCTCTGATTTTGTCTCATATTTCCAGAATCCTCAATAAAAAGTTTAATTAAAAAACAAACAAACAAACATGTTTTTAAGTTTTTAAACACACTGGCAAATGAAAAGAAAGCTAAAACCGCCTTGTTTCACTTTAAGGCGGTTTTCACTTTACAGTGGGGCTCCGGTCCCTAACCCGCTGTATGAGCGGGGTATACCTGAATATTGTGATGTGAATGAATGGCGGATTAGGGATTAATAGCTTAATTAGGTACATTTGCGTTGTGGGGGATGGTGTATTATGGGTTAATCACTTTATTAGTTATATTGCGATGTGGGGGTTGAAGAATTAGGGGTTAATATATTTTAATAGTTATTGCGGTGGGGGGGGGTGGCAGTTGACAGGTAGATATTGCGCATTAATATTTTCAGGGAGTTACGGTGCTCACATTTTCAGCACAAGGCTTGCAGTGCCTGCCTATGTGTGGCAAGGTGAACATGGAGTAAAATGTCTCCATTTTTGCTGCGTAAGTCCTTGCGCTGAATATGTGACACCGACTTGCGACGCGGTTCTATGTTACCTTATGGGAGTAAAATTAGCGGGCGATGAGTGAAATATACGCGCCACATTTATATGCGGTTCAACCTCAAACTAATGAGGTTTTGTGTTACACCTGTGTTTTTCTCATTGTCTCCACAGGTGGTAGTGGACACTTTAGATACAGTAGCTAAAGACTGAAGAATAACTCAGGAGAGACTTTTTGCATTACATCATTTGCAATATTATACATATATAATATTGTCTGGGAACGTTACAATTTTTTGCACATAACTGGAAAAAATTCTGTGGACACCCATGATTACATTATCCATATATCATGTGTAATAATCTAAATATTTATAACCCTATATTATTATGAATCATTCAGGGACTTTTCCTAATTATGTATGGCAGTCATCAAACAGGTAATTCACCCAATTGTAAACAACCTATTTTTTTCCTACATTCTATTCATAAGGTTCCTAGACCTTATCTGTGGCCTGATAATCTCTCTCCACCAATCAAATGTGGGAGGAACTGCTCTTAAATTATCCAATTTACCATGCATAAAAAAGATCTATATTCATCTACAATCTATTTAAAGTATTATCCACTTTCCTGAATTAATTCAGTTCCATCACATAATCCAACACTGTGTTTCTATATTCATAATCAGTCATATGTTGTCACTGATCAATATTAATTTGTTTTTAACATCTACCACTATAAATCATCTTGTATATACAGTATCCCACAAAACTGAGTACACCCCTCACATTTTTGTAAATATTTTATTATATATTTTTATGCGACAACACTAAAAAAATTACACTTTGCTACAATGTAAAGTAGTGAGTGTACAGCCTGTATGACAGTGTAAATTTGATGTCTCCTCAAAATAACTCAACACACAGCCATTAATGTCTAAACCGTTGGCAACAAAAGTGAGTACACCCCTAAGTGGAAATGTCCAAATTGGGCCCAATTAGCCATTTTCCCTCCCCGGTGTCATGTGACTCGTAAGTGTTGCAAGGTCTCAGGTGTGAATGGGGAGCAGGTGTGTTAAATTTGGGGTTATCGCTCTCACACTCTCTCATACTGGTCACTGGAAGTTCAACATGGCACCTCATGGCAAAAAAGAATTGTTGCTCTACATAAAGATGGACTAGACTATAAGAAGATTGCCAAGACCCTGAAACTGAGCTGCAGCACGGTGGGCAAGACCAAACAGCGGTTTCACAGGACAGGTTCCACTCATAACAGGCTTTGCCATGGTCGACCAAAGAAGTTCAGTGCACGTGCTCAACGTCATATCCAGAGGTTGTCTTTGGGAAATAGACTTATGAGTGCTGCCAGCATTGCTGCAGAGGTTGAAGGGGTGGTGGGTCAGCCTGTCAGTGCTCAGACCATACGCCGCACACTACATCAAATTGGTCTGCATGGCTGTCATCCCAGAAGGAAGCCTCTTGTAAAGATGATGCACAAGAAAGCCCGCAAACAGTTTGCTGAAGACAAGCAGACTAAGGACATGGATTACTGGAACCATGTCCTGTTGTCCGATGAGACCAAGATAAACTTATTTGGTTCAGATCGTGTCAAGCGTGTGTGGCGGAAACCAGGTGAGGAGTACAAAGACAAGTGTGTCTTGCCTACAGTCAAGTATGGTGGTGGGAGTGTCATGGTCTGGGCCTGCATGAGTGCTGCCGGCACTGGGGAGCTATAATTCATTGAGGGAACCATGAATGCCAACATGTACTGTGACATACTGAAGCAGAGCATGATCCCCTCCCTTCGGAGACTGGGCCACAGGGCAGTATTAGTATTAGGTTGGGGAGCGCAAGTTCTCTAACATCCACCAGCTCCGTGATGTCGTCATGGAGGAGTGGAAGAGGACTCCAGTGGCAACCTGTGAAGCTCTGGTGAACTCCATGCCCAAGAAGGTTAAGGCAGCGCTGGAAAAAAATTAGTGGCCACACAAAATATTGACACTTTTGGCCCAATTTGGACATTTTCTATTAGGGGTGTACTCACTTTTGTTGCCAACGGTTTAGACATTATTGGCTGTGTGTTGAGTTATTTTGAGGGGACAGCAAATTTACACTGTTATACAGGTTGTACACTCACTACTTTACATTGTAGCAAAGTGTCATTTCTTCAGTGTTTCTGATGAAGCGGATCCTCCGTGAAACGTGTTAGGTCACGCCCACCTTACGTCACGTTACGACGATGCCCGGCATCTGGAGGTCTTTGCAAACATTTGTTTGTAGTGGCATTTAACAATCTGGTAAATATACCGATTAGGCAATTCTAGAGGCACATTATACTACTAGTGAATGTGTGGTGACTCTGGCAAGCCTAGGTATTTTACCGTATATTTCTATGCCACTAAAGTTGGTACTGGCGTTTTCAATTGCTACTATTCAGTGGTGACAGCAGTATATATTTTGTAAGCCTGAGGGAAAAGAAATTTAGACTACAACAAGCCAAGAGGGGTTACATCTTTAACTCATATACCTGTGCCTGCATCTTACCTTATTTGATTGAGGTCTCTTTTGTGAGTACCCATTTGTATGGGAAATTTATCTTTGTGATTTTTTAATTGTATTAAAATTTATTGCACTATGAGAAGTGCTTTTGTGAGCCCGATTTTTTAGATAATCATATATATATATGATATATATAATATATATATAATGTACTAGACACCTATTAGTTAATATGATCTTCATTCATACAAATAGCAAACTCTGAGAACATGCTCCTCAATGCTCATTCTTACATCTAAGGGTAAATATTCCCTAATTCTCTTTGTCAGAAATTATTCCCTTTATATTCGATTTATATTAAAGGGACAGTTCAGCCAACAATTTTCTCTCATTTAAATTGTTCCCAATGATCCATTTTACCTGCTGGAGTGTATTAAATTGTTTACAAGTGGCTTCCTTACCCCTATTTTTGGCATTTGAAATAGCTGATTTAGCTTGTGGTATCCCAACCTATACTAAAAGTTTGTATACTGGAGTCTCAGCTATTGCATAGCCCAAGTAAACACAGCCAGCAGCAGAGACATAAGTTAAGAAGCAGCGGACATAAGATCGCTGCTCCTTAAAGGGACACTGAACCCAATTTTTTTTTCTTTCGTGATTCAGATAGAACATGAAATTTTAAGCAACTTTATAATTTACTCCTATTATAAAATTTTCTTTATTCTCTTGGTATCTTTATTTGAAATGCAAGAATCTAAGTTTAGATGCCGGCCCATTTTTGGTGAACAACCTGGGTTGTCCTTGCTGATTGGTGGAAAAAATTCATCCACCAATCAAAAAGTGCTGTCCTGAGTTCTTAACCCAAAAAAGCTGAGATGGCTTTTATTTCAAATAAAGATAGCAAGAGAACGAAGAAAAATTGATAATAGGAGTAAATTAGAAAGTTGCTTAAAATTGCATGCTCTATCTGAAAAGAAAAAAAATTGGGTTCAGTGTCCCTTTAACTCATCCGCCACCTCTGAGGTGGCGGACTGCAATCATCCTGATCAGATACGATCAGGATGATTGACACCTCCTGCTAGTGATTGATAGGCCGGAAATGTGCAGGGGGCGGCATTGCACAAGCATTTCACCAGAAATGCTTGTGCAATGTTAAATTCCGACAGAGTATGCAGCGAATCATGTCCGCCCAGCATTTAATAAATTGGCCTCAATAAATCAAATATAGAGCTAAAAAGATAATAAAAAAAACTTTTATTAAGCATTCTCCAAGTTAAAATTATTCCTAGACCCAATAGTTAATACACAGAACATGAAAAAGGACATCCTATGAGTTTCATGCCTACGGCATTTTCTTAGGGATCTATAGATTCACAGCTGCTTGTGAGGTTGCCCTATACATGAAATCTCGCAACAAGAACTTATTGCTAAGCAGATAAAACAATGGCAACCACAACTTAGGAAACACCCATGAAACAGGGTTAATGTAGATGTCTTTAAGTGTAATATATTAACATCTTTTTTCATTATAGAAAACCGGTCTCGTTGAATAGTATGGTGTCCTGGAGACTTCATAGAAACAAATAAGAGGCTGACCATGGTTGTTTCAGGGCATTCCAGTGTTGTAGAATTTGCACCTACATTAATACAAATCATGTAAAATTCATAAATACTCTCTTGCCCCTGTTAAAGGGACATGAAACCCAACATTTTAATTTAATGATTCAGATAGAGCAGTGATGGCCAACCTTGGCACTCTAGATGTTTTGGAACTACATTTCCCATGATACTTAGCCACTCTGCAGTCAGGATGAGCATCAAGAGAAATGTAGTTCTGAAACATCTGGGGTGCCAAGGATAGCAATCACTGGGATAGAGCATACAATTTTAATACAGTTTCCAATTTGCTTATATTATCAAATTTACCTTGTTCACTTGGTATCCTTTTTTGAAAAGCAGGTTGTAGGCTCAGGAGTGTGCACATGTCTTGAGCACTATGGCCACAATTTATCAAGGGGTCTCAGCCCCATTGGCTGCAGGTTTGCAAGAGCGAGCCTGCAGTCAAGATGATTTAAGAAGCCATGGTGATTTAAGAAGCAGTTATGAAGCAGATATCAATTTCCCCAGACTTTTCTGACCAGGCAGGCAGGGGGCGGTGTTGCACACAACCACACCTATGAAATTATAAATGTGGGTGTCACGCCGCTCCGTACCTTGTGGGTTGCCACGGACGCAGGCAGCTATTTCCGGTTGCCATGGCCGTTGCCATGGATGCGGCGGTGCTCCCGGCACACTTGCCACAACGTCATCACCGCTCGGAGCCTCCTGGAACTTTTCCTTGGTGCGAACCTGGGGGCTATGTTAGTACCTCTGTTCCTTACTTACATCGCCCAAGTATAGGTGTTACTGTGTGTGCTCCTGGGTGCTTATTTTCTAAACTGAACTGCTGATTGCCTTATTGTTGTTGACGCCGGAATAAGAAGACCACTGGCCAAGTTTGGTCTGATAGCGAAATATCCCATGAGCATTACAGTGGGCAGCCCTATATGACAACAGTTTTGAAAGAAAGCATACCATTAAAGGGATACTAAATCCCATTTTTTCTTGCATGATTCAGACAGAGCATGCAATTTTAAGCAACTTTCTAATTTGCTACTATTATCAATTTTTCTTTATTCTCTTGGTATCTTTATTTAAAAAGCAGCAAAATAAAGCTTAGGAGCCGGACCATTTTTGCTTCAGAACCTAGGTTACGCTTGCTTATTGGTTGGCTGAATGTAGTCACCAATAAGCGCTATCCAGGCTGCTGAACCTAAAATGTGCCAGCTCCTAAGCTTTACATTGCTGCTTTTTTTAAAATAAAGATAGCATGAGAACGAAGAAAAATTGATCATAGGAGTAAATGAGAAAGTTTCTTAAAATTGCATGCTCTATCTAAACCATGAATGAAAAACAAAATGGGTTTAGTATCCCTTTAAACAATCTTATACACTGTGCAAAATGCTGCCATCTAGTGCTCAAAAGCATTCTTGCACAACGTTTGCAATATAGTTCTCCAGAAACGTTCACACTAAGGGGCCTATCTATCAAGCTCCGAATGGAGCTTGATGCCCCGTCAATAACCTGTCCGCCGGCTCTGAGCAGGCGGACAGACATCGCTGGAAATCAACTCGATCGAGTACGATCGGGTTGATTGACACCCCCCTGCTGGCGGCCCATTGGCTGCGAGTCTGCAGGGGGCAGCGTTGCACCAGCAGCTCTTGTGAGCTGCTGGTGCAATGCTGAATACGGCAAGCGTATTGCTCGCCGTATTCAGCGAGGTCTGGCGGACCTTATCCGCACTGTTGGATCAGGTCCGCCAGAATTTCTTAAATAGGGGTCTAAGAATACCATGATACTGCGCCACTGATTATAATAGGGAGTCACTTGTAACCCATGGATGAGGGACAGGTGCAAATCTTGTTGCAGCAAGTTGCAACATTTTTTTTTTCCAGTGAGATAATTGATTATATTATTTAATATTGGGGACTTCAACATTCCCATTGACAACCCATCTGCCCCTGCTGCCTCTAAACTTCTTTCACTTACATCCTCCTTCGGTCTTTCACAATCCACCCTATTCCCTACCCACCGTGATGGACACTCCATCGACCTGGTATTTTCCTACCTCTGTTCTATATCTGACCTCACCTGTCGCCCCTTTCCCATTTCAGACCATCACCTGGTCACCTATAATATTAATGCAACAGCTAAACCAACTCCTCCATCCCGCCCCCGCAGCTGTAGAAATCTGCATGCTGTGGATCCGCTCCAATTTTCAAAAACTATTCAAGATCTCCTCCCTCACACTTCCACTATAACCTGTCCTGATCTCGCAACATCCCACTATAACAAAACTCTCTCCTCTGCACTAGACACACTTGCCCCTCCCCAGCTGCGCAAAACATCACGCCGTCAGTTGCAGCCCTGGCACTCTCAGCAAACATGCTATTTCCAAAAAAGCTCCCGTACTGCTGAGCGTGTCTGGAGGAAAACTCACTCTGAACCTGACTTCATACACTATAAGTTTATGCTTCATTCATACACTTGTGCCCTTCACTTAGCCAAGCAAACCTACTTCTCCTCCCTTATATCTACTCTTTCCTCAAACCCTAAACGACTCTTCTCCACCTTTAACTCTCTCCTCTACCCTCCTGCTCCACCCCCTCATCTGTCTTTAGTGCTCAAGACTTGGCAGACTACTTTTTAAACAAAACACACTCTATCCGGAGCAACATCCCAACATCAACCTGCAATACTCCATCAACAGGCCCTGCTACTCCCTCTGCCACCCTCTGCATCCTCCATCCAGCCACTGAGAATGAAGTTTCCTCCTTGCTATCTTCCTCACGCCTAACTACCTGCCCACTCGACCCTATACCTTCCCATCTAATACCCTCCCTATCTTCTACCCTCACTCCTGCTCTTACACACATCTTCAACCTATCTCTTTCTACCGGCTCATTCCCATCTTCTTTCAAACATGCAATAGTCACTCCCATACTCAAAAAACCCTCCCTTGACCCTAATTCTCCTGAAAGCTACCGCCGATATCACTGCTCCCACTAACATCAAAACTCCTTGAAAAACTAGTTTACAATCGCCTAACCCACTTCCTGTCCGCCAACTCCTTGCCTGACCCCCTGCAATCCGGATTCCGCCCCAAACACTCAACTGAGACTGCCCTTACCAAGGTTATGAAAGATCTTCTCTCTGCTAAAAATATTGGCCACTACTCCATACTCATCCTACTTGACCTCTCAGCTGCCTTCAACACAGTTGACCACCCCCTCCTCCTACAGACCCTTAGCTCTTTTAGCCTCTGTGGCACTGCTCTTTCCTGGTTTCACTCTTATCTTTCTCACAGGTCTTTTTCTGTGTCATTTGCCAATGACTCCTCCTCTCCAATGCCTCTGTCTGTTGGAGTACCTCAAGGATCTTTTCTGGGTCCTCTACTCTTCTCCATTTATACTTCTTCTCTGGGTAAACTTATCAACAGTTATGGCTTCAAATATCACCTCTATGCTGATGACACCCAGATCTACCTCTCCACCCCTGCTCTCTCTCCCTCTGTCCTTTCTCATGTCAGCAACTGCTTATCTGGTATTTCTTCCTGGATGGCCTCTCACCACCTAAAGATAAACATGTCCAAGACTGAGCTCCTTCTTATCCCCCCTCAAGCTCTATGCCGACCTGTGACTTCTCTATCCCTGTTGACGGCATCACCATTTCCCCATCGCCCCAAGTCCACTGCCTCGGAGTTACACTTGACTCAAATCTATCCTTCACCCCCCATATCCAATCGCTTTCTACATCCTGCCACAACCATCTACGCAACATTTCCAAGATTCGACCTTTTCTGTGCCCTAACACCACAAAGCAAATAATCCACTCCCTTGTTATTTCCCGACTTGACTACTGCAATAACCTACTTACTGGCCTTCCTCTTTCGAGCCTCTCCCCTCTTCAATCCATCCTAAATGCCTCTGCCAGGCTGATCCACCTTTCCCGTCGCTCTGTATCTGCTGCACCTCTCTGCGAGTCCCTTCATTGGCTCCCCATACACTGCAGAATTAAATTCAAAATTCTCACCCTTGCATACAAAGCGCTCACCAACTCCGCTCCCTTCTACCTATCCTCTCTAATCAACAAGTATACTCCAGCCCACCCATTAAGATCCAATAATGACCTGCTCCTTGCTTCTGCGACTATCACCTCCTCTCATGCTAGACTGCAGGACTTCTGTCATGCAGCACCTACCCTCTGGAACACTCTCCCTCGTGCTGTCAGGCTTTGCCCAAATCTTTCTTCCTTTAAATGCTCTCTGAAGACTTTTCTGATCAGAGAAGCCTACCACCCAACTCAATAATATTCCTTTTACCTAACAACATTTCCCTCCTCTAACTCTGCATTAACATCTTTCTCAATCTTGCAGTCCTCACCTCCTGTTTCTCAACCTCCTACCCTTCTAGATTGTAAGTTCCCACGGTAATAGGGCCCTCGATTCCTCCTGTATGTGTTTGTAAATTCTGTCCTGTCTCTTAGTCTTAGAAGTTTTATACTATTGTTTTATTTAAATGATCTGTATCCATGGACAGCGCTGCGGAATATGATGGTGCTTCATAAATAAAGTATAATAATAATAATATTATTAAATCTAAAGGATTTTATTAAATCTAAGGCTATGCGTTCCATTTTTTTTGGTCCTGGATGAAGAAGGAAGAGGTCCCCGCTTGGAAGAAGATGTCGGCTGCTTGGAAGAAGACTTCACTGCCTGGAACAGGACCTTCTCCGCCAGACTTCAGGAATGGTGAGTACCTATTTGGGGGTTAGATTTAGGCTTTTTTTATTTTTTGGGGGTTTGTTAGTTTTTAGAGTAGGGGCTTTTAATGGGCACTGTAAAAGAGCTGAATGTCCTTTTAAGAGCAATGCCCATACACATGCCCCTTTTTGTGTTTTGTATTACGTTTTTTTTTATTTTGGAGGTTTGGTGGGTGGGGGTTTTTACTGTTAGAGGGGGGACTTAGTATTTTTTAAGGTAAAAGAACTGTTTAACTTAGGGCAATGCCCTACAAAAGTCCCTTTTTAGGGCTATTGGTAGTTTAGCATTAGATTAGGGGGTGTTTTTATTTTGGGGTGGCTTTTTTATTTTCATAGGGATTAGGTTTAATTTTTTTATTTTTGATAATTTGGTTTATTATTTTATGTAATGTTAGACTTTTTTATTTTTTGTAATCTTAGCTTAATTTAATTTTTTATTCTTTTTTATTTTTAAGTAATGTTAGCTTTTTAATTTTAATTGTAATTTAGTATTTTTTAATTTAGGTAATTGGGGTTAATTTAGGGGGTGTTAGGTTAGGGGGCTTAGTAATTTAATTAGTTATTTGCGTTGTGGGGGTGTGGCGGATTAGGGGTTAATAGATTTATAAGGTTTGTTGCAATGTGGGTTAATTTGCGGATTAGGGGTTAATAGTTTTAATAGGTACTTTGCATTGTGGGGGTTTGGTGGATTAGGGGCTAATACTTTTATTAGGTTTATTGCGATAAGGGTTAATTGCGGATTAGGGGTTAATACATTTATTAAGTTTATTGCGACGTGGGTTAATGGCGGATTAGGGGTTAATACATTTGTTAGGTTTATTGCGATGTGGGTTAATTGCGGATTGGGGTTAATACATTTATTAAGTTTATTGCGACGTGGGTTAATGGCGGAATAGGGGTTAATATACTTTATTCGTTATTGCGGTGGGGGTTGGCGGTTGACAGGTAGATAGATATTGCGCATGCGTTAGGTGTTAGTTAATATTTTCAGGCAGTTGTGGGAGTTACGGTGCTCACATTTTCAGCGTAAGGCTTGCTGCACCTGCCTATGTGTGGCGAGGTGAAAATGGAGTAAAATTTCTTTATTTTCGCCGCGTAAGTCCTTGCGCTGAATATGTGATACCAATTTGTGACGTGGTTCTATGTTAGCTTATGGGAGTAAAAATTCCGAGCAACGGGTGAAATATACGCGCCGCATTTATATGCAGCGCCGTATATGTCATACCAAAACCTCGTAAAAAACGGCTTTGCTGGCGACGCCGCATATGTAATCTTGCCCTCCGTAAGAAGTTGTTGCTTGTGGTATTTTAAAGGGATATAGTAGTGCAAAAAGAAAAAGTTTTAACATATTAGAGAATTCTACTATTGCACTATTGTTTGCAAAGACTATGGTCTCGATTTGCTCCTGAAAATTCCTACCATTCACACATAACTGCCAAAGCATTCCTATCTAAGGTTTCACCTGTCCAACATTGAACGCAGAAGGCAGAAGAAAGCACCATAGTGAACAGTGTCTTAGGTGCTGCTTGCAAAGAAGATGTTTTCTACAGAAAGGGGAAGTGGTAGTCTTAAAAATGAAAGGGATACAAAACTGAAACATTTTCTTTCATGATTCAGAATGTGCTCCACTTGTAATCTAATCTAATTTGTGTTGTTCTTTACACACTTATGTTGCAGATTAAAGGGACATGTAACACACATTTTTCTTCTGTGATCCAGATAGAGCATGCAATTTTAAACAACTTTCTAATTTACTTCTATAATCAATTTTTCTTTGTTCTCTTGGTATCTTTTGTTGAAAAGCAGGGACGTATTCTTGGGAGCCGGACCATTTCTAGAGCGCTATATGGCAGCAGTTTTGCAAGAATGTTATACATTTGTAAGAGCACTATATGGCAGCACTATTTCCTGCCATGTATTGCTCCAGATGCCTACCTAGGTATCTCTTCAACACAATATCACGGGAAAGCAGCAAATTAACTAATAAAAGTCAATTGGAAAACTTTTTTATAATGGTCTGCTCTGTCTCAAAAGAACATTTTGGTTTTCATATCTCTTTAATGCCCTTGTATATATGCAGTTTATGATGATCAGGGTCTTTAAAACTCCCTTTATGCCAAAAGTTGAGCTCAAGAAAAAATATTTAGTGACTGTGAGTTTCTGAACTTTAACAAGACCATGGAGGTTTGAAGTGGTACATGCTGGAAAGGGATTATCTGTTAATTTCACCATAATAGATGCACTTGAATGCATTTGTTCCTACAGCCATTTCATTTTAAAATGTAACACAATGTTGGATGAAACTATGGTAATGAGAATGATTTGTCCAGACCGATTCCCTTATGATGATCGATACTGCTATTTGGTACGGGGGAATTTGTGGTACATTGCAGTGGCGTTAAAGATTGTTATTATGTAAGTAATATGTTAAAGTAGGCAATGGGTAAATTATTCTAGTTGTGCAAGGGTGTGTTTGTATGAAACAAAAACTCACACTGGAACCAATATAATAGAAATTTCAGTTGTTACGGAGTTTTACGTCAATGTTAGATGGAATTGTTGTTTGCAGGATTTAAAGGGGCATGTTACCGCTAAATGTCCCTGGAAATCACAATTCATTGTAGACTTATTTAAAGGTACACTAAACCCAAAAATTTTCTTTGATGATTCAGGTAGAGAATACAATTTTAAGCAATACTCCAATTTACTTCTATTATCTAATTTGCATCATTCTTTAGATATCCTTCGTTGAAGAAATAGCAATGCACATAGGTGAGCGAATCACATGAGGCATCTGTGTGCAGCCACCAATCAGCAGCTACTGATCCTACCTAGATAATCTTTTCAGCATAGGATAACAAAATAATTAAGCAAATTAGATAATAGAAGTCAATTAGAAAGTTGTTTAAAATTATATTCTCTTTCTAAATCATGAAAGAAAATTTTTTGGGTTTCATGACCCTTTAAAGTATTTTACCTGGATACTGTTCCTGGCACTACCAAAAGGACCTTGCATCTGGCATGTGCAGTCACAGTCACTTTCTTTTCCTTTTTAGTTGAAGGAATTTTAATTGGAAATATTGCAAGATCTCAGTGAGAGTCGCTGAAATTATGATGAAATCCCACAAGATCACAATAAACCAAAGTGTGAATTCAGCAGGAAGAGGACCTAAATGGTAACTGCTCACACAATTACTCTGGTGAATCAATCTTCGTTTTAAATAAAGAAAAAAAAAATAAGTATAATTTTCTTCAGTCACGATTGACTCGTGAATACTCTTTTCCTACTCCCATATACTGATCTGTGCATGTGCAAGTTGAAATAGCTAACTGAAAAATATCAAACGTGCACTACTAAACTGTCATACAAAAAAAACAGCTAACTGGACAAGAAGAAAGCTGTGGGCGGAGCTTGGCAGCCATTTTCAGCTGCTAACAAACGAAGATTATTTAAAAGTTTCAAGTATTTCTTCCAAGCTTATAGATGTGGAACCCCTTGCAAGATGCTTGTCTGGTATGTAACAATAAGTAATAAAGAATAAGTATTGGGTCAAGACTGTCCCTTTAATTATGATCTTTATAATTTAACTATAAATGTATTCCTCTATAAGGCAATTTACCAGCTCCTGAATGCACGACTGTTTATTTTTATTTTTTTATCATCTTTGATAGTCTGATGCAGCCAATGAAAAGCTTTATCTGAAAGGAAAAGCGTCTACAAGCGCTCCCCTGAGGCTGCTTATTGCTGTTAGGCAGCAGTGAAGTGCTACTATTCATGTGCAGCAGGGCTTTTTGCATTAACACTGTCAACATTTCAGCAGCTAGCTTGAATAAATTCTTTATGATGAGGATTCAAAAATAAGAGATCTATACCCGCAATTTAGGGGCATGAAAATTGATATTTTTTATAAATATTTATTATTGTAGAACTCTTTTTTTTTAATTGTATTTGCTCTATTCCATTCCAGATGTGAAACGGTTTTGCTGGAAGAAAATTAAATATTTAATATCTTAATCCCCTGTTAAAATGAATTCTTGCAAAATACAGAAGTCACCAGAGTAACAATTTAGAAATATTCTTAGTAAAATTTAAGACTGTAATCTTTGAACCCATGGACGAACTAGGCTGTGGGACTAACAGTGAGTAAGGTCATACGGAGCTATAATATACATAAGCTGCTTATACTTACCCAATATATTGAGTTCATGATAATAGAGAAAGTCTCAGGGGAAGCTGAAAGCAATACATCTGTTCTGCTTTTAATGAGCGTCCAGGCAAATGAGCAGCAAGCTTTGATTTATTCTCTTTAGGTCTGTATTAATTAACTAATTGCCAGCCTGCTAATTAATCTCACTGGCTTCAAAATACACAACAAAGTTGATACGGTGTGTGTTAAAGGGGCAGTAAACTTACAAACTAATGTTATATAAGTCTGCACATAGTGCAGAATTGTATAACATTAGCTTACCGGCAGCTTTATACATTAAAGTATTGCAGATACATTTTATGTAAAAGCTCCCTTTTCCAGAATGCCGCTCCTTGCTCTATTGAGCGGGTCTGGTTTTTCCACAGCGAATCGTGGCGACACTGTCTAGTCACAGTGTGTCTGGCCGCGCCATTAACATGAATGTAGCTTGCTCCTGCTACTAAACCAGAGCGGGAGCGAGCTACATTCATTTTAATGGCGCGACCAGGCACTCTGTGACTAGACAGTGTTGCCGCGATGCGCTGTGGAAAAACCAGACCCGCTCAGTAGAGCAAGGAGCGGTGTTCTGTAAAAGGGAACTTTTACATAAAATGTATCTGCAATACTTTACTGTATAAAGCTGCCGGTAAACTAATGTTATATAATTCTGCACTATGTGCAGAATTATATAACATTAGTTTGTAAGTTTACTGTCCCTTTAAGTGTGTTGTTTGTGGTATATGTGTATTGTGTGTGATGTATGCATGTGTGTGGTATATGTGTATTGTGTATGATGTGTGCATGTGTGTGGTATATCTGTATTGTGTGTGATGTGTGCATGTGTGTGGTATATGTGCATTGTGTGTGATGTGTGCATGTGTATGGTATATGTGTATTGTGTGTGATGTGTGCATGTGTGTGTACTGTGTGTGATGTGTCGTATGTGTGTGTTTGTTTATGTGTGGTGTGTGTGTGTGGTATGTGTGGTGTATGTATGTGTGTGTTGTATGTGATATGTGTGTGTGTTTTGCTAAAGACATCTGCAGGGGGCTTTAATTTTGGTTATCACACATTATTCCATTATATTACTATGTACTATTTTATTCTAAAGTCATTCCTTTCTGTTCCAGATGAGTGTATAAAGCATATGTATGTATGCCTGCTTCTCATTTGCTTACAAGCTGTATCTTTATCTGGGGTATCACAGGAGCACAACTTTGACTATGTATTAAACCCCTTTAAAAAAAAAAAAGTTTGTAGCAAAATAAAAGGGATTTGTTAAAAAATAACTTTCTCTAACAAAAGAGAACATTGTACTTTACATTAAAACTCCCCTTTAACTAGTTATGTGCATTTGGATTCTTTGGCCTCTATTTATTAAGGTCTGTCGGACCTGATCCGACAGTGCGGATCAGGTCCGACAGACCTCTCTGAATACGGGGAGCAATACGCTCGCCGTATTCAGCATTGCACCAGCAGCTCACAAGAGCTGCTGGTGCAACGCCGCCCCCTGCAGACTCGCGGCCCATGGGCCTCCAGCAGGGAGGTGTCAATCAACCCGATCGTACTCGATCGGGTTGATTTCCGGCGATGTCTGTCCGCCTGCTCAGAGCAGGCGGACAGGTTATGGAGCAGCGGTCTTTGTGACCGCTGCTTCATAACTGCTGTTTCTGGCGAGCCTGCAGGCTCGCCAGAAACACGGGACATCAAGCTCCATTCGGAGCTTGATAAATATGCCCCTTGGTGAGGATCCAAATGCGGAAGTATGGAGGCCTCTCGTGCCGTTTGGCTCCCTTCAAAGCCGGATTTATTCTTGTGAAAGATCACCACACTAAGATCTGTGCAAATTCAGATCTTACTGAGGTGATTTTTAACAAGAAACAAATCCAGCTCCAAAAAGATCCAAAAGGCATGAGCGGCCACCATACTTCCATATTCAGATCTTCAGGAAGGATCCAAATGCACATATCTACCTTTAACAAACTAGTAATTACCTTTTCCTGGCTGATGTACTCGTCTCAGAAATGCAAATATTTGCAGGATACTTTCTAACATTTGTGGCTAAGTATTAGGGACTTAGGTGGTTGTGAGGGACTGTCACTGTTTGTGGGTGGGGCAGAAGGGGGCAGGGCCACTGGTGGATAGTGGGCTGGATTTTGGGCATGGCTTTCCGGTTAGTGGAAGTGCTTGGGCAGTTTGTAGGCATATCTGGGTGGTCTATGGGCTGTCTATGGAATTTGACATATGGCTGTCTCAGAGGAATAGTGGGACAGAGCTCAGAATTAGGGACTGTCCTTCTTAAGTAACGACAGTTGAGAGGTCTGTTTACAGTATTTTTGCTTTGTCCTTAATTTCACTGCTGATGTCTCTTATTCATAGAAACTATCCAAAAGAAGGTAATAGCAGCACTCCAGATATATTATACTTTACAGAGCCGGCAATCTTAGAATGAACCAGGTAACGTTATCAGCAGTCGCCGATGGTCATGGTCTAGTATGGAGGAAAATCAAAAAGCCGCTGAGAGTAAAGGAATGCCGGCGCAGCAAGAACAATATATAGGTAAGAAGCAACAAGGATGCCTGTCACAGTAGCTTGGAGTAACATATGAGTATGGCCTTAGCTGCCGGCTAAGAGCTTTTAACACACAATAGTTGTTGTAAGCTGCATGTTTGTGCTATGTGCATGTAAAATTCTTTCACAATTGGTGAACTGATGATTTATAATCCCTGGTTTAACTGGTTCTATTCATTATTGCTTAGAGGCTCTACTTAACTGGCGACAACAGATACAAAACCCTTTTATTTTCTTTGATATATTTATATTCAAAAAATCTTCAAGTTTTATTTAAACATCCATAAAGAATCAATAAAGATTTGGGCCTCAGCCCTTAACCATGTTGCATGATTATGAGCTTAGGCACGAAATGTCATTGATTCTTTTTAGATGTTTTAATAAAACTTGAAGATTTTTTGAATATATCTAGAGTGCTGCTATTACCTTCTTTTGGACTGTTTGCAATTTTAAGGTTTTGGTGAGGAACCCTCTAATAGCTTGCACCCAGGACAATTTTACCTAAGTGCTGGATATTTCTGTTTGCCTCTTATTCATAGAAACCCATCCTCTCTAATCTAACTTCACATTTTTATTTTCCCAGGTTTTAGCCTGTACTCCTATAATACAACACAGAAAGTGTTACTAATGCCCTTTATACTGTCTGCCAGGGAGGATAAAGTGATCATATTAAGTATAAACAGACAAAAACAAGATATAACCTCCAGGTCTGCATTGCCAATTTTGTTACAAGGCAATCAAATAGAATGACTGTAAGGTCCAGGGACTGCACTAAAGCCTGCTAGACACACATTCCAATTGTAACTTTATCAAAAACATTCGGCCCTATTACGAGTTTTGCGTTATGAGCTATGCGGTGCTACCGTGCAGTTTTTTCTCACCGCTCACTTACCTGCAGCGCTGGTATTACAGGTTTTTACAAACCCGGCGTTAAAAGGCAAGAAGTGAGCGTTGAGCAAAATTGAGCTCCATACAGCACTTCAATACCAGCGCTGCTTAAGTCAGCGGTGAGCTGGTTGTACGTGCTCGTGCACGATTTCCCCATAGACATCAATGGGGAGAGCTGGCTTAGAAAAAGTCTAACACCTGCAAAAAAGCAGCGTAAATCTCAGTAACGCAGCCCCATTGATTCCTATGGGGAAACACATTTTATGTTTACACCTAACACCCTAACATGAACCCCGAGTCTAAACACCCCTAATCTTACACTTATTAACCCCTAATCTGCCGCCCCCGACATCGCCGACACCTACATTATACTTATTAACCCCTAATCTGCCGCTCTGGACATCGCCGCCACCTACATTATACTTATTAACCCCTAATCTGCTGCCCCCAACATCGCCAACACCTACATTATATTTATTAACCCCTAATCTCCCGCCCCCAATGTCGCCGCAACCTACCTACACTTATTACCCGCTAATCTGCCGCCCCGAACGTCGCTGCCACTATATTAAATGTATTAACCCCTAAATCTAAGTCTAACCCTAACCCTAACACCCCCTAACTTAAGTATAATTTAAATAAATCTAAATAAAATTACTATCATTAACTAAATTATTCCTATTTAAAACTAAATACTTAATTATAAAATAAACCCTAAGCTAGCTACAATATAACTAATAGTTATATTGTATCTATCTTAGGAATTATTTTTATTTTACAGGCAAGTTTGCATTTATTTTAACTAGGTAGAATAGTTATTAAATAGTTATTAACTATTTAATAACTACCTAGCTAAAATAAATACAAATTTACCTGTAAAATAAAACCTAACCTAAGTTACAATAACTCCTAACACTACACTACAATTAAATAAATTAACTAAATTAAATACAATTAAATAAATTAAATTAAATTAGCTAAATCCCAACTAAATTACAGAAAATAAAAAACAAATTACAGATCTTTAAACTAATTACACCTAATCTAATAGCCCTATCAAAATAAAAAAAAGCCCCCCCAAAATAAAAAAAAACCTAAGCTCCCCATTGCCCTGAAAAGGGCATTTGGATGGGCATTGCCCTTAAAAGGGCATTTAGCTCTATTGCAGGCCCAAAACCCTAACCTAAAAAATAAACCCACCCAATACACCCTTAAAAAATCCTAACACTAACCCCCGAAGATTCACTTACCGGGAGAAGTCTTCATCCAAGCGGCAAGATGTCCTCAAGGAAGCCGGCAGAAGTGGTCCTCTTGACGGGGAGAAGTGGTCCTCCAGACGGAACAGCCAATAGAATGCCAGCTCAATCCTATTGGCTGATTGCATCAGCCAATAGGATTTTTTCTACCTTAATTCCAATTGGCTGATAGAATTCTATCAGCCAATCGGAATCTAAGGGACGCCATCTTGGATGGTGTTTTTTGTTGTTGTGATTTAGCCAATTTAATTTAATTTATTTAATTGTATTTAATTTAGTTAATTTATTTAATTGCAGTGTAGTGTTAGGTGTTATTGTAACTTAGGTTAGGTTTTATTTTACAGGTCAATTTGTATTTATTTTAGCTAGGTAGCTATTAAATAGTTAATAACTATTTAATAACTATTCTACCTAGTTAAAATAAATACAAACTTGCCTGTAAAATAAAAATAAACCCTAAGCTAGATACAATATAACTATTAGTTATATTGTAGCTAGCTTAGGGTTTATTTTATCGGTAAGTATTTAGTTTTAAATAGGAATAATTTAGTTAATGATAGTAATTTTATTTAGATGTATTTAAATTATATTTAAATTAGGGGGTGTTAGGGTTAGAGTTAGACTTAGATTTAGGGGTTAATACATTTAATATAGTGGCGACGACGTTGGGAACGGCAGATTGGGGGTTAATAAGTGTAGGTAGGTTGCGGCGACATTGGGGGCGGGAGATTAGGGATTAATAAATATAATGTAGGTGTTGGCGATGTTGGGGGCAGCAGATTAGGGGTTAATAAGTATAATGTAGGTGGCGGCGATGTCCTGAGCAGCAGATTAGGGGTTAATAAGTATAATGTAGGGGGCGGCAGATTAGGGGTTAATAAGTGTAAGATTAGGAGTGTTTAGACTCTGGGTTCATGTTAGGGTGTTAGGTGTAAACATAAAATGTGTTTCCCCATAGGAATCAATGGGGCTGCGTTACTGAGATTTATGCTGCTTTTTTGCAGGTGTTAGACTTTTTCTCCGCCGGCTCTCCCCATTGATGTCTATGGGGAAATCGTGCACAAGCACGTACAACCAGCTCACTGCTGACTTAAGCAGCGCTGGTATTGAAGTGCGGTATGGAGCTCAATTTTGCTCAACGGTCACTTCTTGCCTTTTAACGCCGGGTTTGTAAAAACCTGTAATACCAGCGCTGCAGGTAAGTGAGCGGTGAGAAAAAAACTGCACGGTAGCACCACATAGCTCATAACGCAAAACTCGTAATCTGGCCAATAATTTGTATATTTTTTTAATGTTTGGCAAAATTATCGACACTGTGAGACTGACAACCATATTCTCATAGGGTTATAAACTGTCCTCCACAAAAATACTGGTAATCTGGCTTGATAGAAGTTGGGGTCACACATTCACCCCCTCCCCCAAAAGCTCTAGCTTAGCCACCACTCAAGATCCCACCATGTATATTTTTTTACAGCTGAGCAGTCATTTTACCACTTGGTTACCAACAACACACAAATCAATAATTGTACCTCTTTGGTTGACAATAACAAACATAAACAGAAATTATTTGACCGCCTTAAATTGCCCCTCACTTCTTTCTCCTCAATATTTTTATTGCATTGGGGCATAGGAGATCTTACATTTAGCACACTCAGATACTTAAAGGGCCACTAAACCCAAAATCTTTCTTTCATTATTCAGATAGAGAATAGAAATTTAAACAACATTACAATTTACTTCCATAATTTATTTTGCTTCATTTTTAAAATATCCTTATTTGAAGAAAAAGCAATGCACATGGTGAGCCAATAACGTGATGCTTCTATGTGCAGCAACCAATCAGCAGCTAGTGAGCATATCTAGATATGCTCTTCATCAAAGAATATCAAGAGAATAAAACAAATTCGATAATATAAGTAAATTAGAAAGATGTTTAAAATTGCATTCTCTTTCTAAATCATAAAAGAAAAAATGTGGGTGGCATGTCCCTTTAAGTGTCCAGTATTTTGTGAAGAATTTTCTGGACAGCCTGCTAAAATACTGGAATGTCTTGTTGAGTACTGGACATCTGACAACCTTAGGAATAGCTGACTATACCAAATATCATCTGCTTGTCAGATAGCGCATGTGTGCTAAAAACTTTCACATTACAGACTTCTATTAGGACGTCCAGTAAAATTTATGTAGAATATCACTTGTTACAGTAAATAAGCTGAATGTGCTAAGCCAATGGTGAGCAAGAAATGGAGATCTTCATGTATTTCTGTCCTATGCTATTAATAAAAATATGTTTGAGTCTTAAAAAGCTCTACGTTTTACAGTAGGATTTTTGATTGTGCTCAAGCGCAACAGTTAAATCCATTGCTCTATCCATTAAAAGTATAGGGCACAAAAAAGTTTAAGCTGCGTTAAAATGCTTTGGTTTAGGACTTCCGGTGGGCGGCCGATGCGAGAGGACGCAAGTCTGTGGAGCTCCGGGAACATTAGCCCACAGCTTAAGCCTATTAATAAATATTACGGCCGGATAAGTTAGAATCCTTGGCAGGACTACTCCATATACCTGCCCGGCATCAAATAACAAGGAGCGAAGAAGATCTGCTCCCCCACCGGTGAGGAATAAAAGAATTAAAGCATAAGGCGAGAGATCGTGGCAACGGTCAGAGAAACAACAGGACGGCAGAGGAAAGAAGGACAGCGGTCAGTTCTGGTGTGGCTGGTCTGGCAGGACATAACATTTGAGGGTGAGAGATAAGCACGGACAGTGAGGGCGGCTGTTGGTGAGTTGCGAGGCGGCGCTCTGGCCGCCATTTTACCCACTTTCTCTTTTATCCTGCTGGGGAACTTGAAAAGACATAACACAAGGGCTTTGAGGCAGAAAGCACTACAAACAGCCCCCAATCCCCGGTAAGGCTGAGGAAAGGGCTTAGGAAAGGTGGAAGACATAATTTTCAGATGGTGAGCAGGCAAATAGGGGGAAAAAAAATACGCAATTTAATCTGGTCCCCAGCCGCCACTACACGTGGCCACAGCCGTACGCACTTTCTCAATAGACACTGCACCAGAACCTGATATACAAGAGGTGGATAACAAGACATTGAAGGGACTGTGTGTGAGATCCGACAACCTCTTTTGCCCAGTGTGTATATATGTTTTTCCCCTTTTTGCCACTCGGATAACTCACTGCACTGAAATTGCTAGATATGCAGGCATCCCCCTGGGGCCTTCTGGGGTGGGAAGATGCTGAACAAAGACCGAATGTGATATAATAAACATGCAGTACACTGAGCCCCTACATTCTGCAAATGTATAAACGTTAGAGGCACAAACTAACTAAGGGCGACCAGAACACCAGCAAGCAATATCTGGGCCTAGAGACTCTTTTATCTTCTGATTTTAACTACTGGGAGCGAGAATAAGCTTCCGGATAGGTGCATGCAGAAATACTACTCCAGCTTCGTCAAAACTACTGACACCATGTCTAATAGGCAGAAACATCAAGAAAGGAAATCTAAAGTTGCTGCCGAGGTACACGCTGCAGAAAACATGACCGCAGAGATTATGGATGAGGGTCTGACGGACACTCACCCAATTGTTTCTCAAATCTCGGCCCTATTTCTACCCAAGATAGAGCAGCTACAGACAGGGATGGACTCACTGTCATCTGATTTTAAGTCTTTCTCATCTAGGCTCCAACATGTGGAGCAGAGAGTTGGAGATGGAGAAGTCTTGCAAAGAGAAAGTTCTACAAAGATCAGAGCACTTGAGGCCCAGAATAAGTTATTGCTAGACAAAGTTGACGACCTCGAAAACCGCTCGAGGCGCAACAACCTGCGCATTGTCGGTCTTCCAGAAACTGTGCCAAATACAGACCTAATTGAGTTTGCTGAACGAACCCTACCCACTTTGCTACACTTGAGGCCTAAAGACATACCATGTATTGTTGAGAGAGCTCATAGGGTAGGTAGCTCTAGTCAAGACCAGAAAAATGTGAGAGGGCCACGGCAAGTAATGATCAGATATCTCAATTTCAAGGACAAAATTCTACTTCTGAGAGCCTATCGCCAGTCCTCACCCCTAAGTTTTGAGGGGAAGAAAATTCTGATATTCCAGGACTACTCAGCGGAAATATCTAGAAGGAGAAGGGAGTTCTCGCCCTATTGTAAATCACTAACAGAGGCTGGTCGCACCTTTTCCTTAATGTTTCCTGCGAAACTCAAGCTTCAGACCCAGCAAGGGGTCAAATTCTTTGAAGACCCTAGACAACTTCAGAAATTCCTGAGACAGGAAAACGATTCTGCAGCAAATGACACCTGAGAGGGTGTAGATGAGTCCCAAGAGACAATAAATAAAGACCCTTATTATCTGGCATATAGCTTATGAGAGAGGGACAAACCTAGACCAATAAAAGGTCAACTGTTTAGCAAGTACTCCTACCATGGAGAGGGTTTGATGTTTTTCTTTTTCATATTTGTTCAACAGTTCATACTTCTGTTATTGTTATGTTACACTACATATACCTAAGATTATCTTAGTCAGGATGCCGTAATATTCATGTTAAACTAGGTAATGCTGATCTTAGCGAAGTAAGAGTAGCCCTTTCCAAAAGATTATTAGAACTGGTCAGTGAGACGATATTCAGCACCTGTAGGGTTGTAGTCCATATAAATGGCCACTAATTGTCGTATGTCTGAAATGGAGAGTTGGAAGGAGGTCCTCCCTTGTATACTTATGTACTTATCGTAGCTGCTAGAAAGGGGATTTGGGGAGGTAACCAATCACTCATATTAGATGGGGAGGAATGTTCCTTTTAAGACATCTCTCAGTAGCTCCATTCCTTAGGCTGAAAATGCCCACAAAAGGGAAAGAAAGAAAAGAGAAAAGAGAAGGAGGGAAAGGGAACTAATAATATATAAATTTGCCTTGTATCAGGGAATCTAGAATCAGGGGGAAGTGTACTGCACACACCAAATTGCACTATGGACACCAGTCAAGTGTTGAAGGAAAACTGGTGTGACTTGATAGAAATGTCATTGTTTGTTCAAAATTGTTTTCTATGTTATTTACCTATTGTTTTTTTATCTAGCCAGCAGGATGCTTGCCTCTCTCCCCGGGAACCAGTGAGGGGGGAGATTAGTCATAGTCGGAAGAACACTGTCACAATACTAACAAAACTCCTAAGGTATTTCACAACTGTCATAGTACCTCACCCCACAATATCACACACATCTTCATATCAAGCACACAATAAAGTCCCTCATGTCACGCAGTAACCTATCTATCATGAGTTGGAATGTGGGAGGTATTACGTCCCCGCAAAAGCGTAGATCAATATTAAGGTATTTACACTCTAGAGGGACCGACATTGCTATTCTGGAAGAGACACACCTTTCACAACTAGAGCACCAGAAGCTGAGGCAGAGTTGGGTGGGAGAAGTTATCTATACGCCATATGAACAGAGGAGGGCTAGAGGGGTGGCGGTCCTGTTTAAGAAGTCCTTGCAATACACTATTACCAAAACACTAATTGATCAAGAAGGTAGATAATGATATATTATGATTCAGCTAGAAGTGGGGGGGGGTTGTCTTTTGCGCTGGTTGGTGTATATGGACCGCAAACCCAGAAGCAAATGTTCTGGAAGACACTACACTCAGAAATGTTGAAATTTACCAATTTACCTCTCCTCATTTGAGGAGATTTTAACATTGCCCCACAGGTCCCCGCTGACAGATTTTCTAACCCAGACAGAAATACCCCTTCAGCCCAGAGAGTACAGAACTCTAAAAAGGAGTCACTGGTTATACGCACATTGGCGAGATCTCTGAACTTGCAAGATGTGTGGAGAGCCAAATACCCAGAAAGTAGAGAATTCACATGTATGTCCGTGGCAAAGGATACTCTTTCGAGATTAGACTATTTTCTGGTCTCCTCGAGCCTTTGCCCAAGAGTCGCAGAGGTTACAATAGACCCTATTACAATCTCCGACCACGCTCCTATAGAGATCAGGATCCACGCGGGTGGTACAGCTCGCACACCTAATAAATGGATTTTCCCAACTTACCTATATAGAGACCCAAACTTTTATAGGCATATTCTTGGAGAATGGCACACATATATGGACCTTAATAGAGTACACATAGACGACCCCCTCCTATTTTGGGAAACGGCCAAGGCAGTTTTGAGGGGAATCATATCAACTTACGCCGCATCAATTAAAAAACAAAACAAGCAAAAATCAGAGCAGTTTTTAGTACGCCTTATAAATGCGAGGAACAGATACCTCAGAAATCCCACCAACACAACCAGATATAAATATAAGGAAGCTAAAACACTTAGGGACAACTACATCTTCCAACAAACTAACAGAGCCTATTCCAAAACCCAAGCTAAATATTACAGGTTTGGAAGTAAAACTGGGAAATTATTGGCTAGAGTGACCAGACTGACCAGAAGGAGAAGCTCAATCCTAGCGATTAAACAAGGAGAAGCCATACTTAATAGGGAAACAGACATTCAAAATGCATTCACTAATTTCTATAGGGGTCTCTACTCTAAACAACATATACACGACTCTGACAGAGACAGATTTTGGGGCCCCATACAGCTGCCACAGATAGAGCAGGACCAACTCAGGGGAATTAATTCCCCTATTACCCCAGAGGAAATTGTAGCCACAATTAAAGATCTGAAATTGGAGAAGTCCCCCGGCCCAGACGGGCTGCCGGTGGAGTTCTACAAAATTATGGGGCCAGATATAGCTGAGACTCTCGCGAGGTTATTTAATGGACTATTGGATGATACAGTGGTGCCATCGACTAGATTTGCAGAAGCCCACATCAGTATTATACCAAAAGAAGGTCGCGACCCCCTTCTACCCCAATCCTATCGGCCTATATCCCTGTTAAATCAGGATTATAAAATCCTTACAAAAATCCTAGCAAACAGGCTAGCTAATGTACTGCCGTCACTAATCCACAGTGACCAGACAGGTTTTGTTAAAGGACGATCTTCGGTACTTAATATCAGGAAGGTCCAAACAATCATACAGTACTACTGGAAGATCTCACAAGATAATAAGAAAAAGGAAAACCATAGGGAAGCAGCTTTGTTACTGATCGATGCTGAAAAAGCTTTCGATAAGGTTCTATGGGAACATCTTTTTCACACTTTGGGAAAGATGGGGATAGAAGGCCCATTTGTAAAGGCGATATCCAACTTATACAAGGTCCCGCAAGCCTCCATTCTTGTGAATGGAATGGCTACTCCACCCTTTATGCTCCATAGAGGAACGAGGCAGGGCTGCCCCCTGTCTCCGCTTCTTTTTGATATTGCGATTGAACCCCTGGCGTGGAAAATTTGGGCACAATTGGAGGGAATGCAGATAGGAGACACGGTTTCACATATCTCGCTTTTTGCCGATGATATGGTATTGCTTATTCAAGACCCCTGTAGGAATATTCCTAAGGTTATGGAGTTGACTGAGGAGTTTAGTAAGATCTCAGGGTACGTGATTAACACGGATAAAACAGAATTAATATGGTTACTTGCCAAAGGCGATAGGCAAATCCCAAACTTTGATTTCAAGGTGGTAGAAGGAAACTTTAAATATTTGGGAATAACCCTTCATACTGACCCACGGAGGTGGTACTCGATAAATTATGGCCCCCTGCTGAGACACTTGAAAAATATGCTTAAAACATGGTCCCCGCTCCCGCTGTCCCTCTCTGGTAGAGTGGGACTCATAAAAATGGTATATTTCCCAAAAATGCTTTATTTTTTTCAGACGTTACCCTTTCTCCTTAAAAAGTCAGATCTGCAAAGTGTGGTCCATATGGTCCTTCAGTTCATTTGGACTAATAAGAAACATAGGGTCAGTTACTTAAAGCTCACGGCGGCCCGAGAGATGGGAGGCTTGGCATTGCCCAACTTTGAACTTTACAACTGGGCAGCTCAGTGTAAGTTCGCCATTGACTGGCTAACCGGGAAAGAAAAATTTACAAACATTAAGTTAGAGAATGCATTAATAAAACCCTGGACATTAGACATGATACCACACTTGACGCATTCGCAAGCTACTAAATATTTGACGACATTGATTTGCTGAGTCAACCTGCGAGAGCCTGGAGGTTGGCCTGCAAATACTTGGGAGGTAACAATAGACTGCTGACCTACTTGCCTTGGGGAGGGAACCCTGAATTCCCTGCGGGAATCACATCCGAAGCATTTGCTCGATGGAGAGAGTTAGGATTAAGAACAGTGGGCCAGACCCTGACACCAGGGGGGGAACACATGCAATCATTTGAAGACTTGAGACGGACATTTGGGATGCCCAGCACACATCACTATGCGTACGTTCAGGCTAGGCATTACCACACAGCACTACAAAAGGAAAATCAGGGAGCTAAACAATTGCATATTATACAAGTAATGCAGTTAGCAGAGCAGGGTAACACATCCATTTCTCCACTTTATAAGAACCTGAACAATTCAACTAACACATCATGCAGCAGTAAAATTGCTGAGGTCTGGAGCTCCTTGCTAGGGGAGGTAGTCACCGGTAAGGACATAGAGGAGAGTATCCTTAAGGTCAAACGAGCCTCTCTCTCTTCAGATGTAAGAGAGTCACACTTCAAACTCATGCATGATAGTTACATAACACCCAAGAAATACCAAAAATGGAGAACTGACAGGGAAGACAAATGCCCAAAGTGCGGGAAGAAAGATGCAGACATTAAGCACATGACGTGGAGCTGCCCCAAGTTAGTTAAATTTTGGAAAATGACAAATTACTGGGCGACTCTAAACACGCATTCCCACATTCCTGAACTAACATTTAGAAACATTGTACTGCTAGATTTTAGGGATGTCCCAAGACAATTTAAGATATTCACCTCCAACATAGTTTTGGTAGCCAGGCGTTTAATATTCCAAAACTGGCTCAAGCGTAATCCACCTACTGTGACACAGTTGAGACAGACATTGCTTAACCAAATGTTTATCGAACAATCAGATGGACTAGGCGACATGACTAAGAGAGTTAAATCTTTCGTCACTAAGTGGGAACCCTTCATACACACACTCCCAACAGCGCTAAAAAAGATCACTATAACACCGTTTAAAAACACGGAGTACATACTTGAAGCCAATTTGAGAGGGGAGTGGGTATTCGATTAACTAGGAACTGAAGGAGGGGGAGAAGAGGTGAAGCAATCCGAGTTGGCAAATATCAATGTTGAATTAGGTTATCAGAGTTTGTTTGTTTTGTTTGTATGTTACAAAAGTGCCCTAAGGGAGGACTGAACCATGCTACACAAGCCTAGTTACTCTATTGAGTGGTATCGTATTCATCATGTAAGCCTTAGCTGCCCCATAGCTGGGGGCACAATCGGTTCAGACTAGCCTCTCATGTTGGCAAGAATGTTGTTTAATTATCATTCGATGGTTGTACTGAATATATGATGTATTGGTCTTCCTGTATGTGGCACACAAAAATAAAGATATTTAAATATTTTAACCAAAATTGTAATAGCAAATTGTGCGTTATTCTTTGTACAAGGTTGCTCAAAATATAATACGCTCCACTTGTAATGTAGCCTTATTTGTGTTGTTCTATACACACCTATGTTGCAGATTAAAGGTACATGAAACACACATTTTTCTTTCATGGTTCAGATAGAGCATGTAATTTGAAACAACTTTCTAATTTATTTCTATTAACAAATTTTTTTTGTACTCTTGGTATCGTTTGTTGAAAAGCAGTGATGTAAGCTCAGGAGCATATACATGTCTAGAGCACTATATGGCAGCAGTTTTGCAAGAATGTTATCCATATGCTAGAGCACTAGATGACACCAAACAAGCTAAATAGCATAAAAAAACTTAAATTATGCTTACCAGATAATTTTCTTTTCTTCTGACGGGGAGAGGCCACAGCTGCATTCATTACTTTTGGGAAATACAGAACCTGGCCACCAGGAGGAGGCAAAGACACCCCAGCCAAAGGCTTAAATACCTCCCCCACTTCCCTCATCCCCCAGTCATTCTGCCGAGGGAACAAGGAACAGTAGAAGAAATATCAGGGTGAAAAAGGTGCCAGAAGAACAAATAAAATATAAGGCGCCACAAAGAATAAAATCAGGCGGGGAGACAGCTCCCCGTCAGAAGAAAATTATCTGGTAAGCATAATTTAAGTTTTTTTCTTAAACGGGTAGAGGCCACAGCTGCATTCATTACTTTTGGGAAACAATACCCAAGCTATAGAGGACACTGAATGCAGAACGGGAGGGAAAAAAGAGAGGCAGACCCTAATCTGAGGGCACCACAGCCTGCAAAATATTTCTCCCAAAGGCTCCTTCAGCAGAAGCAAAAAAACATCAAACTTGTAACGTCTGGAAAAAGTATGTAAGGCGGACCAGGTAGCCACCTTACAAATCTGATCCATAGAGGCCTCAGTCTTGAAGGCCCAAGAGGAAATCACTGCTCCCGTAGAATGAGCTGTAATCCTCAGGGGAGACTTATGTCCCGCTGTCTCAATGCTAAATGGAGGACACTCCTCAGCCAAAAAGATAAGGAAGTCAAAGAGGCCCCCTGACCCTCACGCTTCCCGGAAAGAGAACAAACAGAGAAAGAAGTTTGTCTAAATTCCTCTGTGGCCTGAAGTTAGGACTTCAAGGCACAAACCACATCAAGAATTACGCTGAAAATGTTTCTTCGACGAAGAAGGAGTAGGACATAAGAAAGGAACCAAAATCTCTTGATTGATGTTGCGAATTGACACAACCTTAGGAAGAAAACCTAACTTGGTTTGTAGAACAGCCTTATTAGCATTGAAAGCCAGATAAGGAGGGACGCATTGCAAGGCAGTAATCACAGATACTCTGCACGCAGAAGCAATAGCCCCGTAGAAAAGGAACCTTCCAAGACAATTTAATGTCTACTTCATGCATAGGCTCCAACAGAGCTGTGCAAAACTTAAAGAACAAGAATTAAACTCCAAGGAGAAGCAATAGTTCTAAACACAGGTCTGATCCTAGCAGAGCCTTAACAAATAGGCACATCAGGAAGCTCAGCGAACCTCTTGTGCAGTAACACAGACAGGGCCGAAATCTGTCCCCTCATGGGACTTGCAGAAAAGCCCTTCTCCAGTTCATCCTGGAGAACAGAATAAGTAGGTCCTCCACACCTTATGATAGATGCGACGAGCAACCAGCTACGAGCTTGAATGATAGTAAAAACAACACTCTCAGAAAACCCTCTCTTGGCTAGGACTAAGTGTTCAATCTCCACGCAGTCAGCCTCAGAGATCTAGACATAAATAAACAGAGACCTTGGTCAGCAGATCCCTGCGACAAGGTAACTTCCACGGAGGAGATAACGACATCCCCACTAGTCCGCGAACCATATCCTTCGCGGCCAAGATGGAGCAATCAGTATCACTGATGCCTGCTTGATTCGAGCCACTACACTAGGAAGTAGTGGTAACGGCCGGAAAAGATAAATTGGATTGAACCTCCAAGGCACCGCTAATGCATCTGGTAGATCCGCCTGAGGTTCCCTGTACCTCAACCCATATCTGGTTAGCTTGGAATTGAGACGTCATAAGATCCACCTCTTGCAAATCTCTGCAAACACTTGGGATGGAGAGACCATTCCCCAGGATTAAAGGATTGTCTGCTGAGGAAATCCGCTTCCCAGTTGTCCACACCCAGAATGTGGATTGCTGAAAGTGAACAAATGTGGGTCTCCGCCCACTCCAGAATCCAAGATACTTCCCACATAGCTAGGGAGCTTCTCGTTCCCCCCTGATGGTTGATGTAAGCCACTGAGGATATATTGTCTTATTGGAATCTGATAAACTGGGATGAACCCAGCAGAGGCCAAGCCTTCAGAGCATTGTATATTGCCCGAAGATCCAAAATGCGATTGGGAAGGAGCTTTTCCTCCTAAATCCATAGGCCCTTTGCCTTCCTGGCACCCCAAACAGCTCCCCATCCTGACAGACTCGTAACCGTAGTCACAATCACCCAGGATGGTCTTGAGACGGACGTCCCTTGGGACAAGTGATCCAGACAAAAACACCAAGAGAGAGATTCTCTCGATCAGTTGTCCAGAGAAATCTGTTGAGACAGATCCGAATGATCGCTTCAGCATGCACAGTTGCAACAGTCTGAGGTGAAACCTGGCAAAGGAAATGATGTGCATGCTGGACACCATGAGACCAATCACCTCCATACACCGAGCCACAGATGGACTTAAGGAGGTCTGGAGGGCAAGACATGTTGAAGCTAGCTTGCGACGTCTCTGGTCTGTTAGAAATATTCTCATGTCTATGGAGTCTATTATAGTACCCGAGAATTCTACCCTGGTACTTGATACAAGAGAACTCTCTCTAGATTTATCTTCCATTCATGGGATCGAAGAAGACAGGAGAGATTCCGAATGGTCCACTCTCCGAAAATTTTCTTGGAGCCGTAGCTAGACCAAACAGAAGATCAATAAACTGGAAGTGCTGGTCCAGGAACGCAAAGCTTAGGAACTGGAAGTGGTCCTTGAGGTTTGGTACATGAAGGAAGCATCCTTCAGATCTATCGTGGTCATGAACTGCCCTTCTTGAACAAGGGGAAGAATGGACCTATTGTCTCCCTCTTGAACGAGGGGACATTTAAAAACTTGTTTAAGCACTTTAGGTCCAAATCGGACGGAAAGTTCCCTCCTTTTTTGGGACCATGAAAAGATTTGAATAGTATCCCAAACTTCTCACTGCGATAGGCACCGGGGCAATAACTCCTAAGAGGACAGATCCCGTACGCACCCCAGAAAGGCTTCCCTCCTTTCTGGTCAGGAAGACAGGAGAGAGAGGAGAACACTGTCCTTGGGTGGCTGAGACTTGAAACCTATCTTGTAACCCTGAGCTATGACCTCCAGGACCCATGGATCCTGCACGTCCCTGAACCAAGTGACTGGAAAGAGTGACAGTCTACCCCTTACACAATCCAGAAGAGGATCGGGGACTGCCCGTTCATGCCGACTTAGACTCGGCGGGCTTCTTGCTCTGCTTGGTTTTATTCCAGGACTGAGCCGGCTTCCAAGAGCTCTTGGTTTGCTCAGGCTTAGCGGAGGACTGCTGACATGGGCTTTATCAAAACGAAAATTGTCCCTTAGACTCGTTCATATTATCTTGCGGTAGGAGGGCACCCTTGCCCCCTGTGACCATGGAGATAATTGAGTCCAGGCCTGGACTAAACAAATTCATTCCCTTAAAGGGGAGGGAAAGAAGTCTAGACTTAGAAGTCATATCCGCAGACCATGACTTCAGCCAGAGCCCAACAGGCCTGAACAGTAAAAGCCAAAGCCTTAGCATTCAGGTGAATAATCTGCCTAATAGCATCACAGATAAAAGAATTAGCAACCCTCAAGGCCGTAAATCTTTCCTGAGTAACATCGAGGGGACCTCTCCACCCCGATCAAATCCTATAAGGAGTCACACCAGAAGGTAGTTTCTCCAGCAACCGCGGCAACAGCAGCCGCCGGTTGAAACAAAAATCCTGTATATTGAAACATCTTTCTTAACAGAGTTTCCATCCTTTATCCATGGGCTCTTGAAATGAAGAGCTATCCTCAAACGGGATAGCAATACGTTTAGCAAGGGTGAAGATAGCACCATCCCTTTTAGGGACGGAACCTCACAACTCCATTGAGGGTCCAGGACCGGGAACTATTTGTTAAAGGGAGAAGAGGGGAACAAGGAATCCAATCCAGTCCCATTCATTCTTAATAATGTTCGCCATCTAACAGGAGCAGGGAAGGATAAGGTATCACCCTGTCCTCAAACTCTATCCAATTTAGGAATCAAAGGTTCGTCAGGCAATTTGGCCTCTGGAACCTCTGAATTCGCCAAAAACTTCCTTTAGCAGAAAGTGCAAATTTCTAAAACTAAAGTCTGATTCCTCCGCAGCCAGAGGTTTAGAGGCAGCAGACTCCGACCCAGAATGTTCATACTCTCAAGTCTCAGAAAGAACTTTATCCTCGGATAACCCTATCAGTTAAATTCAATAAGTTATCTGATGTACTCTGGGAAGGAGTGCAATATGTAACCTATAACTTGCGCTTAGCAGGGCGAGGTAAAGCATTAAAGGCTGCAGACACCGCCGTCTGAGCTGTGCAGTAACGTCTGGTGAAAAAATGGCCCCCTCCAGATGGAGGATCAGCAATGCTACGGGAAACTGCATGTGTAAAGAGATAAGAATGTAGGGTACGCACCTCACTAGACGAAAACTCCTTAGAGAGGGACGGCTCAGTGGTATCAAACATGTTTGATATGATCACATTATCAAGGCATATAGAACATAATTGAGGGGGCAGAACTAAGGCCTCCTCACAATATAAGCAGGAATTACTCTTTAGGAATAGAGGGAGTGCCCTCTAAGTAACAGAATCCTCCATCGCTAGTGCAATAACCGGAGAACTATAGAAATAAAACATCTTATTTTATTAAAAAAACTGCACCTTTATATCCCAATGGCTGGGGCACTCACCACCTCCCATGATCCAGACAGTACAAAGATTTAGGACTCCTCTCTGATAGACATCTGGTCAAGAAAGAGGGAAATAATCACATGGTGCACAATGCAGGACCGTCCCTGCTATGAGAAAAAGCGCGCCAAGCTTCTAAGCTGCATGGCTCTCAAAGTGAAAGTAAAACCTGTATATTCCATAACAGCCTATGAGCCCATAACATCTCACACATAAAAGCAGCATAAAATCAAATAAACATATAAGATTATTCCCCACTGTTCAATAATCCCCCTCAGGAGATATTAACCCTTGATTCTATACAGATAAAAGGAATCACACTGTGACCCTTTTTTCTTGCGTTATCATACATGTATAAAAAATGAAACGATCTTACCGTGGAACAGTAACACGGGTCTTCAAGTGTGACAGATAGTAGCATCGCTTCTGACATGGACTTGAGTGAAGAAAGCAGGCAGTGAAACTCATCAACGCTGATTGCTTATGGAGCTGTTAATATGAGTTGGGATGGTTTCGCAGAAAAACTCTCCCTGCATCTCCGGACTCTAACTTTCATCCAAGCTCTCACTGAGGCTGACAGGACTACTTAAAACTCCAGTCCCATCTCGAAGAGTACTACCCTCCATAAGAGACTACGCTGAAATCTTCTGACACTTCTTTGCCAACCTCCTGTGACGAAAGGCAAAGAATGACTAGGGAATGAGGGAAGTGGGGGGAGGTATTTAAGCCTTTGGCTGGGGTGTCTTTGCCTCCTCCTGGTGGCCAGGTTCTGTATTTCCCAAAAGTAATGAATGCAGCTGTGGCCTCTCCCCGTTTAAGAAGAAAATTAAGTTTAAAAAAATTAAGTTTGTTATTTTCCATAATAATGATGACACATATTGTACAATAACATTGAGACCATAGAAAGGTTGCAGCAACATTACTATGCTTTGCAATAACAAGAAAACATTTACAACCAAAGTGGAATTTGATTTGTGATACCTACTATATGAGCTATCACTGAAGTTAACTTAAGTGGTTTTTATTATATAATCAAATAAGACATTTTTTTCAACAATCTGGAAAACAGCACACCTTTCTATAGTTAGGCACTGAATCTTTCCCAGGTACAAGCACACACATAGATTCCAGTCTCTTATTAAAAATACTTTTATTCTTTCATCAGAGGTTGCAAAGGAACAAACTGCTACAACGTTTCGGGCCTACTATAGGCCCTTAGTCATATAGACATGACTAAGGGCCTATAGTAGGCCGAAACTTTGTAGCTGTTTGTTCCTATGGACCTTGTGATGAAATATTAAAGGTCTTTTTAACAAGAGGCTGGAATCTATTTGTGTGCTTATATGAAATTAGACACCCAGTCACTTAGGTATCAGTATGCTCTCTTTGCAAATAATCTTTCCTACTGATTTGTTTATTCTGTTACCCTGAACAAAATTTTGTATTTAAACCTGATAGTGTTCAAACTTCGACTTCTGTACAAGGTTTTCATTAGCATGAAAAAAAGCCTTAGGTGGATGACCCTTAAATGGACAGGAAAAAAATGTACTTTTATGATACAGATACATGCAATGTTAAAAAAAACTTTCCAATTTACTTCTATTATCAAATTTGGGCCTTGATCACAATCTATCGGGACTATTTTTGGGGCAAAAAAGCTACTTTTCTGATTTGGAGCAATCACAATAAAGTGATTTTGCCTTATTCTCGCAATCGCAAATGGGTTTTTGGTTGCTAGAAAACAGCCCGCCCTATGACTAAGGGCCTATAGTAGGCCTGAAACGTTGTAGCAGTTTGTTCCTTTGCAACCTCTGATGAAAGAATAAAAGTATTTTTAATAAGAGACTGGAATCTATGTGTGTGTCAGGGGTTAAACAGCAGAGTGGTCAGACAAGCAAAGTTTAGCAACACGGTATCTAACCCTTCAGGGGTTAAACAGCAGAGTGGTCGGACAGGTAAAGTTCAGCAACAAGGTATCCAGCAGTTCAGGAGTTAAACAACAGAGTGGTCAGACAGGCACAGTCCAGAAACAAGATATGCAGCAGTTCAGGGGTTAAGCAACAGAGTGGTCAGGTAGGCAAAGTCCAGGAAAAATAAGGTAATCAAGCAACAGTAGAAAATAGCACCCAGGAGCACACAAAGTAAGTTATATACTTGGGCAGTGTGTAAAAGTTAAGCAGGTACTTACATAGGCGCCAAGGAGACTCTGAGGATCCAACCGGCAACAGAGGGGAATTGACACAGCAACCGCTGCGTCCATGGCAACAGCCATAGCAACAGAGCGGCGCAACGGAGAAGAAAGGAGCGGCGCGGCGTGACACATACAAAAACAAACTCAAGCGTGTTTGTCAGACCCTACTGGAACTTCAAATGGGATCAGGTTCTATGGTCAGATGAAGCCAAAATAGAGCTTTCTGTCAATAAGCACCAGAGGTATGTTTGGCGCACACAGAGAGGTAGCCATATGGAAAAGTACCTCATGCCCACAGTTAAATATGGTGGTGGCTCTTTAATGTTTTGGAGCTGTTTCTCTGCCAGAGAACCTGGAAATTTTGTTAGGATATATGGGATCATGGTCTCTATCAAATTTCAACAGATATTAAATGAACAGGTGACTGCCTCTGCCAGAAAGCTTAAAATGGGACGTGGTTGGATCTTCCAGCAAGACAATGATCCAAAACATACAGAGAGAAGTGCACTCAGAGGAACGAACAAACAGCTTAATAACATTGTTAGCCTGATCTATGGCAATTTACTACCTGAGTGCAGCTTCTTTTCAGCCCAGTAATGCTTTTCACAGAGTAGAACTTTCCTGTAGTATATCAGTCTGATCCCGCCTATTACTGTCAGTCAAGAGCCAAAAATACTAGGTAATTCCTCTCTGATCATAAACATACATCAAAATCAACACAAAAATGGTTTACTGACCACAAAATCAAGGTCTTGCCATGGCCATGTATATTTGTGTATATATGTATGTTTAATACATATATAAATACACACACACACACATATATTTATATACACATATATTTACACCCATACACATATTTATATACATACAGCTACCAATCAATGGCTAGCACCCAGAATTGCAGGTCCTGAGCATACCTAGGTATGTTCTTATGCTCTTAAATAAAGGATACTAAAAGAAAAAAGCTAATTTGACAATAGTTTTAAATTAAAGGTATAAAGGTTGTTTAAAATTGCACGGTATATCTGAAAATTAATTTTGACTTTACTGTTCCACTAAGCATTGCTTAAAGGGACAGGCAAGTCCAAAATAAACTTTCATGATTCAAATAGGGCATGTCATTTTAAACAACTTTCCAATTTACTTTTATCACCAATTTTGCTTTGTTTTCTTGGTATTCTTAGTTGAAAGCTAAACCTAGGTAGGGTCATATGCTAATTTCTTAGACCTTGAAGGCCGCCTCTAATCTGAATGCATTTTGACCACTAGAGGGCGTTAGTTCATGTGTGTCATATAGATAACAATGAGCTCATGCACGTAAAGTTACCTAGGAGTTAGCACTGATTGGCCAAAATGCAAGTCTGTCAAAAGAACTGAAATAAGGAGGCAGTTTGCAGCGGCATAGATACAAACTAATTACAGAGGTAAAACATGTATTATTATAACTGTGTTGGTTATGCAAAACTCGGGAATGGGTAATAAAGGGATTATCTATATTTTTAAACAAGCATTCTGGTGTTGAATGTCCCTTTAAGTAAACTAGGTTGATATTTAATGTTATACACTTATGTAGTCTGGCATGGTTAGGCTACTCCAACAATGTATAAGCCATACTTCTCAAATAAATACTCCAAGTGGAGCAAAATGTAATTTGATTTTTCAGGCCACTCTGTCTTCCAAACCTGCCATTTGAATTTGGTTGTATTCCTGGATCACTATAACATTTAATTTGATTGATGGGTTAAATCAATTTAAAGTTATGACCATCTAGTATTGCAAAACACTACTCCATAAGATTGACAAAAGTGTCACATTTTATGAAGATTTGTTTGGTAATTTTGGCTGTAGAGTTTACTAAAAATGAACATGTTCCCTAGCATGCCAAATTTAAGGCAAAGTAGTTCAGCAATTCATTTAAAAAAAAAAAAGACAATTAAACTAGAATGCCTGATAAAACTTACAAAAAACAGAATTTATGTTTACCTGATAAATTACTTTCTCCAACGGTGTGTCCGGTCCACGGCGTCATCCTTACTTGTGGGGATATTCTCTTCCCCAACAGGAAATGGCAAAGAGCCCAGCAAAGCTGGTCACATGATCCCTCCTAGGCTCCGCCTACCCCAGTCATTCGACCGACGTTAAGGAGGAATATTTGCATAGGAGAAACCATATGTTACCGTGGTGACTGTAGTTAAAGAAAATAAATTATCAGACCTGATTAAAAAAACCAGGGCGGGCCGTGGACCGGACACACCGTTGGAGAAAGTAATTTATCAGGTAAACATAAATTCTGTTTTCTCCAACATAGGTGTGTCCGGTCCACGGCGTCATCCTTACTTGTGGGAACCAATACCAAAGCTTTAGGACACGGATGAAGGGAGGGAGCAAATCAGGTCACCTAAATGGAAGGCACCACGGCTTGCAAAACCTTTCTCCCAAAAATAGCCTCAGAAGAAGCAAAAGTATCAAATTTGTAAAATTTAGAAAAAGTGTGCAGTGAAGACCAAGTCGCTGCCTTACATATCTGATCAACAGAAGCCTCGTTCTTGAAGGCCCATGTGGAAGCCACAGCCCTAGTGGAGTGAGCTGTGATTCTTTCAGGAGGCTGCCGTCCGGCAGTCTCATAAGCCAATCGGATAATGCTTTTAATCCAGAAGGAGAGAGAGGTAGAAGTTGCTTTTTGACCTCTCCGTTTACCAGAATAAACAACAAACAAAGACAAAGTTTGTCTGAAATCCTTAGTAGCTGCTAAGTAAAATTTGAGAGCACGAACTACATCCAAGTTGTGCAACAAACGTTCCTTCTTTGAAACTGGATTAGGACACAAAGAAGGCACAACTATCTCCTGGTTAATGTTTTTGTTAGAAACAACTTTTGGAAGAAAACCAGGTTTAGTACGCAAAACCACCTTATCTGCATGGAACACCAGATAAGGAGAAGAACACTGCAGAGCAGATAATTCTGAAACTCTTCTAGCAGAAGAAATTGCAACCAAAAACAAAACTTTCCAAGATAATAACTTAATATCAACGGAATGTAAGGGTTCAAACGGAACCCCCTGAAGAACTGAAAGAACTAGGTTGAGACTCCAAGGAGGAGTCAAAATTTTGTAAACAGGCTTGATTCTAACCAGAGCCTGAACAAAGGCTAGAACATCTGGCACATCTGCCAGCTTTTTGTGAAGTAACACAGACAAGGCAGAAATCTGTCCCATCAAGGAACTTGCAGATAATCCTTTTTCCAATCCTTCTCGAAGGAAGGATAGACTCTTAGGAATCTTAACCTTGTCCCAAGGGAATCCTGCAGATTCACACCAACAGATATACCAAATTATGTGGTAATTTTTCTGGTTACAGGCTTTCAGGCCTGAACAAGAGTATTAATAACAGAATCTGAGAACCCTCGCTTTGATAAGATCAAGCGTTCAATCTCCAAGCAGTCAGCTGGAGTGGGTCGAACGGACCTAGAACAAGAAGGTCTCTCAAAGGTAGCTTCCATGGTGGAGCCGATGACATATTCACCAGATCTGCATACCAAGTCCTGCGTGGCCACGCAGGAGCTATCAAAATCACCGACGCCCTCTCCTGATTGATCCTGGCTACCAGCCTGGGGATGAGAGGAAACGGCGGGAACACATAAGCTAGTTTGAAGGTCCAAGGTGCTACTAGTGCATCCACTAGAGCCGCCTTGGGATCCCTGGATCTGTACCCGTAGTAAGGAACTCTGAAGTTCTGACGAGAGGCCATCAGATCCATGTCTGGAATGCCCCACGGTTGAGTGACTTGGGCAAAGATTTCCGGATGGAGTTCCCACTCCCCCGGATGCAATGTCTGACGACTCAGAAAATCCGCTTCCCAATTTTCCACTCCTGGGATGTGGATAGCAGACAGGTGGCAGGAGTGAGACTCCGCCCATAGAATGATTTTGGTCACTTCTTCCATCGCTAGGGAACTCCTTGTTCCCCCCTGATGGTTGATGTATGAACTTGGCCCTCGCTAGCTGAGGCCAAGCTTTGAGAGCATTGAATATCGCTCTCAGTTCCAGAATATTTATCGGTAGAAGAGATTCTACCCGAGACCAAAGACCCTGAGCTTTCAGGGATCCCCAGACCGCGCCCCAGCCCATCAGACTGGCGTCGGTCGTGACAATGACCCACTCTGGTCTGCGGAAGGTCATCCCTTGTGACAGGTTGTCCAGGGACAGCCACCAATGGAATGAGTCTCTGGTCCTCTGATTTACTTGTATCTTCGGAGACAAGTCTGAATAGTCCCCATTCCACTGACTGAGCATGAACAGTTGTAATGGTCTTAGATGAATGCGCACAAAAGGAACTATGTCCATTGCCGCTACCATCAAACCTATCACTTCCATGCACTGCGCTATGGAAGGAAGAGGAACGGAATGAAGTATCCGACAAGAGTCTAGAAGTTTTGTTTTTCTGGCTTCTGTCAGAAAAATCCTCATTTCTAAGGAGTCTATTATAGTTCCCAAGAAGGGAACCCTCGTTGACGGAGATAGAGAACTCTTTTCCACGTTCACTTTCCATCCGTGAGATCTGAGAAAGGCCAGGACAATGTCCGTGTGAGCCTTTACTTGAGGAAGGGACGACGCTCGAATCAGAATGTCGTCCAAGTAAGGTACTACAGCAATGCCCCTTGGTCTTAGCACCGCCAGAAGGGACCCTAGTACCTATGAGAAAATCCTAGGAGCAGTGGCTAATCCGAAAGAAAATGCCACGAACTGGAAATGCTTGTCCAGGAATGCAAACCTTAGGAACCGATGATGTTCCTTGTGGATAGGAATATGTAGATACGCATCCTTGAAATCCACCTTGGTCATGAATTGACCTTCCTGGATGGAAGGAAGAAGTGTTCGAATGGTTTCCATCTTGAACGATGGAACCTTGAGAAACTTGTTCAAGATCTTGAGATCTAAGATTGGTCTGAACGTTCCCTCTTTTTTGGGAACTATGAACAGATTGGAGTAGAACCCCATCCCTTGTTCTCCCCCCACCAGATCCGGTCCCGGATCGGGGGCCCGCATTTCATGCTGTCTTGGTAGCAGTGGCAGGTTTCCTGGCCTGCTTTCCTTTGCTCCAGCCTTGCATAGGTCTCCAGGCTGGATTGGCTTGAGAAGTATTACCTTCCTGCTTAGAGGACGTAGCCCTTGGGGCTGATCCGTTTCTGCGAAAGGGACGAAACTTAGGTTTATTTTTGGTCTTGAAAAGACCTATCCTGAGGAAGGGCGTGGCCCTTGCCCCCAGTGATATCAGAGATAATCTCTTTCAAGTCAGGGCCAAAGAGTGTTTTCCCCTTGAAAGGAATGTCAAGCAATTTGTTCTTGGAAGACGCATCCGCTGCCCAAGATTTTAACCAAAGCGCTCTGCGCCACAATAGCAAACCCAGAATTTTTTCGCCGCTAACCTAGCCAATTGCAAGGTGGCGTCTAGGGTGAAAGAATTAGCCAATTTAAGAGCACGAATTCTGTCCATAATCTCCTCATAAGAAGAAGAATTACTAATAATCGCCTTTCCTAGCTCATCAAACTAGAAACACGCGGCTGCAGTGACAGGGACAATGCATGCAATTGGTTGTAGAAGGGAACCTTGCTGAACAAACATCTTTAGCAGACCTTCTAATTTTTTATCCATAGGATCTTGGAAAGCACAACTATCTTCTATGGGTATAGTGGCGCGCTTGTGTAGAGTAGAAACCGCCCCCTCGACCTTGGGGACTGTCTGCCATCAGTCCTTTCTGGGGTCGACTATAGGAAAACAATTTTATAAATATGGGGGGAGGTACTAAAGGTATACCGGGCCTGTCCCATTCTTTACTAACAATGTACGCCACCCGCTTGGATATAGGAAAAGCTTCGGGGGGCCCCGGGGCCTCTAAGAACTTTTCCATTTTACATAGTGGTTCTGGAATGACCAGATAATCACAATCATCCAAATTGGATAACACCTCCTTAAGCAGAGCGCGGAGATGTTCCAACTTAAATTTAAAAGTAATCACATCAGGTTCAGCTTGTTGAGAAATGTTTCCTGAATCTGAAATTTCTCCCACAGACAAAACCTCCCTGGCCCCCTCAGACTGGTGTAGGGGCCCTTCAGAAACCATATCATCAGCGTTCTCATGCTCTACAGAATTTTCTAAAACAGAGCAGTCGCGCTTTCGCTGATAAGTGGGCATATTGGCTAAAATGTTTTTGATAGAATTATCCATTACAGCCGTTAAATGTTGCATAGTAAGGAGTATTGGCGCACTAGATGTACTAGGGGCCTCCTGTATGGGCAAGACTGGTGTAGACGACGGAGGGGATGATGCAGTACCATGCTTACTCCCCTCACTTGAGGAATCATCTTGGGCATCATTTTTACTAAATTTTTTTATGACATAAAATACATATAGTTAAATGAGAAGGAACCTTGGTTTCCCCACAGTCAGAACACAATCTATCTGGTAGTTCAGACATGTTAAACAGGCATAAACTTGATAACAAAGCACAAAAAACGTTTTAAAATAAAACCGTTACTGTCACTTTAAATTTTAAACTAAACACACTTTATTATTGCAATTGCGAAAAAGTATGAAGGAATTGTTCAAAATTCACCAAAATTTCACCACAGTGTCTTAAAGCCTTAAAAGTATTGCACACCAAATTTGGAAGCTTTAACCCTTAAAATAACGGAACCGGAGCCGTTTTTATATTTAACCCCTTTACAGTCCCTGGAATCTGCTTTGCTGAGACCCAACCAAGCCCAAAGGGGAATACGATACCAAATGATGCCTTCAGAAAGACTTTTCTATGTATCAGAGCTCCACACACATGCAGCTGCATGCCATGCTGTCCTCAAAAACAAGTGCGCCATACCGGCGCGAAAATGAGGCTCTGACTATGATTAGGGAAAGCCCCTAAAGAATAAGGTGTCTAAAACAGTGCCTGCCGATATAATCATATCAAAATACCCAGAATAAATGATTCCTCAAGGCTAAATATGTGTTAATAATGAATCGATTTAGCCCAGAAAAAGTCTACAGTCTTAATAAGCCCTTGTGAAGCCCTTATTTACTATCTTAACAAACATGGCTTACCGGATCCCATAGGGAAAATGACAGCTTCCAGCATTACATCGTCTTGTTAGAATGTGTCATACCTCAAGCAGTAAGAGACTGCACACTGTTCCCCCAACTGAAGTTAATTGCTCTCAACAGTCCTGTGTGGAACAGCCATGGATTTTAGTTACGGTGCTAAAATCATTTTCCTCATACAAACAGAAATCTTCATCTCTTTTCTGTTTCTGAGTAAATAGTACATACCAGCACTATTTTAAAATAACAAACTCTTGATTGAATAATAAAAACTACAGTTAAACACTAAAAAACTCTAAGCCATCTCCGTGGAGATGTTGCCTGTACAACGGCAAAGAGAATGACTGGGGTAGGCGGAGCCTAGGAGGGATCATGTGACCAGCTTTGCTGGGCTCTTTGCCATTTCCTGTTGGGGAAGAGAATATCCCCACAAGTAAGGATGACGCCGTGGACCGGACACACCTATGTTGGAGAAATAACAAATTATATATTATGTGCTCCAATGTTTCTAGTCTCCCAAAGCATCCTGCTGCCAAGCGTTGTATTTTAAGATTTAAACATGCGTATGGTACCCATAAGAATAATATAAAAAATAGCACATATAGTGTAATAGTGTTTAATAAAAAAATATATATAAAAGTAGTGATGCACTCACAAACTTCAGTGATATTCAGAGCTGGAAATCAAAAAGATGAAGGACAGTCAGGGTCTTATTTATGCATTTTGCCTTCAGTCTTCAGATAATACCAAATATAAAGTCTGAAAATAGAAAATAAAATACAAAACATAGGATAGTTAGGATGGTACAGACACATTCAAGTGAAAGATGCATAGTAGTGCCGAGCCATTTCAAAGCACCTTTTTGAATATGCATGAAAATACACATATACATATTGATGAGAATTCTAAGCAAATTCTGAAAATATGTGGGGTATATTTTGGAATCTACCTATGTGTTTAATCCTTTTGCAGTCGTTAAATGTATGTCATATTCACTCTTTAAAGGAACATGATACCCATGTGGTAAATTACTTGAAAAAAAAGTTGACAAGAAAATATCACCTGAACATCTCTATGTAAAAATGAAAGATATTCCCTATGACCTTAAAATGTCTTCAGCTCACCAGAGTAAACGCTCTGTGATGCAAAACTATTCTTTTTACTAACATTTGAATGGTGACAAAAATCAAAAATACATCAGCCAATCCGTTTTATCAGTCCTGAGTTCTCACTTCACTTTCCTGTGATCTCATGAGATTTCATAGTAAACTTCAATAAACTGAGGAGGGAAATAAAGTGACTGTGGTACACATGCCAGATTCTTGCTACTTTGCAAGTCCCAGGACACGCATCTTAGGACCAGATTACAAGTGGAGTGCTATTTAGCACTTTTGCTAGATCGCTAATTGCACTTGAAGTAAGCTTTTTGTATGCGTCGGGTTGCACTTGTATTATGAGTTGAAACTAAACTGTTTTTGCTTGTGCGCTAATCCGACATACGTTATAAAGCCGAACTTACAATATTACATACGCGATAACCTATTCCCCTATAGCAGTCAATGGAGCATAAACAGTGGAAAACAAACACTCTACTTGCGTCCAAACCCGATCACATATTCTCAAGTGCGCCAACCCGACATGAAAATATGAATATTTATACATATATACCCATATAAATACATAAAAACATATGTACACATATATAGACATATATATATACGGTACATACATATACATCTTTCGACATGTATATGTATGTACAGGATTTCAATGTTAAAGCCCTTTGCCTTTTTTTCTAACACCTGAGATGTCATATCTTTGAGCCCTTAACTTTTGTGTGCAATATTTTTTTTAATAATTTTTATTAGATGGTGCTATTATGAGTATAACTGTACTTTGTAAAGTATTTTGTGACACTTTTTTTTCCTCAAAACAGTTAACCAGAGCTCTGAGGACGCGGTAATCATTCCAGCGTTAATCGTATTTACTTGTTGTAATACGAGCAAAAAACCCGACGCGCACAAACACCAGCTATAAACCCTTTATCGTTTGCATGTAACTGTTAGCGCTCCACTCGTTATCTAGCCCTTAATTGGATATTTACAGGGCTAGATTTATCAACATCAGAAAGTTATTCATAACGCATAAACCTTCCCTGCAGATTCATTCAATGAGGTGATTGACAAGCCCTACTCTCTTGCAATTGGTTACGCAAGGGTAGGGGGGCGGCGCTCATGCAATAGTAAATATGGGGAACAAATGCACCCCACAATTAAAGATAAAATGCAGAGAGCTTCACAACATAAGAACCATGTTGTTTGCAAATTGATAAGTCTAGCCCACAGTCCCTTTATAATAGGATGTGACTACTGAGGCAAAAAAACATTTTTTTTACAGAGATGCTCATGTGATATTTTTTAGTCTTTTTATTGTTTTGTTTTTTACAGATATGCTACATGACTTTCAAGTGATTGAAAATTTGGGTATCATGTTCCTTTAATCATGAAAATGATACTTATGGATGCCCACTTTATTATCCCTCCCCAATTTGCAAGGATAAACCAGAGAAAGCTAGGGTCATCAATGCATGCTCTAATGAAACAAATTAGAACATTAACATTTACACATTAAAATGTCACTGGAATGAACTATTCATACTTTCTTATCATAAGGGGAAAAAAAAATAGAACTATTTTATAGAAGATAATGACGCCTCCAATTCTGTTCAGATTGTAATTACCAAAATAAAACACTACAGCTGGCCAGCTCTAGGCATAACAGCTGTGGATTGGCTCCAAGGCAAGAATCATTTTATTTTTTAGCCCTACATTACTAAAATATTTCCTGCTATGTAACACAAAGAATAATCTTCATATTTTCCAAAATATTTTGATGTTCAAATTTATTGTATAGAGGAAACTGCACATTAGACTAGAACTAATCAGAGAATTTTATTACATTTACCCTCACACGATCGTTCTATCTTTCAAACGGGAAACTACTTATAGCTCATTGATTTATGTAAACCGTAGTGAGTAACTTCTATTCAGCAATTCTTTGCAATTAAACATTGTTCTTCCATTAGCCACATCAGTGAAAGCCCATTAATCATACACATTTCTTTGTATTTGTAAAAATATGGAACTAAATATCTGTTATTAAAAGCAGATCAGCTTTTCTGGGGAGGAATCTCTTCACAACAGATGCTGTTTTCAGTCTCTCTCATGTTCAAAATACTTATAAATACAAAAGCCCAGAAACACAGTAGTACAAACTGAAGGTAGCATTTACCAAAATATAATTATGCATAAGTCATTTTTGGTAATATTACATGCTACTGTGTGTATATATATATATATATATATATATATATATATATATAGACACAGAATATGTGTGAACTACTTTTAATATTTTAACATATTATACATGTGTTTTATTATGCATATATTCAAGTCATAACACTTTACTTCTGACCTCTGAAGCTAAATTTTCCTGCGCTAATATGTCATATATCATGTGATGTTGGATTAACCCCTTAACGCCCAGAGACGTACTCTGTAGATCATTGGTCTTTCATTGGGGCTTGCTTTTGTGATAGTGCTATTATAGGAGGCCTGCAGGAGGGAGGAAGGCTGTAAAAGCGCGGTCTTGCCCCTGGCAATGAGACCCTGGCTATTACAGGCAAAAAAAAAACTTACCAAACCAGCGACGTACAGGGTGCGTCGTGGTCATTAAGGTGTTAAGTCATATATCCCATGATATTTGATAGAATCAAAGACACAACTACTAACATCATACATCAAACTTACAAAAATATACTATTTAAAAGTTTAAAAATAAGATAGATAGTTTACTTGTTTACAGTATTATTTAAACTTTACATCATAGGGCTACATTTAACAAAGCTTGTGAGGTTGCCTAGGACGAGAGCTGGTTCAAAATGTATTGATGAATGCTGCACCTTTATTTTCTATATATTCATTCAGTGCATATTAACATCTAAAGTTGAGTGAGGTACCCAAGAAACATGAAAAAAAAAAAACTATAGTAGTTAAACAATTATAGTCATGGCCTAAAATATTGACACCCCTGCATTTCTGTCAGATAATGCACCACTTCGCCCAGAAAATTGTTGCAATTACAAATGTTTAGGCATTCTCATGTTTATTTCTTTTGTTTCTATTGGTATGACACAAAAAAAGTGGAAAAAAAAAGCCAAATCTGACACATTCCTCCAAAAACTCCAAAAATAGACTGGACAAAATTAATATTTGGTAGCACACCCCTTGGAAAAAATAACTGAAATTAGTTGCTTCCTGTAACCATCAATGAGTTTCTTACACCTCTCTACTGGAATTTTGGACCACTCTTCTTTCACCAACTGCTCCAGGTCTCTCAGACTGGAAGGGTTCCTTTTCCCAACTGCTGTTTTGAGATCTCTCCACAGGTGCTCTATTGGATTAAGATCCAGACTCATTGCTGCCCAGTTAAGTGCTCTCCATTGCTTTATCTTAAACCATTTATGGGTGCTTTTTGACGTGTGCTTTGGGTCATTGTCCTGCTGTAAGACCCATGACCTCTGGCGGAGACCAAAGTTTCTGACACTGGGCCCTACATTGCACCACATAATTATTTGGTAGTCTTCAGATTTCATAATGCCATGCACACAGTCAAGACATCCAGTGCCTGAAGCAGCAAAGCAACCCCAAAACATCAGTGAACCTTCATCATGTTTGACTGTAGGAACTGTATTCTATTCTTTAAAAGCCTCTTTTTTTTTCTGAAAACAGAAGAATGATGGACTTTACCAAAAAGCTATAATTTTGTTTTGTCTGTCCACAGCACATTCTCCCAAAAGGATTTTGGTTTCCTCAGGTAAGTTTTGGCAAACTCCAATTTGGCTTTTTTATGTTTCTGTGTCAGCAGTGGGGACCTACTGGGTCTCCTACCATAGCATCCCTTATCACTCAGGTGGCAACGTATAGTGTGAGCTGACATATTTGTACCCTGTGCCTGAAGGTCAGCTTGAATTTGTCTGGAAGTTGATCGAGGTTCTTTATCCACCATTCGAACAATCCTTCGTTGCAATCTGTGATCAATTTTTCTCTTTCGTCCACGTCCAGGGAGATTAGCTACAGTGCCATGGGCTGTAAACTTCTTGACAATGTTGCGCACAGTGGACACAGGAACATTAAAGGGACAGTTTACCCAAAAGAAGACTGAATTTTATTGAATTAATCTGTCCAAAATAAAATAATGTGTGTGGGTTTTTAAAAAACAAAACAAAACGTCCTGTAACATTAGATTTTTATTTAGCAAAGTGCCGTTTTCATGGGCTGGTAAGAATACCCACTTGTTTAATTTCTGACCGCGCGGCCACTCGAGCAGGGCCCTTCTGTGCAGGGCTCATACTCCAGCCCCCATGGTGATGTCACCACTAGTGTGAACACCACTAGTGTGAACACTACACTTGGCTATATAGTTCTGAACTCCTGATCTCTCTGCTCACAGCTCCCCTGGTCCTGCTGCTAACGGTCACAGCGCACAGAACTCTCATCATCCTGTGAGCACTGAAGGCTGTTTTGTTTATGCGCTCTGACTGGATCGTTCTGTAAGGGGGCTGTAATTTATAACTAACAAACTGGATACGGCCCCCTTATAGAACAATTCTGTCAGATCGCATAAACACAACAGCCTTCAGTGCTCACAGGATAATTAGAGCTCTGTGCGCTGGGACCGCAGCGGGGTCAGGGGAGCTGTGAGCGGAGAGAGCAGGAGTTCAGACATGTATAGTGTAGCGCGCACTGTTGAAGGAGAATCTCCCTTGTACTCTATGGACTTGGAACCTATCACTGTGCATGCTAAAAGGGTAATAGAGTACCTGGCTTTTTTTTATCATGTCTACATTCTGCAGTTTCTTGGCTGTTATGACACAAATGCCTTATTGAGTTGAGTCCAGACACTTTTATATTATTTGTTAGTTATACATATACACACGTCTGTAAATGATATCATTCTAAGCAAATCATATTATGCCAGTGGTTGCTTTCAATAACATTTACAGATGTATGTATGTGTAACTAACAAACTGGATACGCCCCCCTTACAGAACGATCCGGTCAGAGCCGAGAGCACATAAACACAACAGCCTTCAGTGCTCACATAGTGCTTAATTTGCAAACTTAGCATAGAATTGAATAATGCAACTTGATTGGCCATGGGGCAGGGTAATAAAGTTTCTAAGCACAGCCCTTTCATCAGGGCATTCCAGGGTTGTCTGGCAGAAGGGAAAATAAGCAAGGGAAAAGGTTAAAAAAATATATTTCCTTATTACAATATTTATGTTTTAGATTCTACTTCACTTGTTAACATAGAGTTATTGCTGCTAAACGATTATATCTCCTGAGTAAACTGGTCCTTTAAGATCTCTGGAGATGGACTTGCAACCTTGAGATTGTCCATGCCTTTCCACAATTTTTGTTCTCAAATCCTCAGATTCTTTGCTGCTCTTTTTCTTCTCCATGCTCAGTGTGACACACATAGAAACACAACAGAAATGTTGAGTCAATTTTCACCATTTTAACTGGTTGCTGGTGTGATTTCTATATTGTCAGCACCTGTTAATTGATACAGGTGATTTTAATTACAAATTACAGGAGCATCGCAAACTTGGAATGCAATTTTTTCTTACAATTTTGAGAAGGTGCCAATAAATTTGTCCTGTTCATTTCTGGAGGTTTGCGTGAAATGTGTTAGATTTGGCACAGCCAATAGAATGCAAGCTCAATCTGATTGGCTGATTGGATCAGCCAATCCGATTGAACTTGAATCTGATTGGCTGATTCAATCAGCCAATCAGATTTTTCCTACCTTAATTCCGATTGGCTGATAGAATCCTATCAGCCAATCGTAATTCGAGGGACGCCATCTTGGATGACGTCATTTAAAGGAACCTTCATTCGGACTTAGGACATCGTTAGAAGAGGATGGATCCGCGTCGGCTGCTTCAAGATGGTCCCGCTCCGCGCCGGATGGAAGAAGATAGAAGATGCCGCCTGGCTGAAGATGTCTACCGGTCCGGATGCCCTCTTCTTGCCGGATAGGATAAAGACTTCGGACCCTCTTCTGGACCTCTTCTTGCCGGATAGGATGAAGACTTCGGACCCTCTTCTGGACGGATCGGTGATACCCGGCATGGTGAAGATAAGGTAGGAAGATCTTCAGGGGCTTAGTGTTAGGTTTTTTAAGGGGGGTTTGGGTTAGATTAGGGGTATGTGGGTGGTGGGTTGTAATGTTGGGGGGGTATTGTATGTTTTTTTTTACAAGCAAAAGAGCAGAAATCTTTGGGGCATGCCCCGTAAAAGGCCCTTTTAAGGGCTGGTAAGGTAAAAGAGCTGTAAAATATTTATTTTAGAATAGGGTAGGACATTTTTTTTATTTTGGGGGGATTTGTTATTTTTTTAGGGGGCTTAGAGTAGGTGTAATTAGTTTAAAATTCTTGTAATCTTTTTTTATTTTTTGTAATTTAGTGGGGGGGGGGTTTGTAATTTCGTTTAGTTGATTTAATTGTAGATAATTGCAGATAGTTTATTTAATTAATTTATTGATAGTGTAGTGTTAGGTTTAATTGTAACTTAGGTTAGGATTTATTTTACAGGTAATTTTGTAATTATTTTAACTAGGTAACTATTAAATAGTTATTAACTATTTAATAGCTATTGTACCTGGTTAAAATAAATACAAAGTTGCCTGTAAAATAAATATTAATCCTAAAATAGCTACAATATAATTATTATTTATATTGTAGCTATATTAGGGTTTATTTTACAGGTAAGTATTTAGCTTTAAATAGGATTAATTTATTTAATAATATTTATTTTATTTCGTTAGATTTAAATTATATTTAACTTAGGGGGGTGTTAGTGTTAGGGTTAGACTTAGCTTTAGGGGTTAATAGATTTATTAGAGTATCGGCGAGGTTCGGTCGGCAGATTAGGCGTTAATACTTGAAGTTAGGTGTCGGCGATGTTAGGGAGGGCAGATTAGGGGTTAATACTATTTATTATAGGGTTTTTGAGGCGGGAGTGAGGCAGATTAGGGGTTAATACATTTATTATAGTAGCGGTGAGGTCCGGTCGGCAGATTAGGGGTTAATAATTGTAGGTAGGTAGCGGCGACGTTGGGGGGGGGGGCAGATTAGGGGGTAATAAATATGTAGGGGTCGGCGATGTTAGGGGCAGCAGATTAGGGGTACATAGGGATAATGTAGGTTGCGGCGGTGTGCGGTCGGCAGATTAGGGGTTAAAAAAATTTAATAGAGTGGCGGCGATGTGGGGGGGCCTCGCTTTAGGGGTACATAGGTAGTTTATGGGTGTTAGTGTACTTTAGAGCACCGCCGGTTCATAAAGCTCTTAACTCCTGGCTTTTTTCTGCGGCTGGAGTCTTGTCGATTTCTAACGCTCACTTCAGCCAAGACTCTAAATACCGGCGTTAGAAAGATCCCATTGAAAAGATAGGATACGCAATTGACGTAAGGGGATCTGCGGTATGGAAAAGTCGCGGCTGGAAAGTGAGCGTTAGACCCTTACCAACAAGACTCTAAATACCAGCGGGCGGCCAAAACCAGCGTTAGGACCCCCTAACGCTGGTTTTGACGGCTAACGCAGAACTCTAAATCTAGGGGTAAGTTATAAAAAGTAATCTCACTTGATAGAACAAGAAATCTCACAGACATGAAAAAGTGTCTGGCTGACCATGGGCATTCTGGGGGCATGGTTAGGATTTTTCACCTACACCAGTGCCAAGCATATGAAATTTATAAAGACGCTGTTGCCCCTGTGAAATTTCTTTTTTAAAGTTTTCTTTGGTATCTATGTTAGAATGGACTGTTTTATCAAAGGTTTGTTTTAATTAGTTTGTTCTGTAACATTTTAAAGGGTTTTTGTGAGGCTAGTATCCTTCACAATGAAGCTTGTTCTATGCACCGGGAAATAAATATTTCAATTCTTAAATATTCATATAAATTTATTGAATACATGTGTGTTTTCCATGTTTTTAAAATGTTTTATATATGGTAATATTAGTTGCAAGTTACATTTTTTTTACTCTTCTATTGGAGCTGAAAACCACCTCCTACTGTTATATTTCATGAACGCTAAACAAAAACCTGACAGCTTTGTAAAGTACCAGATGATCTTATCATTATCGGCAGCCATTTTAACCGATATCAGTCAACCAAAAATGAAGAGTGAAAGCAATGTAAACCCGGCCTATTGGGCCGATTTATCATGCCCCGTATGCACCTGTTTCCGGGCGAGCCTTAACTCGTCCACCACCTCTGAGGCGGCAGACAGCAATCCACCCAATTGGATACGATCAGGTTGATTGACACCCGCTGCTAGCGGCCAATGCAGGGGGTGGCATTGCACAAGCATTTCCCTGTGCTGTCGGCATTTATCGATGTGCGGCGGACATGATCCGCTACACAGATCATGTCCGCTCGCACATTGCTAAATCGGCCCCTATGTGTTTTAAGTCCATTTAACTTTATTATGGTGGGTGTAAACAGATCAGCATTATATGTAGGCGTGAAGCACTCCAGGTAGTGTTGAGGATCTGATTCATTTGTACATTGGCAAGCATTTCTTGTAACTTAATGCTATACATTAAAATTATCACTCATCTGTCACTTGGTTTGTACAAGGCATTTAAAATCAACAAGAGGTCTACTGTGAGCAAAAAAGATTTATCATGTTGAAGAATTTAATTCAAGGTATTGGACCACAAAGAGGTATAATTAATGAAATTATTCATGTGAGTCAAAAATCATATGCCGTGTATACCCTGTAGCGTAAAACATTTGATAACAGTACATAATGAGATATGATAACAAAAGAAACTGAAAATAGCAATGAACTAATGTTACAAAAGGCAATTTCCTCATAAAGAATTGGTTTGTCATAGCTTAAGAACAGCAGGCAGATATCTACTTATGCAACACAACAGAATATAAAGGTGACAGGCATTAATGTATAATAGTCAATGTGAAAAGGCTTTCATGAAAGTCACAGTTTACAAGACAAAAGTAGAGCAATCTATAGGTTGCTGTGCCTGCACAAATGAAAAAAAGCCAGTACACGTTTTAGCAAAAATACTTTTAGTAAAGTTGTAACTATTTCAGTAATAGCTTTTAAGGTTCATGGAGCATATGCATGAATGCCCCATGCACATCCATGCAAACACCCATCTTGCTTAGACGGCATAGGCTGTGCTGGCAATGACTCCATTCGCATTTAAAGGGACACTCAAGTCAAAATTAAACTCTCATGAGTCAGATAGAGAATGCAATTTTAAACAACTTTCCAATTTACTTCCATTAACAAAAGTTGCAGTCTTTTTATATTTACACTTTTTGAGTCACTAACTCCTACTGAGCATGTGCAAGAATTTACAGCATATACGTATATGCATTTGTTATTGGCTGATGGCTGTCACATGATACAGGGGGAGTGGAAATACATAACTTTGCAATTTATTTAACAAAAATATACTACTCATTTGAAGTTCAGACTAAGTGCTATTGCATTGTCTTCTTATCTTGCATCTGTTGATTATGCAAATCTACAGTGTTGACTGGTCCTTTAAGGCTTTATGAACCAGTGCAATTTCTCTATTCAAAACTTGAATGCATTAATGCACATTTCAGTTATGAGTTTTATATTTAACACTTAAAGGGTTATTATAGTTGAAAAATGACATGCTCTAATCCGTTAAAGCGTGTCATTTTTGTACTATGTGTTGTTGAAGTCTGTAGGCCGCCTGATGATATAAGACTCTATGGTCTGGCGAGATTATCTACAAGTATCATCACTACGGCAAAGTCCATCAAACAATTTTATAAGGGCAAATTTTAACTTGAGAGCTGTTCTGTGTGTGAAGAAGAGTCACCTACATCACAATATAACACCCAACAAAACAATAAAGAGTTTGCATGTTTTCTCTCCATGTTGGCCAGTTTTCTGCCTGCTCAGGCGTGCAGAGAAATGCTGGCCCAGGGCAGAAAACAGCTGATGAACCAGTGGGCAATGTCAGTAAAATGACTGTGCCAATAACTGTCTTCAAAACTTGTTGCTCCTTTTTACCTACCGTAGCAAGGGTTAAATACAGAGTTACACAGAGAATAATGCATCAATTAAATACTCTTATTATGTAACTGGTCACATCATATATCAGTGATAACACTGATGATATCCTTTTCGTTATGTCTCATGCATGTGAAAAGGGGAAATTATGTCCAGTCTTGGTATAGGAAGGGTCAGGATAAATGTAAGCAGGGCTGGACTTTATAGATACTGGGAGATCTCTGGGAAGCCACCAGATAAGGACCTGGTATGGATTTTTTTTTTTATCTCTGTTGGCCATGTGCACAAGCTTAAAACTTGGATCTAGATATTTATGATTAGCCATCTGAAGAGTGTGCAGGCTCAATTTTGAAAGCCTTATTTCTTGATTAAACCAATCAAATAGGACTGTTAAATTTTCTATAAATCGAATAGGAACCACTTACAACAACCAGAATTTTGAGTGATGCTGGCCGGAAAATGCTTATTACCACATGTACTTCAAGTATGTCTATTTTTTTATTTTTTTATTTAAGGGGGGTTGTTGTTGTGAGGGCTTTTTTGAAATAGGGAAAGGGATTACTTGGGTTTACTGATTGGAGTCTCATAGGGGTAAATTTATTGGGAGTTACCAATAGGGAGGTTTTCTGGTATGTGGAGTGTAATAAGGATCAGAGGTAAAGGTTAAAGTGATGGTAAACCTTAACTAACCAAATACCATATATTTAATTTTTGCCATTAAAAAAGTATATGTGTACCATTTTTCTGTTTTTAAATCATCTGTTAAAGGGTTAAATTAGAACATATAGTAATGCTTCTATTGCAATGTTATGCCGGCCCACTTGGATGAACAATTTTTTTTTTAAAATGACAATTCTAGTGAACATCCAATCAGCTTGTGTGTAATTTGACAATGTTGAAGTCCAGCCCCTTTAAAGCCCATAGAACACCTATGTAGAGAGTGGATGTGACTGCTCTATACATCACAGCCCAGCCAAAAGAGGAAATGAAGTGGGACGGAGGAACAGACAATACCAATTAGAATTATAAATCTTTTATTATAAAATATATATATATACACATATAACATAATTATACAAAAACATAATTATGTGGTTTTACTTGCAAACTAATATATTTTTCATTGCATCATTCTTATAGTCTGAAATTTACCATCACTTTAACACTGTTGGCTCTCTATTAATAGATGATGATAATAAAGGAGGGGTGAATGCTTGTGGGGTTTTGGAACACATGTGGTAGTGAGAGGTCACAGTTAAGTTTCATTGTTCTGTGAGGGATTTGGTAAGGCATTAGGGGTAATTTGCTGGGGAGATGTGGTTAGTGCTTATTGCACATGGGACTAAGACAGCACATTTACGGTTATAGTGTTCTGGGGGATCAGATCAGCACAGATATGGTTGAAGTGGAGTGGGAGGTTCATGGTTAGGGTTAAAGATCTGCCACTCCATATGTTATATAGGTATTAGTGTGATATGGGGTTAGAGATGCACTTATAACTGGTCAAAGCTATCAGGTGCCAGATGCTACTATTTTCAGTGAGCCTAAAATAATATTTTGATGATCCAGTCACTAAAATGGAATCACTATGGAAAATCAATTGTAGCTGGGATTTTTTCACAGCAGCTCCATTACATTACAGAAGTTTCCATGGGCTCTAGCTCAATAGCTGCAGCACTATTTGGGAACAGTTTTGTAAAATAAAAAATACTTTTAACAATGTTTTATAATGCTTAAAGGGACAGGAAGCTCCAACATTTTCAATTTACTTCTATTATCAAATTTAAATAATTCTCTTGTTATCTTTTGCTAAAGAAACAGCAATGCACTACTGGCAGCTAGATGTACACATCTACGGCTAGATTACGAGTTTTGCGTTAGAGGCTATGCGGTGCTAACAAGAAGTTTTCCCTTACCGCTCACTTACCTACATCGCTGGTATTACGAGTTTTTACAAACCCGTCGTTAAAAGACAAGAAGTGAGCGTTGAGCAAATTTTTGCTCATAACCGCACTCCAATACCAGCACTGCTAAAGTTAGCGGTGAGCTGGTCGTATGTGCTCATGCACGATTTCCCCATAGGAATCAACGGGGAGAGCCGGCTGAGAAAAAGTCTAACACTTGCCAAAAAGCAGCGTAAAACTCAGTAACGCAGCCCCATTGATTCCTATGGGGAAATAAAATTTATGTCTACACCTAACACCCTAACATGAACCCCTAGTCTAAACACCCCTAATCTTACACTTATTAACCCCTAATCTGCTGCCCCCGACATCGCAGACACCTGTATTATATTTATTAACCCCTAATCTGCCACTCCGGACACCGCCGCCACCTACATTATACTTATGAACCCCTAATCTGCTGCCCCCAACATCGCCGCCACCTACATTATATTTATTAACCCCTAATCTGTCGCCCCAATGTCGCCGCCACCTACCTACACTTATTAACCCCTAATCTGCCGCCCCCAACGTCGCCGCCACTATAACGATATTAACCCCTAAACCGTCGCACTCCCGCCTCGCAAACATTAGTTAAATATTATTAACCCCTAATCTGCCATCCCTAACATCGCCGACACCTACCTACATTTATTAACCCCTAATCTGCCGCCCCCAACGTCGCCGCCACTATACTAAATGTATTAACCACTAAACCTAAGTCTAACCCTAACCCTAACACCACCTAACTTAAATATAATTTAAATAAGTCTAAATAAAATTCCTATCATTAACTACATTATTCCTATTTAAAACTAAATACTTACCTGTAAAATAAACCCTAAGATAGCTACAATATAACTAATAGTTACATTGCAGCTAGCTTAGGGTTTATTTTTATTTTACAGGCAAGTTTGTATTTATTTTAACTAGGTAGAATGGTTACTAAATAGTTATTAACTATTTAATAACTACCTAGCTAAAATAAATACAAAAGTACCTGTAAAATAAAACCTAACCTAAGTTACAATAACACCTAACACTACACTACAATTAAATAAATTAACTAAATTAAATACAATTACCTAAATAAAATTAGTTAAAGTATAAAAACAAACAAACACTAAATTACAGAAAATAAAAAACAAATTACAGATTTTTAAACTAATTACACCTAATCTAATAGCCCTATCAAAATAAAAAAGCCCCCCAAAATAAAAAAAAACCTAGCCTAAACTAAACTACCAACAGCCCTTAAAAGGGCCTTTTGCGGGTCATTGCCCCAAAGTAATCAGCTCTTTTGCCTGTAAAAAAAAATACAAACAACCCCCCCAACAGTAAAACCCACCACCCACACAAACAACCCCCCAAATAAAATACTATCTAAAAAAACCTAAGCTCCCCATTGCCCTGAAAAGGGCATTTGGATGGGCATTGCCCTTAAAAGGGCAGTTAGCTCTTTTGCAGGCCCAAACCCTAACCTAAAAATAAAACCCACCCAATACACCCTTAAAAAAACACTAACCCCCTGAAATCCGACATCCATCCTCAAGGAAGCGGCAGAAGTCTTCATCCAACCGGGCCAAAGTCCTTAATGAAGCCGGGAGAAGTCTTCATCCAAGCCGGGCGAAGTGGTCCTCCAGACGGGCAGAAGTATTCATCCAGACGGCATCTTCTATCTTCATCCATCCGACACGGAGCAGGTCCATCTTCAAGACATCCGACACGGAGCATCCTCTTCACCCGACGACTACCCGACCGATGAAGGTTCCTTTAAGTGATGTCATTCAAGATGGCATCCCTTAGATTCCGATTGGCTGATAGAATTCTATCAGCCAATCGGAATTAAGGTAGAAAAAATCCTATTGGCTGATGCAATCAGCCAATAGGATTGAGCTCGCATTCTATTGGCTGTTCCAATCAGCCAATAGAATGCAAACTCAATCCTATTGGCTGATTGGATCAGCCAATAGGATTGAAGCTCAATCTTATTGGCTGATTGCATCAGCCAATAGGATTTTTTCTACCTTAATTACGATTGGCCAATCGGAATCTAAGGGAAGCCATCTTGGATGACGTCACTTAAAGGTACTTTCATTCAGTAAGAAGACTCCGGATGAAGAGGATGCTCTGCGTCGGATGTCTTGAAGATGGACCCGCTCCACGTCGGATGGATGAAGATAGAAGATGCCGTCTGGATGAAGTCTTCTGCCCGTCTGGAGGACCACTTTGCCCGGCTTGGATGAAGACTTCTCCCGGCTTCGTTGAGGACTTCGGCCCGGTTTAATGAAGACTTCTGATTACTTTGGGGCAGATTACTTTTTACAGGTAAAAGAGCTGATTACTTTGGGGCAATGCCCCGCAAAAGGCCCTTTTAAGGGCTAGTGGTAGTTTAGTTTAGACTAGGGTTTTTTTTTTTGGGGGGGGCTTTTTTATTTTGATAGGGTTATTAGATTAGGTGTAATTAGTTTTAATATCTTGTAATTTGTTTATTATTTTCTGTAAATTTGTTTGTTTTTTTAACTTTAGATAATTTAATTTAATTTATTTAATTGTATTTAATTTAGTTAATTTATTCAATTATAGTGTAGTGTTAGGTGTTATTGTAACTTAGGTTAGGTTTTATTTTACAGGTACTTTTGTATTTATTTTTACTAGGTAGTTATTAAATAGTTAATAACTATATTTAATAACTATTCTACCTAGTTAAAATAAATACAAACTTGTCTGTAAAATAAAAATAAACCCTAAGCTAGCTACAATGTAACTATTAGTTATATTGTAGCTAGCTTAGGGTTTATTTTATAGGTAAGTATTTAGTTTTAAATAGGAATAATTTAGCTAATTATATTAATTTTATTTAGATTTATTTTAATTATATTTGTTAGGGGGTGTTAGGGTTAGAGTTAGACTTAGGTTTAGGGGTTAATACATTTAATATAGTGGCGACGACGTTGGGAGCGGCAGATTAGGGGTTAATAAATGTAGGTATGTGGCAGCGATGTTAGGGACGGCAGATTAGGGGTTAATAATATTTAACTAATGTTTGCGAGGTGGGAGTGTAGCGGTTTAGGGGTTAATATGTTTATTATAGTGGCGGCGACGTTGGGGACAGCAGATTAGGGGTTAATAAGTGTAGGTAGGTTGCAGGCGACATTGGGGGCAGCAGATTAGGGGTTAATCAATATAATGTAGGTGTCGGCGATGTTGGGGGCTGCAGATTAGGGGTTCATAAATATAATGTAGGCGGCGGCGGTTTCCAGAGCGGCAGATTAGGGGTTAAAAATTGTATTTTAGGATTTGCGATGCGGGAGGGCCTCGGTTTAGGTGTTAATAGATAGTTTATGGGTGTTAGTGTACTTTTTAGCACTTTAGTTATGAGTTTTATGTTACAGCGTTGTACCATAAAACTCTTAACTACTGATTTTAAAATGCGTTACGGATCTTGACAGGGTAGGTTGTACCACTCACTTTTTGGCCTCCCAGGACAGACTCGTAATATTAGCGCTGTGGAAGTCCCATAGAAAAAAGACTTTATGAAGTTTACATAAGTCGTTTTGCGGTAAGGCCAAAGAAGTGTGTGGTGACCCTAAACCTTCAAGACTCATAATACCAGCGGGCGTAAAAAAGCAGCGTTAGGACCTCTTAACGCTGCTTTTTTACCCTAACGCACAACTCGTAATCTAGCCGCTAGTTAGCCAATCACAGGAGACAAATGTTTGCAGGCACCAATCAGCAGCTAGCTCTCACTAGTGTAGCATATGTACATATTCTTTTTCAACAAGGGATACCAAGAAAAAAAAGCATATTTGAAAATAGAAGTTAATTTAAAAGTATCTTAAAATGACATGCTTTATCTGAATCATGCACGTTTAAATTTGACTTTCCTATCCCTTTAAATACATCTTATGCTGAAAAGTGTATAGCGTGCTTAGAAAACTGCTGCCATATAGTGTTCCAGACATGTGCACAGTACTTACTACATATTGTCTTTGCCAAAAAATACCATGAAATTAAGTAAATTGCTTTTTTTTTTAAATAGATAAATAATATAATTTATCTGAATCAGGAACAAAAAATGTTGGATTTCATGCCCCATTTAACAATTGTTGCTCTATTGTACTTATAAGAGCAATGTGGCCACAACCTGGAATCTAAGCTTCATATCTCTTGTGACACAAAATGCATGCGGGTGATAAAAAAACATAATTTATGCTTACCATATAAATTCCTTTATATGGTTCAGTTCAGACTCTAACTTTCATCAATACTGTCACTGAGAGGTTAACATGACTACTTATAACTCCAGTCCTATCTCTCTTCAGGACTTCCGGAATCTTCTGACACTTCTCTGCCACCTCCTATCGTGATGAAAGGCAAAGAATGACTGGGGTAATGAGGACATGGGAGGGATATTTAAGCCTTTGGCTGGGGTGTCTTTGCCTCCTCCTGGTGGCCAGGTGTATTTCCCAACAGTAAGCAATAAAGCCGTGGACTCTCCCTATCTTAGGAAGGAAATGGATGATTTAGATTTTTCTGCATATTTTTTTATTCCAGAAACCATTGAATACGTTTATAGCAAATATTTAGAGGTTATAGAGACTGGCATTCATAGCTAATCTCTAGTCTTTGTTGTGGCATAGTAATTATGTAAGCATTTGAAAAACTACCATCAGCATAGAATACGCAATCAAATGCATTATTACACCATATAACACAAATATTATATTCCTCACCACAATGCGCAAATACATAGACATCTTGTTGTGCATGCACAACACTGTGGAGATGATGTAGTAGAGTGTAATGATTAGAAAGAAAATTTTACCTTTCATCAAATCTAGTGGTGATCACCAATTTTTCAGGGACAGTTTTTCCTTGCGTTTAATAAAGTATGAACAGCTCCAAGAAGGCACTAAGCTCCAAGAAGGCACTAAGGGGACGATTTATCAAAGCTTCAACTGATAAGGCGCTTGAAGTCCATGTCAAATTCTACGCAAAGTGTCAAGATCGTCAAAATGTGTGATGTAATATACGCTCCCGCGATATCAATCCGACGCAGATCAATGCTTATTTTATTTGAGTGGAATACTTATAATACGTTGTCACAATCGACTCTTTTTGACCCTCTTGCAAATTTATCAAACATTTAACAGGTACGCTTGCGTCAGTTCCGACAGAGCGTACCTATCGTTACAAACCTCCACCCTTGAGGCCGCGAATGCCATAGAAATGAATGGAAGTCTGAAAACAAAGAAAGGTTATGTTCGATGCTGCAAGACAATGAAGCATATTAGATAATAAAATTAAATTAGAAACTTTATTAAAATTGTATAGTCTTTCTAAATCAAACAATATTATTGCTCTAAATTTGGGGCAAAGTATTGCTTCAAATTGGATGCATTAGTAGATATAGGGATACAAATGAAATTTCTTCTTATTGGTAAATGCATAATCACATGATTAATTAAATCAGCCAATCTGATTTAAATATACATTTTCTACTATCACTAATGAATACAATTGCTCTATACTTGAGTCATTGATCACTCATCAGAACTTGTAAGTGCCAATTTGTTACATTGTGTATTATACTTTGAAAGTATGTATATGTGAAATTAGTATTAAAGATAAACATTGATGCTGACATTAGGCCACACAATGTAATATTTATGACAATGATTTTAATAATTGAATGATGTTTGATTCAATATAATCTTATGCTGATAACTCAAAGGGATAGTCTACCTTACATTAAACTGTCTTGATTCAGATACAGCAGAAATAAAATCACCTCTTTACTGTCATGCTATTTTCAGTGTTTTTCTTCCTTCTCTTGAATTTCATTTTCATTAAGATATGTCATGTAATATGCCAGCCCATTTTTTAACACCTGTGTAGGGGGGGTGTTTAAAACTAGATTGCAATCAGAAAGGGTTACACAGGTGCAGAGAGAAAACTGGGCCAGCTGTTAAAAATATCCATTGATTGCGAATAAATACATATGATTCCCTGATTACATGTTATATTCACAATTATTCCTGCTCAGAATAATAATATATTTACAATATATACATAAAATGGTATAAATAAACACAGAGATATGAAAGACAGCATTGCTTAGAACAAAAAAAAGGAATTTAGGGACATGTAAATATGTTTGCCAAAGATTTCTGACATAACACACACACACACACATATATATGCAAATATATATGTACAAAATCTAGCATTAATAATCATTTAAAAAAAAGAAAAAAACCTGAGATAGGCATATTATAATTTATAGAAATACAGTTACACATTAATTTAGGTAGAACATACAATTTTAAACAACTTTCCAGTTTACTTCTATTATCAAATTTGCTTCATTCTCTTGGTATCCTTTGTTGTAGGAGCAGCAATGCACTACTGGTTTCTAACTGAACACATGGGTGAGTCAATGTCAGTCGGTTAATATATGCAGCCACCAATCAGCAGCTAGAACCTAGGTTTTTTGCTGCTCCTTAGGTTTTCTAGATAAACCTTAAAGCAAAGGATGACAAGATAAGGAAGCAGATTAAATAATAGAAGTAAATTGGAAAGTTGTTTAAAATTGTATGCTCTGTCTCAATCATGAATGTCTAATTATGACTTTACTGTCCCTTTAACTGCTACCTAGCTGACTTAGATCAGATGGTCATATTTAAAAACATTAGCATGAGAGGCTACATAATGCATGTTATGAGGGTAGGAGTTCTGGTAGTGCAAACCTGAGGAATGAGTAGTAAAAGCGTTATCTAACGGCTAGATTATGAGTTGTGCGTTAGAGTAAAAAAGCAGCGTTAAGAGGTCCTAACGCTGCTTTTTTATGCCCGCTGCTATTACGAGTCTTGAAGGTTTAGGTGTACCGAACACTTCTTTGGCCTTACCGCAAAACGACTTACGTAAACTTCGTAAAGTCTTTTTTCTATGGGACTTCCATAGCGCCGGTATTATGAGTCTGTCCTGGGAGGCCAGAAAGTGAGCGGTACACCCTCTACCTCCAAGATCCCTAACGCATTCTAAAGTCAGTAGTTAAGAGTTTTATGGTACAACGCCGTAACATAAAACTCATAACTAAAGTGCTAAAAAGTACACAAGCACCCATAAACTACCTATTAACCCCTAAACCAAGGCCCTCCCGCATCGCAAACGCTATAATAAAAATTTTAACCCCTAATCTGCCGCTCCGGACACCGCCGCCACCTACATTATATTTATGTACCCCTAATCTGCTGCCCCCAACATCGCTGATACCTACATTATATTTATTAACCCCTAATCTGCCACCCCCAATGTCGCCGCAACCTACCTACACTGTTTAACCCCTAATCTGCCGCCCCCAACGTCGCCGTCACTATAATAAACATATGAACCCCTAAACAGCCACACTCCCGCCTCACAAACATTAGTTAAATATTATTAACCCCTAATCTGCCGTCCCTAACATCGCCGCCACCTACCTACAATCAGCCAATAGGATTGAGCTTGCATTCTATTGGCTGATTGGAACAGCCAATAGAATGCAAGCTCAATCCTATTGGCTGATTGCATCAGCCAATAGGATTGAACTTCAATCCTATTGGCTAATTGCATCAGTCAATAGGAGTTTTTCTACCTTAATTACGATTGGCTGATAGAATGAAGACTTCTGCCCATCTGGAGGACCACTTCTGCCCGTCTGGAGGACCACTTCGCCCCAGCTTGGATGAAGACGTCTCCCGGTAAGTCGATCATCAGGGGTTAGTGTTAGGTTTTTTTAAGGGTGTATTGGGTTTTATTTTTAGGTTAGGGACTTTGGACGGCAAAAGAGCTTTTAGTGTTTGCGATGTGGGAGGGCCTCGGTTTAGGGGTTAATAGGTAGTTTATGGGTGTGTGTACTTTTTAGCACTTTAGTTGAGAGTTTTATGCTATGGTGTTGTAGTGTAAAACTCTTAACTACTGACTTTAAAATGTGGTACCAGTCTTAACAGGAGAGGGTCTACCGCTCACTTTTTGGCAGACTCGTAATAGCGGCGCAATGCAAGTCCCATCGAAAAAAGAGGATACACAATTTACGTAAGTGGATTTGCGGTATTTCCAAGTCTAGCCAAAAAAGTGAGCGGTACACCTGTACCTGCAAGACTCGTAATACCAGCGGGCATTAAAAACCAGCATTAGGACCTCTTAACGCTGCTTTTTAAGCCTGACGCACAACTCATAATCTAGCCGTTAGGGTTTATTTTTATTTTACAGGCAAGTTTGTATTTATTTTAACTAGGTAGAATAGTTATTAAATAGTTATTAACTATTTAATAACTACCTAGCTAAAATAAAGACAAATTTACCTGTAAAATAAAACCTAACCTAAGTTACACTAACACTACAATATAATTAAATAAATTAACTAAATTAAATACAATTACCAAAATTAAATTAAATTAGCTAAAGTACAAAAAAAAAAAATAAACACTAAGTTACAAAAAATAATAAACAAATTACAGATATTAAAACTAATTACACCTAATCTAATAGCCCTATTAAAATAAAAAAGCCCCCCCAAAATAAAAAAACGTAGCCTAAACTAAACTACCAATAGCCCTTAAAAGGGCCTTTTGCTGGGCATTGCCCCAAAGTAATCAGCTCTTTTACCTGTAAAAAAAAATACAAAACAACCCCCCAACAGTAAAACCCACCACCCACACAACTAACCCCCCAAATAAAATACTATCTAAAAAAAACTAAGCTCCCCAATGCATGGGACCCTAACCCAATACGCTGAAGTGAATAATTTACATGAGAACCGAGTGTGTGAGGACGTGTTTGGCCGAGATACGGCACGACTAATATAATTCAGTTTCAACTGAGTCCACGCTACTCACACCTGACTGATACCTTACCCATTTAAACACCGCACGGCTGTCATTTATTTAGCTCTATTAGAGCCCATGCTACAATTTACTAATCGGCACTTCACTTGCCTTACTAAGTCTAGTAATCTATATGAGAACTAAGTGGGTGACAGGTATTGGATCTAGACACTACACAACTTATGTCCATTCAGTTTCGACTGAATTTACGCTATTCACTTCTGACTGCGACTATATTTGCTTAGACGCCGCACGGCTAATGTCTGCTGAGCTAGTTGGAGCCCACGCCACAAATAGCTGACTAGGCACTCTATTTACCTTGTACTATTTACAGTGATTTGGGTTAACACTATAGTAGTGCTTACCGGCTAAACAATATTGAGCTCATACAGCTCACATCTGACGGGTATTTCAATTGAGTCACAATATTGCGTGCCATCATAACGCTAATCTATTAAGCTCATATATGATAATACTCAATCAGTCATGGTTTCACTACCTGTCTAAATAAAAGTGGTCTTACCCTTTACTCTATTCTCGCACACACGTATTATTATAGAGTGTTAAGCCAACCTATCACTACCACTGGTAATTTACAAGTTATGTATAACGGTAGATAGGTATAATAGGCTTGCATGCAAGCAGGTATAACTGCTTAACTGAACCATTGATTCGCTCATTATATTTCTATATACTACAGTCGGTACTTAAGTGTGGTTTTAATGAGTTTTCCTATTTTAATTGTAAAACCCAATAAAAGTTATATTTTAATGTAGTGTCTACTCCTATTCCCACATTCCAATCTTGGATCAGCAACTAAGTGATTATTACTTGCAACTATTTCGTAATTTGACCTAGGAGTGCAACCCAAGTGTATGCTTTTCTCTGTAACTCAAATAACTTATATTTCCCCATAGGAATCAATGGGGCTGCGTTAGGGAGCTTTACGCTGCTTTTTGGCAGGTGTTAGACTTTTTTTCAGCCGGCTTTCCCCGTTGATTCCTATGGGAAAATCGTGCAAGAGCACGTACGACCAGCTAACCGCTGACTTAAGCAGCGCTGGAATTAGAGTGCGGTAATGAGCAAAATTTTGCCCAACGCGTACTTCTTGTCTTTTAACAATGGGTTTCTGAAAACTTGTAATACCAGCGCTGTAGGTAAGTGAGCGGTGAGAGAAAACTGCTCGTTAACACCGCATAGCCGCTAACGTAAAACTCGTAATCTAGCCGTAAGTTTTTAACCAATACATTTTTTTGTAGTAGATTTTCCCTTTTAGAAAAACAAAACAAAAAAACAAAAAATTATATACAAATGTAAACACATGGTGGATTTTCTGAAAGGGGCCATTTATGGGGCTAGAAGGGGGTAAATTTGTTTAAATTTCGAGGGTAGTTCAGAAGATGGTTTCCTAACCTAAACTGTATGGAGAATCAGGAGAAGAAAAAAACAAAAACAAAGGAAAAGACAGAAAGAGGGCGATGAAGCAGGGACATATACAGAACAGGATACACTATTTTAGAGTGTACAATGTTATTGCATTATTAAAGGGACATGAAACCCAAAAAAATGTTTTAATGATTCAGAGAGAGCATTCAATTTTAAACAACTTTTCAATTTACATGTCCTATCTAATTTGCTTCCTTCTAATGGTATGTTTCGTTGAAAAACATACCAAGGTAGGCCATAGCTGCCAACAGTTCCTGATTTCCAGGGACAGTCCCTGGATTTTGTTGTATGTCCCTTGGGTTTTTTTGTCCCTTGAAATACTATCTCTTTTGCCCAACATTTGGTGTGTACACCCCTTACATTTTTGTAAATATTTCATTACAGCTTTTCTTGTGACAAGACTGAAGAAATGACAGTTTGACAGTGGGGAGCAGGTGTGTTAAATTTGGTGTTATCGCTCTCACACTCTCTCATACTGGTGACTGGAAGTTCAACATGGCACCTCATGGCAAAGAACTCTCTGAGGATCTGAAAAAAAGAATTGTTGCTCTACATAAAGATGGTCTATGCTATAAGACGATTGCCAAGACCCTGAAATTGAGCTGCAGCACGGTGGTGGGCAAGACCATACAGCAGTTTCACAGGACAGGTTCCACTCAGAACAGGCCTCGCCATGGTCGACCAAAGAAGTTGAGTGCACGTGCTCAGCGTCATAGCCAGAGGTTGTCTTTGGGAAATATACGTTTGAGTGCTGCCAGTATTGCTGCAGAGGTTGAACGGGTGTGGGGGTCAGCCTGTCAGTGCTCAGACCATACACCGCACACTGCATCAAATTGGTCTGCATGGCTGTTGTCCCAGAAGGAAGCTTCTTCTAAAGATGATGCACAAGAAAGCCTGCAAACAGTTTGCTGAAGACAAGCAGACTAAGGACATGGATTACTGGAACCATGTCCTGTTGTCCGATGAGATCAAGATAAACTTATTTGGTTCAGATGGTGTCAAGCGTGTATGGCAGCAACCAGGGGAGGAATACAAAGACAAGTGTGTCTTGCCTACAGTCAAGCATGGTGGTGGGAGTGTCATGGTCTGGGCCTGCATGAGTGCTGTCGGCACTGGGGAGCTACAGTTCATTGAGGGAACCATAAATGCCAACATGTACTGTGACATACTGAAGCAGAGCATGATCCCCTCCCTTCGGAGACTGGGCCACAGGGCAGTATTCTAACATGATAACGGCCCCAAACCCACCTTCAAGACGACCACTGCCTTGCTAAAGAAGCTAAGGGTAAAGGTGATGGACTGGCCAAGCATGTCTCGAGACCTAAACTCTATTGAGCATCTGTGGGGCATCCTCAAATGGAAGGTGGGGGAGTGCAAGGTCGCTATTATAGACCAGCTCAGTGATGTCATCATGGAGGAGTGCAAGAGGACTCCAATTGCAACCTGTAAAGCTCTGGTGAACTCCATGCCCAAGAGGGTTAAGGCAATGCTGGAAAATAATGGTGGCCACACAAAATATTGACACTTTGGGCCCAATTTGGACATTTCCACTTAGGGGGTGTATTCACTTTTGTCAACAGTTTAGACATTAATGGCTGTGTGTTGAGTTATTTTGAGGGGACAGCAAATTTATACTGTTATACAGGTTGTACACTCATTACTTTACATTGTAGCAAAGTGTAATTTCTTCAGTGTTGTCACATGAAAAGATATAAACAAATATTTACAAAAATGTGAGGGGTGTACTAACTTTTGTGAGATACTGTATATATATATATATATATATATATATATATATATATATATACACCCACACACACACACACAGATAGATAGATAGATAGATAGATAGATAGATGATTAATATATTGATATAGTGTATTATTTAAATATAATTAATTCCTAATGGAACATTGTTATTATTATTGAATGGGTTCACATATTATTTGTTTGCCTAATTTTGATGCTGTGGTGTAAAAATAACCATATGCCCAGAATGTGTTACAGAGACTGGGTAGGTGTAAGGGCTTGGTGCTGTAATCTGTATAATAAACTACAGATAAGTCTAAATTATACTATTACTATCAAAATACGTGTTTTTTTATTGCAGAACTGAGTGAACGGAGCAGTTGAACAGTAGGTGGTCTTACTCTGCTGCAAAGTGTCCCTGGAATTTTTTTTAAATGTTGGCAACTATGGTAGGCTAGGAAACAGCAATGCACTATGGGAAGCTAGCTGCTGATTAGTGGCTACACCTATATGCCACTTTTAATTAAGCACATTTTATAATACAAGTTTTAAAGTTCACAATTGCATGATCTATCTGAATCATAAATGTTTTTATTTGGATTTCACATTCCTTTAATTATACAGGTGAGTAGACCTGTTAGCACCATTCTATATACTCTCCTCTTTCAAATGAAGGTGTTTATTGTTTTTTGTACTAGGGGTCTAGTAGTTCATTTACATGGTGACCATGGACTTTTTCTTGAGACATATTTTGTCATTGTCAGTAAGGGTACTGTTACCAAATCTCTGGTCACAGTTGACTAACAACCATCCTACTCAAACTAAACAATGCATTTTTACAACTATGGTAATGAGGACATTTTAATCCCTTTTTATGCAGTTCTTTCTAAGAAGATCAGCTAATTGGTTGACTTTTTTGTGTCACTATTGTACCTGTTTACAGATACCAGTGTACAGAAAATGGATATCATTATCTTTCTCAGTAATGAGATCTGGATACACGTGTCGTTCTGAAATCTTCACATGTAATCAATACAGAGACAAGGGCTCTTATTACAAACAAACAATATGGCTGGTGAGAGAGATAAAGAGATGAGATAAGAGGTTCCAAGAGTGGAACACATATTGAGAAAAAGCAAATAAAATACTTTTGAGAAGAAATATAAAGAATGTCTTAAAGGGACAGTTTAATATAAAAATGCCATGCTCTAGTTCAGAAGATCATGTCATTTTTGCATTGATGATACCTGATTACTATGAGAATTCCTGCTGATGAGCTACAAGTATTACAGATCCTATGTGGCAAACTGATGGTGATTGGGGGATAGATACAGCTGCCACTCCTTATTCAAAAACTTTACTTTTGTGTTTAAATTCTTTGTTGGGGGCAAACATAAAGTATGCAAGGGAAAGAATTGCAAAAATTACTTGCTCTAATGAAGTATAGGATGTTTTTTTTTTTTTTTTTAAATTAGAATGTTCTTTTAAAGGGACCTTAAACCCAATTTTTTTCTTTCATGATTTAGAAAGAGCATACCATTTTAAACAACTTTCTAATTTACTTCTATTATCTATTGTGCTTCATTTTCTTGATATGCTTTGCTGAAAAGGATATCTAGATAGGCTCAGTAGCTGCTAATTGGTGGCTGCACATAGAGAAGGCGTGTGATTGGCTCACCAATTTGCATTGCTATTTCTTCTGCAAAAGATATCTAAATAATGAAGCAAATTAGATAATAGAAGTAAATTGGAATGTTGTTTAAAATTATATTATATTATAGTCATGAAAGAAAATGTTGGGGTTTAGTGTCCCTTTAAGGTATAAATTATTTCTAAATAATTTCTACACTTTTCTGATTCATTTGAAATAAAATTAAATTAGTAGTTAATTAACTAATGAATACAAAAAAGATGAGAGAGTAGGAAATATTGCTTAATTTTAACTTCACGGTGCCTCCCTTTCAAATAAATTAATACTTATATAACAGAGAGAAAAAATACCAGGATATATATTAATATCCTAGAAAAGCAAGGGAATTAAAAGGCACACGAAAAGGACTTTTTAGAAAAGGTCAATTTTTAATTTTCCCAACAATACATATCAGTAATTCATCTGTCTATGTCTAACAGCACCACAGAAGGTGAAACCTAAAACTTAAAACAGTGGATATACAGGAGTACTCAAACCTCTCCCTGCCCTATAGCATACGTATGCAAATCTTAAATATCCCTAGTATAAGATATAACACAGGGAAAATTATATATATGCAACCTATTATATATTCAGGACAAGATAATTGATGCAAAAGTATCCTAATACATATATATATGAAACATTTTATAAAGACCAATGTCCATGAACAAACATATAGTGCAAGTCCTGCTGTATATTACAAAGAACGTTTCACAGTCACTGAACACATCGCCTGAGCTCAGCGAACTTGACCGCAGCTGTTCCTGCTGCACATTAGGTCATTCAGGAGTGTAGCTTCTTATAAGAAAAACAACAAGAAAAGGCACTTAGCTTCGGTTTTGTATTGTGCTGTTTCCAACGATCTGCTTACTATCACCTTCGATAATTCCTCGGCGTGTGACGTATCACAGAGTAGGAGTGGCAGACCGTCACCAGAGACTGTGAGTGGCTCCTAGCGGATAGATCATTCCCATAGGTCAGAGGACAGCCAATTGGATCGGCAAGCAGCCGCAAACCCAGTGCAAACTTCTATTGAAGTATATTACCAAGATGTATCATCTTGTATGGGGTAAAAACCACCTCACATTGGCAAATCCTCACCACATCTGTATATCTCACTTCACCACTTTGTCTGCTCTCTCCACCGCAGAGAATGTTCCCAAATCAGCACATAAGCAGGTACATTGATCTGTCCTGCTGTTATTGCATTCCTGAAGTATGTCTTTATAAGCTGTTAGGCAGGAAACAGATCAAAGTGTCTTGCAATACCACTGGCTTCCCAGGAGATAGTCGACTTACTCCAGGGACAGAATACACATAGTGCCAACGCACGTTTCACCCCCACATCCAATATGTGTCACAGGGGTTCATCAGGGCAAGATGTGGTGCTGTTAGACATAGACAGATGAATTACTGATATGTATTTCTCTCCCAGAAAAACAGTGCAGTCTGTGAAAGAAAGAAGGACTCCAATAGTGCAATATTGTATGAAATAAGCATTCTTTATTTACATCAAGTAAGCCAAATACTCACAATATCTGGCGTGGTTAAAATCACATAAGGGTATCTTTAAAATATCAGTTGAACTTGAGCTATCCTGTGGTCTGTACACGCTTGGGAAGTGAACAGCGATATACCGGTCGGCCTTGTGACGTCACCACCCGACAACAGCTGATTCTGTTTGACACTCCGTCTGAATACACTGACTCACAGTGCTCTCAGAATCTCGGCATCAACGCGTTTTTTGCCCCCTGCTGGGCGCTTTTTCAAGAGGAATCCCTTTTTCGCCGACCGGTATATCGCTGTTCACTTCCCAAGCGTGTACAGACCACAGGATAGCTCAAGTTCTACTGATATTTTAAAGATACCCTTATGTGATTTTAACCACGCCAGATATTGTGAGTATTTGGCTTACTTGATGTAAATAAAGAGTGCTTATTTCATACAATATTGCACTATTGGAGTCCTTCTTTCTTTCACAGACTGCACTGTTTTTCTGGGAGAGAAGTGTTTGGTGATCAAACTGCAAGACAAGCAGCGTGTTTGAAATAGCTGCAGCTGGGTCAGAAAGGAGTATTTTTTTGAATCATTACAATCAACAGTAAGACTGTGTTCACATTTGGAGAGAGATATATACATATTTATCTGTTCTCACTAACAAGACTTTTATATTAGTTTACTTTTACTTTTATTATTTTTCTTATTATTATCATTTTCCAACTAATATATATATTTTTTTTATCTCTTATTTTCTAAATAAGTATAGGTGTTAGGTTTGTAATTGTTTAGTTTTAATATATTACTCAATTAATATATATTTTTCAAAAAAACATTTTTTTTAAACCTTTGCTGAGATAGTATTGCGCTGAATCATTTGGTGGTAGTTTGTGTACTGATATGTATTGTTGGGAAAATTAAAAATTGACCTTTTCTAAAAAGTCCTTTTCGTGTGCCTTTTGATTCCCTTGCTTTTCTAGGATATTAATATATATCCTGGTATTTTTTCTCTCTGTTATATAAGTATTAATTAACTAATGAGTTAATATAGCTGAATGTTCCAAGAAACCACCTAAAACATACCCAACAGGAACTTTGAAATACATAGTAAAATAAAAAGAATTCATGATGAAGAGGACTGCTTAGTCTTTCAATTAAGATATATTGAATAGTTGCCAACCGCAAACTGTTTTTCTGGGACAGTCCAGTTTTTTGCTTCCTGTCCCTGCCATTTTAGTGTGTCCCTTGTTCTTTTTAGTCTGTATTTAGTTAATATTGTGTGCAGTGCAGTACTCCCAACACAGATGGCGCTGTGGCTTATGGTTATGATATAACTTCATTGTCTATTAGTTACTGTATGTATGGTTTTATCTCTAGTCTTCTTTTTCTGTGCTGAGTGCTCATCTGTTATACTGAAGTTTATCAATGTGTAGTCAGGTAAGGGGGAGCCATGAGATGTGTTATACAAGGGTGGGTAGACTAGAATACAAGTGTGAGGAAGCAATGTATCTAGATAGTATTGCACAATTTGGGTCATGTATAATTGTCTTTCATTACCAGATGTTCAACACATCAGACTCTTCATGTGCTGGGACTGGAATTCACAGAACATAGACAAATACAGATTTACTGGGGCATTTACATGTCTACTAGGTGATAAGCCTGCCCAGAGGGCAGTCTATTTTTAAAATGTTACAAAACCCAAAGCTAATATTAAAAAAAAATAAAAAAAATAAACAAAGCTATCCAAAATAAAAAATGTAAACCTAAACTAATACCACTATAAAAATAAAAATCCCCCCAAAAATAAAAACACCCCCTAATCTAAAAGGGCTTTTGTAGGGCATTGCCCTAAGTTAAACAGCTCTTTTACCTTAAAAAAATACCAATTACCCTCTAACAGAAAAAGCCCCTTACCCAACTAACCCCCCCAAAATAAAAAAACTAAGAAAACCTAAGCTACTCATTTGTATGGGCAATCAGCTCTTTTACAAACAGATCTTTTGTGCCCATAAAAAAAATCCCTAATCTAAACCACCCCCCCCCCAAAAAAAAACAACCTAAGTCTAACCCCGAAATAGGTACTCACAGTTCCTGAAGTCCAGCAGCAAAGGTCTCATTCCAGGCAGTGAAGGTCTTTATCCAGTGCTGGAACATCTTCTATCTTCATCCGGAGCGAAGGCGGCGCAGAGCGGGGGTGATTGCAGCGCAGAGGGACCGTGAAGCAGGACTGGTGATCGCAGAGTAGGACCGGCCATCGTGGAGCAGGACCAGCGTGGAGGATCCTCCTTATGCGGTCGCCGCCGCATACTGAATATTTAATGCAAGGTACCCCATTTAGGTAGCTTGCATTCCTATTGGCTGAAATTTTTAAATCAACCAATAGGATGAGAGCTATTTAAATCCTATTGGCTGTTCAAATCACCTCCGCTCTGCACTGCCTTTGCTCCGGATGAAGATAGAAGATGTCCCCGCGCTGGATGAAGACCTTCACCGCCTGGAAGAAGACCTTCACCACCGGACTTCAGGAACTATGAGTACCTTTTTTCGGGGTTAAAATTAGTTTGTTTTTTTGGGGGGGTGGTTTTCTTTTTTAGATTAGGTTTTTTTAGACTTAGATTTTTTTATTTTGGGGGGTTGGTTGGGTGGGGCGTTTTATTGTTAGGGGGTAATTGGTAATTTTTTTAGGTAAAAGAGCTGTTTAACTTAAAGCAATGCCCTACAAAAGGCCCTTTTAAGGGCTATTGGTAGTGTAGTTTAGATTAGGGGTGTTTTTCTTTTGGGGGGCTTTTTATTTTCATGGGGTTATTAGATTAGGTTTATTTTTTTATTTTTGATAATTTTGTTTCTTTTTTTCTGAAATTTTAGACTTTTTTATTTTTTGTAATTTTAGATTTATTTAATTTCATCCAAGGTTTTTTTTTTTTATTGTAACTTAGTATTTTTTATCTTATGTAATTGGGGTTAATTTAGGGGGTGTTAGGTTAGGGGGCAGCCTTACGCCTAGATTTAGAGTTTTGTCGGTAAAGACCCGCGGTGCTAACGCTTCTTTTTTTTCCAGCGCACCCTTAAGACAATGCTGGTATTACGAGTTGTCTGAATGGCTGCGTTAGCCTCAGAAAAGGGAGCGTTGAGCATAATTTAGCTCCACTTCAACTCTCAATACCAGCGTTGCCTACGGTAGCGGTAAGCTGGAAAAACGTGCTTGTGCACGATATCCCCATAGGAAACAATGGGGCTGAGCTGGCTGCAAAAAAACCTAACACCTGCAAAAAAGCAGCATTTAGCTCCTAACGCAGCCCCATTGTTTCCTATGGGGAAACACTCTCTAAGTCTACACCTAACACCCTAACATGAACCCCGAGTCTAAACACCCCTAACCTTACACTTATTAACCCCTAATCTGCCGCCCCCGCTATCGCTGACACCTGCATTATATTATAAACCCCTAATCTTCCGCTCCGGACACCGCCGCCACCTACATTATAGCTATGAACCCCTAATCTGCTGCCCCTAACATCGACGACACCTATATTATATTTATTACTCCCTAATCTGCCCCCCCAACGTCGCCACCACCTACCTACACTTATTAACCCTATAATAAATGTATTAACCCCTAAACCGCCGCACTCCCGCCTCGCAAACACTATAATAAATTGTATTAACCCGTAATCTTCCCTCCCTAACATCGCCGCCACCTACCTACAATTATTAACCCTTAATCTCCCGCCTCCAACGTTGCCGCTACTATAATAAAGTTATTAACCCCTAAACCTAAGTCTAACCCTAACCCTAACACATCCTAACTTAAATATAATTTAAATAAAACAAACTAAATTTACTATAATTAAATAAATTATTCCTATTTAAAACTAAATACTTACCTATAAAATAAACCCTAATATAGCTACAATATAACTAATAGTTACATTGTAGCTATTTTAGGATTTATATTTATTTTACAGGCAACTTTGTATTTATTTTAACTAGGTACAATAGCTATTAAATGGTTAATAACTATTTAATAGCTACCTAGTTAAAATAATTACAAAATTACCTGTAAAATAAATCCTAACCTAAGTTACAAATACACCTAACACTACACTATCAATAAATTAATTAAATAAATTATCTACAATTAAACTAAAATACGATTAAATAAACTAAACTATAATACAAAACCCCCCCACTAAATTACAGAAAATAAAAAAAATTACAAGAAGTTTAAACTAATTACACCTAATCTAAGCCCCCTAATAAAATAAAAAAGCCCCCCAAAATAATAAAATGCCCTACCCTATCCTAAATTACAAAGTAATCAGCTCTTTTACCAGCCCTTAAAAGGGCTTTTTGCGGGGCATTGCCCCAAAGTAATCAGCTCTTTTACCTGTAAATAAAAATACAATACCCCCCCAACATTACAACCCACCACCCACATACCCCTACTCTAAAACCCACCCAAACCTCCCTTAAAAAAACCTAACACTAACCCCCTGAAGATCTCCCTACCTTGAGTCGTCTTCACTAAGCCGAGCCGAATTCTTCATCCAAGCGGGGAAGAAGAGGTCCTCCATCCGATTGAAGTCTTCATCCAAGCGGGGCAGAAGAGGTCTTCCATCCGATTGAAGTCTTCATCCAAGCAGCATCTTCTATCTTCATCCATCCGGAGCGGAGCGGCAGCATCCTGAAGACCTCCGATGCGGAACATCCATCCTGGACGAAGACTGAACGACGAATAACGGTTCCTTTAAATGACATCATCCAAGATGGCGTCCCTCGAATTCCGATTGGCTGATAGGATTCTATCAGCCAATCGGAATTAAGGTAGGAAAATTCTGATTGGCTGATTCAATCAGCCGATCAGATTGAAGTTCAATCCGATTGGCTGATTGGATAGGGTAGGGCATTTTATTATTTTGGGGGGCTTTTTTATTTTATTAGGGGCTTAGATTAGGTGTAATTAGTTTACATTTCTTGCAATTTTTTTTATTTTCTGTAATTTAGTGGGGGGGGGGGTTGTATTATAGTTTAGTTTATTTAATTGTATTTTAGTTTAGCTAATTGTAGGTAATTTATTTAATTAATGTATTGATAGTGTAGTGTTAGGTGTATTTGTAACTTAGGTTAGGATTTATTTTACAGGTAATTTTTTAATTATTTTATCTAGGTAGCTATTAAATAGTTATTAACTATTTAATAGCTATTGTACCTAGTTAAAATAAATACAAAGTTGCCTGTAAAATAAATATAAATCCTAAAATAGCTACAATGTAACTATTAGTTATATTGTAGCTATATTAGGGTTTATTTTATAGGTAAGTATTTAGTTTTAAATAGGAATAATTTATTTAATTATGGTAAATTTAGTTTGTTTTATTTAAATTATATTTAAGTTAGGGGGTGTTAGGGTTAGACTTAGGTTTAGGGGTTAATAACTTTATTATAGTAGTGGCGACGTTGGGGGCGGGAGATTAGGGGTTAATAATTGTAGGTAGGTGGCAGTGATGTTAGGGAGGGCATATTAGGGGTTAATACAATTTATTGTAGTGTTTGCGAGGTGGGGGTGCGGCGGTTTAGGGGTTAATACATTTATTATAGTGGCGGCGAGGTCCGGTCGGCAGATTAGGGGTTAATAAGTGTAGGTAGGTGGCGGCAACATTGGGGGGGGCAGATTAGGGGGTAATAAATATAATATAGGTGTCATCGATGTTAGGGGCAGCAGATTAGGAGTTCATAGGGATAATGTAGGTGGCGGCTGCAGATTAGGGGTTAAAACATTTTATTATAGGGTTTGCGATGTGGAGGGGCCTTGGTTTAGGGGTTCATAGGTAGTTTATGGGTGTTAGTGTACTTTATAGCACAGTAGTTAAGAGCTTTATTTTCCCGCGTTAGCCCATAAAACTCTTAATTACAGACTTTTTTTTGCGGTTGGAGTCTTGTCGGTAGAGGCTCTACCGCTCACTTCTTCCAAGACTCGTAATACCAGCGTTAGGCAAATTCCATAGAAAAGATAGGATACGCAATTGACGTAAGGGGATCTGCGGTAGCCTCGAGTCGCGGAAAGAAAGTGAGCGGTAGACCCTTTCATGCCTGACTCTAAATACCAGCGGGCGTTAAAAAGCAGCGTTAGATCTTAATGTAGAGGGAGGGGAGCAATTATATATTTATAGGCAAAACCAGAAGGTCTTGGAGGATGCTATCCTGTAAATGTTAAGGATAGACTTACAGGACAGAATTACACTGTTACACAAACAGACTATAGTAGTGCCATGGAATGGCCATTACTCCTAGCCCATAGCTTCTCCTCATGGGGATTACAACATATCTCAGCCCCCCTTCTGCAATAGCAGACTTGATGTGGGATACCTTCTCCTTCCCTGCATTCACTTAGTTTAAAGGTTTCAGAGTACCTGTAAGCTCAGCATCTTAACTAAATCCCGCCCCTTCTTTCTATCTCTCTCCTTTCCTTCATTCAGAGCGGCTCTTGGCCGCTGAATTTTCCCTCTTCTTCTTTTCCTCTTTCCATAACATAAAAAGAAAAAAGAAAAACAAATTGAGTAACTTGGGGCACACTGGTCTGCACTGATATCAAAGATCCTTTGAGTCTGTGCCTCCATTATATGATATTCATCATACATATCAGGCTAGTATCGACTCAATTATTTCTAAAATGTACAATGCATGTCTATCTAATCATTTCTGTTTATGGTTGCCCTAGGTTATGTATCATATATTACATATACAAATTCATCTATATATCCATCCCTGCGTGGATGTTCAAAATGTTTTTCTCTTGTGTTTGAATTTGACTCTGACTTTCTCAATAAAAAACTTAAACTTTAAAAAAAGCAGCGTTAGGACCCCTTAACACTGCTTTTTAACCCTAATGCAGAACTCTAAATATAGGCGTTAGTTATTAAATTGGTTATTTGCTTTGTGGGAATTTGGCAGTTTAGGAGTTAAAAGGTTAATTAGGTTTATTGCGATGTGGGGGGTTGACAGTTTAGGGGTTAATAGGTTAATTAGGTTTATTGCGATGTGGGGGGTTGGTGGTTTTGGGGTTAATAGGTTAATTATGTTTATTGCGATGTGGGGAGTTGGCAGTTTAGGGGTTAATAGGTTAATTAGGTTTATTGCGATGTGGGGGTTTGGCGGTTTAGGGGTTAATATTTTAATTATGTTGTTTAAATTGCGGATTAGGGGTTAATTACTTTATTATTTTGCGATGTGGGGGTTGACGTTTTAGGTGTTTGTTAATATTTTTGTTAATATTTTTTACGGACGCTTAGGTGTGTTTTTGTTAATACTTTGTGCAGGCGGTTAGGTTTTTTTATTATTTTGTGCAGGCAGTTAGGTTTTTTGTTATTTCGGCTGGGCGGTTACGTGTATTTTTGTCATTTCGTGCTGGCGCTTGTTTTTTTCTTAATGCTTTGTTTCGCTACGCTGCATCCAGGTGGATTCTTTTGGCTGCGTGTGCAGCCAACATTCCTTTTTGGATGCATGCGCAACTGACGACGGCAACGGACGCGTTACAAACGCGATTATAGTATAGATTAACCCACTGTCCACAATCACTGCTGCAGCAAAGATCAAAAATGACTATTTACCTCATAAAATGCCACATGCTTGTGAAACTTAGTTTCTATACGGCTAGATTACGAGTTTTTGTCGGTAATGGTGTGCGGTGCTAACGAGCCTTTTTTTCTCACCGCTCACTTAAGACAACGCTGCTATTACGAGTTTTCTGCAAGCTGGCGTTAGCCTCAGAAAAGTGAGCGTTGAGCAAAATTTAGCTCCACATCTCACTGTAATACCAGCGCTGCTTACGGTAGCGGTAAGCTGACTAAACATGCTCGTGCACGATTTACCCATAGGAAACAATGGGGCTGAGACGGCTGAAAAAAAACCTAACACCTGCAAAAAAGCAGCGTTCAGCTCCTATCGCAGCCCCATTGTTTCCTATGGGGAAAAACTTTTTATGTCTACACCTAACACCCTAACATGAACCCCGAGTCTAAACACCCCTAATTTTACACTTATTAACCCTTAATCTGCCGCCCCCGACATCGTCGCCACCTGCATTATAGTATTAACCCCTAATCTGTCGCTCCGGACACCGTTGCCACCTACATTATAGTTATGAACCCCTAATCTGCTGCCCCCAACATCGCCGACACCTATATTATATTTATTAACCCCTAATCTGCCGCCCCCCAACGTCGCCGCAACCTAACTACAATTATTAAACCCTAATCTGCCGACCTCAACGTCGCCACCGCTATAATAAAGTTATTAACCCCTAAACCTAAGTCTAACCCTAACCCCCCTAATTTAAATATAATTTAAATAAATCTAAATAAAATTACTATTATTAACTACATTTTTCCTATTTAAAACTAAATACTTACCTATAAAATAAACCATAAGCTAGCTACAATATAACTAATAGTTACATTGTAGCTATCTCAGGGTTTATTTTTATTTTACAGGCAACTTTGTATTTATTTTAACTAGGTACAATAGTTATTAAATAGTTATTAACTATTTAATAGCTACCTAGCTAAAATAAATACAAGTTTACCTGTAAAATAAATCCTTACCTAAGTTAAAATTACACCTAACAATACACTATAATTAAATTAATTACCTAAACGTACTACAATTAAATTAAATAAACTAAAGTACGAAAAACAACAAACACTAAATTACAGAAAATTAAAAAATAATTACAATTTGTTTAAACTAATTACACCTAGTCTAATCCCTCTAATAAAATAAAAAAGCCCCCAAAATAATAAAATTCCCTACCCTATACTAAATTACAAATAGCCCTTAAAAGGGCCTTTTGCGGGGCATTGCCCGAAAGTAATCAGCTCTTTTATCTGTAAAAAAAATACAATACCCCCCCAACATTAAAACCCACCACCCACACATCCAACCCTACTCTAAAACCCACCCAATCCCCCCCTTAAAAAAACCTAACACTAACCCCCTGAAGATCACCCTACCTTGAGCCGTCTTCACCCAGCCGGGCACAAGTGGTCCTCCAGAGGGGCAGAAGTCTTCATCCTATCCGGCCAGAAGAGGACATCCAGACGGGCACAAGTCTTCATCCAGGCGGCATCTTCTATCTTCTTCCATCCTGAGCAGAGCGGGTCCATCTTGAAGACATCCGATGCGGAGCATCCTCTTCCATCCAACGGCGACTGAAAAATGAAGGTTCCTTTAAGTGACGTCATCCAAGATGGCGTCCCTTGAATTCCGATTGGCTGATAGAATTTTATCAGCCAATCGGAATTAAGGTAGGAAAAATCCTATTGGCTGATGCAATCAGCCAATCGGATTGAAGTTCAATCCGATTGGCTGATCCAATCAGCCAATAGGATTGACCTCGCATTCTATTGGCTGTTCCAATCAGCCAATAGAATGCAAGCTCAATTCTATTGGCTGATTGCATCAGCCAATAGGATTTTTCCTACCTTAATTCAGCCAATCGGAATTCAAGGGACGCCATCTTGGATGACGTCACTTAAAGCAGTGATTTTTAACCTTTTTTTTTGCCGTGGCACACTTTTTTACATAAAAAAAATCCCGTGGCACACCACCATCCCAAAATTAAAAAAAAAATCACACATTGTAGCCTAATACAGCATATATATATACACATACACACAAACACACACATACTGTATGTATTGTGCTGTTATGCCATGCCTCCTACAAACTACCCCTGCACTGGGAGTAAAAAACAAGCAAAGTTTAAAAAATATGTCACACTGTTGTCAGTCTGCCGTGGCACACCTGAGGATCTCTCACGGCACACTAGTGTGCCACGGCACACTGGTTGAAAAACACTGACTTAAAGGAACCTTCATTCTTCAGTCGCCGTCGGATGGAAGAGGATGCTCTGCGTCGGATGTCTTCAAGATGGACCCGCTCCACTCCGGATGGAAGAAGATAGAAGATGCCGCCTGGATGAAGACTTGTGCCCTTCTGGATGTCCTCTTCTGGCCGGATAGGATGAAGACTTCTGCCCAGCTGGGTGAAGACGGCTCAAGGTAGGGTGATCTTAAGGGGGTTAGTGTTAGGTTTTTTAAGGGGGGGATTGGGTGGGTTTTAGAGTAGGGTTGGGTGTGTGGGTGGTGGGTTTCAATGTTGGGGGGTATTGTATTTTTTTTTACAGGTAAAAGAGCTGATTACTTTGGGGCAATGCCCCGCAAAAGGCCCTTTTAAGGGCTATTTGTAATTTAGTATAGGGTAGGGAATTTTATTTTATTAGGGGGGTTAGATTAGGTGTAATTCGTTTAAAAAAATTGTAATTATTTTTTTTATTTTCTGTAATTTAGTGTTTGTTGTTTTTCGTACTTTAGTAGTTTATTTAATTTAATTGTATTTAATTGTAGTTAGTTTAGGTAACTAATTTAATTATAGTGTAGTGTTAGGTGTAATTGTAACTTAGGTTATGGTTTATTTTACAGGTAAATTTGTATTTATTTTAGCTAGGTAGTTATTAAATAGTTAATAACTATTTAATAACTATTCTACCTAGTTAAAATAAATACAAAGTTGCCTGTAAAATAAAAGTAAACCCTAAGATGGCTACAATGTAATTATTAGTTATATTGTAGCTATCTTATGGTTTATTTTATAGGTAAGTATTTAGTTTTAAATAGGATTAATTTATTTAATTGTAGTAATTTTATTTTGTTTTATTTAAATTATATTTAAGTTAGGGGGGTTAGGGTTAGGGTTAGACTTAGGTTTAGGGGTTAATAAATTTAGTATAGTGGAGGCGAAGTTGGGGGCGGCAGATTAGGGGTTAATAAATGTAGGTAGGTGGAGGCGATGTTAGGGATGGCAGATTAGGGGTTAATAAAATTGAACTAGTGTTTGCGGCGGTTTAGGGGTTAATACATTTATTAAAGTGGTGGTGATGTCCGGTCAGCAGATTAGGGGTTAAATAATTTTATTATAGGGGGGGGGGCCTCGGTTTAGGGGTTAATAGGTAGTTTAGGGTGTTTGTGTACTTTTTAGCACTTTAGTTAAGAGTTTTATGTTACGTCGTTAGCCCATAAAACTCTTAACTACTGACTTTTAAATGCGGTAGGAGTCTTGATAGGAGAGGGTGTACCGCTCACTTTCTCCACGACTCGTAATACCGGCGTTAGGCAAATACCATAGAAAAGATAGGATACGCAATTGACATAAGGGGATTTGCGGTATGCTAAAATTGCGGAAAAAAAGTGAGCGGTACACCTGTACCTGTCAGACTTGTAATACCAGCGGGCGTTAAAAAGCAGGGTTGGGACCCCTCAACGCTGCTTTTAAGGCTAACGCAAGACTCGTAATCTAGGCGGTAGTGTTTTAGCCCAAGTAAAAAATAACAAACAAATCCTCATTATATCTACACATGTTGTTTTCCATTCCAGCAACCCCAATACAGCAGTTAGCAGGTTAAACATATGGAGGTAATATCACTGTCTAATTTCAGTTCTTTGTAGTGTTTTGCTATACAGATGCCAAAGGGTAAAATGTAACCCTTGCTTGCTTGGTTTGGTACTGTAAAGTTATTCTTCCTATGCCAGTTATGTGTTTGAGATTAAAGGGACATTTTGACAACAAGTCAAAATTAAACTTTCATTATTCAGATAGAGCATGCAATTTTAAACAACTTTCCAATTTATTACTTCAATTAACAAAATGTGCACTCTTTTTATATTTAAACTTTTTGAGCCACCAGCTCCTACCAAGCATGTGAGGAGTAAACGTGTATGCCTTTGTGATTGGCTGATGGCTATCACATGGTACGTGTATGCATTTGTGATTGGCTGATGGCTATCACATGGTACAGGAGGAGTGGAAATAGACATAACTTTTAAAATTGTCGAAAAAAAAATCTACTACTCATTTGAAGTTCAGACTAAGTGCTAATTGCATTGTCTTGTTATCTTGCATTTGTTGATTATGCAAATCTACTGTGTTGACTGGTCCTTTAATGGAGGTAACGAGGAGCTTGATGATTTAACCTGTATTAAAGGACTTTAATAGTTCAAAAGAAAATGCTCCAATATGTTAGCACATTTATTACTGCACTGTTGTTTGTATATAACTATGTATTTAAACCATGCTAATTAATTAAACACATAGTTAGAGTCATCTCCAGAGCAGCAGTGTATTACTGGGAGCTGCCTGAACACATATTGTGAGCCAATAACAAAAGACAAATGTGTGTAGCCACCAATCAACAGCTAGCTCCCAATTGCTGCTGCTGAGGATATGTACATATTCTTTTCAACAAAGTGAACAAAGTAAATTTGATTATAAGGGGCATATTTATCAAGCTCCATAACCTGTCCGCCTGCTCTGAGGTGGCGGACAGAAATCGACAGATATCAACCTGTTCGAATACGATCGGGTTGATTGACACCCCCTGCTAGCGAATCTGCAGGGGGCGGTATTGCACCAGCAGTTCACAAGAACTGTTGGTGGAATGATAAATGCCAAGAGCGTAGGCTGTCAGCATTTATGGATGTGCAGCGGACATGATCCGCTATATCGGATCATGTCCGCTTGCACCATCATAAATAGGCCCCAAAAAGTGAATTTTAAAATGACATGCTGTGTCTGAATCATGAAAGTATCATGTATTAATATCCCTTTAAGCAATCAGTATGGCTAAACTATACTACTAGTATTTTACGTGCTTGTTTTGAGGTGAATTGGAGTGGGTGTAGCTATTTAACCCTTAAATGGGCCTGGCTATGCACTAAAGTGCCCCTGTATTTATTTATTTTTTCAAATGTTGACAATTATGTATAACTAGGCGATAAGCCTGCCCAGAGAGCAGTCTATGTGTAAAAAATACAAACCCCCAAGCTAAAGTTACAATAAAAAAAAGGAAACTTACAGTAAAAAATAAAGAAAGTTATCCAAAATAAAAAAAATAAACCTAAACTAATACCCCTATAAAAATAAAAAATCCCCCAAAAATAAAAACACCCCCTAAGCTAATACTAAACTACCAATAGCCCTTAAAAAGGTAAACAGCTCTTTTACTAATACTAATAACCCCCTAACAGTAAACTCTCCCACCCAACTAACCCCCCGAAATAAAACAAAGCTATCCATTGCCCCTACAGGGGCATTTGTATGGGCATTGCCCTTAAAAAGGGCAATTAGCTCTTTTAAAGCCCCCACAAAAAAATCCTAAAACTAAGCCCCAAGTTCCTGAAGTCTGGCGGGGAAGGTCTTCTTCCAGGCTGCTCTATCATCTTCTATCTTCATCCGGAGGAAAAACTGCATGGAGCGGAGGTGCGGAGCGGTCTTCCCCGATGCTCAAATCCGAAGCGGCAGTCCTTAGTGGCAGTCCTCAGCATTGGTCTTCAGCGGCAGCGTTCCTCAGCGGCTTGGAGGCTCCTCTTCTTCCGATCTCCGGCGCACACTGAAAATTGAATGCAAGGTATCGCATTCAATTAGGGGTAACTTGCATTCCTATTGGCTGAAATTTTGAAATCAGCCAATAGGATTAGAGCTACTGAAATCCTATTGGCTGTTCAAATCAGCCAATAAGATTTCAGTAGCTCTTATCCTATTGGCTGATTTCAAAATTTCAGCCAATAGGAATGCAAGGTACCCCAATAAAAATCTTCAGTGTGTGACGGATGATCGCATGAAGAGGAGCCTTCACGCCGCTGAAGACCGCCGCTGAGGATCCGTGCATCGGGGAAGCCAGCTCCACACCTCCGCTCCACGCCGCCTTCGCTCCGGATGAAGATAGAAGATGATGGAGCCGCCTGGAAGAAGACCTTCTCGACCGGACTTCAGGAATGGTGAGTACCTATTTGGGGCTTAGTTTTAGGATTTTTATTTTTTTATTTTTTAAGATTAGGGATTTAATGGGCTGTAAAAGAGCTGATTGCCCTTTTAAGGGCACTGCCCATACAAATGCCCCTTTAGGGGCAATGAGTAGTTTAGTTTTTTTAAGTGTTAGTTTTTTTATTTTGGGGGGTTTAGTGGGTGAGGTTTTTTTACTGTTAGGGGGGACTTAGTTTTTTTTAAATGTGAAAGAGCTGTTTAACTTAGGGCAATGCCCTACAAAAATCCCTTTTAAGGGCTATTAGTAGTTTTGATTAGGGGGTGTTTTTATTTTGGGGGGCTTTTTATATTCATAGAGATTAGGTTTAATTTTTTTATTTTTGATCATTTTGTTTATTTTTTTCAGTAATTTTAGAGTTTTTTTATTTTTTTTAATTTTAGATTTTTTTTGTAATTTAATGTTAGGTTTTATTTAAGTGTAACTTAGTATTGGGGTTAATTTAGGGGGTGTTAGGTCAGGGGGCTTAGTAATTAAATTAGTTATTTGCGCTGTGGGGGTTTAGGAGTTAATAGGTTAATTAGATTTATTGCGATGTGGGGGTTTAGTGGTTTAGGGTCTAATAGGTTAATTAGGTTTATTGCGATGTGGGGGGTTGGCGGTTTAGGGGTTAATATTTTAATTATGCTATTTGCGGATTAGGGGTTAATTACTTTATTATTTTGCAATGTTGGCGGTTTCGGTGTTTGTTAATACTTCGTACTGGAGGTTATTTTTTTTTTATACTTTGTGCGGGCGGTTATTTTTTTTTTATTTCTTGCGGGTAGTTATGTGTTTTTTCATTGTTTAGTGCGGTTGTGTTTTTTTTTTTTTAAGGCTTTGTTTGTCTACGCTGCATCCAGGTGGATTCCAACAATGTCAGGGTGGTGAAAGAATCCACCCTGCCATTTTCAGCGCGCAGCCAACATTCTTTTGGCTGCTTCACGCAGCTAACATTCCTTTGAGGATGCGTGCGCAACTGGCGAGTGGCGACACCGACGGACGCGTTACAAACACGATTATAGTATAGATGTAGCCTGTTTTTCATGTAGTGAAGCTAGTGTTTATTATAATTGATTAACAATAACACTGAGTATAGTGTGAACTATTTTTTTAAAATGTAATCTTTATTGAAGACTGAACAGGGCAAGCATTAATTACATCATCATTAGTTGACAATTAAAGCTTCATAACCATTAAACATGAATATATATAGGAAAAGAGAAAATCTCTATACATTCATTTAATATCTGAAACCCTTGCTAGCTCCCAGTAGTGCAATGCTGCCTACTTTTCAATGAAGAAAACCAAGAACACAAAGTTGTTTCAAATTGCATGCTCTATCTAAATCACAAAAGTTTAATTTGGATTTTACTGAGCCCTTTAACAACAATCTTTTTAATTTTAAATTGAAGGGTCATGAAACCCATTTTTTTCTTTATTGATAGAGCATACTATTGTAATCAACTCTCCAATTTACTTTTATTACCCAATTTGTTTTATTCTCTTGGTGTCCTTTTTTGAAAGAGCAGTAATGCACTAATGAGAGCTGACTGAAAGCCAATGACAAGAGGCATATCTGTGCAACTACCAATAAGCAGCGTCTGAGCTTACCTAGGCATACTATGCAACAAAAGCATACAAAGAGAACAAAACAAATTAAATATCAGAAATAAATTGGAAAGTTATTTAAAATGATTTGCTCTATTTGAATCATGAAAGAAAACATTTGGGTTGCATGTCCCTTTAAACATATTGAGATAACACTACTATTTCATGCTAACAAAATAACCTTAGATAACCTCATAAAGTGCATGTTGAGTTAAAGAACATAAAAGTAAAAAAATAAATACAAATGTACTCATAGTTATATTAATATATATAAAAAAAATTTGTGCAAACTATTTTTACTTAATTAGCCCTTTTAGGATATGCACAGATCTCAACCTGTTTTATGGCACTTTAAGCGTAGTTTACCAATAACCATATCAAATAAAAGATTATAATTCCTTTAAAATCATATTCTTATTAGCAAAGTTTGCAGGGTTTTGCTATTTCACAGAAGGCTTGCTATATATCCCTTGAAAACCCAGTAAAATGCACACTCCTTGTGGCCCATGAAAGGGTACGCTAGGAAGAAATATGAGACTACCTGTAGCCATGTCTTTCACACAGAACATCTCAGCATAAATTCAGCATGAACTCCATTTCTCCAGTCCATAGGGGTAGTGGAGGTGCACTCTGCCTATGGTAAATATTGAAAAAGCTTGCAATAATGTAAAAATGTAATGGATTTTAATCTTTAGTGATTTGTAGTAAAACAACATTACGCTTTCATAGTTTATGTTGTCCCCTTATCATGTGATTTAGCTATGAAAATTGTGGATTTTCTAATTCTCAAAGCTAGAAATGCACCCTGTACACTACTCAATGCTAACCTTGCTACATATTTCCCTAATTGGCTTTAGCTAATAACAACTGCAAAACCATTCACTTTTTTACTAAACTAATGACCATGGCTTGCCTTCTTGAATTCAGACTCTTTGTACTACAGTAACTATTGCAGTAAACAAGATGTTAAGTTGTTTAAAAATGTTTAGATTTGCCTGGTTATTCCATAGCAAGACAACAGAAATGTCTTGTTATTACAAGGTGTTTACTGTCCCTTTAAACATCTTATGAAAGTTTTACATTTGTTCCTTAAAGGGACAATAAAGTAAAAAAAGAAAATAAACTGAAACAAAACTTTCCAATTTACTTCTATTATCAATTTTGCTTAGTTCACTTAATATCCTTTGTTAAAGAGTAATCCTAGATGAGCTCAGGAGCGTGCACGTGTCTTAAGCCATCTGGCAGCAGTGTTTGCAACTTTGTTTATTGCAGTGTTATACAATGTTGCAAACACTTCTGCCGTAGACTGCTATAAACATGTGCACGCTTCTACGCTCCTATCAGCCTACCTAGGTTTATGCTTCAACAAAGGATAACAAAAACAAAGCAAATTTGATAATACAAGTAAATTGGAAAATTGTTTAAAATTGCACGCTTTATCTGAATCACAAATGATTATTTTGGACGTTACTGTCCCTTTAATCTAGTTGAATAAAGATAACAACTGAGCTTAAAGTGACGTAATACCTACAGTATATGCTAAATCACTTTATAGTGATGCAGCATAACTGTAAGAAAATATCACTTGAACATCCCTATGTAAAAAAAAAAAATCAGCAAGCGCTACCCAGGGTTCTGAACCAAAAATCTTTCAAATAAAGATACCAATAGAATGAAGAAAAATTGATAATAGGAGTAAATTAGAAAGTTTCTTAAATTGCATGATCTATCTGAATCATGAAAAGAAAAAATTGGGCTTTGTATCCCTAAAGTGAAAAACCTGACAGTTAATTTTTTACTTTACTATGCCTTTAAGCCTGATGCACAGGGACAATTCTAGATAATACAATTTGGAGCTACAAAAAATGTATCAGAAAGCTAAATATCCGCGGCGCACAGTATACTGGTGGGATACTTCATTCATCATGTACTACATTTCTGCTAGTCTGCTAGGATTCCCTGAGGACTGCAGTTGCGCAACCCGACTGTATTGTTATTTTGTGCATTGCTGTGACTTCTGTGAAAAAGCCAAATTCAAAAGAGTAGAATGATGTGTATTGCAGCATAGAAATGAAAGGGACATGAACCCAAAATGTTTCTTTTGTGATTCTGAAAGAGCATGCAAGGTGATTATTATTAATATTATTGGTTATTTCTAAAGCACAAACAGATTACTCAGCACTATACAAACTTCAGGAGCAAAAATGCATTGGTGGCTGCACATAATAGCCTCTTGCTATTGGTGCTTTTTCAACAAGGGATACTAAGAGAACAAGGCAAATGTGATTATTGCAGTAAATTGGAAAGTTGTTAAAAGTTGTATGCTCTAACTGAATAAACATTTTGGGTTTAATGTCCTTTAAGATTTATAGACCTCAGATCAAGTCATCTCCGGTTTTCTAAAAAAAACTGTTACTGCAGCAGAATCAGTCTATGCACGATATTTCCACCACATTAAACTCTGCCCTTTTTTGTCCTCTATGTTTCTCTCCTAACCTAGATTTTCTTGCTCAGAACTACAATAAAAGCCTATTCTCCCAGGATAAACATTACACTCTGGTTGAGCTCTGCTCTTTGATTCCTAAGAGATTCTTTCACACGCATGCGCAACAACTGACTCTGCTCTTTAGAATGCATCTAGAAAAAACCCCATCCATTCACTTCTTTCCTCCTATATTGTGTTCAGAAAAGCTAAATACAAACTAAAATATTTATACCATAAAATAGAAAGCCCCTCCGACTTTCCATTAAACACACTAGTGGACTTGGCAAAAATGTTATCACCATTTCACATAAAATATCTTCTTTCACTTTTACAAAGGCACATGTCTGTCCTACTGTCATCTTTCTAAACTGACCACATACAGCCATAGTTTCTCAAATACTAGTGTATCATCCATCAAACCAGGAACACATCTGGTAAGTCAATGACAAGAGGCATATGTGTGTAGCCCCCAATAACCCATTGCTGCTTTAGAGCTGATTTTAATTATGTGTTAACCCCTTTGCAAGGGTTATGCCCAAGCTATAGTGCAATAATAAAATGCTCTTACACATCAGATAGTTGCCTTTTTACACTTAAATGGATATTAAAGTCTAAATTAAACTTTCATGATTCAGATAGGTCATGTAATTTTTAACAACTTTTATTTATCAAATTTGCTTTGTTCTCTTGGTATTCTTAGTTGAAAGCTAAACCTAGGTAGGCTCATATGCTAATTTCTAAACCCTTAAAGGCTGCCTCTTATCTGAATGCATTTGACAGTTTTGCACAGCTAGAGGGCGTTAGTTCATTTGTTTCATATAAATACCATTGTGTTCATGCACGTGGAGTTATTTATGAGTCAGCACTAACTGCCTGAAATGCAAGTCTGTCAAAATATCTGAGATAAGGAGGCAGTCAGCAGAAGCTTAGATACAAGGTAATCACGGAGATAAAAAGTATATTTCTATAACAGTGTTGGTTATGCTGGGGAATGGTAAATAAAGGGATTATCTACCTTTTTAAAAAATAACAATAAGGATTTTCCTTAGGCCCCACCTATAACCTCACCATTAAAATTTTCACAACTATTGATTTTACCCCTGTCCGCTAACAGTAATACACATAGCAGTGATTTTACTTTCCTTGATTTCCACTATCACTCATAGAGCAGTGTTTTATATCTCATGGTTACCAGTAATAACATAAAGCAGAGATTTTACTCCAGTCACTACATGTAGTACGCACAGCAGTGTTGTAAAATCTCATTTGATTGCCAGTAACATACATAGATGAACATATGCACTGCCACTTCTTTCTGGGCCATATTTGTAATGCATAGAGACATAATAGGTCTTTCAAATTTAGCTGCCACTTGGGACATTAAAAAATTCTGGAGATTTAAGTGTCCAGTATTTTTGTACAGGTTTTATTGGAGACCTGCGGACATACTAGACTGGCCATGTAAATACTGCATTCCTGGCAAAACTAAAGGAATTGTTATTTAATTTGTCATGGAAATTGTTTTTATGATCAGGTTATGTCAGATTTTTTATGTATGAAATATAAACTTTTAAAGTAGTAAATCATTACATTTGCTGAGCTTGTGTTCTTCAAATATATTTTTCTATATGTACGTACATATACTAATTGTTATAATTTGTGCATGTGTACAGTAGATATATGTAGATCATACTGTTAGCATTCCTATCACCCGTTCCCAGATGCCTTCCAGGATAGGGAGGCGAGGAGGTCTGGTGGTTGTTGGGGGGAGCTGATATAGCAAGGCTGAAAGCACTGGCGTGTTATGGATGGGGCTGGACATGTCATGGCCCAGTTTGGGCATTTATGGTCATTGGAAACCGGGACTATTGTCAAGGAAGATCATTTGCACTGCCCCCGCTTTAATCCACAACTAAACATAAGCAGTCCCTGCTCTTCTCATACTGCCTCTGCTTTTCTCCAGCTGCACTCACAATGCCCCTGCTCACCTAAAACAGCACAATCACTGTATCTGCTCTCCTTAATAGGGTTGCCACCTCAGCCATGTTTTCCTGGACACTTTTGAGTTACACATGCTGCAGAGTGTGCAGGGAAGAACATGTATTGTTCATCAGCACTATTCATGTGAAGTACAGAGGCACAATACATGTTCTGCGCTGCTTACCCTGCACCATCCATCCGTAACTCATAAGTGTCCAGGAAAACATGGCCGAGGTGGCATCCCTACTCCTCAAGCTTTACTCAACCTGTGGAATTCTAAGAAATTTATAATCACCACTTGTCAGAGCAGCAAGATGTAAGATCAGCTCCATTGAGCTGCTTCTATCTTGCAACCAATAACGTCCCGCAGCATAGAACCACTTCCCATTTCAAGGATACCAGCATCACAAGAATATTTTTAAAACATTTCAAAACAGACAAATAAAAACAGAAAAATAATCACCTTCTATTAAACAGTCCACTTTTTACACTTGACAAAAACCTTGAAAAAGTTCAAGAAAATAAAAATAAAATGAAAATTTAGACTACCTCATTGGCTTTGACATAGCAGCAATCTTGTCTTTCTAAATCCTGCATGCTGAGTTATTTAGGTAAAACAATCCCAACCATGTCTCAAGAGTGTAGTTGATAGTGCATAGTGTCCAACTATATTGAATCAAATGTCACAAATCTTCTTAAATGTTATAATTCTGTATCCACTTCTAGCTTGAGTCAGGTGCAGCTTTCTTAAAGTGATGGTAAATACAAATACATTATAGTTTTAATTTAATCTTTTTATCTCCACTAGCTAAACCGCAAATTATTTTTTGTTTTCTACAACTTACTTTTTATTTTTTATTTACATCTTTTATTCCTCGCATTGTGACATTTAACTTCGCCCCCCATGGTTTTCATTATACTATTAAACTGACGTGTATTGCAGTCCCACCCGCTCTATAGGTCAGAGCCTATATGCTTTCCTGAAAGGGAATACATAAAAAAGCAATACATTTATATATTTGTCATGACAAAATAAACTAACTGATTGAATTATGTAATGTATGTCACCAAAATATAGTTTTTATAAACTTACTGAAACCGATCCAAGTAAACAATGAATTGCAATTGAATGAATGATTCATTGTTTACTTTGGTGTGAACAGAGTGATTTCTAAGTCCATACGCATGCGCTACATTCACGTGCATGTGCAAATTATGGACCATTTACAATCGCTAAAGATCTACAGAGTATTAGGAAAAAATTGTGCTATATTGCGCATGCGTGTAACGCTCTCATTGAAGTAAGTCTGTTGGAGGATGCAGAAACATGGACATTGTGCGACCGCAGGGGGCTGGATGGGGATCGCATCAGAGTGAATAATAGGATCGTCTTTAGCAAGTTTTTTTTTTTTTAATATTTTTATTGAGGACAAATATATATATATATATATATATAAAAAAAAAGACACAACATACATCCAACATGAGATAAACATTATGAAAAATGTTCACATTCATATCTAAAAAAGATTAAATAAGTTGGATTAAAGTCCTCATTTTTCTTCTTTTTTCCCCTTATAACAGTGTGTTAGGTCACTTTTGGACCAATTTTGATAGTCTTATCAGAGTCCAGGGGTTGTTATAGAACTGTAAAGAAAACTTGATGCAAGAGAACAATACAAAGAGGGAAAAAAAAAAACTGCATCCAACACCATGTCGTCGTTGATATAGTATGGTCAGACAGATTATTAGATACTGGTGCCAGAGCTAAACAACACCTCAAACAATTAAATAAATAGCAAGGAGACATTTGTGGCCCGCTTAATTAATCTCTGGATATAGGTTAAGGGCTTGATATCAATGCATGTGGTATATTAGGAGTATAGTTGATGACAAAAGTAAGATAATAAACTTCATAATTATGTAATCTGTTTTATAATCTCAGTCAAAACATAAATTTTTGTATATCCTATTGATAAGGCAGGAAGGAGCGGAATTGAGTTGATAAAGTATGTGCACCTATGTGCTTCTTTCTATGTGTGCAATGTAGTGGTTCTTGTATTGCTTACTTCTTTATTGTTATTCTTGTCCTCCTAGCAGACCCGGCCGTAGACCGCCAGGGCAGGACAATAACTATTTATCAGCTCCATATCTGAGGCTAATAGTTCAATGAACCCAATACCCCATACTCTGTAAATACTATATTAGTAGTCTCACCGGGAGCCCCCCACCAAACCCCCAAGAGAGACATTGATTTGTAAGAGACGTCATATAAGTAAATGTACTGTAAGCAAAACATAGTGTATCTCAATGAAATATAGGGCTTCCTATGGAGATGTCATGTGAAAAAGTAAAATCAGCCATCAACATGTGTGTATTCAGATTATACCACAGAGAAAGTAAATACAAAACCTATCAAGACCTAAAATAAGGAATATTCAAAACCATAAGGCTGAAAGACCTGTTATTGTTGTCTCCATATTGAACACTTTAGCTAATAAATAAAAGAGACACAGGTGCCATTTTATGAACATACCCCGTGTAACAAATAACACAAATAACATATATACACGCAGGATATAGCTATAATACTAATTGTGATGTGTTTAACATAACCATAAAGTTGATGACTCAAAGTCCCGTTAGTGTATTGTTTAAGGTGGCTTGCTCAAAGGACCAACTCCCCAGATTTTTGCCTGGTTAACGGGTGCTGCGCTGTAGCCCAGGTATAGATCAACTTGTATTGGGTATTGGGGCAAACTTGAAGAAGCTGGTTCCCTTAAAGATATATGATCCGGTGATTCTTTGAGGAGGTTTGAAAGGTCATCCCCCGTTCCGCCGAAGTCAGCGGCGCCCGGACTGGGACAGGCCCCGCCGACCCCCGCAATCCGAGAGTTCCCCCCCAGCTCCTTTGAAGCTGTATCCATCAGCACAACAAGTCCCACCTGCAAAGGCCCTGGTAAAGCCGAAGCTTGTTTCGCGGGTAATAAGGTAGAAGTGTATACGCAGTACACTCCCTGGGCTATCGTTGTCGCCATCTTGGAACGGTTGCTATGTTGTTTCTTTTCCCGAGAATCTGAATCCAGGAGGATAACAGGTACTTGAGAGTTATACTGATAGAGGTTATACCTCTTTATGTGGTCTTCGTTTGAGATTGCTGCCGATGGAGGTATAACAGGGCTGTTGCCTTGGAGAATATCCTCGCTATCTGACCACGGTGTTAGGTTGGGACAACTAGTGGTGTGATGTTGCGGGATTGAATCTTGGCATATTGTTGGTGGTAGTCTGTTTATTAAATTCTGTATATCCTGCTCTGAAGGCATCTTATCATGTATAGCCTGCAGCATAGCCTCTATTCTTGCAAATCTAAGGTCTATCGCATCCGGTTGAGTATCGACCCACATGTCTGTGTGTTAGAATGCTGTCGCTATTTGAGGAGATACAAATGTCCGTAGTAAGACACTGGCTTGATTGTCTCCAGTAGTCAGCTCTGGCAAAACACCCCGGAAATCCGGGGGGGGGGGGGGGGGAACGCTGCCTGTGCAAATGCCGCCACCACAGGCCTCAACTGTCCAATTCCGTCCCCGGGCTCATTAAAACAGCAGCTTATCTGGAATATGTGGCAGGTGATGTGAAGGTACCTAATGCCAATAGCATTGGTGGTAGGAGCTGTTAATTAATAACAATAATCGGCGGATTATATGATATTTTCACCCGGAGCTTAGGAAAGGTGCGACTGCTCAGAGCCGCTGTTAGGACACGCCCCCCTTTAGCAAGTTTTTTACATTGACAAGTGTCAAGAAAAATCTAAGTAAAGGTTTTAAATATGTAAACGATCAAATTTACAAACCATGAACAACCAGAGTTTGCCATCACTTTAAGATAACTATAGCAAATGAAACTATAAAACATAAAAGACAAGAGCATCCACGACTCACTACATTAACTTTTATACATCAGATTCCATAAAGTACACATTGCACTTACTAGAAGGTAAAAACAAAAAAGCACGTGTTGGATGGTGTCTCCTCTCCGAATGTATCTCAGAGTGGAAATAACGGTAAGTCTGTGTTACATCTGTTCTCAACAGGGGAGAATCACTTAAACAATATAGAAAGTACTCAGAAGAATGATAGATTATCAAATCTTCCATTTAAATCAAAATACTTACTCCAAAGGTACAATCTAGCTTTCAAAACAGAACAACTAGATTTATTATATTCAAAAAGTATGACAATAAATGCATTTCAATAGTGTGGTACTGTCTTTCTCACAGACCATTCAAATATAGAATCAAGCTAATACATGCTTTCCCTAATCACTATTTAAACATGGTAAGCTCCACCTACCTCTCCTCCATTGTCCAATAAGGACTGAGGAGAAAAAGTTTACAAAGAATGTCAACATCCAAACAATAATATTTAACCCTAGCTTAAAAGTGATAGCAATAAATTAAATTGAAAAAATATTATATCAGGGCTCAAAAATGTTATGCGCCACTTCTGAACCCACCTATCACCTGCCCACACCACACCCACTATCCGCGCACAACCACTACTGCACTACCTCTTTGCATCTGTTTAGCTTTGTGAAACACCTTATTGTGCAGTCATTTTTAATATTTTTAATTGAAATACAGTTATTAAAATACTAGGCGATGGGGGCGTGTCTAACTAGCAACAGAGATGGCTGCTATTTTTTATGGCTGAGCAGAAGAGTTTATAAATCCGCTATTTATTACTCAGAAGATTGGTGATCTTGGACGCTACTTGGCATTAAAGGGGAGTCCGAGATTCACTGAACAGATCACATACTTTCTTGAGAGAGATTTCAGCCCGGAACACCTTAATTGATGAAGTGCGTAGCGGAGGTCCTTTAGTGGCCTAGGCCTTCATTTCGCCCTCCCTATATTCCTATGGACCTAGAATTAACAGCTAGATACGCTGTATAACTTTTACATATCTATACCAGTGAACCGTTAGACACAGCAAACATTACAAATCTCACTAGATAATGGAACCGAGATATGTGTCTCTTTTGGAGGAGGTAGAATTTATATTCCAAGACTTCCTTTTAGGTCTTACAGAGACCCTGCATTTTGAATGGGGGAGCGCCTGCAACAACGTGTCATTGAAACTGCTTAACCCAGAGGAAAAATCAACCTTACAAGTGGATTCCCACTGCATTAAACCGGAGGTCGATGAAATCATATACCAGGCGGAATATGCAGCGACAATCCCACAGGGCACTAGAAACTACATAACGTTGCATGACACTGATGTCAGTTGTGCACAGGGAACCGGAGCCGCTAAGCTGAACCGTGGGATTGTAACTCGGACTTCACTTACCAATCAGCCCAGCTCCAAGATCCCAGGCCTGAGATGCGGATACAACAGGAGGAGAGATCGTCTGGTGGAGGCGCTGTTCACTCAGAGCCTGAGCCCGAAGATGATGGGAGCTGGTACAGGCGGGGGGACGCAGCTCACCCACGGTGATCTATTAGGTCCCATCTCGAAGCAGCAGCTGCACGACTTGGAGGGAGCTCTCTCCACACTATATGAACCAGAGGTCAGGGTCGCATCCATACTGGCGAGGTATCTAAGTGAACTTTTAGATATGTCCCTGTGTCCCAGATCAGGAGTGGGGTAACACGTTATCCAGCTGGATAGGAGTCAAGTAAACACTTGGGGACAACTTGCTATTGACTCGGGACATGTTGTTTTTTAGACTTATGTCTCCAATTCATTTCTCCCCACCACTATGTCTCGGAGCTCTTTGCTGGTCATGCAAGCTGGCACCTGTAAGGGGAATGTTCATTATGTCACAAGAGAGAGCTAAGTGTACCTTCATTTAAATAACTAGCCTAGTCTGTACTAATTTATTGGTCATATCTGTCACCTACCATTCTGTATTGCTGATATTCTCTATGTTATTCATACTGGCTATAGGACAGGTAAAACACCATACATTTTCTTTACCATGCTCCTATATGATTCTGTCTTTTACCCTTACTGGTAGATGATGAATATATCGCAGGGAAGCTTTAATGAGCAACCTTACATATACCAATGCCCACTGAGTTAAAATTTCAAACCCTGGGATTTCATTACAAGCTCCATATATCTCAAACATGTAAAAATATTGCAAAAATACTTTGGTGATCTATTTGGGCAAGACTGATATTGTAGTTAGCTATTAGTGTGTGCAATATTTTTTCTTTTTTTTCTTCTCTGTTTTAATTTCTATTTTTTATAAGTGCAGCCGCCTCTCTTATTTCTTCAGTCCTCCTTCAAACGTGTATATAACTGTGCATGTCCTCAAAAGTTCATTGGATCAAGGGTTATTGTTTTGATCTTTCACATACACACTAATTAGATGTATACCCTCTTTTGACATAAGTAAATATCTGGCCTATAGGTAGATATTGGATGGTTCCCTATTTTAAGGTTGGGCCATATGCATTTCTATTGCAAATAAGTTGTTGCAGATTACCCTCTACTGCTTTGATTTTTTTTATAAACCTATATGATTGTGAATACCTAACTGAACTGCACCTACGGTTCTTTCCAGTCTCATATATAATGGTTACTTCTAAAGTTTATAAATTTATTTTCATGTTTGATATGTTGACGGTTGATAAGTTTTAGGGCCCATAAGTGGCCTAATAATATTATAAACCTCCTTCTATAGATCCTAATGATTCCATAAGTGGTCCAAAAGTGGCCCCATCTGTTTGGAGGAAATAAAAAAAACTGAGGGTCCAAGTTATATATGGTATACGTATACATTACCTTATTGTAATATAGAGTGCTAAATGTATAACCTTATATGTATCTCCTGTACCATTACGTGTATGCATCTTTTACCCTCAATAAAAATTAAATTTAAAAAAAAAAAAAAAAAAAAATAACTAGGCGATAAGCCTGCCAAGAGGGCAGTCTATTTAAAATTACAGAAACAAAATGATCAAGAATAAAAAAAATTAAACCTAATCTAATACCCCTATAAAAATAATGCCCCCAAAATAAAAACACCCCCTAACCTAACAATAAACTACCAATAGCCCTTAAAAGGGCCTTTTGTAGGGCATTGCCGTACGTTAAACAGCTCTTTTACATAAAAAAAATACAAAGTCCACCCTAAAAGTAAACCCCACCCACACAACCCCCCAAAATAAAAAAAACTAAGTCTAAAAACCTAAGCTACCCATTACCCCTAAAGGGGCATTTGCAATGGCATTGCCCTTAAAAGGGCAATCAGCTCTTTTGCTGCCCATTAAAAAAATAAAAAAATCCCTTATCTAAAAAAACCCCCACCAAAAATAATTAAAAAAAAAACCCTAAGGGGCCTATTTACTAATGTGCAAGCGGACATGATCCAATATTTCAGGTCATGTTCTCTGCACACCGATTGGCCACGAATCTGCAGGGGGCGGCATTGCACAAGCAGTTCACTAGAACTGCTTGTGCAATGATAAATTGCAATGCTGTCGGCATTCATTGATGTCTGTTGGACATGATCTGCTGAGCGGATCATGTCGGACAGACCGATGATAAATCGGCCTCTTGGTCTGCGGATGTGACTTCTAAATCCAAGCTTCTGTCTCTACCTTTTACAAGAACTGGTGCAATGATAAATGCTGACAGTGTATGCTGTCGACATTTATCAATGTGCAGCGGACATGATACGTTACATTGTATAATGTCCGCTCACACATTAATAAATAGGCCGAAGGCCGAAACGATCGTCTGGGGTTGCCTTTTCCTTGTTCAGAGGAGAATTGCCTGGTATTTCGGGGCTGGACTGACCATGTCGGCGGGATCAGACTGATATACTACAGGAAAGTTTTCCTATGTGAAAAGCACAATTGGGCAGAAAGAAGCTACTTCCAGGTGGTAACCGGGCCATAGAACAAGCTACTGACGCTGCTGTTTGTTCCTGGCAGACTGCTTCTCTTTCTGTTTTGCATATGTAAATATGACCCTGGGGATAGTCTCCCTAAGGGTGATGGGGGAAACAGACGTGGACTCCTTGCTCAATGTGCTTAGAGGGATATGGCTGCACCTCACTGACGAGGCCCACAGAAGGCCGAAACGATCGTCTGGGGTTGCTTTTTCCTTGTTCAGGGGAGAATTGCCTGGTATTTCGGGGCTGGACTGACCATGTCGGCGGGATCAGACTGTTATACTACAGGAAAGTTTTCCTCTGTGAAAAGCACAATTGGGCAGAAAGAAGCTACTTCCAGGTGGCAACCGGGCCATAGAACAAGCTATTGATGCTGCTATTCGTTCCTGGCAGACTGCTTCTCTTTCTGTTTTGCATTAATAAATATACCCCTTAGTCTGAAATGCCTGGTCCTTAAGGGGTTAATAATATTCTCTTTTTGGTTTTTAGCTTTAGGCATTTTAAACCATTTTTTTTTATTTCTTATGGCTTTGTTTTGGATTTTTCAGATATTTCATAATGACACACGGTTTGTGCTTTGCAGTACTATAATGACGGATTTATATGAATATGGAATATCAAGCTGAGAAAATATAATGCAAACTTCAGGCCAAAAAATAAGGCTAGACAGAAAACAGTGGAAACATAAAATGTATTGATTCCCTGTGAAAAAAAACAGCTGCAGGTGCACAAAAGTCAAAAGCAAAATAGTTAATGCTGAGACATATTTTATGCTTTAACAAATACATGAGTTCTACAAAACACTTACTTCACCTCAATTTATCTATCTGCATGTAAGATACTGGCCTTGATTCTCTTAAGATTAATAATACTGTTGCTATGCTTATTGTCATCTCTATTTTTACTAAGCAAAGTGCTAAACCTCAAATTCATCAGCAAAATAAAAAATGGCTGCTCATGATACTATGTGTAACCAAAATTAATTCTAAATACAAAAACACTAAAAAAAATATTGCACACAAAAGTTATAAGGGCTCAAAGATATGAGATCTCAGGTGTTAGAAAAAAATGGCTGGCAAAGGACTGTAAAAATGTATATATATATATATATATATATATATATATATATATATATATATATATATATATATATATATATATATATGTATGTATATGTGTGTGTATATATATATATATATATATATATATATATATATATATATATCTCCTATATAATAAATGGCCAAGTATGTTTGTCAGATGCAGTCATGCGCAGTAGAGACTGCACGTGACAAACATACCTGACCGTTTGGATCCTGACACTCAGCACTCAGCACAGAGCAAGGCTGAAGCGGAGTGTCAGGGAGCGTGGCCGACGGGAGCGTTGCGATGGGGGCGTGGCCGGGCGTCATGAGGGGCATGGCTGGGCGTCGCGTGGGGTGTGGCCGGGCGGGTGTCGCCGCGATGGGGGCGTGGCAAGAGAGGCAAAGGCTTTCAATGAAGACAGAGCCAGAGAGGGAGCAGGAGAGGGGGGGAGAAGAGCAGGAGAGGGGGAGAGAAGGGCCAAAGAGGGGGGAGAAGGGCCAAAGAGGGGGGAGAGAGAGAGCCAAAGAGGAAAGAGAGCCAAAGAGGAGAGAGAGCCAAAGAGGAGAGAGAGCCAAAGAGGGGGGAGAGTGAGCCAAAGAGGGGGGAGAGAGAACCAAAGAGGGGGGAGAGAGAGAGAGACAAAGAGGAGAGAGAGCCAAAGAGGGGAGAGAGCCAAAGAGGGGAGAGAGCCAAAGAGGGGGGGAAAGAGAGCCAAAGAGGGGGGAGAGAGAGCCAAAGAGGGGGGAGAGAGAGCCAAAGAGGGGGGGGGGGAGAGCCAAAGAGGGGGGGGGGAGAGCCAAAGAGGGGAGAGAGAGCCAAAGGGGGGGGGAGAGCCAAATAGGGGGGAGAGAGAGAGCCAAAGAGGAAAGAGAGCCAAAGAGGGGAGAGAGACAAAGAGGGGGGAGAGAGAGCCAAAGAGGGGGGGGGGGGAGAGCCAGAAAGGGGGGTGAGAGAGCCAAAGAGGGGAGAGAGCCAAAGAGGGGGAGAGAGCCAAAGAGGGGAGAGAGAGCCAAAGGGGGGGGGGAGAGCCAAATAGGGGGGGGAGAGAAAGCCAAAGAGGAAAGAGAGCCAAAGAGGGGAGAGAGACAAAGAGGGGGGAGAGAGAGCCAAAGAGGGGGGGAGAGCCAGAAAGGGGGGTGAGAGAGCCAAAGAGGGGGGGGGAGAGAGCCAAAGAGGGGGGAGAGAGCCAAAGAGGGGAGAGAGAGAGCAAAAGAGGGGGGGATAGAGCCAAAGAGGGGGGGGAGAGCCAAAGGGGAGGGGAGAGCCAAAGGGGAGGGGAGAGAGAGAGCCAAAGAGGAAAGAGAGCCAAAGAGGAGAAAGAGCAAAAGAGGGGAGAGAGCCAAAGAGGGGGGAGAGAGAGCCAAAGAGGGGGGAGAGAGAGCCAAAGAGGGGGGGGGAAGCAAAAGGGGGGAGAGAGCCAAAGGGGGGGAGAGCCAAAGAGGGGGGGAGAGCCAAAGGGGGGGAGAGCCAAAGGGGGGGAGAGCCAAAGGGGGGGAGAGCCAAAGAGGGGGGAAAGAGAGAGCAAAAGAGGGAAGAGAGCCAAAGAGGGGGGAGAGAGAGCCAAAGAGGGGGGGGGGAGCCAAAGAGGGGGGGAGCCAAAGAGGGGGGGAGTGCCAAAGAGGGGGAGAGAGCCAAAGGGGGGGGGAGAGAGAGAGCCAAAGAGGAGAGAGAGAGAGAGCCAAAGAGGAGAGAGAGCAAAAGAGGGGAGAGAGCCAAAGAGGGGGGATAGAAAGCCAAAGAGGAGGGAGAGAGAGCCAAAGAGGGGGGAGAGAGAGCCAAAGAGGGGGGGGAGAGCAAAAGAAAGGAGGGAGAGAGCCAAAGAGGGAAGAGAGAGAGCCAAAGAGGAAAAAGAGCCAAAGAGGGGAGAGAGCCAAAGAGGGGGGAAAGAGAGCCAAAGAGGGGGGAGAGAGAGCCAAAGAGGGGGGGGAGAGAGAGCCAAAGAGGGGAGAGAGAGCCAAAGGAGGGGGGAGCCAAAGGGGGGGGAGAGCCAAATAGGGGGGAGAGAGAGAGCCAAAGAGGAAAGAGAGCCAAAGAGGAGAGAGAGACAAAGAGGGGGGAGAGAGAGCCAAAGAGGGGGGGGGGGGAGAGAGAGAGCAAAAGAGGGGGGGGGGATAGAGCCAAAGAGGGGGGGGGAGAGCCAGAAAGGGGGGTGAGAGAGCCAAAGGGGGGGGGGGGAGAGCCAAAGAGTGGGGAGAGAGCCAAAGAGGGGAGAGAGAGAGCAAAAGAGGGGGGGGATAGAGCCAAAGAGGGGGGGGAGAGAGCCAAAGGGGAGGGGGAGAGAGCCAAAGGGGAGGGGAGAGCCAAAGGGGAGGGGAGAGAGAAAGCCAAAGAGGAGAGAGAGCAAAAGAGGGGAGAGAGCCAAAGAGGGGGGAGAGAGAGCCAAAGAGGGGGGGGGAGCGAGCCAAGGGGGGGAGAGAGCCAAAGGGGAGGGGAGAGCCAAATAGGGGGGGGAGAGAGAGCCAAAGAAGAAAGAGAGACAAAGAGGGGAGAGAGACAAAGAGGGGGGAGAGAGAGCCAAAGAGGGGGGGAGAGCCAGAAAGGGGGGTGAGAGAGCCAAAGAGGGGGGGGAGAGAGCCAAAGAGGGGGGAGAGAACAAAAGAGTGGGGAGAGAGCCAAAGAGGGGGGATAGAGCCAAAGAGGGGGGGGAGAGCCAAAGGGGGGGGGGGAGAGAGCCAAAGGGGAGGGGAGAGCCAAAGGGGAGGGGAGAGCCAAAGGGGAGGGGAGAGAGAGAGCCAAAGAGGAAAGAGAGCCAAAGAGGAGAGAGAGCAAAAGAGGGGAGAGAGGCAAAGAGGGGGGAGAGAGAGCCAAAGAGGGGGGAGAGAGAGCCAAAGAGGGGGGGGGAAGCAAAAGGGGGGAGAGAGCCAAAGGGGGGGGGAGAGCCAAAGAGGGGGGGAGAGCCAAAGGGGGGGAGAGAGCCAAGGGGGGGGGGGGAGAGAGCCAAAGGGGGGGAGAGCCAAAGAGGGGGGAAAGAGAGAGCAAAAGAGGGAAGAGAGCCAAAGAGGGGGGAGAGAGAGCCAAAGAGGGGGGGGAGCCAAAGAGGGGGGGGGAGTGCCAAAGGGGGGGAGAGAGCCAAAGGGGGGGAGAGAGAGAGCCAAAGAGGAGAGAGAGCCAAAGAGGGGAGAGAGCCAAAGAGGGGGGATAGAAAGCCAAAGAGGAGGGAGAGAGAGCCAAAGAGGGGGGAGAGAGAGCCAAAGAGGGGGGAGAGAGAGCCAAAGAGGGGGGGGGGGGGGGGGAGAGCAAAAGAAAGGAGGGAGAGAGCCAAAGAGGGAAGAGAGAGAGCCAAAGAGGAAAAAGAGCCAAAGAGGGGGGAAAGAGAGCCAAAGAGGGGGGAGAGAGAGCAAAAGAGGGGGGGGATAGAGCAAAAGAGGGGGGGGATAGAGCCAAAGAGGGGGGGGGATAGAGCCAAAGAGGGGGGGGAGAGAGCCAAAGGGGGGGGGGGAGAGAGCCAAAGGGGAGGGGAGAGCCAAAGGGGAGGGGAGAGAGAAAGCCAAAGAGGAAAGAGAGCCAAAGAGGAGAGAGAGCAAAAGAGGGGAGAGAGCAAAAGAGGGGAGAGAGCCAAAGAGGGGGGAGAGAGAGCCAAATAGGGGGGAGAGAGAGCCAAAGAGGGGGAGAGAGCCAAGGGGGGGGGAGAGTCAAAGAGGGGGGAGAGAGAGAGCAAAAGAGGGAAGAGAGCCAGAGAGCAAAAGAGGGAAGAGAGCCAAAGAGGGGGGAGAGAGAGCCAAAGAGGGGGGAGAGAGAGCCAAAGAGGGGGGAGAGAGAGCCAAAGAGGGGAGGAGAGAGCCAAAGGGGGGGAGAGAGCCAAAGGGGGGGAGAGCCAAAGAGGGGGGAGAGCCAAAGAGGGGGGAGAGCCAAAGAGGAGAGAGAGCAGTACTGCAAAAAATGGCCCGTGTACACGGGCTTTAGTACTAGTATATATATAATAGAATAAGTGTTAAAGGTGAAATACGGCAAAAACAACAATACTTAGCTGGGGAGCCTACTACTTGACTGTGTGGAGTCTTTCCTCTTTTACTTGCTATATATATATATATAAAAATAACAAGAGTATTGCATTGAGCAATGATACTTTTTTTATTGGACTAACTATACATTTATAAGATGACAAGCTTTCGGAAGAGTTCCTTCCTTTATCAAGTCTAAAGCAATACTGACCTCACTATAAATGTATAGTTAGTCCAATAAAAAAAGTATCATTGCTCAATGCAATACTCTTGTTATTTTGATATCTAAATCTCTGGACTAACACGGCTACTCCAATCAATCAATATATATATACTGTATATATATATATATATATATATATATATATATATATATACACTCTATATATTTATATACTGTATATATGTGTCTATATATGTGTACATATGTATTTATAAGTGTATATATGTATTTACAGACAAATATACACATATAAACACATAAATACATATGTATACATGATATATACACACATATATAAGTACATTACAGCCCTTTGCAATTAAGTAGATGAAAACATGAAAAACAATATTTATGTTTTGATGTAGACAAAAAAGTACCATCAGGAAACGGATAAGTAGCATCTCATTTAGGTGGGAGGGTTTTGAAGCTGTATACGTAAAAAATTGAGCCACAAACGTTAACTTAAAGGTACATGAAACCCATAATTTATCTTTTATGATTCAGATAGAGAATACAATTTTAAACAACTTTCTAATTTACTTCTATTATCTAATCTGTTTCATTCTCTTGGTATAATTTGTTGAAGGAGCAGCAATGCACTACTAGTTTCTAACTGAACAAATGGGTGAGCCAATCACATTCAATATATATATATGCAGCCACCAATCAACAGCTAGAACCTAGGTTCTCTGCTGCTCATGAACTTTCTTAGATAAACCTTTCAGCAAATGATAACAAGAGAAGGAAGCAAATTAAATAATAGAAGCAAATTGGAAAGTTGTTTAAAATTGTATTCTCTATCTGAATCACGAAAGAAAAATTTTGGGTTTCATGTCCCTTTAAGAGATTTTTGAGAGCTTTACAGATATAGAGCCTTTTTTATATTTACATATCAAAACTATATATATTTTGTGTTGTAGACAACCCAAAGTATTGATCTAGGCCCATTTTGGTATATTTTATGCCACCATTTCACCGCCAAATGAGATAAAAAAAAAATCGATAACTTTTTCCCAAATTTTAGGTTTCTCACTGAAATTATTTACAAACAGCTTGTGCAATCATGGCACAAATGGTTATAAAGGTTTTTCTGGGATCCCTTTATTTAGAGATAGAAGACATATATGGCTTTGCCATTGTTTTTTGGTAATTAGAAGGCCGCTAATTGCAGCTGCTCACCACCCTTTTATTATTCCCAGCAGTAAAGGGGTTAGTGAAGAGATTACCCTCCCACCTGACACTTCCCACCCCCTGATCCCTACCTGATCCCTCTCAAACAGCTCTCTTCCCTCCCCCCTCCCCATGGTCACTCCATCTTAAGTACTGGCAGAAAGTCTGTCATTATGCAGTTTTATACCTTTTTTATTATTTTTTTTTTTTTCAGTGTAGAACCCTTACCTTCCCACCTCCCTGATCCCTCCCAAAAAGCTCTCTAACCCTCCCCCTCTTACTGATTTCTGCCATCTTAGGTACTATATTTTTTATTTTATTTTTTATTAAAAAAACAAACTTTTTTCTCTAGTGTAGCTGCACCCTTCAAGATCATATTTCTACCCTCTAATCCTCCCCTCCACCATAGGATCCCCCTCTACCTACTTCTCCCCCTCCCTGCCATAGTTTTTTTTTTCTGTAGCATACCGGTCCCACCCGCTCCTCCCCCATCCAGCGATGGGCTGACCACCCCCACCCTCCTAACCCTCCCACACTATTAACGATCGGCACCACCACTGCCCGATGCCCATCTATTTCTGCACTGCCCACTCGTGGGGTATGCAAAAATAGCGAAATCTCACTACTTTTACCGAAATCGCGGCAGAGAGAGGCCCAGGTCAGCAGCGCCGTACAGGGTACGACTCTGGTCCTTAAGGGCTTAACGACCAGCGTCGTACAGGGTACGGCGCTGGTCGCTAAGGGGGTTAAAGAAATGCTTGTTTGTCATTTAATCTCTTGAAATAGGTTAACACATAGGACTTAATTTAACAAGCTGCTGGAGGTCGCTTCTAAGTCCTTGTGGTGCAGGTTTGTACAAGCGAGTCTGCAACCAATACATTTCATTTTCTTTGCCTCTCTGCCACCGCAGAGGTGGATGATTAACATCAAACTGGACTGATCAAACCAGGGTAATTCAGAACCCAAGTTCTCACGCAAACCAAATAACATAGCATGAGCAATGATGATGTTTTGATCCCGGAATGACAGGTTCCCTGGTTGGGAACTCTGTCCATATGGATATTGAAAAATGGCACCTATAGTTCAGGTTGTATTTACAGGTGCAGTAGTTGCTGCAGTAATGCATGCCATGGGTGACCAGAGAACCAGTCAAGAGTGAGTTTAAAACAACATTAAAGGACCACTCAATGCAGTAGAATTGCATAATTAACAAGAAAATAATATAAAGACAAAGCAATAACACTTAGGGGCCTATTTATTAATGTGCGAGCGGACATGATCCGATATTGCGGATCATGTCCGCCACACATCGATAAATACCGATAGCATATGCTGTCGGCATTTATCATTGTATCAGCAGTTCTGGTGAACTGCTGGTGCAACGCCACCCCCTGCAGATTTGCGGCCAATCAGCCGCCAGCAGGGGGTGTCAATCAACCCGATCGTATTGGATCGGGTGGATTTTCGGCGATGTCTGTCCGCCGCCTCAGAGCAGGCAGACAGGTTATGGAGCAGACCGCTGCTTCATAACTTGTGTTTCTGGCGAGAGGTTGATAAATATGCCCCTTACTCTGAATTTCATATAAGCAGTAGATTTTTTTTTGTGTGTGACAAATTCATATTTTCTCCCAGTTTCCAGCCCCCTGCATCATGTGACAGACAACGCCAAGCACAGACTATGTTTACCTTGTCAGCTTGTGCACATGCTCAGTAGGATCTTGTTCCCCAGAAAGTATCTATATGAAAAGACTGTGCAAAATTTGATAATGGAAGTAAATTGGAAAGTGTCTTAAAACTGCTGCTCTATCTGAATCATGAAAGATTATTTTGACTTGAGTGTCCCTTTAAACACCACTTGCTTTTGTGTAAAATATGTAATTTGTTCAACACTCCCTGAAGAGGTCAAAAGCAAAACCTGTAACCTAGGTTTTCAAACTGCTGCAAATAGTCAAGTACCATTTAGCAGTAGGAGCAGTTCTAGAATAGGGGTTCTTAACCATTTTAAGATTACCGACCCCCAATAGATTGCCCAATTTATCCCCATATCCCCTTTGCCAGACTATAACGCCAATAGGTGGCAACATGCCCTGTAAGCATATAAACGAAAAAAGGTGTTTTTTTTTTACCACTATACAGGAACATGTATGTTACAAATGATAAATAAATACATAAAATTCAATAACACACTTTAAAGGGACAGTGTGAGACAACTACAATTGTATACACAAAAGCGTCATTTTAGTACATTTTACAATATCATTTTCTAGATACAACATAGGAAAATGTTAATTAAAAATGGGCCTTTCTAGAAAATGTAGAAAATTATGTTTTTAAAATTAGCAGCAATAATAATAGTAGTACAATATTTGTAATAATAGCAATATAATAACAATATAATTGTATACGTTTTAATGATAATGAAAATAGTTATAATAAAGATACTACTGATTGTGCTCAAGGGCAGGGCATTCCTATCCTTCTGTATAACTCAATTACTGCACCTACAACTATTTACCCATACTGTTCTTACTTGTGTATTACTGTATCCCTGTAATGTTTTTATTCTTTGTATAGCGCTGCGTAATCTGCTGGCGCTTTATTAATAACTGATAATAATAATAAAGATAATAAAAACAATAGCCATAGTAATATTAAAGGGACACTGGACCCAATTTTTTTCTTTTGTGATTCAGATAGAGCATGCAATTTTAAACAACTTTCTAATTTACTCCTATTATCAATTTTTCTTTGTTCTCTTGCTTTCTTTATTTGAAAAATAAGGCATCTAAGCTATTTTTTTGTTTCAGGACCATGGAAAGCACTTGTTTATTGGTAGGTGAATTTACCCACCAATCAGCAAGAACAACACAGTGTGTTCACCAAAAATGGGCCGGCATCTAAACTTGCATTTGAAATAAAGATACCAAGAGAATGAAAAGAATTTGATAATAGGAGTAAATTAGAAAGTTGCTTAAAATCGCATGCTCTGTCTGAATCATGATAGAAAAAAAATTGGGTTCAGTGTCCCTTTACCAGTAGCAAAAAGCTATTAGATTCTGTTAAAACAAATGTTTATCCTTTTAATTAACCCCTTACCAACGTTAGGATGTTCCATGCTGTCCTAACTGCGCTGGACTTTAGTGCTGTTAGGACGGCATGGAACGTCCTAGCGGTTTGGCTGTACTGAACCCATAGCGGCTTCCTAACTGGGAGCGCGGGCTGTGGGCGTGCCGAACGTCATAGGCACTCCTCCTTGACCCAATCTCATCATTGAAATCATGCGTGATTAAAAATTTTCCTTATTTGTTTACATCAGAAATTTGTTTCAACACACATAAGACCTGGCATGAAGGAGTTAAACTCCAGCCCCTCAGAGCACAAACTGATGTTTCTGTTTCTCCCTGTTCCATCTAACAGTATAATCGGAAATCAAGACTTGGCTGCAATGATATTTCCACTTTGTGCTTAAATTTCCTCATTTGGCTCATGTTTTAGTGCTGGCAATGCAGCCAACATGGGATTTATGCCTACAATGTTAACTGGAAGTCAGAGAAATGATAAAAGCTACAAGAGTGTGCATCGTCAAAATGGGTTAAATCGCCCCTCTAGGAAGAGAATCAGAATTTTCTGCAATTTTAAACTTTCTATAATATTTTTATATATGTTCTGCCTATAATTTTCTGTATGAATTACAAGATGACAACAATAATACATTTTATCTACTGATTTAGAACTATTGTTTTTTATTGAACAATGGAAGTAAATTCCTAAATGTTGGTGTTTTAGGGAGGTGGATTAATGCTCACAATAAAATGTGTGTTTAAAATATTTCGGACATACTGACTCCTGTGCCGCTATTTACCATGAATGCTATAGAAAATTGTATTTCATATGGTGTTTTTCCATGTTAAGGTATTTCTGCAAATTAAAGTTTTCTTAAAAAAATTGTTTTTTTTAAAAAAATAACGAGGTGTGATTTGTGTGGATACCTCACAAAAAACCCCACATTTTTTTGGTGTTAATGCAACAAATTATAAACAGCTAAAAAAAATAGCTCTAGGGGTGTGAAATGTCTCAGCAGCTTAGAGGTTACAACAGTATAAGCAAAAAATCTATAAAAGACATTACTGCAGTTGTAAATAGATGCCTGGATAACAGGAATAAGCTATAAATTATAGACATATATCCACCTATCAAAGTGAATGAATAGATAACAATAAAAAAATACAAGTTCCATTCATCAGCAGCTGAAAGGAAATCATAAGGAATTTATTATAATTAGATCAAAACTGCAAATACACACGCTAGACCGCTGCTCCATAACCCTGTCCGCCTGCTCTGAGCAGGCGGAAAGACATCGCCGGAAATCAACCCGATTGAGTATGATCTGGTTGATTGACACCTCCCTGCTGGCGACCCATTGGCCGCGAGTCTGCAGGGGGCGGCGTTGCACCAGCAGCTCTTGTGAGCTGCTGGTGCAATGCTGAATACGGAGAGCGTATTGCTCTCTGCATTCAGCGAGATCTTGCGGACCTGATCCGCACTGTCGGATCAGGTCCGCAAGACCTTTGATACATAGGCCCCATGGTGTCAATTAATAATGGTGATAGTTAAAAAATGAAATCTAAGCTAACAACATTTGTGTTTTAATTATTCAAAAATCTAGTCCCATATACCCGAATCCTCTGATTTGCAGAACCTCAAGGGATAGATAGACCCCTGGTTCAAGGGACATTCCGGTAAAGATTCAAATGCACATAGATGAATTACATCTTTGAATAGAAACATATTGGCAATATAAATGTATTGGCAACAATGCTGCTAGTAAAAGTTATCACTCTTTTAGTTTAAATATTTTCTCTGCACGTGCATGTGAAGCATAGCTAGATATTCTCAGTGCACCAGCATTTTAAATAATGCCGCTGCTCAGAGCACCAGTGGGGCTTGTATCAGTCAGCAATCGACAAATCGAGTCATTACCAGATGGTACAAGCAACTTAGGCTCTCTTAACAAGTGCTCTGTTTAAAATGCTGGTGCATGGTGCATACTTAAATACACTTTTGAAGCTAAAGCTTTTATTAGAAGCATTGTTGCTAATACATGTATAGTGCAAAAAATGCTTCTATTCAAAATTGAAATGCATCTATATGGATTCAAGTTTTGGCTGGAATGTCCCTTTAAGAAACCCTGTGCTAGACCATACATATTATGGTACAAAAAACTGGGCACTAGTAGAATATCTCATCTTCTACAACCTCTTGCTACTTTTTTTTGTTTTTATGCCACGTCTACCTTTTACCTCTGTCCTTGCTTTGTGCAGAATACTCAGCATGTAAATAAAATGCTCTAGCTTGCAAATTTAAAGCAGTTGGTACCTCTAAAATTTGGTGGTGCTAGAATATCGAAGCAGGGTACATTTTTATTGTAAAAGAGAACATGATTCCCTGCTATAATATTTAAAATCAATCAATCAATCTGTTTAAATTCAAATTACAAGAATGACAAAATATGATCACATACAGATATACAGGGAGTGCAGAATTATTAGGCAAGTTGTATTTTTGAGGATTCATTTTATTATTGAACAACAACCATGTTCTCAATGAACCCAAAAAACTCATTAATATCAAAGCTGAATATTTTTGGAAGTAGTTTTTAGTTTGTTTTTAGTTTTAGCTATTTTAGGGGGATATCTGTGTGTGCAGGTGACTATTACTGTGCATAATTATTAGGCAACGTAACAAAAAACAAATATATACCCATTTCAATTATTTATTTTTACCAGTGAAACCAATATAACATCTCAACATTCACAAATATACATTTCTGACATTCAAAAACAAAACAAAAACAAATCAGTGACCAATATAGCCACCTTTCTTTGCAAGGACACTCAAAAGCCTGCCATCCATGGATTCTGTCAGTGTTTTGATCTGTTCACCATCAACATTGCGTGCAGCAGCAACCACAGCCTCCCAGACACTGTTCAGAGAGGTGTACTGTTTTCCCTCCTTGTAAATCTCACATTTGATGATGGACCACAGGTTCTCAATGGGGTTCAGATCAGGTGAACAAGGAGGCCATGTCATTAGATTTTCTTCTTTTATACCCTTTCTTGCCAGCCACGCTGTGGACTACTTGGACGCGTGTGATGGAGCATTGTCCTGCATGAAAATCATGTTTTTCTTGAAGGTTGCAGACTTCTTCCTGTACCACTGCTTGAAGAAGGTGTCTTCCAGAAACTGGCAGTAGGACTGGGAGTTGAGCTTGACTCCATCCTCAACCCGAAAAGGCCCCACAAGCTCATCTTTGATGATACCAGCCCAAACCAGTACTCCACCTCCACCTTGCTGGCGTCTGAGTCGGACTGGAGCTCTCTGCCCTTTACCAATCCAGCCACGGGCCCATCCATCTGGCCCATCAAGACTCACTCTCATTTCATCAGTCCATAAAACCTTAGAAAAATCAGTCTTGAGATATTTCTTGGCCCAGTCTCGATGTTTCAGCTTGTGTGTCTTGTTCAGTGGTGGTCGTCTTTCAGCCTTTCTTACCTTGGCCATGTCTCTGAGTATTGCACACCTTGTGCTTTTGGGCACTCCAGTGATGTTGCAGCTCTGAAATATGGCCAAACTGGTGGCAAGTGGAATCTTGGCAGCTGCACGCTTGACTTTTCTCAGTTCATGGGCAGTTATTTTGCGCCTTGGTTTTTCCACACGCTTCTTGCGACCCTGTTGACTATTTTGAATGTAACGCTTGATTGTTCGATGATCACGCTTCAGAAGCTTTGCAATTTTAAGAGTGCTTCACCCCTCTGCAAGCTATCTCACTATTTTTGACTTTTCTGAGCCTGTCAAGTCCTTCTTTTGACCCATTTTGCCAAAGGAAAGGAAGTTGCCTAATAATTATGCACACCTGATATAGGGTGTTGATGTCATTAGACCACACCCCTTCTCATTACAGAGATGCACATCACCTAATATGCTTAATTGGTAGTAGGCTTTCGAGCCTATACAGCTTGGAGTAAGACAACATGTATAAAGAGGATGATGTGGTCAAAATACTAATTTGCCTAATAATTCTGCACTCCCTGTATATTAAAAGGGAGGGTCATTTTGTTCAATATTCATTTTGAAGAGCGTGCCATTTTAACTTTAATTATTAAAGGGACATGAAACCCAACAGTTTTCTTTCATGATTCAGATAGACAATACAATTTTAAACAACTTTCCAATGTACTACTATTATTTAATTTGCTTCCTTCTGTTGTTATCCTTTGCTGGAAGATTTACCTAGGAAAGCTCAGGAGCAGCAAAGAACCTAGGTTCTAGCTGCTGATTGGTGGCTGCATATATATACTGATTGTCATTGGCTCACCTTTGTGTTCAGTTAGAAACCAGTAGTGCATTGCTGCTCTTTCAACATATGATACCAAGAGAATAAAACAAATTAGATAATAGAAGTAAATTAAAAAGTTGTTTAAAATTGTATTCTCTATCTGAATCATGAAAGAAAATGTTTGGGTTTCATGTCGCTTTAAATTAGCTTCATTCTATTCAGACTCAAGAGAGTGCACGTCTTTAGCACTCTGTGGCATTAGTATTTGCAACAGTGTGTAACATTGCTACAAAAATTGTTGCAAACACTGTTGCTACAGAGTGCTAACAACAAGTGCACCTGAGTCTACCCAGGTATTCTCTTCAACAAAGTATAGCAAGAAAACAAAGCAAATATGATTTTAATTGTAGTAAATCTGATTTTTTATTACATGCTTTAACTTTACTGTCCCTTTAAAAAACAGTAAAAACATTGTAGGAATTTAAAGGGACATAAAACCCAAAGTGTTTATGATTTCGATAAAGCATGACATTTTAAACAACTTTCTAATTTGCTTCTATTATCAAATTTTCTTCATTCTACTGGTATCTTTTGTTGAAAAGTAAGTTCAGGAGCGTGCACATATCTAGAACACTATATGGCAGCAGTTTTATAAGAATGTTATCCATTTGCAAGGGCATTAGATGGCAGCACTATTGTCCTGTCATGTAGTGCTCCAGACACCTACCAATATATCTCTTCAACAAAGGAATCAATAGAAACAAGGCAAATGTAAACATATAAATACATGTTAAACTTTTTACAATTGTGTGCTCTGCCTGAATCACAAAAGAAAAGTTTATCCCTTTTAAGGGAAGTGTAAAAATAAAATGCTGTCTTCAGTTAGATTTATTATTTTTAAATAAATTCTTTTTTTCGTCATGTAGTTATCTCCAGCAAATTCGTGCTCCCAGCATGCTCTTGTGCCATTCCTCAGGAGAACATGACTGGTGATTGGTAGTTAAATAAGTATTTTGCTCCTAATTTGTTCATTGATTCAGTCTTTTTCAGGAATGGCAATATATTGCATCTGGGTGTGTGACATTAAAGGGACATTCTAGATCCAGTACTTATTCTTTATTACTTATTGTTATATATCAGATTAGCATCTTGCAATGGGTTCCACATCTATAAAGAAATACATGAAGCTTTTAAATAATCATTGTTTGTTAGCAGCTGAAAATGGCCGCCAAGCTCCGCCCACAGCTTTCTTCTTATCCAGTCAGCTGTTTTCTTGTACAAGTTTAATATTTTTCAGTTAGGTATTTCAAATTGCACACGCACAGATTAGCATATGAGCATAGGAAAGCTTATTTAAGAGTTGATTGTGATTGGAGAAGCTTAACATACCAAAATATACACGCGCTAGATGGGCAGAGATGGCGGCAATTTTCGGTTCCTAACAAACGATGAATTTGTAAATATTTATGTACTTCTTACAAGCTTATAGCTGTGGGACAAGTTGCAGGATGCTTCTCTGGTATGTAACAATAAGTAATCAACATTATGTATTGACTGTGCCTTTAACTATCCATTTAAACCCATATGTTTGTACATTATAATTAAAGGGACATGAAACCCAAACATTTTCTTTCATGATTCAGATAGCGAATACAATTTTAAACAACTTTCTAATTTACTTCTATTATCTAATTTGTTTCATTCTCTTGGTATCATTTGTTGAAGGAGCAGCAATACACTACTGGTTTCTAACTGAACACATGGGTGAGCCAATAACAATCGGTATATATATATATATATATATATATATATATATATATATACAGCCACCAATCAGCAGTGAGAACCTAGGTTCTTTGCTGCTCCTGATCTTTCCTAGATAAACCTTTCAGCAAAGGATAACAAGAGCAGGAAGCAAATTAAATTATAGAAGTAAATTGGAAAATTGTTTAAAATTGTATGTTCTATTTGATTAATGAAAGAATATTTGGGGGTTTCATGTCCCTTTAACAGAAGAAACAGATCAGAAAATGTATCAACCGACATTGTAGCAATGTGTTTCTTGTGACATTACCATGTGTGCTGCTGCCAACATCCAGCACCAATGCTTATTGAGGAAAGGCCACACTTTGGGCTCCATTTATCAAGCAGTGGAAGCTGCTGGGTAGGCCCATCGTTTCATAAGACCGCTGCTCCTTAACCTGTCCGGCACCTTTTAGGTGGCGGATTGAAATCATACCGATTCTAGGCGATCGGGAGGATTGACAGCCCCTGCTAGCAGCCAATTTGCTGCCAGTGAGCAGGGGGTGGCATTGCACAAGCATTTCTGATGACATGCTTGTGCAATGATAAATGCGAATCATGTCCGCTCGACACTTAATAAATCTAGCCCTCTGTGTAAGGAGGAGGCCAGCAAGAGGCATAAGGGCCTATTTAAGAAAGGCCTGTCCGACATGATCCGATCAGCGGATCATGTCCGACAGACCTCGCTAAATGCGGAGAGCAATACGCTCTTATGAACTGCTGGTGCAACGCCGCCCCCTGCAGATTCGCGGCCAATCGTCCGTTAGCAGGGGGTGTCAATCAACCCGATCGTATTCGATCGGGTTGATTTGTGCTGATGTCTGTCCGCCTCCTCAGAGCAGGCGGGCAGGTTATGGAGCAGCGGTCTTTAGACCGCTGCTCCATAACTTGTGTTTCTGGCGAGCCTGAAGGCTCACCAGAAACACAGCCCTTCAAGCTCCGTACGGAGCTTGCTAAATGGGCCCCTTAGAATATAAGAGGGCATTTGTGTCCTGTGAAGTGCCAGACTTACATTACATGCATTTTACAGTGAGAAGTTTCAGTCTTGTTTTTAGAATGCAAAGTGATTTTGTGTTATGTTTTCTTTGGATTAATATGCTTCACCTACCTGAGTAACTGACTTCATTAGAACGTATGCCAGAGAAGAGCATTACAAAACGGAAATTAAAAAAAAGCAACAAGAATCAAGAATGATTTGGACAAAATGTGACAAAGAATATCAAGCGCTATGGAATGGCAATGCTTTTTGTTGGAATGCAGGAAATTGTAGTGACAGAGTTAGAGAGGGACAAAGAGAATGTGACACTTAAAGCAGAATGACAGACGGAATGCACGTGTTTTTAAGTGTTAGCAATAGGCTAAATTGCCACGTTCCTGGAAAAGCAGGAGCTATTCTAAATTATGGCTCTGGTGTGACATCTATTGCTCAGCCACAGCTTGAGCTGCCATCCTCAGCCTGAATCAATGCATAGAGATATTTTCCTTCTCATCGAAGATTCACTAAAGTGAAGAAAAAAACTACGAATGGTGAATTATAGGTGAGTGTAAAGTAAGTTGCTGCATCTTTCGTCAAACCAATATTTTGTTAAAGGGGCAGTCAAGTCCAAAATAAACTTTCGTGAGTTAGATAGGGCATGTAATTTAAAACAACTTTTCAATTTACTTTTATCACCAAATTTGCTTTGTTCTCTTGGTATTCTTAGTTGAAAGCTAAACCTAGGAGGTTCATAGGCTAATTTCTTAGACCTTGAAGGCCGCCTCTTATCTAAATGCAATTTGAGAGTTGTTCACCACTAGAGGGTGTTAGTTCATGTGTGTCATTTAGATAACACTGTGCTCATGCATGTGGAATTACCTAGGAGTCAGCACTAATTGGCTAAAATGCAAGTCTGTCAAAAGAACTGAAATAAGGGGGAAGTTTTCAGAGGCTTAGATACAAGCCGGTAATCACAGTGGTAAAATGTTTATTAATATAACTGTGTTGGCTATGCAAAACTGGGGTATGGGTAGCAACAAAGGGATTTTCTATTTTTTGAAACAATAACATTTCTGGTGTAGACTGTCCCTTTAACTGTGAAATTACAAGCACATTCAGCACAACTCTAATTCAAGGTAAAAGCACATAGCAATATGCAAATAAAATGCACTTCCTAGAAGTGTCTTAAAAACTTGCTCATCAGATAGCTCCAAGTGGTCCGAGTTCCTGTGTGAGACGATTCTCTTTGGACAGATGCTCATCTCCATAGTGAAATGTAACTAAAAGTCCGCTCTATTCAGACTGACCGACTACTGTTCTATGCAGGTAACTCTATGGATCCCCTCGTGGGACATTTCACTTTGGACCTGAGCATCTTTCCAAAGGGAATCATCTCATACAGGAACTCTGACTATTTAGGACTATCTGATGAGAATGTTTTTAAGACACTTCTAGTAAGTACATTTTATTTGCGTGTTGTTACTAAAGGTGGTGTGCCTTTAACTTGAATATCCTTTTAATAATAGTCTGGATATTTTTCAAGTGTGGTATATAGATTAGCCCTGTTGAATTAGCTGAATTAAGTTAGTGGCGAGATAAGCTATACACCGAAAACCTAGAAAATGATTCAACAATTGGGTAAAATAAACTCTTAAAGGGACACTGAACCCAATTTTTTTCTTTTGTAATTCAGAAAGAGCATGCAATTTTAAGCAACTTTCTTATGTACTCCTATTATCAATGTTTCTTCGTTCTCTTGCTATCATTATTTGAAAAAGAAGGCATCTAACCTTTTTTTTGGTTTCAGTACTCTGGACAGCACTTCTTTATTGGTGGATGAATTTATCCACCAATCAGCAAGGACAACCCAGGTTGTTCACCAAAAATGGGCCGGCATCTAAACTTACATTCTTGCATTTCAAATAAAGATACCAAGAGAATGAAGAAAATTTGATAATAGGAGTAAATTAGAAAGTTGCTTAAAATTTCATGCTCAATCTGAATCACGAAAGAAAGTTTTTGGGTACAGTGTCCCTTTAACTTTCCAACCCTTGTATAGCCTCAGTTAATTAGAACGAGGTTTTGAAATGAGTAAACCTACCTAAGGGATAAATTATGAGTGGAGCGCAAATTTTGCGCCCGAGCGATAAGGGGATTATCGCGAGGGTTTGTTCTCCTCAGGCTTAACGCTGGTATTACAAGTTGAATGTCAAAGCAATCGTTTTAAGTGCAACAATGCTAGAATAATTACTGCGACTTCAGAGCTCTGGATAACTGTTTCACAAAACTAAAAAGTTGCACAAAACACATCAAAAATACATTACAAAGTACAGTTACACTCATAATAACATTATCTAATAAAAAATATTAACATTAACATAAAAACATTAATATTAACATTAAACATCACACAAAAGTTATAAAGGCTCAAAGATATGAGTTCTCATGTGTTAGAAAACAAGTCAGCCAAGGGGCTTTAACATAGAGATACATACATATACATGTCTAAATATGCATATTGTATGGATATATACTGTATGTATATATATACATGTCTAAATATGTATACATATGTATGTATTTATATGTATAGTATTAATATGTATTTACAGATATATATTCACATTTCAACACAGAAATATATATGTACATATATATATATATTGGTACATTGGAGCCCTTTGCATTAAAGTAGAGGAAAACATGTAAAAGCATATTTATGCAATATTCATATTTAATTGTTATACTGTGTATTTACTATACATATTTCACATTCCAATGTTCTGCACTGTTCTGCACATATGTATTTTATATATATATATATATATATATATATATACATATACATACATATACATATATACCTATATACAATCTATATACAGTATATATATATATTTATGAATAAATAGAACATATTCTGCTATTGGCAGAACATTGGAATGTGAAATATTCATATTAATATGAAGGTTTATCACAAATGAGAATATAAGATCAGGTTTGCCCGAGAGTGGGGTATTTGATTTTTTTCCACTTTTTTTTTCTCCATTGACTTCTTTGGGGAATACGTGAACGTGATATTTTAACTTGGGCCGTATGAGCAAAATAAAATGACTTCTAGCGCAATTAACGCTCGCTAATAATGCAACTTCCAAGAATATCAACCAGTTCTATATATAATATAACTAGGTAACACTCAGGCATATGAGAGCCTCTGATCTTACCATGATCTTACGGTAAGTATGGTGAGCACTTGCTATACTCAGCTGGGAGGGGGGGATTTGTATATTTGCATGAAGAGACATGAAACCCAACATTTTTCTTTCATGAATCAGATAGAGCATACAATTTTAAGCAACTTTCCAATTTACTTCTATTATAAAATCTGTTTCATTCGCTTCATATCCTTTATTGCAGGAGCAGCAATGCACTACGGGAGCTAGCTGAACAGATCAAGTGAGCCAATTAAAAGAGACATATATGTGCAGCCACCAATCAGCAGCTAGCTCCCAGTAGTGCATTGCTGCTCCTGAGCGAACCTACATAGATATGCTCATTTGCTCTTTAACAAATGATACCAAAAAACAAAAACGTTAAATAATAGAAGTAAATTGGAAAGTTGCTTAAAATTGCATGTCATTCAATTTAATCTTGACTTTATTGTCCCTTTAAGGAAAACACAGTTAGAATAGCAAGCAAAGACAAGAAGAAGAATGACAAATAATGTAACAGCTTGAGGAAGGGGCAGTTACCTCTAAATCTTCTATGTATGCTAGGTGGGTTGTTGCTATAGTGTGTACTGTTGTTTTTATCTTTTTTTTCTAAAGAAGATATTTTTTATGCAAGAGTGCTGTCCTGAATTTGCCTTATAATTTACAGTATAATGCAGTGTTATCTTGGCTTTCCCTAGTAGCATTCAAGAACTATATGACCCTTTTATAAAGGCCCAGGCAGAAACCCAAAGCCTGAACCCATCTTTTTAGGTGGGTATCGATCGCCCCTTTATGTTCCTCCCACAAAACTTCTCCTTTTTTTCATTCCGTGTCTCACTGTGTCACCCTTAGGTACTTTGACTATCAAGCAAAGACATTTATACTGATAGCATGATGTTACTTTTATTTGGGGCTTATATGCTCTATGTTTATATAACATATTCAGCATGTGTCATTTATATACAACTTTTTGGCAGATATTTTGGCAATTCCTGAATGTAACCATTGTTTGCAATTACTGTACTCCATGTCTACTCTGCAAATAGACAGTGCTTGAGCCTGAGGCTGATATATTATTTGAACGTCTAGTATCCCTCAAGCATTCTCTGACGTAGAGGAAGATGTTTCTGTTGGCATTCTAACATACATATTGCTAAAACAGACAATCATATTTGACATCCATTTTTATGCATTTTATTCAGACTGTGAGATGTATCCTTTGTGCTCATGAACCAGTTCCATCGACTTCAATTAAACCTGGTTGGAATTTGTGTGCATCTGAATATCCTAGTCATACAGCTTTGTAAGCAATGTTTTCGAGGTGGAGTAGACTCGAATGCAGAAAAGTAACAGTATTGTTTCCCAGAAGGTGTTAAAGGACCAGTAAATACAATAGATTTGCATAATCAACAAATTCATGATAAAATAACAATGCAATAGCACACAGAGGCCTATTTATCAAGCCGTCAACTATCTTGCATTCGCCGGCACCAATATGCTCGCCTAACATCGCGGCCGCGGACCTGAATATGATCTCCATATTTATCAAAAAAAGCCAAGTACTGGGCAATGAGCAGCGGACTGTTAACTAGCAGTCATTGATCTCGCTGCTATTCGGCTTTTTCCCAACTTTATTCATATCCTGTCACTAAACACCGCCACTATACTAAAATGTTTAACCCCTATCCCGCTGCTCCTGGAACCCGCCGCAACTAAATAAACGTATTAACCCCTATCCCACTACTCCTGGACCCCGCAGCAACTAAATAAATGTATTAACCCCTATCCCGCCGCTCCCGGACCCCACCACCACTTTAGAATTAAAATAAACGATATTAAACTATTAATTAACCTACCCTAACTATTATACTAAAATTGCATTAAACTATATTAAGCAATTAATTAACCTACCCTAACTATTATACTAAAACTACATTAAACTATATTAAACTATTAATTAACCTACCCTAACTATTATACTAAAATTGCATTAAACTATATTAAGCAATTAATTAACCTACCCTAACTATTATACTAAAACTACATTAAACTATATTAAACTATTAATTAACCTACCCTAACTATTATACTAAAATTACATTAAACTACCAATTAAATTAACTATATTACATATTTTAAAACCTAACCCTACTCAAATTATTGAAATCTACAATGAAAAATTACTAAGATACAAAAAATAAAAAAACACTAAGTTACAAAAAATAAAAAACACTAAGTTACAAAAAATAAAAAAGCCCCCCAAAAAAAAAAAAAAAACCCTAACCTACAATAAACTACCAATGGCCCTTAAAAGGGCCTTTTGCGGGGCATTGCCCCAAAGAAATCAGCTATTTTACCTGAAAAAAAAAATACAAACACCCCCCCCCCAACAGTAAAACCTACCACCCACACAACCACCCCCCCAAATTAAAATCATGTCTAAAAAGACTAAGCTCCCCATTACCCTGAAAAGGGCATTTGTATGGGCATTGCCCTTAAAAGGGCATTTAGCTCTTTTACTGCCCAGACCCTACTCTAAAAATAAAACCCATCCACAAAAACCTTAAATAAACCTAACACTAACCCCCGACGATCCACTTACAGGAAGACCGGACATCCATCCTCATCCAAGCGGCAGAAGTCCTCATCGAAGCCGGCAGAAGTCTTCATCCAAGCGGGCCGAAGTCCTCATCCAAGCCGGCAGAAGTCTTCTATCTTCATCCAATCCGGCACAAAGCAGGTCCATCTTCAAGACATCCGGCGCGGAGCATCCTCTTCTTCTGTTGGTCGCTGTAGAATGAAGTTTCCCTTTAAGGTACATCATCCAAGATGGCGTCCCTTACATTCCGATTGGCTGATAGAATTCTATGGGAAAAATCCTATTGGCTGATTGGAATAGCCAATAGAATGCAAGCTCAATCCTATTGGCTGATTGGATCAGCCAATAGGATGAAAGCTCAATCCTATTGGCTGATTGCAACAGCCAATAGGATATTTTCCCCTTTGATTCCTATTGGCTGATAGAATTCTATCAGCGAATCGCAATGTAAGGGACGCCATCTTGGATGACGTACCTTAAAAGGAAACTTCATTCTACAGCGACCATCGGAAGAAGAGGATGCTCCGCGCCGGATGTTTTGAAGATGGACCCGCTCCGCGCCGGATGGATATAGATAGAAGATGCCGTCTGGATGAAGACTTCTGCCGGCTTCGATGAGGACTTCGGCCCGCTTGGATTTAGACTTCTGCCGGCTTCGATTAGGACTTCTGCCGCTTGGATGAGGATGGATGTCCGGTCTTGGTAAACTGTAATTGGATCGTCAGGGGTTAGTGTTAGCTTTATTTAAGGGTTTTTTGGGTGGGTTTTATTTTTAGAGTAGGGTCTGGGCAGTAAAAGAGCTAAATGCCTTTTAAGGGCAATGCCTATACAAATGGCCTTTTCAGGGCAATGGGGAGCTTAGGTTTTTTTAGATAGAATTATTATTTGGGGGGGTTGGTTGTGTGGGTGGTGGGTTTTACTGTTGGGGGTTTGTTTGTATGTTTTTTTGGGGTAAAAGAGGTGATTTCTTTGGGGCAATGCCCCGCAAAAGGCCCTTTTAAGGGCCATTGGTAGTTTATTGTAGGCTAGGTTTTTTTATATTTTGGCGAGGCCTTTTTTATTTTGATAGGGCTATTAGTTTAGGTGTAATTGTTTTTTTATTTTTGATACTGTGGTTTGTTTTTTTGTAACAGTGTTTTTATTATTTTTTGTAACTTAGTGTTTTTTTATTTTTTGTAACTTAGTGTTTTTTATTTTTTGCAACTTAATAATTTTTAAATATGTATAATATGTTAATTTAATTGGTAGTTTAATGTAATTTTAGTATAATAGTTAAGGTAGGTTAATTAATAGTTTAATATAGTTTAATGTAATTTTAATATAATGGTTAGGGTAGATTAATTAATAGTTTAATATAGTTTAATATAATTGTAGGATAAAAGTTAGGGTAGGTTAATTAGTAGTTTAATATAGTTTATTTTAATTCTAAAGGTAAGTTTTAATTTATTATAAGATAGGGATGTTGTAATTTTAATGCAAAGTTAGTGGGTTGGTAAGCTTAGGCGTTAATAGCTTAGTTTAGTTTATGGCGATGTGGGGGGCTGACGGTTTAGGGGTTAATAGGTTTAGTTAATGGTAGTGACGTTGGAGGCCAGGGGTTTAGAGGTTAATAATTTTATTACAGTTGAGGAGGGGTCCAGGAGCGGCGGGGTTAATAACTTTTATTTAGGTGGCAGCGATGTCGGGGCGGCAGATTAGGGGTGTTTAGACTCAGGCCTTATGTTAGGGTGTTAGGTGTAAACGTAATTTATTTTCTACCATAGAAATCAATGGGATATCTGGCAGCATTGAACATAAGCTTTCGCTGCTTTCAGACTCCTATTGATTCCTATGGCATCCGCGACCTCCAGGGTGGCTGATTGAAAACCAGTGTCATACTCTGCAAGGGAGCAGGTTCAGGAGTAAGGAGCTGTTGTGCAGAGGTGCCAAACCCAAAAAATTTTTTTATTGAAAAAGTATTTCAGGCTATCCTGTAAAGTCTGGAATCCTGCAATGAAATCTTGGATAAGTGACTTCAATGCATCTGGAAAAGATTTTAGAAGTTGGTTAAGTTGTAGTAGATGAGAGTCCACAGACAAAATTCTCTCTGACACTTCAGTCAAAGAGTGAATCACCTCTGCAAGCTCCAATTTGTGGCCCTTGAAATTCTGTCATACTCTGCAAGGGAGCAGGTTCAGGAGTAAGGAGCTGTTGTGCAGAGGTGTCAGGTTTTGGGGTTAATGTTGTGTTTTGTCTGCGTGAGTCTTTCCTTTTAGGCATAATTAAACAGGTACAACGTTTTAGGAAATAAAGGAGATGGTTTTATTTATAGGATAAAGCAATGTAGAGATATGCAATTAGATAAGACAAAGTCTATAGGTTGTAGTATTAGGCAGGAATACAGTTCTTTGTAATAACAGGCAGGAATGCAGAGCTTTGTAATAACAAACAGGATACTTGCATATGCTGTAGAAGTGGCACTGTGTAATAACAGGCAGGAATGCAGTGCTTTGTAATAACAAACAGGATATTTGCATATCCTGTAGACTTGAACTGTGTAATAACACTCAGGAATGCAGAGCCTTGTAATAACAAACAGGATACTTGCATATGCTGTATACTGGAACTGTGTAATAACACGCAGGAATGCAGAGCCTTGTAATAACAAACAGGATATTTGCATATGCTGTAGACTGGAACTGTGTAATAACACTCAGGAATGCAGAACTTTGTAATAACAAACAGAATACTTGCATATGCTGTAGACTGGAACTGTGTAATAACACGCAGGAATGCAGATCCTTGTAATAACAAACAGGATATTTGCATATGCTGTAGACTGGAACTGTGTAATAACACTCAGGAATGCAGAACTTTGTAATAACAAACAGAATACTTGCATATGCTGTAGACTGGAACTGTGTAATAACACGCAGGAATGCAGAGCCTTGTAATAACAAACAAGATAATTGCATATGCTGTAGAACTGGTACTTTAAGGAAACTTGCATAAACTGCAATTTGGAACTTTGTAGAAACAAACAGGAAACTTGCATAGACTGCAAATTGGAACTTTGTAGAAACAAACAGGATACTTGCATAAACTGCAAATTGGAACTTTGTAGAAACAAACAGGATATTTGCATAGACTGCAATTGGAAATTTGTAGTATCAGGAAACAAGAAAGCAAAAGTACCTGAGTCAGTCCTTAGGAAAGAGAGTTTTAGGCAAGATCAATTGCCAGGAAATCAGTCCCAAAATGAAACACAGTGCCAAGGGATTATCCAGGATACAGGAGCAGAGAGTGTTTCAGAGTATAACTCTCAATGTCAAGGCACAGAATTGCAAACAAACCTCCCAGATAAAGCAGGCTGCTGATTACATGATTTGTTTCAGCTGGCAAGCAGGTGGAGCCAGAGAGCCAAAGTTGCAGCAAACAGAGAAACACAATATTCTTATCCTGTGATCAAGCCATCTGGTGGCATAGTGGTAAAACAACAGGCTGGGAAAGAACAGAAGCAGAAATATAAACAGGTCTCAGGTTCAATTCCAGGCTGAACCATGACAACCAGGTACGCTGGGCCGGAATAGTGGTGAGCGTACCTATTAGAAATTTGATAAATGGTGTCAGATAGTGCCGAATTTGTATTCGGAACATCTGTTATGACGTAAGCATTGATCTGTGTCAGATTGAGACCGCTGGATCGTATGTTACGCCGTAAATTTCAACTTTTGCCGGTCTGTAGGCTTTGATAAATAGGACGAATCAAGTTCGCCACAATTACACTGCGGAACTCCAGCGTATTTGTGGTTGACGGCTTGATAAATAGGCCTCATAGTCTGAACTTCAAGTGAGTAGTAGATTTTATTTTCTGACAAATTTCAAAGTTATGTCTATTTCCACCCCTTCTGCATCATGTGACAGCCACCAGCCAATCACAAATGCATATATGTATATGGTGTGAACTCTTGCACATGCTTAGTAGGAGCTTGTGATTTAAAAAGTTTAAGTATAAAAAGACTGTGCACATTTTGTTAATTAAAGTAAATTGGAAAGTTGCTTACAATTGCATGCTCTATCTGTATCATGAAAGTTGACTTGACTTGAGGGTCCCTTTAAAGCAGTGTTTTCAAAGTACTGGCCCGGGGGCCATATGAGGCCCTCAAGATTCTTTAATCTGGACCTCCCTTGTTTATTAGGTAAATTAATTTGGTCTCATCAATTTTTTTTAGGGTTCAAAGAGGTGTAACAAGTTGATGTTCTATATAGGCGCTCACAAGATAAATATAAAGACAAGCATGTTTTGCCCATTGTAGACTTCCATAATCATTTAAAATTCAGACTAAGGGCCCAACGACCAAAAGCTTGCCAGCATGGAGAGAAATCATGCAAAAATGTTTAAGACTTTTTTGTAGCATTAAATTGTGATGTAAGTGTGCCTCCTTCACAACCACAACTCTACAAACATAAATAAATAGTTCTCAAGCTAAAATTTGCCTTTATAATTTTTTTATGAAGGGCCTCTCAGTACTGATGAGACCTTAAATAATCTCGCCAGAGTGGAGAGCTTTAGATCATCAGGCCCAAAATGCTTTTGCATTGTCTTTTTATTTTGTATTTGTTGATTATGCAATTCTACTGTATTTAAAGTGCCATAAAACATGCTGAGACCTGTGCATATCATATAAGGGCTAATTAAGTAAAAATAGTTTGCATAAAAAAATGTTTAAAAATTTCTGGCAAGTATTTTAAAATAATTTTAAAAAATAAGCAAAATTAGTTACATAGCCATGCTGGCTGGAGTAGTCTGATCTACCCCCCTTATCAGTGATTAGCATCAGAAACACAGGTATTGTATTTCAACTGAGTTCACAGCATTTTATTTGCTTCTAGGCATGCTCCAGCAGATAATGAGTGTCAAAGTTTTGAATTCTTTCAAATCAAAGGTGGATATAGATACAGCCATAGAAGGAATTGTGTGGGGGAAGTTAGAGCTGTACAATGCGGAAACCTAAAAGAATGGGTTAATGGTGAGGCACTGCAGCATATATTTGCAGGGAAAGCAATTAAAGTACAGTTTAGAATCCACTTCTATTATCAAATTTACTTTGTTTCTATGGTATTCTATTTTGAAGAAATACCTAGGTAGGTGTCTGGAGCACTACATTTGCTCTTGCAAATGGATAACATTCTTGCAAAACTGATGCCATATAGGGCTTCAGACACATGAACACCCCTGAGCATACACCCCTGCTTTTTAACGAAACCTAACAAGAGAACAAAGCAAATTTGTTTTAAATTGCATGCCCAATATGAATCATGAAAGAAACATTTTTGGATTCTCATCCCTTTAACACCCAAGCAGTATTTTTGTGTTATGGAATATAAAAATCTCTTGTTATTGTGAAACATTTTCTGAGTGTGCTAGTATATAATCTTAGACAAATGATCCTTTAAAATTAGTCCTAGCTGCTTTAGTTTGTGAGCTAAGATGTATAAATGTTTATGCAAATGTATGCTAATTAGCATGGCCGTTATTTTTATTTTTCAAGAAAGGTTCCAAGGGAAATAATCTATGATTTGCCTTTTGAGAATATCATGCTATTCAGAAAGTGCCTAGATTTCATGATTTCCAAACGTTAACCAGAGAACAAATAAATCACTGAGATACTCTATATCCTGACACACATTTCAATCCCAAAAATTGGAGATTACAAGACACTATGATAAAGACAAATCTGCAGCCTTCACCAAGTGTGAGATTACGCCCAAGTTCCAGACTTTAGAGCTGCCCTAATGGACTGTTTATTCACATAAAGCAACCCTCTATCAGACCCCCAGTGGGTATTTTTGAATACAGATGTGGAGCAACTCTACTAATCAATACCATCAAGGATGTTGGTCAATGGATCAATGAGTGTCTCTAATAAATCTAGTGAGGGCGGTCTGACCCTTCTAATCTTTTCATGATTAGCTAGAGAATATTCCAGTGAAAGTTCTGTCCTACAGTTCAGCAGCAGTATCTTAGACTCAAGGTAGGCACGTTAAGTACTTAAGTATCACAGAAAGACAACAGAATACAGCAGTTCACCTGCAGGAACAAGCAACTGTCAAGCAGAGAACCTCAGCAGAGAAATTATTATATTGGGGAAGAAGTTTTTCATAATCTGACCCAACGTCGGTGATATAACTCACTGCTTCACAGCATTTATCAGCTGAAGTGGTTTTCAGTATGTTTCCCTTAATATTACAGTAGATAGTAGACACGTTCACTATAAAATAAGACTTTTTTGATCATGTATTTCTTACATGTTTTCTCAACTTTTGGGTTCTAGAAAAGATTCAGCAGGACAGAGCAGAGGTGGGGATTACTGTATCTTGTCCTATTAGCAGATGTCTCTGAATTCCCTCTTTTGATCATATCATCTAGGTGTGACATGTCTCTACAGTCAAACCTTCTCATTCAATACTTGTATTCTCATATACAAGCCCTATATTTGAAGTTTTAGTAACTGAGGCATAAATTGAATAAATTGTGATTGTCTAATACTGTGTTGAACACACTTTTTTGACAACTCACAATGTTTCTGCATCTTTGGGCTAATATCATGTTTGGGGTGTCTTCTGCACATGGGACTTTTTTTTGCATTTTATTGCTGCATGCCATAGCTTTGGGCTGTAATATGGCAGTTTCTCAAATGGTTTAAATTCTAGTGCCCTTACCGTCTGATTTACAGCCTAGGAAATAAACCTTTAGTACTGCAATGAGACCTCTGGTCTTAGATGTCTTTACATCTATTTTGAACAATAACCACATCCCTCTGGAACATTAAAGGCTATGGACAGGAAATCTTTATTGCAGGATAAAAACAAACAGGACAAAATCTCAGGAAGTATGGATAGATTAACTTTCTCCACTAAATATAGTAGGCAATATTCAGAAATTTGTAAAATTATTCAGAAATTTAGCCCACTATTAAAAAATGATCCTAAACTAAAAACAGTCATAGACAAAGGGATTAGATGTGTATCAAGGAAAGCAGAAACTATAGAGAATAATCTTAAACGAAATTTTTCCATCAAAGAGAAAAAGGATGATAGAATGTGGCTTAAAAAGAAAAATGGGAACTATAGATGTGGTGGCACACCATGCAAATCATGTAAATACCTGGTTAGGAGTGATACTTTTAACTCTACAGTAACAGGTAATGTTTACATGGTGAACCATCACATTAACTGTAATTCCAGATATATAGTGTACCTTATCACTTGTAAACTTTGCCTTTTTCAGTACACTGGCAGAACGACACGTATGCTCAAGGATAGAGTGAGAGAGCACCTGTTGTCCCTTGAGAGTGAAGTGCCAAAGACACCTGTGGCGAAACATTTTGCCCAACATAGAAGGAATGATAATTTTGATATAAGTGAACTAAAATATATCAATACTTTATTTTCATTTCAAGGTATTGATCATGTGCCCAAACTGAATACAGGTGGCAATAGATCTCAGACGCTTAATAGGAGAGAAGTGTATTGGATTTATACCTTAAAGACAGGGAGTCCTTTGGGCATAAATGAGAACTCAGATGTAAAACTATATATAGGTAACTGAGATGTAATTGATAGTTAATAATATTTCAGTTTTCTCCTTAGGAGGATAAATATGTAAATAAAACCATCAATAAACAAAGGTGATAGGTTATCCTAAATACTATTATTACTAGAGGTTACCTACGGTATTGTAATAAATTACCATTATGTTGTGCTGAGTCCTGAGTACATGTTTATACCTATAGTTGAAATATGCCTTTATTTTTGGGACCTCTGTAATAGCTTAGTGGTATACAAAATGCTGATGCAGCAAAAGTATTTGTTTATATAGCACTATCTGTTTTTCCCAACTTATGTGTTAATTGTCTAACTATATTTTTAGATACAATGTACTCGTAACATATAAATTTAAGATTGTTATTTCATATATTGTAATGTGATACTGATGCACCAGATTGAATGGCGTATAGGTTACAAACATGCCGCTAAATGTATAAGCGGCGGTATACCTTTAAATTTTGGGAATGAGTGGTGAGCCGAATAAAAGGTGCAATCAGACAGCTGTGAGTATCCCTGACGAAGTGCTGTTTAGCAGCAGGAAACGCGTTGGATGTAGCTGTTGTGTGTGGAGTGGTGGAACCTTTGTTTTTTCGATGTGACAATAAATACACAGTGTTGATTTAGCTCAGTCTATGAATGCTTATTTCTTCGCAATTGTGGTATTATTGGATTCTTTTTTGGTGTGTGAGATACACCGCGGAGATTCTTCAAGCTACTAGTTCTGTACTTGATAACGGCTGTCTGGTGAGAAGGAGGAGTGCCTGAACACTTTCTAACATCCCGCATAGTGGGGCCGGATAACCGTGAGTAACCTGGGTTGATGTTTTTACCATTGCACAAATTCAGTTCGATACCACCAATATATTCTTACGTTATTTACCTGTGATACAATATAATATACTGGAATACTGAAAGTTTTGGAGGTTACCTGAACGTATATTTACCTACAAAGGAGAAACATAATACCTAATAATGTATGTGTAAAACTCACTCAGCTGAATATATACACAGTTAACACTCTATATGTACCCGGATACTAGAGTGTTACAAGTAAGAACTTTTTAACAATTTAATTCCTGCAAATAACTAGGTTGTGGCAACAATACATGCGAGACTATAAACCGATTTGAAAAAAATAACAGTCTGTTTTGGTAGCACACAGCTGAAAGTGATTACATGTCTTATGGCTCATATACACAGTTTTGCAACAGTGTGTCTTTACTTGTATTCTCATATACAAGCCCTATATTTGAAGTTTTAGTAACTGAGGCATAAATTGAATAAATTGTGATTGTCTAATACTGTGTTGAACACACTTTTTTGACAACTCACAATGTTTCTGCATTTTTGGGCTAATATCATGTTTGGGGTGTCTTCTGCACATGGGACTTTTTTTTGCATTTTATTGCTGCATGCCATAGCTTTGGGCTGTAATATGGCAGTTTCTCAAATGGTTTAAATTCTAGTGCCCTTACAGTCTGATTTACAGCCTAGGAAATAAACCTTTAGTACTGCAATGAGACCTCTGGTCTTAGATGTCTTGACATCTATTTTGAACAATAACCACATCCCTCTGGAACATTAAATAGAGGACAGTTTTTCATTGGCTATAATTTGAGACAGATGAGTACATGAGCAGCACAAGGGTAGTTCTCTGGCCAGTTCTGGAATTTCACACATTTTTCCTAATAAAATCAAACCTGAAATGGCTTTATTCCATGGATGTAGTTCATTGTCTTCACATACATATTGACAATGCAATGGAGGCAAAATGACAGGCTGTTTGTTATACTGCAAGGACAATGCAAAATATGTGTCAGGAGAGACTATAATTTCCAGTTGATTTGCTTGCTGAATTATTTCAGCTTATCAAGTAATGAAGACACCTGGTCCTTTGGGGATAAAGACTAATATACCACGTCAGTTTCTATTTCTTGGACAGGTGGAGAAGACCTTTGTTCTTTTGACCTATTTTAGACAGTGGTGTGTTCACATGTTTCTAAATGAATATAATTTGGCTGTCTATGCCTTTTTTTTTTAGGCCAAATTTGGCACAAATTCTGTGGTGGCTTTTAAATGAATCTTTCTTGTTAGCATGATTAGATGGTTATACTACTATTGGTGAGATAAGATAAACAGAAAATAAATCATACTCATCAAGATGTGCATATTCAGTAAGATTTCCTCCCAAATGTTGCTACTAAGATTACATGTAACAGAAAGTGAGAAGTCTTATTTCAACCTTAAAAGGTTAGGTTTAAGGCTATGTTCATGTCAATATTGTTTTGCTGTTGAGTGCTACTTAGGGGACAGAGCGAAGATATGGAAATATCTGCATTTGTTAAAGGGATTGAAAAGTCAAAATGAAACTTTCATGATTTTGTTAGAGCATACAATTTTACTTCTATTATCAAATTTGTTTTGTTTTTTTAGTATTCTTTGTCAAAGAGTAAAACTAGGTAGGCGCATAAGTATTCTAGTGCGCTGTTTCTCACCTTTTTGTAGCATGTACCCCCATAGGCATAATTTTTTTCTCTAATTACTCCCAAATGTAAGACGTAAATAATAATAGGTTACAAAATAAGAGGCAATTGTGCATACCACAGAAAGTAACAAGTTTATACCAGATATATTTTTCCGCTTTCAGGAAATTCTTTACTGAATTCAAATGCAGCAAATCTTTTGAAATATTTGCACAACGAATAATAAAGAAAGCAAATAAACCTGAAAAAATACAAATTTGAGTCAGTCACTGTGAGAGAGCAACTGATCAGCTCAGGAAGGGAAGTACAGTCAGGCCTGTTAGAGGTTCTTGAGAGTAAATTTGAGAAACATTGATTTCTGTGATACATTGAATGTTTAATTTAGCTGCATCAGAGCAAAAAAAAGTACCCCTTATCAATGCTTCAAGGACCAGTAAATACAGTAGATTTGCAGAATCAACACATGCACATTATAAAGATAATGCAAAAGGACTTAGGTGCCGATTTATCAAACAGTCAATCGGCCCCAATGCATCTGCAATGGAAACAGGAGTTAGGAAGCAGCGGTCTTAAGACCGCTGCTCCTTAACTCATACACCTCCTTTGAGGCTACGGACATTAATCCGCCTGATCGTGTACGATTGGGTTGATTGACACCCCCTGCTAGGGGCTGATTGGCCGTGAATATGCAGGGGGCGGCATTGCACAAACAGTTCACCAGAACTGCTTGTGCAATGTTAAATTCAGCGATGTCTGGCGGACATGATCTGCTACAGTGGATCTTGTCCGCCAGACATTAATAAATCGGCCCCTATGTCTGAACTTTAAGGGAGTAGTAGATTTTTTTCTACCAATTTTCAAAGTGGTCTATTTCCACTCCTCTTGTATCATGTGACAGCTATCAGCCAATCACAAATGCATGTTCTGTGAATTTTTCCACATGCTCAGTAGGAGCTTGTGACTCAAAAAGTGTAAATATAAAAAGACAATGCTCTATCTGAAGTTTAATTTTGATTGAGTGTCCCTTTCAGTTACCCCCAGGGGTACATGTACCACAGGTTGAGAAACAAGGCTCTATAGCAGCAGTGTTTGCAACAATATTTAACACTGCTACAAACAATGTTGCAAAATACTGCTGTAATAGAGTGCTAAAGATACGTGCATGCTCCTGAGCTCTTCTGAGCCTACCTTAATTTACTCTTCTACAAAGGATAGCAAGACAACAAAGCAAATTTGTTATAGAAGTAAATGAAAGTTGAATTTTGACTTTACCGTCCCTTTAATTTCTGTTTTAAAGTGGCAAAAGGAAATGTATAGACAGTTGGAGTGAGGCCGACAGAAAAGACTATGAACAGAGAACAAGTCAACAGAAATAACAGCATTTAAATTGACAAAGTTGATTCAGGGATGGAGATGTTCTTATTGGGTAATAAAAACACATGCAGTTAGGTTATCAGCAGTTTATGCCACTTGAGAAGCTCACAGCAAGATGGTAACTCAACTCTTGGTTGCCCCACAAAGGGCTTGCTGAGGGAAGCGTGAATGAAATGTATTCATGTAAGACAGGCAGGTTGCTCTGGTGCCTGCACAGCTTTGTGAGAACAGCTACTGGGAAACCGGAGAACTTGTAATACATGAATGGGAAAGAAACATAATGCCTGCCCCCGCACTGTACCCTGTACAGACACAGACACGCACACTCTGTGCCAGACGCTACCCCACATTGCACATTGTATGGACACAAACACGCCAATGCAAAAGCTGCACTGTATGCTATACAAACATACCACACACACGTTTTCAAGAGAAATCACACATGCACACTGTACAAGTAGCTGTCCTGTCTAAAAACTAGTCAACCTTATACTAGGGGTGTCCATGTAAGAAGCCACATATGCATATACACACACTGCCTTACACACACACACACACATATATATATATATATATATATATATATATATATACATATATATTTATTTATACAGCTAGCCCTCAGTTTACGCTGGGGTTAGGTTCCAGAAGAAATGAAGACTATAAATGCTAAACAGCATTATAAACCTAATAAAATAATCACACAACACAGAATATATAATTAAACTAAGTTAAATGAACAAAAACATTTGCTAAACAGCATTATAAACCTAATAAAATAATCACACAACACAGACTTCACTTGCATTTTTCTGCAAACAGTTATTTCTATGCATTCCAATCTAGACTGATTTATAGACAGGAAGATCTTGTTCGTTTGCAAGCTGCTTGATAGCTCACGTCTGGTTAAACTGATTAATTTCAGCTTGCTTGGCTTGCATATCTTTGCTGCAACACAAGCGGACAGCTCCACCTACTGGCTATTTTAATCAATGCACTGCTTCTCAATGCTTTTCAATAGCAGTCACATAAAAGGTTATTATTCTGAAACGGTGCAAATTGAACCATTGTAAACCGAGGGCCACCTGTATATATACCATTGTTGTTTTGACTTGCACAGAGCCAATAGCTGCTGACAACTTAGTGCTATGATCTTAACCACAAACACATTGAATGTATTACCCACTTTCTAGGTACAATTGTTGTTGAAGATGAATATTGTTGTAATAAAAATTCCTTCCTGCTTCCTATAATACATATTGAAGATGTGGAGAGCCAGAAAGAATTGCATTGAAGGACCCTAATGTGGCCCTCATAACATATATTGGAAAAGATTCCTTTACAGACAAATAAACACTTTGCAGTATGAAGCTGCAGTAAATATTAAGCAGACATTTAATGTGGCTTACAGTGCAGCTAGTTTAGACACATTAGCTCCGTTTATAACTGCCACCAGTTCACTTTCCACTCACACACATACCAGTCTGCATATGTACAATCATTTATAGCCTAATACTAATCTTGTTCAGAGATAATAATAGTATAGATACACAAATGCTGGTTGCTTCTGACCTCTGAGTGCACCCTGACACCGATAAACACGTCTAATGATACAGTATCGCCATGGCACTGACTATCTTTGTGATGGATATGCTAGCTTAGCTATTAGTTCTAGTAAGAGTAACATTGATGGGCGCGCACTGGACAATGGATGGACTGTTATTTGTTGTCAGTGTATAGCAGATAAACACAGACTGCAACCATTCCCAACTGAAATAATTACTTATGGGTATAGAAACCATTATGAATAAATACATAAACGTGATATGCAGTTACATGTGCTAAACTTTATATGTCAAAAACATCAGCAACAGATACTATGGTACAATTATTCTACATCTGCATGCTAGAAACCGATATTATGGACTCACTGTCACTGTACATGCATAGCCATACATACCAGCACAGAGGGGCTCTGTAATCCTCTTGATGAACGGCAGGAGCAGCAAGCCCCCTGTATTGTTCAGAGTGTGTGTTGTAGTATGGGATATTAAAACAGTGTGTATATGAATTAAATACCCACTTAGCAAGAGTTTTTTTTTTCACATAACCATGCCATCACTTATTCTGTCAGTGAATACTGAGAATTATACATGTAAGTATATTCTCACATCCACACTACTGTTTTACTATTTTATCTGACACCTCCATCAATTCATGCTCTGCAGACCTCTCTACTTTGTTATACTGTCTCCTCATTCACAATAAAGCCAATACAATCATTCCTACACTGCAGCTGGTTTACTGTAGTATTATACAACAGAGACAACACTTCACCTCCATTCTCTAAACCCCATCATTTTTTTATATCTATAACCCAAACGGAAAAAAAACCTGATTAAACGAATCCTACCTTGCAGCCGTGTATTATAGTTCCCCAATACTCAGCTCTGTCACTGCAGCACTCCACTTCTCACACAGGCACGTTTCCTATTTGTACTGTTGCTTTTCAGGTCTAGTCCTCTCGCACCTTCCCATCGTGCTCTGCGGCGTTCAGTCAGTGTCCCTATCAGCCCTCACCGTGTCCCGGTCTCCGTGTCTTGTGCTCTGTTTCCTGGCTGCTCACACACAGCACTTAGCTGCAGCATGCGTCTCAGACACTGACTCCCTCACCAGCCCTCCTCCCTCTGCCTCTATTCCTTCCCAATCCTCTACTTCTCTATTCTTCTTTTCCCCTCCTCTATATTTTATTTTACCTATTCAGAACACTCGTTGCCACCTTTTCTTTCACTAAAGCTTTATTTTGCAAGAGTATTTCTTATTTCTTTAAAATGACTCTCATTTTCAATTTAGACTTATTTAATCGGTTCAACGATTATTTAAATTTGCTCCGTATGTAATTTTGCTTTTAACTGTGCTCTCGTTTCTGAGCAATGTAATTATATATTTTTTCCTTTTCTTATGCTTATCTAAAGCTTTCCATATTTCTTTGTACACATCTCTAGAAAACGTATCGCTATAAAACTCTATAAAGTTCAGCACCAAGGACAGTTCTTTTCCTATTTATTTTGTATATCTTATTTTTTTTCTTATTAATTAATTACTTTATAGTGCTATACATCTACTAGCCCAGAGACCACCATATTATGTGAATAGGTGTTATACTGTAAGCCTACAGAACACTAATAATTAGATTAGTGGATATTAAAGTTGAATTGCCATCTGATTAGGGTGAGCATATTGCCGCTTTAAAAAGGGACACATATGAAAAAAAATAAGTCAGGGCTGTTTTGTATAAGAACCCTGACATATGTATCCTCACATAAAAATTGTGTCCAATTCTGCAGCGGTACAGTTTTCATACACCAGAGAAGTAAACGTCAATGTCAGATTCAATTTAAAGGGCCATAAAAGTGCAAAAAAAAAAAAAAGATCTGTGTTATAGAGCTGATGCTTGCAAAAAAAAAAAAAAAAAATATTAAAGTTATAGTTAAAATCAACAGCAGGGCAGCAATACACTACTGGGAGCTAGCTGAACACATATGATAAGCCAATCACAACGGGCATATGTGTATATCCACCAATCACAGCTAACTCCCAGTAATGCACTGCTGCTCTTGAATCTACCTAAATACATTTTTTGTAACAAAGGATAAAAAGAGAATTAATTACATGTAAAAATTGATTTAAAAAAAAAAAAGTGGAAAAAAATGAGGACTTTTTTTATTATTATTTAGGACAACTAAAAATAAATATTAGATGTAAAATTACATTTTCCCTTTTATGGAGATACACAAATACACACACCAATTGCAATATTTGTAATGGAAGCTACACCAAAAATCAATATTCACTTAACTCAAATGGCCATACAATTTCTATTATGTATAACATAAACAAATCATGTTAAACTTTTAATGCAAAATATTCTAAAGAAAACCCTATTTAAAGGGACATAAAATGTGACAGTTTGCTAGGGCATTTTATTATTGCACTAGTGCTTGCACAGAAGTGTGTTAGTCTCTTGCAAAAGAGTTAAACACATAGTCAATGCCAGTTCTGAGACAGCAATACACATCTGTGCAGACCCAGATGGGCTCAGAGGACATGTTTACTTACAAGCCATTAGTGTATTGCTTTTCTGGAGATGACTTTGACTATGTGCTTAACATTTTGTTGGAGTTAAACACAGTTTTGTGTAAACAATAGCAATATTAAAACTAGCAGCATGCAAGCTCATCAACAACCTGTGCAGCCAGTGGAAGAAAATATAAAATGTATGTCTTTTTTCCACTACATGAAAAAAATCTTGTGAACTCTGATATTTTTGGTACAAATACACACAGATCTTACATTTATTTAGTTCTGAAATATAAATATAATATGATGTTGCTCTCAAAGGAAAAAATGGAATGTTGTAGATTATATGTAATCCAGGGGTCAACAAATGTGTTTAAAATTAGAAATTAGAAATTCAATTTACCACAAAACACAAACATACCACACTTACTTGACAAAAGAACAGATTAACCATTTTTAATGTGATGTGTGTGTGTGTATGTATATATATATATATATATATATATATATATATATATATATATATATATATACATACAGAGAGAAGTGCACTCACAGGAACGAACAACTGGCTCAATAACATTGTTAGCCTGTTCTATGGCGATTTACCACCTGGGTGCAACTTTTTAGCCCAGTAATGCTTTTCACAGAGTAGAACTTTCCTGTAGTATATCAGTCTGATCCCGCCTATTACGGTCAGTCCAGCGCCGAAATACCAGGCAATTCCTCTCTGAACAAGGAACACAGCAACCCCAGACAATCGTTTCGGCCTTCATTGGGCCTCGTCAGTGAGGTGTAGCTATATTCCTCTAAGCACACTGAGCAAGGAGGCCACGTCTGGTTTCCCCTTTTTCCCATAGGGAGACTAAATACATACAGAGAGAAGTGCACTCACAGGAACGAACAACTGGCTCAATAACATTGTTAGCCTGTTCTATGGCGATTTACCACCTGGGTGCAACTTTTTAGCCCAGTAATGCTTTTCACAGAGTAGAACTTTCCTGTAGTATATCAGTCTGATCCCGCCTATTACGGTCAGTCCAGCGCCGAAATACCAGGCAATTCCTCTCTGAACAAGGAACACAGCAACCCCAGACGATCGTTTCGGCCTTCATTGGGCCTCGTCAGTGAGGTGTAGCTATATTCCTCTAAGCACACTGAGCAAGGAGGCCACGTCTGGTTGCCCCTTTTTCCCATAGGGAGACTAAATACATACAGAGAGAAGTGCACTCACAGGAACGAACAACTGGCTCAATAACATTGTTAGCCTGTTCTATGGCGATTTACCACCTGGGTGCAACTTTTTAGCCCAGTAATGCTTTTCACAGAGTAGAACTTTCCTGTAGTATATCAGTCTGATCCCGCCTATTACGGTCAGTCCAGCGCCGAAATACCAGGCAATTCCTCTCTGAACAAGGAACACAGCAACCCCAGACGATCGTTTCGGCCTTCATTGGGCCTCGTCAGTGAGGTGTAGCTATATTCCTCTAAGCACACTGAGCTAGGAGGCCACGTCTGGTTGCCCCTTTTTCCCATAGGGAGACTAAATACATACAGAGAGAAGTGCACTCACAGGAACGAACAACTGGCTCAATAACATTGTTAGCCTGTTCTATGGCGATTTACCACCTGGGTGCAACTTTTTAGCCCAGTAATGCTTTTCACAGAGTAGAACTTTCCTGTAGTATATCAGTCTGATCCCGCCTATTACGGTCAGTCCAGCGCCGAAATACCAGGCAATTCCTCTCTGAACAAGGAACACAGCAACCCCAGACGATCGTTTCGGCCTTCATTGGGCCTCGTCAGTGAGGTGTAGCTATATTCCTCTAAGCACACTGAGCAAGGAGGCCACGTCTGGTTGCCCATTTTTCCCATAGGGAGACTAAATACATACAGAGAGAAGTGCACATACATATACATACATACAAACAAATATGCCATGTGAGTGGTTTACACACATACATATACATACATACAAACAAATATGCCATGTGAGGGGTTTACACACATACACATTTTACAGCCTTACAGTCTACAAACTTTGTTGTCAAAGTGCCCTAAAGGCTGTAAATCACTATTAGCAGCTTGTAATAAAGAGCAGAGCAGCTAGTCCCACATAACCTCCTCACCTCCAAGGCCTTTATAGAACAAAAACATTCATCCTGAAGCAGAATTTAACCCCCTGGCTATCAAAATGCACTACAGCACATAACAAGTGAATACACTGCAACCCTCTCTAGTAGCCAAGGGGTTAAAGTGCTCTGCTTGTTATGTTGTCATTCTAGGCAGCATTAGAAGCCTTGTACAGTCCTAACCTGTTGTTCTGAAGCTTTCATTCCTTCAACAGAAATTGTCTGCTACACATCAGCATGGAGCTTGGCTGTGTGAGGCAACAGAAGTACATAAAATAACTAAAATATAGTTTTAATCTTTGCCCCTCTCTCCTTCATGGCTCCCTCAACTGCTGTAACATATTCCCAATGAAACACTCGACTCTGTAAGAACCTGGCAGCACAATTCTTACTAAAATTAATGCCCTCACAAAAAAATTTTTTTTTTTTTTTTTTAAATTACTGACAGGCAGGCGCCCCTCACTGCAAGGCGCCTGTAGGCACATGCCTACTGTGCCTAATGGGAAATCCGGCTCTGATTTTATATAAATATATATGTGTCTATCCTTGACTGTACAGAACAGTGAGATATTTTACCATTTTGCTTAAAGGGACACTGAACCCAAATTTTTTTCTTTTGTAATTCAGAAAGAGCATGCAATTTTAAGCAACTTTCTAATTTACTCCTATTATCAATTTTTCTTCGTTCTCTTGCTATCATTATTTGAAAAAAGAAGGCATCTAAGCTTTTTTTTGGTTTCAGTACTCTGGACAGCACTTTTTTATTGGTGGATGAATTTATCCACCAATCAGCAAGGACAACCCAGGTTGTTCACCAAAAATGGGCCGGCATCTAAACTTTCATTCTTGCATTTCAAATAGAGATACCAAGAGAATGAAGAAAATTTGATAATAGGAGTAAATTAGAAAGTTGCTTAAAATTTCATGCTCAATCTGAATCACGAAAGAAAATTTTTGGGTACAGTGTCCCTTTAAAGTCTATTCCCTTAATGCACCAACTTCTTGTAATTGTTTTTGATTTGACTGCATTAAAAACATTTGGTGGGTACTTCAAATTCTGTTAGATATTAGTTTACCATATATCTAGTTGGGAATATATTGTACATGATTATTCCTGTCACACTGTTTATCCTTTTCACTTGTGCATTTACACTATTTTCCTGAATTGCTTTGCTACATAAACAATACACTCATTAACACCATTCCTTTGCACTTTCTCTAGCTTATTGTTTCTCACCAGTATATCTGGAAGATCAGAGCACGCGTGGGTGGGGGGAATGATGTTATATTGATGGATACAAACATAAAAAAAAAGAATTTGTTGCTCCCTGAAGTATCCTGCTGTACTTAATTAGACCCCCACTAATGAGCTCATAACATGGCTAGGGGCTTCACTGCAGAGACCTTGATATAATTAGAAGGGCAGCTGCTTTTAAGAGTAGTGCTATTTTCTACCTAGGGTCATTAACCATGTGTATGTTTTGTTGGTTTAGGTCAAAGTGCCTCAAAGGATTATGCCTACACCACATTTTTAAAGTGAAGATTCTATAAAAGGTAAAAGGAACTAATAATCTGTTGTGAAGTGTGGTATGTCATGGATGTAGGTGGCAACATCCATTATTTATTAAGGGGCTTTTAATGTGTCTTTGCATTCAAACAAATTCTTGTAAGGAGATCCAATACCTGTGTCTGGTAACACATCATTTGTTTGTTTTTTGTAGTGGGAATAAGCCATGTTTTATTGATTTGTCTTATTAACAATTATTAAGTAGGATAATAAGTATTAAGAATTCAGCTATAGTTTATGGGGGTACTAATACCAAGCCTGTAGGGAATCTTTATAGAGACAATTTATTTAAATAGGATCTTGGGAAAGTGTAGTTGTAGTGTCATAAAAATGTACGGGAACAGATAATACCTTGTAGCGAAAATCCTCTAAAAATCTATAGAGAGAAATAATTTATCCTAGCAATGACTAGAGATCATCCAGTTTCTGTAAAGGACCCAGATGGTGTTGAAAAAACCCCCCCTCAAAAGAAGGTTGTCTTTAGTAGGATTTACTCGGCTCAGTCTATTTGGATGTCCATAAATCATTTCCACTGGTAATTAAAGTCTACATCATGTTCATGGCTCAGACACTTCTCGGGTCTGCTCTATTGTCATTTCCTCTTCATAATCTAGCAGATATCAGTCACTTTCTCATTTTAATCCCCTCCCTAAGCGCTCTGTCCTAGGTAAATTCTTGTCATGAGGGAGGAGAATGTAGATGCATAGAAGGGGTGATATACAATTATTATTACTTTTTTTAACATCTGTTCCTCGCAATTAGACTGAAAATAGGATATTTTGGCAGAGGGCAGCTGCCAATCTAGAGGGCACAATAAACTATGCTCTTGTGTTCAAAACTTCCTAAGCTTCATCAGACATGTAGAAATCTCCAAATATTGCAATCTTCTCTAGAGTTTAACCCTCACAGGTCTTATCTCTGACAAACAAATCACAAATTCGCAAAGTTCTTTTTGATGGAACATTTTCATATACTTAAAAACACTTCTTATTTTCCTACTAGTGAAGGTGCATTCCTTTCCTCCAGTAGAGCTGCAGGAGTTGTCCTTATCAGCCAGTGAGAAATATGACCCAATGGATAAGTTGTGCACAGATGGTGTCAATATAATTTTAACAAAAATACAGCAACATTTTTTACATGTTAAAATTTATGCTCTTTAACATGTATTATATATAGCCTTTTCCATGAGAGTATACTTAGGTAAGCCCAGGAGGGTGCACATATTTTGAGCCCTTTGTGGCAGCAGTAATGTGCTGCAATGTTATACAACATCCTTTTCATTAAGCTATAAAGTGCAGTGGTATCAGCCATGTAAATCTCCATGTTAACCTAATCTAGTGCTGTATAGGTAGAAGCACTGTTTAATAATAAATAAAATGCAATATGAACATAAACTGAGAGTCTGTCTTTAGATTGGAGACATCCAAACAGTGTGTGCAGTAGTAGTAAGCAATGGCAAAGCTGTGGGTGTTCCCTGCTGTCACTCAGCATTGCCCCCTGCAGCCTCCCCTGTGTAACATTGCTACTACACGCTGGTGCCAAATAATGTTTAAGATACATGTATGCTCCTGAGCTTAATTCAGTATACAGATGTGGGAAGTTTCAACCAGTGAGTCTAAGAAGAAGAGGTCAATTTGATAATAGAAGTCAATGGATGTTTTTGTTTATATCATGCTCAATCTGAATCATAGAAGTAAAATTGCAATATCTTTCTTTCCCATTCTGATGCTCGGTTTGAACTTCAGCAACTCGTCTTCACCACATCTAAATTCCTAAATGCATTAAGTTGCTGCCATGTGATTGGCTGATTAGCAATTTGTGTTACCATGCAATTGAACCTAATAAAGTGTCCGGTGAGAATATATAAAGATATATATATATATATATATATATATATATATATATATATATAAAAGCATACTGTCACAAAAACAGAGGCACTCACTGCTCTTATATTAAAATAAAACTTGGCATTTATTTTAGTGATAAAAAAGACAATGTTTCGGTGTTGTCTTTGCACCTTTGTCAAATGTCATATATGGTTCATAGAACATCAACCTAAAAGCAATGAACTTGTAACAACAACACCCGTGATTATATACCATAGTCGTTGGCGTTGCCACTCCCCTGCTGTCAAACAATAGTGACGTCATCACTGGTGGACACCACGTGACACGTCACTCACATACAGCACGTATATACAATGAGTAAGCACATGTGGATGTTGCCATGGTAACGTATGTACACAGACTTATGCCGAATTGAACACTCATATAAATTATGTGATGGATCCTTGATCCAAATGGATACATATTGGCATATTCTATAAGGTGACTAAGGGGCAAGTTAGAAATATATGGGAATGTATGATCATATTATTACTCCCTGGTACACTGTAAGCGTTACTTGGTTACCATGGTAACTATGCTTAATAAAAGTTTTATTTTAATATAAGACCAGTGAGTGCCTCTGTTTTTGTGACAGTATGCTTGGATATCGATTTGAGTGCACCCTGGCAGCTACAAGATATGTGGGACTGTGCATATCCTTTTGTGTACTAGGATATAGCACTCTAACTTTTGTGTATTTGAACCTTTATAATTTGAATCTTGGGACTTTTTCACTTGTACTAGGCACCCAGCATTGGAACTATGGAAACTTTGGACACAGCATCCGTTAAGGATAACCTTTACAAGGACGATGATTTAAACACAGATCCATTTTTGTATACTGATGAGGACGCTGACAGGATAAGAGTTACTGACGATCTGAGTGAGTTGCGGGGTGACACCCCTATTAACATCTATCATAAACTACTTAACTTACGTAAAAAAGAGATTGACTATCATATGCATGCAGTATATTTATCTGGGTACCATGGCAACAAATATATACCAAGAGGGTTCAGGGTCAAGAATATACCCACACTAGGGAGACAGAACATGGAATTCTGCATGAAATGGTGTTCAATCTTGAATAAATGTTCCTATGACCTAATATTATTGGTCATAGAGGAGGTAAATAGGTTGGAAAAGAAAAATGAAATCTGAGATTGACACTGTGAAGCAGAAAACCGTAGAAAATGATTATAGGGAAAACGCATATAAAGGTGGCTTTATGGCAAAGATGAGACCCCTCTAATAGAAGGCGTAGGAATGTACCATCTAGAAATATCATGACAATAACCCCTTTAAATCATGTATAAAGTTTTATAGGAGGTTTATAGACGATTTGGTTATACTATGGAATGGGAGCTTAGAAGCAGTAAGTGACTTTGTGGAATACTTGAATAACAACAATTACAACTTGGGGTTCACTTTTTCAGCATCCAAAGAAAGTATATCTTTCTTGGACATCACATTAACATTGGACATCTCCTCACATTCTATTAAAACCTCTACATTTAGGAAATCTACCTCAGGGAACACAATTTTACGAGCAGACTCACATCATCCAGTACACCTTAAGAAGGCCATTCCCAAGGGGCAATACATGTGACTTAGACGCAACTGTAGTATCATTCATACATACAGGGAACAGGCTTTGTCTTTGTCTAAACGCCTCTTAGTGAGGGGATACGATGGCAATGTGCTTGAAAAAGCCAGCAGTGAGGTGGAGAGAATGAAGAGAGAGGAACTATTAAAGGATGTTCCAATGAAGAAATTTGGCTCTGAATCACCAATAACTTTTTCTACCAGTTACAGCAGACAGTTTAATCATATCAGTGAAAATATTTACCAGTTCTGGACAGAGACACCCTTTTACATGATTCTTTAAAGAACCATGGTATTAGATTAGTCAGCAAAAAAGCCAAAACTATTGGTAATTATTTAAGTAGAGATTTTTCCATTAAGAGGGTCAACTCTTGGTTGCAACCAGCAATGGGATTCTATAGATGTAGAAAAATCCCCTGCAAAAGCTGTGACCTTGTCACTTCAGGTACTCAATTTAAATCTACGATCACAGGGAGAATCTTTAACATCAGATACAGATTATCATGTAATTCGAGGTACGTGGTATACTTAAAGGGACATTATACACTAATTTTTTCTTTGCATAAATGTTTTGTAGATGATCTATTTATATAGCCCATAAAGTTTTTTTTTAAAATAAATGTATAGTTTTGCTTATTTTTAAATAACATTGCTCTGATTTTCAGACTCCTAACCAAGCCCCAAAGTTTTATGTGAATACCGTCAGCTACCTTCTCCAGCTTGCTCCTGTTTGTGTAAAGGGTCTTTTCATATACAAAAGAAGGGGGAGGGGGGAGTGTCTTATTTGCCACTTGCAGTGGGCTTTCCAACTACCTTTTCAACAGAGCCAAACTGACAGCTTCTAAGTAAGTTTTTAAACAGTTTTATACTGGATTTTTATATCAGTATCTGTGCATCTTATTCTTTATAGTAGTGTCTATTACATGCAATTATATGAAAATGAGTGTATACTGTCCCTTTAATTAATTGCAATATTTGCTGCAAACAATACGTGGGTAGGACCACCAGACTTCTCAAAGACAGGATTAGGGAGCATTTGCTTTCTATTAAACATGACCCTCCTTCTACACCGGTTGCCAAACATTTTGCCGCACATTTCATGTCCATGAATATACCCCTGTGGGTCGCACAATATTATTATTTTTTATTTTTTTATTCTTGCCCAGGTCACACATATTTCCTCACAGACTATCACAGCTCACAATTGTTTCAACACATCTCAATACACTTACACGCAAGAGTCCCTTTGCGGTATAGATTTTATTTGATATTTGAGTTTTGTATTTTTTTTACGGCCCGCCCATAAGATAACAGTGTGTGAACACAAATGGTGAGTTCCTTGTTTTCTCCCTCAAACTACACATCAATTGTATGTGGCAACTTGTGAGCACAGAATAGACGGCAACATAGGTTATACTTTATTCCATTACATTAAAACCGATTTACAATTATATGTGTGCCGATCTGGAGATCCTTTGTAAACGCTTTCAACTGCTAATAAAGTAACAACATTATTATTATTTTTTAGCTTTTATTTGCTAGTTATTTGTGTTCATCTGCTATTATTGGATTTGTGGCAATATCATAGAATAGTGAGATTAGATTGTTTATTATTGTTTGGTTGGGCCAGTTTCATTGTATTTTCCTTATTTACCTGATATTGATACAAGATATATATACAGAGATTACAGGAAAATTCAGCTGCAATTTAAACCAGAGTCCTATTCAAATTTCTCTCTGTATTTCTATGCATGATTGTTTGCTTATACCATATGCTGTTCCTTTAACATGAATTAGCAGGTGCTTCTACTATGACGTAGCTAGGTGTGCCTTTCTTAAGCTGTGTGTGTGTTAACTTGTTTAGTCCCTGACGAAGTGCCTACGGGCAGGAAACACGTCGGACGTTCCTGTTGTTCTTAGCTCACTCCTGAGCTTGTTTGTACCCTGTAACTGTTTGCAAGACTTACAATAAAGTCAATTTTTACTTGCACCAAGCCCTGCGGATGTATTGTGTCCTATTACAGGTAACCTCTTGATATAGAAATACACTAAGCATAGTTGACAGCAGTGGTGTGATTCGTCCGGTGGTGACACCCAGGGTGATGGTGGTAATGCCCCTAACACTCAAACACAGTTGTTGTCTGGGGTGGTTATGCACTCTACGGCCAAGCCACCGTTGGCACCCCCAAGTACAAAAGGGCCAGACGACCGCACACCAGATCATGGTGGAAAAATCAGGAAAAAGAGTGGTGAAGAAAAAATAAACATTGTGTTTAATCTCAGCAATAGACCTCTCAGTGAAGCTGAAACTTCTGTTCTGAATAATGGTTTGTCCTTTGTGCCCACTCCTAAAAGTTATACGTTCAACAAAATTGTCGATATATATAAGCTGCAAAGGCAGCTGAAACTTAAGGATCTCTTTAGGTATAGGACACAAGGGACAATACCAATTTTCAAAAAAACATCTGACTTTGAACCCCCGAATACGCACCCATATATTAAAAATTTCACTTTCATGTTATGCACTGATCTTAAACACACACATCCTACTAGAACTTACTCCATTCTTAGCAAGATGAATTCCTGGCAATTAAGAAATTAAGTAAGGATGACACCATTATTATCCGCCCCCCGGATTAAGGGGGATCTAGAGTCACCCAGGATTATGTTGACTATAGAAGGGAAGCAAATAGACAACTCTCTGACACATCAACTTATTTCAAACTAAGAAGTAATCCAATGGCCAGTTTAAAAAAAGTGATTAGTGAATATCTGAGGAGGGGTCATGAAAGAGGGATATTAAGTAATCAGGAAATTACGTTAATAAGCATACAGTTCCCTAAGATACAGTTTTTTTATCTGCTACCTAAAATCTACTAAACTCAACCATTGTGTTGGCCAGGGATTCCTTACTATCAAGTCTAGCCATTTATATTGACTTTTTTCTTCAGCCAGTGGTTAAGGCCACACCTGCATTTCTCCAAGACTCACTAAGTCTGATTAAGATACTAAAAGAATATAGTGGTTTACAAAAGGGAGATATGCTTGTGACCATGGATGTTGACAGCCTATACACCACCATCCCCCATGGGGGTGGAGTCAGAGCTGTCAGATCCATGGTGACAGATAGCCTATTGTACAAGGGTCCTCCGGTAGAGTTTTTATGTGAGCTCCTTACACTTTATGTTGAGAAAAACCACTTTAAATTTGAGACAGATTTTTATCTCCAGATCTCAGGGACCGCCATGGGCTCAAATATGGCACCCACATATGCCAATCTATTTATGGCATGGTACGAAGGTACCATTATGCAACCTTTTATACATCCTAACATCCAGTATTATACACGCTACATCGATGATGTGTTGTTGATATGGAGGGGTGAGGTGGAAGGATTGATAAGGTGGGTGACATATTTGAATTCCATTGATGGTCCCATAAAGTTGAAGTTGGAATATAATGAACATATTGTACATTTTCTAGACCGTAATATTTATAAGGTTGGTGCCTGTGATGGATATTGCTTTGGGGTTTCGCTTTACACGAAACCGAAAGACCGCAATTCACTGCTTGAGGCTACAAGCTATCATCCCAGGCACCAAAAAAAACAGGGATTATTACCTCGCAACTCACCCGGGTTATCCGTAATAACAGTGAAGTACCCACTTTGTTGATCCAACTAACTGAGATGGCACAGAAACTGGTATCTAGGGGATACGACAGCACGTAGGTGGAAAATATCAAAGAATGGTTGTTGAGCTCCCTGAAGGATGGTCCTGGTACCAAAAATACCAAAAATATGAAAATCAATGAAGGTAAACATCAATTGAATTTTGTGACCACTTTTGATCCTACACACAAGGCTCTGGCAAGCTCAGTACGCCAATATTGGCCACTATTTGATTCAGATCCATCTTTACCATTCACTGAGATGAGGTCCCCTAGAATCGTATAACGCCGGGTGGACAATTTGAGAGACCTCCTTGTGAAAACGGACCCAATTCATTGCTATGAGAAGAGCACGTGGCTAAAGACAACCAAAAAAGGTTGCTTTACATGCGGAAATTGCATGGCTTGCAACAGCATGTTCAGGGGCCCTTCGTTCCAACATCCACATAGCAATAAAATATATACAATCCGACACATGCTGACATGTACTAGCATGTATGTGATCTATATCCTCATTTGTCCGTGTTCCATGGTTTACATTGGAAAGACCATTACCTCTTTTAGGGATAGGATGGCTAACCATCGATGTGCCATCAGGGAGGCCTTGGAGAAAGGTGATTCAGGGTAACAGTGGAGTGACATTTCACCAAGTTTAAGCTTAGTGTATAAAGTGTATGTACCCCCTCTGGCTAGAAGTGGCAACAGAGCAAATAAACTGCTCCAACTCAAGACAAAGTGGATCTATATGATGGACACATTGGTACCCAGGGGGCTCAATACCTTCCTGGACTTTGGACCACACACGCAATACAACACTTGATGTCTATGATGAGTGACACTGAGGATATCCACATGATCCTGCTGCAGACATCACTCCTGAGTAGAGCGTTTTCACTGTTAGCTGCCTGGGCCTAGGAGAGGGTGAGTGCCCAGCCATTGGGAGTATTAAGGAGCCGTTTTTTAAATAAAAGTGTTTATTTTTGATTGTCCTTCTGTGGGTTTATACAAAGCTATAGAGGACTCTGTTACTACATTAGAAGGTTCTGCTCCTTCTGTACTGATTAATAATTCCTGTTTATATTGTGAGGAGGCTGTGGTTTGCCCGCCTGCTCAATTTTGTTTCATTTGCCTAAACACTGTTCTAAAGAAGGGAGACAAGCCTGCTAATACTCATAGCGCTATTAGCCCATTTGAGCCGCCTACTTCTCAGGAATCTGGATCCCGAGAAATTACTACCCTTTCTACATTACCCGCTCCACATGCAGTTCCCCGTGGCTCAACTAATCTTCCATGTGGAGGTGGCCTTTTTCATACAGACTTTACTGCGCAGTTACAATCGGCGGTGCCTGTGGCCCTGAGTGCCTTCCCTCGCTCTAACAAACGCAAGAGAAATGTTAAACATAGTTCTCCTGACCTAGAGTCATCTAAATATTTCTCTGATTTAGCTACTATATCACAGCTATCCGAGAACGAGTTAACCTCTGTAGCTTCAGAGGCTGAACCTTCTGAGTCGGAGACTTCAGTTACTAAAGCTCCTTTAGCGGAGGAACCCTCCTTTAGATTTAAAATTTAACATCTGCGTTTTTTATTAAAGGAGGTTCTGTCTACTCTAGAGGTTCCAGAGGTTACTCTCCCTGAGGAGCCTAAGATCCCTAAATTAGACAGGGTTTACGAAGATAGGAAGGTCCCACTGAATTTTCCTGTGCCAGTTAAGATGGCGAACATTATTAGTAACAAATGGGTAAGAGTAGGAACTTCTTTTTCCCCCTCGTCTACTTTTAAAAAATTATTCCTGGTCCCTGACTCTCAATTAGATTTGTGGGGCTCCATCCCGAAGGTGGATGGCGCTATCTCCAGGCTGGCTAAGCATACTACTATCCCTCTGGAGGATAGTTCTTCTTTTAGAGAGCCTATGGATAAAAAAAATGGAAAATTTTCTGAGGAGTATGTTTCAACATACAGGGTTTTTATTTCAACCGGCGGCAGCTGTAGCCGCGGTTGCTGGAGCAGCTACCTACTGGTGCGACACTCAGTTGGAGCTCATTGAGGTGGAGACTCCCCTCAAGGATATTCAGGAGAGAATTAAGGCACTGAGAATTGATAACTCCTTCATCTGTGACGCAAATATGCAGACTATTTGCATGAATGCACAGGTTGCTGGTTTTGCGGTTCTAGCCCACCAGCTCTCTGATTGAAGTCTTGGTCTGCAGATATGACTTCTAAATCCAGACTCCTTTCTCTTCTTTTCAAGGGGAAGATTTTATTCGGTCCAGGGCTGGACTCCATTATCTCTATGGTTACCGGAGGGAAAGGTGCCTTCCTACCGCAGGATAAGAAGCATAGGCCTAAGGGACGACAACTGTCTAATTTTCGTTCCTTTCGTGCTGACCATTTCGCAACAACAGCAGTCCTCTTCCAAGTCCGAGCAGCCCAAGAGTACTTGGAAGCCTGCTCAGTCCTGGAATAAGTCCAAACAGACTAAGAAGCCCGCCAAGAACAAATCGGTATGAAGGGGCAGCCCCCGACCGGGGATCAGATCGAGTAGGTGGCAGACTATTTCTTTTTTCAAACGCCTGGTTCCAGGATGTACAGGATCCTTGGGTCTTGGAGGTTGTATCTCAAGAATACAGGATACGATTCAAGTTTCATCTGCCCAGGGGCAGATTCCTACTTTACAGTCTTTCGACAAGATCAGAAAAGAGGGCTGCCTTCTTAGGTTGCGTACTAGATCTCTTATCTCTAGGAGTAAGTGTCCCGGTACCTACAGCAGAAAGAGGTTTGGGGTTTTATTCAAACCTTTCTGTGGTTCCGAAGAAGGAGGGAATTTTCATCCAGTTTCTGAGTGTTCCCTCTTTCATGATGCAGACAATACGGTCAATCCTTCCTCTGGTTCAGGAAGGACAGTTTATGACCACAATAGATCTGAAGGATGCATACCTTCACATTGCAATTAACAGGGAACATTTTCAGTTCATGAGGTTTGCTTTTCTGGACCAGCACTTCCAGTTCATAGCTCTATGTTTGGCCTAACTACTGCTCCAAAGATATTTACAAAGGTTCTGGGGGCTCTTCTAGCCATTGCCAGAACACAAGGTATTGCAGTAGCGCCTTACCTGGACGATATCTTGGTACAGGCACCATCTTTTTGTCTAGCGGAAGAACATTCGGAGTCCCTTCTCAGTCTTCTTCCATCACATTGATGGAAGATAAACTTGGAAAAGAGTTCTCTTACTCCAAGTACAAGGGTGAATTTCCTGGGAACTATAATAGACTCATTATCTATGAGAATATTCCTCACAGATCAGAGACGTTGCAAGCTAACTTCTGCATGTCCTGTCCTTCAGGCCTCCTCGAGACCCTTAATGGTTCAGTGTATGGAGGTAATCAGACTCATGGTGTCCTGCATGGACATGATTCCACCTCAGACCCTTACAACTATGCATGCTGAGACAATGGAACGGCGACCATTCAGATCTGTCTCAGCAGATTGTGCTGGACAGCCTGTCAAGAGACTTGCTCTCCTGGTGGATCTGTCCAGATCATCTGTCCCAAGGCACATGCTTTTTGAGACCGCCCTGGGAGATTGTGACTACTGACGCATCCCTTTCCGGCTGGGGAGCCGTTTGGGGTGCCAAGAAGGCACAAGGTCTGTGGACTCAGGAGGAGTCCTCCCTTCCGATCAATATTTTGAAACTCCGGGTAATCTTCAATGCCTTGAAGGCTTTGCCCCTTCTTGGTTCGTCCCAGTTTATCAGATTCCAATCAGACAATATAACCTCGGTTGCCTATATTAACCATCAAGGTGGAACGAGAAGATCCTTGGTGATGAGAGAAGTATCTCAGATACTAGAGTGGGTGGAGACTCACAAATGTATGCTGTTAGCAATCCACATTCTGGGTGTGGACAACTGGGAAGCGGACTTCCTCAGCAGGCAATCCTTTCACCCAGGGGAGTGGTCTCTTCACCCCAAGGTGTTTGCAGAGATATGCAGTGAGTGGGGGATGCCGGAGATAGATCTCATGGCATCCTGCCTTAATACCTAGATACCCAGGTACGGGTCAAGATCGAGGAATCCTCAGGCGGAATTGATAGATGCCCTACCAGTACCATGGAGGTTCAGACTCATATCTTTTTCCTCCATTACTGCTTCTCCCTCATGTGGTGGCTCGCATCAAGCAGGAGCGAGCATCTGTGATTCTGATTGCTTCATCGTGGCCGCAAAGGACGTGCTTTGCGGATCTAGTGGGGATGTCCTCATCTCCTCAGTGGAGGTTACCTTTTCGCAGAGATCTGCTGATACAGGGTCCTTCATTTATCAAAATCTAGATTCTCTGAGGCTGATTACGTGGAGATTGAACGCTTAGTCTGAGCCAAGAGAAGGTTTTCTGAGAATGTTATTGACACCCTGGTTCAAGCTCGTAAGCCAGTTACTCGTCGTATCTACCATAAAGTGTGGAGGACTTACTTGTACTGGTGTGAAGAGTGCGTCTTTTCTTGGCATAAGGTTATGGTTGCCAGAATTTTATCTTTTCTCCAGGATGGACTGGAGAAGGGCCTATCTGCTAGTTCCCTGAAGGGACAGATATCGGCCCTGTCGGTGTTACTGCACAAAAGATTGGCTTGGCTTCCGGATGTGCAGTCCTTTATTAAGGCTCTGGCTAGTATCAGACCCGTGTTTAAATCTGGGGCTCCGCCTTGGAGCTTCAATTAAATTGTTATCTTGGAAGGTTCTTTTTTTTGTTGGCTATTGCCTCTGCGCGCAGAGTTTCTGAGATTTCTGCCTTGCAATGTGACTTCCCTTATCTTATTTTTTCATGCTGATAAGGCGGTTTTACACACTAAACTAGGATTCCTCCCTAAGGTGGTGCCGAATCGTAAAATTAATCAAGAAATTGTTGTTCCTTCCTTGTGTCCTAATCCTTCTTCAGCGAAGAAACAATTGCTTCACAATCTAGATGTGGTTTCTCGCCTTGAAGTTCTATCTTCAGGCTATTAAGGAATTCAGACAATCTTCCTCTTTGTTTGTTATCTATATGGGGAAGCGTAAGGGGCAGAAGGCTACTAGAACTTCTCTATCTTTCTGGTTGAGGAGTGTCATCCGCTTAGCTTATGAGACAGTGGGATGACAGCCTCCTGAGAGGATAACGGCTCATTCCACTAGAGCAGTGGCTTCCTCTTGGGCTTTTAAGAACGAAGCCTCAATGGATCATATTTGTAAGGCAGCTACCTGGTCCTGCTTAAACACTTTTTCTAAATTTTACAAGTTTGGTGTGTTTGCTTCGACTGAAGCAGTTTTCGGGAGAAAAGGTTTGCAGGCTGTGGTGCCCTCAGAATAGGGTCCGCCTCTTTTTGCTGTTCCTTCCCATTATTCATTCAGTCTCCTTTGGAGCTTGGTTATAGTTTTCCCAACAGTAAGGAATGAAGTCGTGGACTCTCCCTGCCTTATGGAAGGAAAACATAATTTATACTTACCAGATAAATTCCTTTCCTTCCTGGCAGGGAGAGTCCACGACCCCGCCCGTAATTTATTGTTTTGATGGGCAGCTCCCTTTTTATATTATTTCTTTTGGCACCTTTTATACCTTGATGTTTTTCCTACTTTTCCTTGTTCCCTCTGCAGAATGACTGGGGGATAGGGGAAGTGGGAGGGATATTTAAGCCTTTGGCTGGGGTGTCTTTGCCTCCTCCTGGTTGCCAGGTGTTGTATTTCCGAACAGTAAGGAATGAAGTTGTGGACTCTCCCTGCCAGAAAGGAAAGGTATTTATCTGGGAAGCATAAATTATGTTATTGACTGCAAAGGGCTCCAATGCACTTATATGTATTTATGTTTTTAGACATGTATATATGTGTATACATACATGAATACATATGTACACACATTTATATATATATATACATATTTAGACATGTGAATGTATCTCTATGTTAAAGCCCTTTTCATACCTTTTCTTCCTAACACCTGAGACCTCATATCTTATAGTTTTTTTATGCAATATTTTTTTAATTTTTTTTTTACCAGATAGTGTTATTATAAATGTAACTGTACTGTTAAATGTATTTTTGGTGTGTTTTGTTATACTATTTTGTTTTGCGTAACAGATGTCAAGGTAATCGTTCTAACTTGTAATTGCTAACTTTATTAATCCTTAGGATATACCAATGCATATATCAGGCATTTCTGAAATCCTTTAGTGCAATTTTATGACCACTTTTGGAAGGCTGTGCCATGTCTGTTACCCTCTTTGAATAAAGCCTCTTTTAGGCAACTTATAGGGGCCGAATTATCAAGGGCTGAATGGCCCCTGATGCCCCTGTTTCTGTGCGAGCCTTCAAGCTCGCCGGAAACAGCAGTTAAGAAGCAGCGTTCTTAAGAACGCTGCTCCTTAACTGTTCCGCCTGCTCTGAGCGGCGGACAACAATCAACTCAATCAAATACGATCGGGTTGATTGACACCCCCTGCTAGCGGCCGATTGGCCACAAATCTACAGGGTGCAGCATTGCACAAGCAGTACACAAGAACTACTTGTGCAATGATAAATGCATTCATCGATGTCTGTCAGACATAATCCGCTGAGTGAATCATGTTGGACAGACCGATGATAAATCGGCCCCTTAGTATCTCTCCCTCTGACTTTTTGGTATTTCTCTATCTCAAAATGAATTTATACACATCTGTTTTATATCCCCTAACTTATATATATATATATATATATCTCCGGACAAAGCGCACTCCACAGGTCTTAGCAAATAAGTAGTCACTTTATTGTGAACGTTTTCGGTTTTAACAAACCGCCCTCAGACAAATAGTGAGAAAAGAAAGAGCACGTACCCACCACCAGACATATAACCTCTCGTGGAACAAACTGTCCGACACTACGTTCTCCCCAGTAGCTCCGCCCATTCCGTGGGCGCGAACATCCGGGGCAGCGTACGTCAGATTCTGTAATCTCTGTTAAAAACATACAAATAACAGCAAAACTTAGCAAGCAAATGAATATACAAAGACAATATTATCATACACATTGCGCCTGTAAAAACAAGCACAAAGGGGACCGGTGTATCATATCGGTAGCGCAAAAGTCTCAAGGGTTACTATGGTAACGCATACAACAAATGCCAATAGGCAGAGACAGTACATGCAATTGATATGATCACCCAAATGACAGTGCCTAGGGAGTATATTAGAGAAGCACAGTAATATAACAACATAAAGTATATAGATAAATAATATAAAGCAATAATAAACAGCAATAAACCATTTGTAATCTATATTCGGGTAAGGCATATAAGAAGGGAAAGAAGAACAATTGAAACTATATGCAAACCCCACATTATTAGAAATGGATCACCCTCCTGAGATGACAAATTAGATCCCTAACAAAATGGGACAGATAGGATAATTACATATACCAATACTTAAATAAATAAACCAGTATTTTAATAAGCTCGGATGGATCGTGGGTCTCATCAAATGTATATTATTAACTACAGGAACACCTGCCAGTCAAGATGGGTGTTTAAGCCCTTTGGTATTAATGTGTCCAAATAAAAGGTCCCTTTTGAAGAAGATGATATTTACTACCCTAAACAGTTCGGTACCAAAATCCTCAAAAAAGGCCATAAATAAATTAGCATAAGATGGGGCCACATTGGACCCCATCGCTGTCCCAGTTAGTTGTAAAAAGAATTGTTGTTCAAATTTGAAATAATTCGTAGTAAGGCAGATTTCCAACAGCTGTATAAGTACTTCAGCAGGAGGTCCCACATATGGGTATCTGTTGAGATAAAAAGCAACAGCTTGTATCCCCTCCTGACGGGGAATTACAGTATATAAACTCGTCACGTCCAACGTGACGAGAAGGACCTCTTCACTGGTCTCTCCTATGTCTGTCTGCTAAAAGCTCAAGTACAGTTGCAGAGTCTCTTAGATAAGAGGGCATCTATTTTACAAGTGGTTGCAGAAATGCGTCTACATAAGTAGCTATAGGTTGTTGTAAAGACCCAATGGCTGACACTATAGGCCGACCAGGCGGGTGTCTAAGACTCTTATGTATTTTAGGTAGTGCATTTATTTATGGCCTTTTTTGAGGAGTTTGGTACCGAACTGTTTAGAGTAGAAAATATCATCTTCTTCAAAAGGTACATTGATGACCTGTTTCTATTATGGACAGGATCTACGGAGGAATTGGAAGTTTGGTTCGCAAAGTTGAATACCACCCACCCTGCATTAAAATTCAAGATGCAATTTAATAACCAACAGATTGACTTCCTGGATGTGAGGCTATATAAGAACATGGATAGATTACAATCAACTCTGTATTGCAAAGATACTGACCGTAATGCACTCCTACAAGTTTTGCACTTTCAAGTTGTCATCCACCAACACTTAAAAGAGCACTACCTAAGTCTCAATTTCTCAGGGTGCTGAGGAATAACACGGAAGAGAGTAACAGGGAAGAACAAATGAGTGAAATGAAAGAACGGTTCCAGACATGTAGCTACCCTAACAAGCTTCTGGACAGACAGTGTGCCGAACTTCTGGGGGACAAAAAAACTGTGAGGGCCCCTGATGCTAATAGAATGACATTTGTGACACCTTATTCCAGTGATAAGAAGTCATTACCTGATATCATTAATAGACACTGGCAGATTATCAATACGGATAAAGCTCTACCGTTGTTACAGACACCACCTCCACGGATGGGATATAGGAGGGCCAGATCCTTAAGGGATTTTCTTGTAAAAACTGATCCAGTACAGTGCTATAGAAAAACTACTTGGATGGACATTAGTAAACCGGGGGTCTACCGCTGTTTGGGGTGCGTGACTTGTGGGGGTCTTATCACAGGCACCTCCTTCACGCATACCCACGAGAGAAAAATTTACAAACACCGTTACCGTTTGACCTGTACTACTACCCCCATTATTTATCTTCTACATGGCATTTGTGGCTTATATTATGTAAGAAAGACCTCTGATGACTTACGGACACGGATGGCGAACCACCGTTCTGCCATCCGGACGGCCCTAAAGAATGGAACTTCCGAGCAGCCTGTGGCATAACATTTTGTGGATCTACAACATAAAGTAACAGACCTTAAATACACTATTATTGATCACGTTCCCCCAATGCCTAGGGGGGGGGGGGTGACCGTAATAGAATCCTACTACAGAGAGAAGCTAAATGGACCTTTTATTTGGACACATTAATATCAAAGGGCTTAAACACCCATCTTGACTGGCAGGTGTTCCTGTAGTTAATAATATACATTTGATGAGACCCACGATCCATCCATATTTATTTAAATACTGGTTTATTTATTTAAGTATTGGTATATGTAATTATCCTATCTGTCCCATTTTGTTAGGGATCTAATTTGTCATCTCAGGAGGGTGACCCATTACTAACAATGTGGGGTTTGCATATAGTTTCAATTGTTCTTCTTTCCCTCCTTATATGCCTTACCCGAATATAGATTACAAATGGTTTATTGCTGTTTATTATTGCTTTATATTATTTATCTATTTACTTATGTTGTTATATTACTGTGCTTCTCTACTATACTCCCTAGGCACTGTCATTGGGGTGATCATATCGATTGCACGTACTGTCTCTGCCTATTGGCATTTGTTGTATGCGTTACCATAGTAACCCTTGAGACTTTTGCGCTACCGATATGATACACCGGTCCCCTTTGTGCTTGTTTTTACAGGCGCAATGTGTATGATAATATTGTCTTTGTATATTCATATGTTTGCTAAGTTTTGCTGTTATTTGTATGTTTTTAACAGAGATTACAGAATCTGACATACGCTGCCCCGGATGTTCGCGCCCACGGAATGGGCGGAGCTACTGGGGAGAACGTAGTGTCGGACAGTTTGTTCCACGAGAGGTTATATGTCTTGTGGTGGGTAAGTGCTCTTTCTTTTCTCACTATTTGTCTGAGGACGGTTTGTTAAAACCGAAAACGTTCACAATAAAGTGACTTTGCTAAGACCTGTGGAGTGCGCTTTGTCCGGAGCTATTTGTTGTTATTTGGCTGCACCCAAGGCTGCTGTTTATATTGTTCAGGAGTGCACACTGTCTGGAATATATATATATATATATATACATACAGTATATATATTATAATGTATTACATTAAACAACTTACTTTTCTCCTTCAAGCTGTACATAACAGTTATGGAATCTTTTCAGCATTTACAAAGTTAAATTACAAAAAACAGCTGCTTTTACCAACCATCACAACGGAACTACTGAAGTGATGCAACATTACAACACACTACTTATTTTGCTTAGCGAGTTATAAAATAGCCAGCTAATATGAATTACAAATACACTGCCACTGTTTTTTTAATAAGAACCATAGCATAAAAAAACACACTGACAATGGATCACCAAATAATATGATTCAGATGACATTTAAATAGCCAGTCCTTCAACAGTATTTGAAGCGATTAAACCAGCATTAGAAATGCCACAATAATGTGAAAAATAAAAGTGTAATATCTGTGTATCTTATGTCCATTCTTGGTTGCATATGATTGGACTTCATTAGCTCAAAAGGTAACATTGTGGTGTGGTTATAGTATTTTGAAAATTCTATCCAATCATTAATAGGAACAGGCTTACAGTAAAAAAATTTTTGACTGTCATCGCACATGACAACACTTCTCCATTAGAAACGAATAGTGGTAAGCCTCTGTAGAAACCAGACAATGTAACGGTATATACCAAGCCTTAAAGGGACAGTCTACTTAAGAATCTTTATTGTTTAAAAAGATAGATAATCCCTTTATTATCCATTCCCCAGTTTTGCATAACCAACACTGTTATATTAATACACTTTTTACCTCTGTAATTACCTTGTATATAAGCCTCTGCAGACTGCCTCCTTATCTCAGTTCTTTTGACAGACTTGCATTTTATCCAATCAACACTAATTGCTAGGTAACTCCGCAGGAATGAGCACAATGTTATCTATAAGACACACATGAACTAGCGTTGTCAAGCTGTAAAAAAAACTATCAAAATGCATTGAGATAAGAGGCGGCCCTCAAGGGCTTATAAATTAGCATATGAGCCTACCTAGGTTTAGCTTTAAACAAAGAATAACAAGAGAACAAAGTGAATTTGATAATATAAGTAAATTGGAAAGTTATTTAAAATTGCACGCCCTATCTGAATCATAAAAGTTTAATTTTGACTAGACTGTCCCTTTAAGAGTAGGGTTTTGCCATTACAGTAAATGATAGAATCTAGCTTTGAAATAAAGTGAACAACTTTTATTGTGTGTCCAAGGTGACAGAATCAAGACAACAAAAAGTATCGGTGCACATCCAACCACTTAAGTCCACTCTTTCATGGCATATTTGTATATGCTTCTGTCTGTCAAATATACTTACATAGCTTCTAATAAGATTGGGATCAACATCTCAAAATAATATTGGCTTATATTTGAGCTGCAAAAACAAATATACTTCTATCTACTAAATACACTTACATAGTTCAAATAAGATTGGGATTAACATCTCGGAATAATATTGACTTATATTTATGCTGCAAAAAAATTTGCTTGTTAAAAATGCCTTTAAATTTAAATAAAAACTTCTGTCTGCTAAATATACTTACATAGTTCAAATAAGATTGGGATAAACATCTCACAATAATATTGACTTATATTTATGCTGCAAAAAATTGCCTGTTTAAATTTAAATAAAATAGGGATCTTAGTCACACAATATGATCATATTCTGCTAAGCCAGTCACCACTTACAAGGTGTCCCCATATTAGACTGGTCCTAACTAACCAGTTTCCACACTGCAGCAAGTCACGTCTACACAGTGTGAAGCTTTCTAGCTTATAAAGTATATCACAATTAATCTGGAACACACCTGGGCTGGGTGGCGTGCATTAACCAAAGGGGAGGGATTTGGTCAGCTCCCTATTCAAAGATACAACAATTTATTTAAATTTAAACAGGCAATTTTTTGCAGCATAAATATAAGTCAGTATTATTGTTAGATGTTTATCCCAATCTTATTTGAACTATGTAAGTATATTTAGCAGACAGAAGTTTTTATTTAAATTTAAAGGCATTTTTAACAAGCAAATTTTTTTGCAGCATAAATATAAGTCAATATTATTCCGAGATGTTAATCCCAATCTTATTTGAACTATGTAAATATATTTAGTAGATAGAAGTATATTTGTTTTTGCAGCACAAATATAAGCCAATATTATTGTGAGATGTTGATCCCAATCTTATTGGAAGCTATGTAAGTATATTTGACAGACAGAAGCATATACTAATATGCCATGAAAGAGTGGACTTAAGTGGTTGGATGTGCACTGATACTTTTTGCTGTCTTGTAATTGTTTTGGTCACTTCGGTAGCACTCCCACAATATGTGTGCTAAGATAAAACAGTCCTTTTTTGTGGTGTGCTTAACCAAAAAACTCTTTGTTGTAACAAGGTGACCAAAAGTCTAAGATTGTGATACATCTGGGCCACAAGTGGGGTCAAATCCATCAGGCATGGAAACCCAGCCTTGTTATAGTTTTTTTAAATCCTCAACCCTTGATTGAAATAATTTTTTTCTCTTATTTATTTCTACTGTATTTTTTCTTTATATTAATCATGAGATATAGTCACCAGAATGCTACATAATATTACCTACTAAATTTGACTTGTGGTTATTAAAATGATATCAGTATCCTTTTTCTTGGTAATATCAATAAACATCCTACTGCCATTCCATGCTGATAGCTTGCATTTCTTTTCTTCCTTTAACTTGCCCAACACAGTAATTTAAATGGATCTTGCATTCAATAGTATGGTCATAAAATGTAATGTTCTGTATTCCATCTTTATGGTGTTCTACATGGATGATTTTGTAATCTGGAACATTAAACCTCATATCTTTTACACCTTTTTAGGGCTAGATTACAAGTGGAGCACTAATTTATTGCGTGCCCATAAACGGGCAAATTCGCCAGTTTACGGGCGCACGATAAATAACCAGCCATTACAAGTGGCTGGTTATTGCTACCGCAAGCTCGCAATTAGTGCTCTGAAAATTAACCAGAGATCAGATCTCCGGTTAATTTTCAAAATGTACCCCGATTGCCCCCTTAATTAAGAATAGTGTGTTTTGTTTAAAATAAAAAAAATAGCTATTTTTTTTTTAAGCTGTACAAAGCAGTTTTTTTAGGGCTGCAACTAACGATTATTTTCAATAAATAATCGGCCGATAATTTTTTCGATTAATCGACTAATCGGATAAAAAAAATAATAATAATTTTTTCCTATGTTTAAAATAAAATCCACTTACTGTTATAAATATAAACTTCAGACTAAAACTTTACAACTTTACATTAAAACAACTGTTGGTACAATTTTGTAAGCAGCTGATCGAATTTTTATAATTAAGCAAAACAAAACCACAAACTGTTTGAAAAGAGATAGAACTAATAAGAAGTAGACTACCACTGTTTATAACAGTCTGTTATTCACTCTTTCAGAAACTTTGCATTGAAGTGCAAAAATGTCAACATGTCCACATGCTCCTGGCTGAGGCTGGCTCTCTTTTTTGCAAGCTATTTTGCTTTCAGCAGAGAAGAGGCTCTCAGATGGTGCTGAGGTGCCTGAGATGCATAAGTAGGATTTTGACAATTTCACCAAGGTGGGCTATTTATCCTTGTTAGATCTCCACCAATGCAAGGGGCCTTTTAACAAAGTAAGCCTGGACTTCATTTTAACATAAAAATATCTTGAATATCTATATGCAGTGGTAAATTACCATCTATAAGGTTAGGGGAAAAAATATCTAGTCCACTCTTAAAATAACAGATATATACTTACAGAGGTTTAATTTGGTACATATTCCAATTAATTAAATATAAAAAAACCCCCAAAAACGTAACATTTCACAATTAATTAAAAATTGGAAAAAAACAAAATCTTTAACATTGCACAAGCAGTTATGGTGAACTGCTTGTGCAATGCCGCCCCCTGCAGATTTGCGGCCAAACGGCCACTAGCAGGGGGTGTCAATCAATCCAAACATATAGGATCGGGCGGATTGATGTCTGCAGCCTCAGAGGCAGCTGACCAGTTAAGGAGCAGTGGTCTTAAGACCGCTGCCTCATAACTGCTGTTTCCTGTGAACCTGAAGGCTCTTGCGGAAACAGGGGCATCAGGGGCCATTCGGCCCTTTGATAAATCGGCCCCTATATATAAGTAACAGGACACAGCCTTATACATTTATCTATAGAGTACATATAATCAGCAATAGCAAGCGATCCACTACAAATTGTGCAAACAGGTAATAGTGACATCAATTCATATAACAAATGCCATCAATCTAGGGCTAGGTGTAAATAACGAGCTCAGCACTATATCATGCAAAGCATAGTCCCAAATCACCTGATTTAATATAAACAATCCAAATTATGACTCCTATTTTATTTCTGGGTTGCACATAAGACAGCAGTATTTGTAAACTTATAAATAAACTTTTAGTGTCCTAAAAAAGTGAAAAGTAGACGTCTGTAGACGTCCTTTAGGCTAAGGGCATAACCATAAAACACAATACCATGTGCAGGAGCTCATTGGAGTAAAGCAGCTGGTGTTGTGCACAGACCAACTAATTGCAAACCAACTAATTGATTATGAGATTCGTTGACAACTATTTTCATAATCGATTATTATCGATTATATTGATTAGTTGTTGCAGCTCTACAGTTTTAGAGCTTAAATTGAGCCTTTACATTGTGGTCTGTGTGTTCTCTGTAAATATATATATATATATATATATATATATATGCATATGCTTATATACATATATATTTAATATTTACTGCACAAAGCTGCACGACTTACCCCCTTTACTGCACTAGGTTTTCAGGCATGAGAACGAGGCTCCCATTGGAGCCTATGGAAGCGCACTCTCGTGAGTGCGAAGCTTCAATGCAATGTGAACGCGAGGTTACGTTTGCATTGCGCTTTACTTGTAATACCAGGGCACATTTACGTGCGCTGGTATTACTGAGTGGAGCGCAAATATCACACTTGCGTAAGCTATATTTTGCGCTCCAGTCGTAATCTGGCTCTTAATGTTTCGTTTTTAAAACAGTATAAAACTCTGTTACAGAATCTTTGTATAATGTAACGTAGTGTCATAAGTTGTGGTTCAAATTCTGAGCCATCTCAATGTAATAGAAAAACAGATTTTTGCCTGGTTTTCAAATAATTTGGCAATGTGTTAACTCATAAGATACTTATCTTTAAAGGGATAGTCTACACCCTAGTCATCTTAAAGTCTTACCTTAGATTAAGCTACAAATAGCCTCCTGCGCCCTTTCTATATCATGCAGCAGGAATGGTAAAAAAAAGTTATTTTAAAATGAATAGTGTTTCTGGTAAGTTTGAAATGGCTGCCAAGCTCAGCCCACTGATGACATCATAATCTGGACTTCATATGGCATCCAATCACAAAAGGCTTACTAGTTGGATTCAACAAACTGTCAATGCTATTCAGCAGAGTGCCTAGATGCAGCCCAGATCATGATGTCATCAGTAGGCTGAATTTGGCAGCCATTTCAAACTGTCCAGAAACACTATTAATTTTTAAATAACTTTTTTTACTGTTCCTGCTTCATGATATAGAAAGGGTGCAGGAGGCTATGTGCAGCTTAATCAAATAGTGATAGCTAAACAACTGGGTCAGAATATATCCAAAAGGCAAGTCTTGTGGGGTGTTCCCGTTATGCAGTGGTTAGTACGTACCAAAAGTGGTGCAAGAAAGGACAACAAGTGAATCACCATCAGGGTCATGGGCACCCAAGGGTCTTTGATGCACATGGGGAGCCAAGGCTAGCCCCTCTAGTCCGATCACACAGAAAAGCTACTATAGCTGAAATTGCTGAAAAATGAATACTGGCCTTGAAAAAAAAAGGTGTCTAAACACACAGTGCATTGCAGTTTGCTGTGTATGAGGCTGTGTAGCCACAGACTGGTCAGAGTGCCCATGATAACCCCTGTCCAACACCGAAAGCACCTTCAATAGGGACATGAGCCTCAGATCTGGACCATAGAGCAATGGAGGAAGGTTGCCTGGTCTGATGAACCACATTTTCTTTTAGATCAGGTGGATGGTCAGGTGCGTGAACATCATTTACCTGAGGAAGAGATGGCAGCAGGATGCACTATGTGAAGAAGGCAGGCCGGCCGGTGACGGCAGTGTTATGCTCTGGGCAATGTTCTGCTGGGAAATCTTGGGTCCGACTCCTGACATTCATGTCAATATTACTTTGACACGTGCCACCTACCTAGAGATGGTTACAAACCATGTACAACCCTTCATGGCAATGTTCGCTGATGGCAGTGGCTTTTTTCAGTAGGATAATGCATCCTGCCACACTGCAAAATTTGTTCAGTAATGGTTTGAGGAACATGACAAGAGTTCAAGGTGGTACCTTGGCCTCCAAATTTTCCAGATTTCAATCTAATTGAGCATCTCTGGGCTTTTCCTGAAATACACAGGACATGTTCAGAAGTCTTGTGGAGTCCATGCCGCGATGCATCAGAGCTCTTTAGGCATCACGAGGGGGACTTGGGGACCTACACAATATTAGGCAGGTGGTTTTAATGTTGTGGCTGATAAGTGTATACAAGTGCATTGGAGCCCTTTGCAGTCAAGTAAATGAAAACATTTAAAATCATATTTATGCAATATTCATATTTAATAAAGTATTTTACTGTGTATTTATGGTAAACATTTCACATTCTAATGTTCTGCTCATAGCAGAATATGCTCTATATTTTTTTACATAGATATTCCTATATATATCTGTATATATCTTTACCTATAGCTAATAATATATGTATTTATATATATATATGTATACTATATATATATATATATATATATATATATATATATATATATATATATATGTATAGATATAACTGTACCAAAAAACCATCAGATGTATGTAGAAATATGTATCACTTAGTATGCTAAAGGTACCGCAGTATCCTCTGTACTTCCAAAAGATTGCAATACATTTGCCGGCACAGCCACCCTATACAAGTGAGTTGCCGCTGCAGGTTCACCTCACGGTTTCACACAGGTGGCTCATTCAAAGCCATAGATCAAAGGCTTCTGCTATATACTTAGAAGCATTATATCACAAGTCAGAGTGCTACAAATAAGGAATCAACAAAGTATCAGCATATACAAGGCTATAATTAATTCCTGTAATAATAATATATAAACTTTGTTCTTCCAGGGTACCAGAATGCAGTAACTCTTTATCCACCTGTTTAAATAAAAGAGAATAAAAACACAGATGCGTCAATATGGCCTAGTAATGTCTATAAAAAGGATTATACAGGTTAATGCAAAATAGGTACTCACAAAAGTGAAGCACCCAATGGTGTAAGCGGAGCAGACTGGATCAATATCAGTGGCCCAGCTCAGAGAAATACCGCTGTTACTATCTTCCAGGCATGTGAGGCAGATAGTAACAGCCAATTATTATGTCTGCAACAGTGTTACAATGTCACTATTGATACATTTTAAAAATATATATTTTGAAACAGCAATGTCCTACTTGTACTTATAGCCCTATAACTTGCAAAAAAAGCATGTGAACACTGGGTGTTTTTAAACTCAGTACAACATTTTTAATCTATTTAGCAGTTTTTTTCATTAGCTTTTGTAGATGAATAAAAGATTTTTCAAGTAAAAGTCAAAAAACATGTTTTTTTTCAATTTTTCACCATTTTTTTTTTTTTTTTTTTAAAGTAAATTATATGACATGATACAAATAATGGTATGTAAAGAAAGCCCTTCTTGTCCTGAAAAAAACAATATATAATTTGTATGGGAACATTATTATTTACAACAGTAAATGAGTTTACAGCTAAACACAAACACCACAAAAGTGTTAAAACAGCCCTGGTCCTTACGCGGTTAAATTAAATTAATCCAACATTACAAAAAATAAAAAAGTCTAACATTACAGAAAATATTACACCAAATTATCAAAAATTAAAAAATTAAACCTAATCCCTATGAAAATAAAAAAGCCCCCCAAAATAAAAACACCCCCTAATCTAAACTAAATTACCAATAGCCCTTAATTAAACAGCTCTTTAACATTTAAAAAAAAAAACTAAGTCCCCCCTAACAGTAAACCCCCCACTCACCAAACCCCCCAAAATAAAAAAAAACTAGCACTAAAAAAAACTAAACTACCCATTGCCCCTAAAGGGGCATTTGTATGGGCTTTTTTACTTTCATACGGCTAGATTTAGAGTTCTGCAGCCAAAGGGGTGCGTTAGCTACGCATGCTTTTTTTCTCCCGCACCTTTTAAATACCGCTGGTATTTAGAGTTCACAGAAGGGCTGCGTTAGGCTCCAAAAAGGGAGTGTAGAGCATAATTTACCGCCACTGCAACTCTCAATACCAGCGTTGCTTACGGACGCGGCCAGCTTCAAAAACGTGCTCGTGCACAATTCCCCCATAGGAAACAATGGGGCAGTTTGAGCTGAAAAAAAACCTAACACCTGCAAAAAAGCAGCGTTCAGCTCCTAACGCAGCTACATTGTTTCCTATGGGGAAACACTTCCTAAGTCTGCACCTAACACCCTAACATGAACCCCGAGTCTAAACACCCCTAACCTTATACTTATTAACCCCTAATCTGCCTCCCCCGCTATCGCTGACCCCTGCATATTATTATTAACCCCTAATCTGCCGCTCCGTACACCGCCGCCAGCTACGTTATCCCTATGTACCCCTAATCTGCTGCCCCTAACATCGCCGACCACTATGTTATATTTATTAACCCCTAATCTGCCGCCCCCGCTATCGCTGACACCTGCATATTATTATTAACCCCTAATCTGCCGCTCCGTACACTGCCGCAACATACATTATAGTTATGTACCCCTAATCTGCTGCCCCTAACACCGCCGACCCCTATATTATATTTATTAACCCCTAATCTGCCCCCCACAATGTCGCCGCCAGCTACCTACAATAATTAACCCCTAATCTGCCGACCGGATCTCGCCGCTACTCTAATAAATGGATTAACCCCTAAAGCTAAGTCTAACCCTAACACTAACACCCCCCTAAGTTAAATATAATTTAAATCTAACAAAATAAATTAACTCTTATTAAATAAATTATTCCTATTTAAAGCTAAATACTTACCTGTAAAATAAATCCTAATATAGCTACAATATAAATTATAATTATATTGTAGCTATTTTAGGATTAATATTTATTTTACAGGCAACTTTGTATTTATTTTAACCAGGTACAATAGCTATTAAATAGTTAATAACTATTTAATAGCTAAAATAGTTAAAATAATTACAAAATTACCTGTAAAATAAATCCTAACCTAAGTTACAATTAAACCTAACACTACACTATCAATAAATTAATTAAATACAATACCTACAAATAACTACAATTAAATAAACTAACTAAAGTACAAAAAATAAAAAAGAACTAAGTTACAAAAAATAAAAAAATATTTACAAACATTAGAAAAATATTACAATAATTTTAAACTAATTACACCTACTCTAAGCCCCCTAATAAAATAACAAAGCCCCCCAAAATAAAAAAATGCCCTACCCTATTCTAAATTAAAAAAGTTCAAAGCTCCTTACCAGCCCTGAAAAGGGCCCTTTGCGGGGCATGCCCCAAATAATTCAGCTCTTTTGCCTGTAAAAAAAAACATACAATACCCCCCAACATTACAACCCACCACCCACATACCCCTAATCTAACCCAAAACCCCCTTAAATAAACCTAACACTAAGCCCCTGAAGATCTTCCTACCTTATCTTCACTATGCCAGGTTCACCGATCCGTCTACCGAAGTCTTGATCCAAGCCTCCAAAATCTTGATCCAAGCCCAAGCGGGGGCTGAAGAGTGACGTCCATCCTCCGGCTGAAGTCTTGATCCAAGCGGGCAGAAGAGGACATCCGGACCGGCAAACATCTTCATCCAAGCCGCATCTTCTATGTTCTTCAATCCGATGACGACCGGCTGATCTTCAAGACCTCCAGCGCGGATCCATCCATCTTCACCGACGACTTCCAGATGAATGACGGTTCCTTTAAGGGACATCATCCAAGATGGCGTCCCTCGAATTCCGATTGGCTGATAGGATTCTATCAGCCAATCTGAATTAAGGTAGGAAAATTCTGATTGGCTGATGGAATCAGCCAATCAGAATCAAGTTCAATCCGATTGGCTGATCCGATCAGCCAATCTGATTGAGCTCGCATTCTATTGGCTGTTCCGATCAGCCAATAGAATGCGAGCTCAATCTGATTGGCTGATCGGATCAGCCAATCGGATTGAACTTGATTCTGATTGGCTGATAGAATCCTATCAGCCAATCGGAATTCGAGGGACGCCATCTTGGATGACGTCCCTTAAAGGAACCGTCATTCGTTGGGAAGTCGTCGGTGAAGATGGATGTTCCACGTCGGCGGGATGAACATGGATCCGGAAGAAAGAAGATTGAAGATGCTGTTGATAGAAGACTTCAGTCGGATCATGGACCTCTTCAGCTCCCGCTTGGATGAAGACTTCAGCCGGATCATGGACATCTTCAGCCCCCCGCTTGGGCTTGGATCAAGACATCGGAGCCAGGACGGATCGGTGTGATACCCGGCGAGGTGAAGATAAGGTAGGAAGATCTTCAGGGGCTTAGTGTTAGGTTTATTTAAGGGGGGTTTGGGTTAGATTAGGGGTATGTGGGTAGTGGGTTGTAATGTTGGGGGGGGGTATTGTAATGTGTTTTTTTTACAGGCAAAAGAGCTGAATTATTTGGGGCATGCCCCGCAAAGGGCCCTTTTCAGGGCTGGTAAGGTAAAAGAGCTTTGAACTTTTTTAATTTAGAATAGGGTAGGGCATTTTTTTATTTTGGGGGGCTTTGTTATTTTATTAGGGGGCTTATAGTAGGTGTAATTAGTTTACAATTGTTGTAATATTTTTCTAATGTTTGTAAATATTTTTTTATTTTTTGTAACTTAGTTCTTTTTTATTTTTTGTACTTTAGTTAGTTTATTTCATTGTATTTATTTGTAGATATTGTATTTAATTAATTTATTGATAGTGTAGTGTTAGGTTTAATTGTAGATAATTGTAGGTATTGTATTTAATTAATTTATTGATAGTGTAATGTTAGGTTTAATTGTAACTTAGGTTAGGATTTATTTTACAGGTAATTTTGTAATTATTTTAACTAGGTAACTATTAAATAGTTATTAACTATTTAATAGCTATTGTACCTGGTTAATATAATTACAAAGTTGCCTGTAAAATAAATATTAATCCTAAAATAGCTACAATATAATTATAATTTATATTGTAGCTATATTAGGGTTTATTTTACAGGTAAGTATTTAGCTTTAAATAGGAGTAAGTTATTTAATAGGAGTTTTATTTTGTTAGATTTAAATTATATTTAACTAAGGGGGGTGTTAGGGTTAGGGTTAGACTTAGTTTTAGGGGTTAATACATTTATTATAGTAGCGGTGAGATCCGGTCGGCAGATTAGGGGTTAATAATTGTAGGTAGGTGGAGGCGACGTTGGGGGCGGAAGATTAGGGGTTAATAAATATAATATAGGGGTCGGCGGTGTTAGGGGCAGCAGATTAGGGGTACATAGGGATAATGTAGGTTGCGTCAGTGTACGGAGCGGCAGATTAGGGGTTAATAATAATAATATGCAGGGGTCAGCGATAGCGGGGGCGGCAGATTAGGGGTTAATAAATATAACATAGTGGTCGGCGATGTTAGGGGCAGCAGATTAGGGGTACATAGGGATAACGTAGCTGGCGGCGGTGTACAGAGCGGCAGATTAGGGGTTAAAAAATTTTAATAGAGTGGCGGCGATGTGGGGGGACCTCGGTTTAGGGGTGTATAGGTAGTTTATGGGTGTTAGTGTATTTTAGAGCACAGTAGTTAAGAGCTTTATAAACCGGCGTTAGCCCAGAAAGCTGTTAACTACTGACTTTTTTCTGCGGCTGGAGTTTTGTCGTTAGATTTCTAACGCTCACTTCAGCCACGACTCTAAATACCGGCGTTAGAAAGATCCCATTGAAAAGATAGGATACGCAAAGGGCGTAGGGGGATCTGCGGTATGGAAAAGTCGCGGCTGCAAAGTGAGCGTTAGACCCTTTCATGACTGACTCCAAATACCAGCGGGTGGTAAAAACCAGCGTTAGGAGCCTCTAACGCTGGTTTTGACGGCTACCGCCCAACTCTAAATCTAGGCCATAGGGATTAGGTTTAATTTTTTTATTTTTGATAATTTGATTTATTATTTTCTGTAATGTTAGACTTTTTTTTTTTTTGTAATTTTAGATTAATTTAATCTTAGTTTTTTTTTAAGTAATGTTTGGTATTTTATTTTATTGTAACTTAGTATTTTTTATTTGATTTAATTGGGGTTAATTAAGGGGGTGTAAGGTTACGGGGCTTAGTAATTAAATTACAGATAGATTACGAGTTTTGCATTATGAGTCAAATAGCATCATTATGGTCCATAACGCTTCATTTTCCCTAACGCTGCTATTACAAGTCTTGTTGGTATAGGTATACCGCACACCTTTTAGCCAGTCACGCAATGTCAGTACCGCACTTTTAAAAAAGTCATTTTTCAATGGGATTCCCATAGCGCCGGTATTACGAGTTTGCCTGGGAGGCCAAAAAGTGAGCGATACACTCTATAACCACAAGATCCATACCACCATCTAAAGTCAGTAGTTATGAGTGTTACATTACAAAGCTGTACCATAAAACTCATAACTAAAGTGTTAAAAAGTACACTAACACCCATAAACTACCTATTAACCCCTAAACCGAGGCCCTCCTGCATCGCAAACACATTAATAAAGTTATTAACCCCTAATCTGCCGCTCCGGACATCGCCGCCACTATTAAAATGTATTAACCCCTATACCGCTGCTCCCCGACATCGTTGCCACTATAGTAAGCCTATTAACCCCTAAACCGCCGCCCTCCCGCATCGCAAACACTATTTAAATATAATTAACCCCTAATCTGCCGTCCGCCCACACCGCCGCTATAATAAACCTAATAACCCCTAAACCGCAAGCCCCCCACAACGAAATATACTTAAATAAACTATTAACCCCTAATCCGAAAGCCCCCACAACGAAATATACTAAATTAAACTATTAACCCCTAAACCTAATGCCCCCCTAACTTTATATTAAAATTACAATTTCCCTATCTTAAATTAAATCTTACCTGTCAAATTAAATAAATTAATTTTAAACTAACAATTAAACTAAGATGATTATTAAACTACAATTAAACTAACTACCAATTAAATTAAACTAAACTACACATTGAAAAAATCCTAACACTACTCTAAAAATAACAAAAAGTATCTAATTAAAAAAAATAAAATAACTAAATTACAAAAAACAAACAAACACTAAATTGCGAAAAATAAGAAACAAATTATCAAAAATTAAAAAGAATTACACCTAATCCAATAGCCCTATCAAAATAAAAAAAGCCCCCCCCCCCAAATAAAAAAACCCTAGCCTACAATAAACTACAAATGGCCCTTAAAAGGGCCTTTTGTGGGGCATTTCCCCAAAGATATCAGCTCTTTTACCTGTAAAAAAAATACAAACACCCCCCAACAGTAAAACCCACCACCCACACAACCAACCCCCCAAATAAAATAACTATCTAAAAAAACCTAAGCTCCCTATTGCTCTGAAAAGGGCATTTATATGGGCATTGCCCTTAAAACGGCATTTAGCTCTTTTACATGCCCAGACCCTAAACTAAAAAAAAAAACACCCATAAAACCCTTAAAAAAACCTAATACTAACCCTCGACGATCCACTTACAGTTCTTGAAGTCCCGCTTGAAGGATCCATCCAGCCAGCGAAGTCCTCATCCATGCGGCAAGAAGTCTTCATCCAGGTGGCCTCTTCTATCTTCATCCAGCTGGCGAAGTCCTCATCCAGGCGGCAAGAAGTCTTTATCCAGATGGCATCTTCTATCTTCATCCATCCGGCGCGGAGCGGGTCCATTCTGAAGACATCCGGCGCAGAGCATCCTCTTCATACGGTCGCCGCAATGCAATCCAAGATGGCGTCCCTTGCATTCCTATTGACTGAAAGATTTCAATCAGCCAAAAGGATTAGAGCTGCTAAAATTTGCGATGCGGTTCTATGTTAGTTAATGGGAGTTAAAATAGCGGACGACGGGTGAAATATTCGTGCCGCATTTATATGTGGCGCCGTTTATGTGATAGCAATACCGGACTAAAAACCGCGTCACCGGCTTTTGCGGGCAACGCCGCATATGCAATCTCGCCCATGAAGCTTTGGGATCGTTGCAGATTTTTTACAAGAGATGAAGTTCCTATAAGAGCAGTATGCAGACATAATACAAGACTTTAACCCCTTAACGACCGACGACATATGGGGTACGTCCTCTAAAAAAATACAGTAAACGACTGAGGACGTACCCCGTACGTCATCGGTCTTGGAAAGTGGTTGAAGCGATCCTGATCGCTTCCAGCTGCTTTCCAGTTATTGCAGTGATGCCTCGATATTGAGACATCATGCAATAACTCTTCTTAGCCATCCGATGCAAAGAGAGCATCTCTGCACCGGACATCGATGGCCGCAATCATTTGGTGGGTGGGAGCTGATGTGGGAGGTGGGTGGGCGGCCATCGATGGGTGCCTGCGGTAAGAGGGGGCGGGATCATGGGCGGGGTCGCAAGGGGCGAGCACGGACTAGCGCGCGTGCGTGCACAGGGGCGGCGGGCAGGCGCGTGCACTGCGTGGGAGCGGGTGGGAACTACACTACAGAAAAATGTAATTGTAATAAGTGGGATTAAGGGGGGAGGGAATGGGTAAATAAAAGATCTAAGGGATCTGGGAGGGGGTGGGGGGTTGGTCTTTGGGGGGGAAGCTACACTACAGAAAAAAAAAATCTATTTTTTTGTAAACTGGGTAGACAGCTGCCAGTACCCAAGATGGCTCCCAATAAGGTAGAGGGGGAGGGTTAGAGAGCTGTTTGGGGGGGATCAGGGAGGTTGGGGGCTAAGGGGGGATCCTACATAGCAGCATATGTAAATATGCTAAAAAAATACCTTTTATTTTAGTACTGGCAGACTTTCTGCCAGTACTTAAGATGGCGGGGACAATTGTGGGGTGGGGAAGGGAAGAGAGCTGTTTGGGAGAGATCAGGGGGTGTGATGTGTCAGGTGGGAGGCTGATCTCTACACTAAGCTAAAATTAACCCTACAAGCTCCCTAATTAACCCCTTCACTGCTGGGCATAATACACGTGTGGTGCGCAGTGGCATTTAGTGGCCTTCTAATTACCAAAAAGCAACGCCAAAGCCATATATGTCTGCTATTTCTGAACAAAGGGGATCCCAGAGAAGCATTTACAACCATTTGTGCCATAATTGTACAAGTTGTTTATAAATAATTTCAGTGAGAAACCTAAAGTTTGTGAAAAAATTTGTGAAAAAGTGAACAATTTTTTTTATTTGATCGCATTTGGCGGTGAAATGGGCCTAGATCAATACTTTGGGATGTCTTCTATAAAATATTTTATACATGTCAAGGGATATTCAGGAATTCCTGAAAGATATCAATGTTACTATTGCTATTTTTAAAAAAAAAGTGGTTTGGAAATAGCAAAGTGCTACTTGTATTTATGGCCCTATAACTTGCAAAAAAAGCAAAGAACATGTAAACATCGGGTGTTTCTAAAATCAGGACAAAATTTAGAAACTATTTAGCATGGGTGTTTTTTTGGTGGTTGTAGATGTGTAACAGATTTTGGGGGTCAAAGTTAGAAAAAGTGTTTTTATTTTTCATTTTTTCATCATATTTTATTAATAATTTTTTTAACAGTAAATTATAAGATTTGATGAAAATAATGGTATCTTTAGAAAGTCCATTTAATGGCGAGAATATCGGTATATAATATGTGTGGATACAGTAAATGAGTAAGAGGAAAATTACAGCTAAACACAAACACCACAAAAATTTAAAAATAGCCTTGGTCCCAAACGGACAGAAAATGGAAAAGTGCTGTGGTCATTAACCCCTTAATGACCGGACCATTTTTCAATTTTCTTACCCTTAATGACAATGGCTATTTTTACATTTCTGTGGTGTTTGTGTTCAGCTGTAATTTTCCTCTTACTCATTTACTGTACCCACACATATTATATACCGTTTTTCTCGCCATTAAATTGACTTTCTAAAGATACCATTTTATCATTTTCATTATATCTTATAATTTACTATAATTTTTTTTATAAAATATGAGGAAAAAATGGAAAAAACACACTTTTTCTAACTTTGACCCCCAAAATCTGTTACACATCTACAACCACTAAAAAACACCCATGCTAAATAGTTTCTAAATTTTGTCCTGAGTTTAGAAATACCCAATGTTTACATGTTATTTGCTTTTTTTGTAAGTTATAGGGCCATAAATACAAGTAGCACTTCGCTATTTCCAAACCACTTTTTTTTCAAAATTAGCGCTAGTTACATTGGAACACTGATATCTGTAAGGAATACCTGAATATCCATTGACATGTATATATTTTTTTTTAGAAGACATCCCAAAGTATTGATCTAGGCCCATTTTGGTATATTTCATGCCACCGTTTCACCGCCAAATGCGATCAAATTAAAAAAAATGTTCACTTTTTCACACATTTTGTCACAAACTTTAGGTTTCCCACTGAAATTATTTACAAACAGCTTCTGCAATTATGGCACAAATGGTTGTAAATGCTTCTCTGGGATCGCCTTTGTTCAGAAATAGCAGACTTATATGGCTTTGGGGTTGCTTTTTGGTAATTAGAAGGCCGCTAAATGCCGCTGCGCACCACACGTGTTTTATGCCCAGCAGTGAAGGGGTTAATTAGGGAGCATGTAGGGAGCTTGTAGGGTTAATTTTAGCTTTAGTTTAGTGTAGTAGACAACTCCAAGTATTGATCTAGGCCAATTTTGGTATATTTCATGCCACCATTTCACCGCCAAATGCGAGCAAATAAAAAAAACCTTTAAATTTTTCACAATTTTAGGTTTCTCACTGAAATTATTTACAAACAGTTTGTGCAATTATGGCACAAATGGTTGTAAAAGCTTCTCTGGGATCCCCTTTGTTCAGAAATAGCAGACATATATGGCTTTGGCGTTGCTTTTTGTTAATTAGAAGGCCGCTAAATGCTGCTGCGCATAACACGTGAATTATGCCCAGCAGTGAAGGAGTTAATTAGGTAGCTTGTAGGGCGCTGGCAGGGTTAATTTTAGCTTTAGTGTAGAGATCAGCCTCCCACCTGACACATCCCACCCCCTGATCCCTCCCAAACAGCTCTCTTCCCTCCCCCACCCCACAATTGTACCCGCCATCTTAAGTACTGGCAGAAAGTCTGCCAGTACTAAATAAAAGGAGTTTTTTTTATTTTATTTTTAAAAAAAATGTATTCTGCTGTAATGGAGCCCTGCCTTAGCCCCCAACCTCCCTGATCCCCCACCAAACAGCACTATAACCCTCCCTGCTACTTAATTGCCGCCATATTGGGTACTGGCAGCTGTCTGCCAGTACCCAATTTGCCCCCAAAAATATTTATAAATTTTGCCCCCAAAAATATTTATAAACTTTTCTGTAGTGTAGCAGCCCCCCCCTCAATACCCCCAACCCCCCCCAGATCCTTTTATATATATATATATATTTTTTTTTATGTTTTGAACTTTTTTTTTTTCATTGGTGTCAGTGGCTAATATGCGCGCGTGCCCCACGTGCACGCGCGCGGCCCCACGTGCACGCGCACCCCCCTACGTGCACGCGCGCGCCCCACGTGAACGCGCGCGCGCACGCTGCCGCCTCTTTGCTTCCCTTCCCCCCGGAACACTGCACCATTGATACCGGTGCAGAGAGGGCCACAGAGTGGCTCTCTCTGCATCGGAGGCTTGTTAAAAGGTATTGCAGGATGCCTCCATATCGAGGCATCACTGCAATACCCTGAGAGCTGCTGGAAGCAATTGCGATCGCTTCCAGCACTCTCTTAAACAACTGACGTACCAGGTACGTCCATTGTCACTAACTGCTAGTTTTTGCAGGACGTACCTGGTACGTCAATTGTCATTAAGGGGTTAAGGGGTTAAAGGGACGTGAAACTCAAAAATTTTCTTTCATGATTTAGTTAGAACATACAATTTTGAACAACTTTCCAGTTTACTTCTATTATCAAATTTGCTTCATGCTCTTGGTATCATTTGTTGAAGGAGCAGCAATGCTCTAATTGAACACATGGGGTGAGCCAATCGGTATATATATGCAGCCACCAATCAGCAGCTAGAACCTAAGTTCTTTGCTGCTCCTGAGCTTACCTAGATGAACCTTTCAGCAAAGTATAACAAGAGAAAGAAACCAAATTAAATAATAGAAGTACATTGGAAAGTGGTTTAAAATCACATGCTCTTTCTGAATCATGTTCCATGTCCCTTTAAGGAATATACTTCTGCTCCTGAAAACAAGATAACAAGAAGGTAACAGATCAACTCTTAGAGCCAAAACCTGGAGGACACTGTAAAGTTTAGAACATGTCTCGGATTCAAAGCTTATTATAAAGGCTTCACAGCACTTATTAAAAGTGAGTCATCACCTTTAAAATAGATTTCTGCTATGCTCTGATTGCTTGTCCATCTCTGTGCACCCCAACTGCACAGCAGTGTGCTTACTCTTATATAATGTACAACAATGTATAATTTTTTATGATGTTACCATTTCCCATTGGCTGATTATTGTTTGCTTCTGTATCTATTTCCTACAAAAAATGCTTATCTGTGCTTGGTTTGCACTTACAACCAATCTGAATGCAGAAAATTTAGATGTTCTGGAATTATTGCTGCTATATATGGGGCAGCCTAATGAGTAGGTGTTAGGTGTATATTTTTGCCTCAGCTATCTAAAACTGTGCCTAGGGCAGCAGGATTTAGAGGGGGCAGCACATTTTGTGGGATAGATCTATGGCATGATGCCTTCATACACTTATGCCCTCCAAATGTCTTATTCATAGATAATATTACAAATCAATGATCCCTGGCTATCTAAAGTGGGTAAATTAATGGCTAGATTACGAGTTTTGCGGTAAGCTGAAAAAGCAGCATTAACAGGTCCTAACGCTGCTTTTTCACTACCGCTGCTATTACGAGTCTTGCAAGTTTAGGGGCACCGCACACTTTTTTTGGCCTTACCGCAAACCGACTTACGTAAAGTTCGTAAACTCTTTTTTTCTAACACTAAAATAACATTTTTAACCCCTAATCTTCTGCTCCGGACATTTCCGCAAATAGAATAAACATATTAACCCCTAAACCGCCACACTCCCGCCTTGCAAACACTAGTTAAATATTATTAACCCCTAATCTGCTGCCCCTAACATCGCCGCCACCTACATGATATTTATTAACCCCCTAGTCTGCCACCCCTAACATCGCCGCAACCTACATTATATTTATTAACCCCTAATCTGATGCCCCCAACATCGCCGCCACCTACCTACATTTATTAACCCCTAATCTGCCGTCCCCAACGTCGCCACCACTATTCTAAAGGGTTAGACTAAGGTTTAGGGGTTAATTAATTTAGAATAGTGACTGCGACGTGGGGGCAGCAGATTAGGAGTTAACAAGTGTAGGTAGGTTGTGGCGACATTGGGGGCAGCAGATTAGGGGTTAATAAATATAATGTAGGTGTCAGCGATGTTGGGGGCGGCAGATTAGGGGTTAATAAATATGTAGGTGGCGGCGATGTCCGGAGCGGCAGATTAGGGGTTAATAAATATAATGCAGGTGTCGGTGATGTCGGGGGCGGCAGATTAGGGGTTAATAAGTGTAAGATTAGGGGTGTTTAGACTTGGGGTTCATGTTAGGGTTTTAGGTGTAAACATAACTTTTATTTCCCCATAGGAATCAATGGGGCTGCGTTACTGAGATTTACGCTGCTTTTTTGCCGGTGTTAGACTTTTTCTCAGCCGGCTCTCCCCATTGATGTCTATGGGGTATTCATGCACAAGCATGTACGACCAGCTCACCGCTGACTTAAGCAGCGCTGGTATTGGAGTGCGGTATGGAGCTCAATTTTGCTCTACGCTCACTTCTTGTCTTTTAACGCCGGGTTTGTAAAAACCCGTAATAGCAGCACTGCAGGTAAGTGAGCGGTGAGAAAAAACTGCACGTTAGCACCGCACAGCTCATAACGCAAAACTCGTAATCTGGCCGTAAGTTTCAATATATTGTATTTTATCTGTTGTAGGAATATCTGAGGCAAATATGAGTTCAAATTCTAGGGTTTCCCAGTGTCTAGGGCAGCACAAAGACTAAAAACATCATTGGTAAGAGTAATCAATTTTATACTGCACATACAGAAAAACTAGAATGTACTATGCAAATAGACCTACCCATAGGTGTAAATGGATCTCACTAGGCCTCAGCGCAAAGGTTGTGGTGGGGCACCCATTTCAACAGCGCCCTTTCTGGCTGTCTGCAATCAGCAAAAGCTGAGCTGGCAACCACACAGGAGCCAGAGGATCTGCTTCTCTGTCTGACTATGGGGTATATTTACCAAGCAGCGGATGCTGCTTATTTCGCGCGAACCTTCCGGCTCGCCGGAAACAAAAGTTAAGACTCAGCAGTCTTAATACCACTGCTCCTTAACTCGTCCGATCGGGATGATTAACACCCCCTGCTAGCGGCCAATTGGCAGCAAATGTGCAGGGGGCGGCATTGCACAAGCATTTTACCAGAAATGTTTATGCAATGTTAAATACAGACAGCATATGCTACAGGGAATCAAATCCACCCGCCATTTGATAATTTGGCCCCTATGAGTCATCCTTCCACATTAACTCTTACCAGAGGACATGCACTTGTGCAGACTTCCTGTAAAAATATGGGGGACGTTTTTCTCTACAGCAACAAAGCAGCCATCTTGAAAACCTTTATTTGTAAAGGCTAATCCCAAACACTTTCCTTACACTGTGAGCACACAGAGGGGGCCAGACATGATGAAGGGAGCCCGGCACCACCAGGCACCCCTATAAATTGCAGGGCCAGGTGGGCCCAGTCTCAATTGAGACCTCCAAGACCCCTGTAGTTACACCTCTGGTCGTACCAAATAGTAATACCACTAATAGAACACAAGTTATATAGTTATGCTGTTGTCATCACAGGAGATATAAGCACATAAACCCAAGGTAATGTAACTACATTTAATGTGTAGTTTCTATAGCATTCTATGGCATAGTTAATATACAGAAACCAGTTATATATTTTACTATAGAAGTTGGTATTGCAAATGTTCATAATTAAAAAAAAAAAAAAAAAGATGCTGGAATTAAACAAGACTTAGGGGCATATGTATCAATGTGCGAGCGGACATTGTACGAAATGCCGACAGCATACTCTGTCAACATTTATCATTGCAACTGCTGGTGCAATACCACCCCCTGCAGATTTGCGGCCAATCATCCGCTAGCAGGGGGTGTAAATTAACCCGATCGTATTCGATCGGGTTGATTTCTGTCCGCCACCTCAGAGCAGACGACAAGTTATGGAGCAGCGTTCTTTAGACCGCTGCTTCATAACTTCTGTTTCCGGCGAGCCTGAAGGCTCCATACGGAGCTTGATAAATATGCCCCTTATTAACATTTACCTACAGCTACTGTAATAAATTTTAAAATGTAGTACGAAGATGCATAGACAGACACCACATTTTGATGTTCTGATATCTATTGCACAAATGGTTTCTATCTTTTAATTATTGCCCATTTCTCTCCTTATTTTTTTATTTTTTTATTTTTTGTATCTTTTTTTTGCCCAGGAAGCTTTCCAAGCTTTGTTTTTCATGTTGACAGATTTTACCAGATCTTGATGCACTGTACAGAGATTTTTAAAGCTCTCCGGCAGCATTTCCATCTGCTATCATTTGTTATATTTATTTATTTACTACAAATCTATACAGTCCCCTGTAGATGAAGGGTTAAGGGGATGCAGAGCTTCCTCCTGATAAGTCTCTGGAGGGAGTGAGTAGCGGGGGCAGGAAGCTGAGTTCCTGCAGACAACTGATGGCCTCGTTATGACAGCATTTAGTAATTCAGTCGCTGCTCTCTCTTCACGCAACATTGGGTGACATTGGGTGACCTTCTGGGCGGGCAGTGTGTAGCATGTAGCAGCCCCTGGCCAGTACTGTGGAGCATCTTGAGGCAAACATATGTTTAAAGGTCTTCCCAACAATATTGCAAGCAAATTATACGAGAGTTATGATGAAAGGATAAAAACAATGCACTCTAGAGACTTGCAGTGTCCTATATATGGAGGGTAAACAAAATCTATACCGTGTAATGATGATCAGTATTTATACAAGGATTGGGAACATGATGCACTAAAGCAGGGTATCTATACACTGATGAAAAAATGGTACAGTACTAAATGATGCTATGAGGCAATACACTGCTATTAAGATAACATTAAACTGTATGATAATGCAGAGTATCACAGTATGAATATTTTGCACTGTATAATGGTTGAGTCTATATAGTCAAAAGGATTAAAACACCACAGTTTAGGTTCTGAATATACTTTCATTTATAATTAACACCCAGAAATAACAGTCAGTACACAACATCGACATTCAGTTTTGTTTTCTTCTGGGGGTTTTTTTTTGTCAATATTTTTTTTTCGTCTCTCTTTATCCTATCATTACCAAACCCAAACTAAAATGAAATAAAATCTGATACAGAGAAAAAGATGGAGTGAAGGCTGCAGACAAAGGGGGGGAGGGCAAATTTAGATCAAGCAGATAAAAGGAATCACGTAATAATTTGTAGAAGTGGATGGGGTGCAGGGAGAATGTGGGAGTGCAGAGAGATCAAGAGAGTGGGTGTAAAGATGTCTTATAATGAACTTGTAAGAGAATGAAAAGTGCATGAAGAAGACCATAATAATAGCTTGATGATACGTATATATATATATATATATATATATAATATATATCAGTTACCAATTGTAGAGTAGGATATTTCAGAGGACGAGTAAGAAATTTGATTTTTGCTTGTCTTTATCATTGCGTGGACCAGTAACTTTTTTCGACCCCTTTTTCTTTAGAAAGGAGGGGTTATTATATTCCTAAAATGTCAAATAGCTATTATAAATAAAAGCTAGGAGTGCTGATTAATTTTATGTGTGGGTGTGTACACATACAAGTAAGCCTAGATTCAATAAAACCTGTTTGTGAAATGAGTATTTCGCTGAAAATCTTGCTGCAACATCTCAACTTAAAAATTGGATAATTCGTAAATATTTGTTCTTAATCCTTTGTCAAAGCTCAAAAATCTGGTCTATTATACTCAATAATGCAACCTCTATCTATCACACAAAGCCCTTTAAAACCTTAAAAAACACACAGCCAGATTACGAGTTTTGCGTTATGAGTATAACGCTGCTTTTTCCCTACCGCTGCTATTACAAGTCTTGTAGCTATAGGTGTACCGCACACTTTTTTGGCCGTCACGCAACATCAGTACTACACTTTTAAAAAAGTGCTTTTTCAATGGGACTTTCATAGCGCCGGTATTACGAGTTTGCCTGGCAGGCCAAAAAGTGAGCGGTACAGCCTATAACTACAAGATTCGTACCGCCATCTGAAAGTCAGTAGTTATGAGTTTTACGTTACAAAGCTGTACCATAAAACTCATAACTAAACTGCTGCAAAGTACACTAACACCCATAAACTACCTATTAACTCTAAACCGAGGCCCTCCCGCATTGCAAATACTAAAATAAAATTATTAACCCCTAATCTGCTGCTCCGGACATCGCCGCCACTTAAAAAATGTATTAACCCCTATTCCGCCGCACCCAGACATCATCGCCGCTATGATAAAATTATTAACCCCTAAACCACCGCCCTCCCGCATCGCAAACACTATTTAAATATTATTAACCCCTAATCTGCCATCCGCCCACTCCGCCGCTATAATAAACCTATTAACCCCTAAACCTAACCCTAATGTAACCCTAACACCCCCTAATTTGAATATAATTAAAATAAATCTAAATAAAACCTACTATTAATAACTAACTAATTCATATTTAAAACAAAATACTTACTTACCTGTAAAATAAACCCTAAGCTAGCTACAATATAACTAATAGTTACATTGTAGCTATATTAGGTTTTATTTTTATCTCACTGGTAAGTTTGTATTTATTTTAACTAGGTTATTAACTATTTACTAGCTACCTAGTTAAAATAAATACAAAGTTACCTGTAAAATAAAACCTAACCTGAGTTACACTAACACCTAACATTACAATACAATTAAATAAATTAAATTAACAAAATACATTTATCTAAATTACAAAAAATAATAAACACTAAATTACACAAAATAATTTTTTTTTATCAAAAATATAAACAAATTACTCCTAATCTAATAGCCCTATCAAAATAAAAAAGCCCCCACCTCAAAATAAAAAAACCCCTAGCCTACACTAAACTGCAAATGGCCCTTAAAAGGGCCCTTTTTGTGGGGCATTTCCCCAAAGAAATCAGCTCTTTTACCTGTAAAAAAAAAAAATACAAACAACCCCCCAACAGTAAAACCCACCACCCACACAACCAAACCCCCAAATCCTATCTAAATAACCTAAGCTCCCCATTGCCCTGAAAAGGGCATTTGGATGGGCATTGCCCTTAAAAGGACATTTAGCTCTTTTACATTGCCCAAAACCCTAAGCTAAAAATAAAACCCACCCAATAAACCCTTAAAAAAACCTAACACTAACCACCGACGATCCACTTACAGTTTTTGAAGACCGGACATCCATCCTCATCCAGGGGGCAGAAGTCTTCATCAAGCGGGCAGAAGTCCTCATCGAAGTCGGCAGAAGTCTTAATCCAAGCGAGCATAAGTCTTCATCCAGACGGCATCTTCTATCTTCATCCATCTGGCGCTGAGCGGGTCAATCTTCAAGACATCCGGCGCGGAGCATCCTCTTCTTCCGATGGCTTTCGAAGAATGAAGTTTCCCTTTAAATAATGTCATCCAAGATGGCGTCCCTTACATTCCAATTGACTGATAGAATTCTATCAGCCAATAGGAATTAAGGGGGGAAAATCCTATTGGCTGTTGCAATCAGCCTATAGGATTGAGCTTGCATTCTATTGGCTGATTGGAATAGCCAATATAATGCGAACTCAATCCTATTGGCTGATTGGATCAGCCAATAAGATGAAAGCTCAATCCTATTGGCAGGGAAGGAGGTGTAGGACAGATGCATGCTGGTCCTGACACCTCCTTGACGCATGCGGGACCATATTTCGCGGGTTGGGGCTGTGCCACGTGATGCTGCTCAGTAGCACGAAAGTGACTCTAAGTGAGACTGAGAGAGAGGGAAGATTCAAGAAGCAAGCTGTCATTGTGAACCAGGAGCTTTATAGGCAAAGGTAAAGCACTTTACCAGGCACCTGAGGTTTATTATTAAGTACTACATATTTTCCCTTTCCTATTATTATTCTAGCGCTGCAGAATCTGTTGGCGCTCTACAAATAACCGATAATAATAATAATAATAATAATTATTTAATTAGAAAGAAAAGATATACTAAGGTTGTGATTCACAACCTTAGTATATATTTTCTTTCTGATTAAATAATAAGAAAGGGAAAATATGTAAAGTGAATAAAGTTAGTGGCTTGTCAAGAGACTGCTAGTGATATTGGGTGATAATTTATGGAATAAATAAAGCCTGAGTGAAAAACTGGATCTATAATAACACCCAGCACGATACAAAGACACAGTAGTGACATTGGCACATGGGTATAGCCAGAGTAGGGCTGGTTATAGGATCAGTGGTATCTGTATTATAACACCCAGCTATAATTGGAAATGTTTCTTGGTGTCCTTTACTAAAGTCTGTACTTTGCAAAATGTCTGCTACAGCCTTGGTCCGTGCTTATCCCTGGAAATAATAAATATCAGTCCGCAGTGCACTCACAGACAGCAGGTAGTCAACTACCCATCGCTGCGCGACTTACCCCCTTCGCTGCACTACATTCTCATGCCGTGTCTCACAGCATGAGAACGATTCTCCCATTGGAGCCTATAAAAAAGTGCACTCTCGTGAGTACAATGCTTCAGTGCAATGCAAAAGCGAGGTTGCGTTCGCATTACACTTCACCAGAGCACTAATATTACAAAGTGGAGCACAAATATCGCTTTAGCTAAATAATATTTTGCGCTCCACTTATAGGGGCATATTTATCAATGTGCGAGCGGACATGATACAAAGTAGCGTATCATGTCTGCTGCACATCAATAAATGCCGACAGCATACGCTGTCAACATTTATCATTGCACCAGCAGTTCTTGCAGATTTGCGGCCAATCATCCGCTAGCAGGGGGTGTCAATCAACCCGATCGTATTTGATCGGGTTGATTTCTGTCCACGGCCTCAGAGCAGGCAGACAAGTTATGGAGCAGCAGTCTTTAGACCGCTGCTTTATAACTTCTGTTTCCGGCGAGCCTGAAGCTCCGTACGGAGCCTGATAAATATGCCCCATAATGTAAACCAAGAAGATAACCAGCACACATAGCACTATCAGGTGAGCTAAGCTAAAGGCTTCTTACTGCGGCCCCGGATTTCCACTGCCACAGCCATCTGGGAAATACTGTGCCCACAAGTCATTCAAGAAAGTGCAGCCTGACTCTCGGGACCCAGCAACACGCAAGATTAGTGCAGTCCTTACTGTGTCTGGGACCCTGACACTAAATCACGCCACCAAAATGGCCATGTCGTCCGCTCATTTATGTCTGCTAGATTTTTAAGATCCCTTTTCTTGTTTCCTTTAACAAATAGACATGCAAATAGTGTACACTTACAGATATTTACGTCAACCCTGTTTCATGTGTGTTTCCGAAGTTGTTGCAGTTGAAATTCTTTTAAACTTTTAGCAATAACTTTTTGTTTCATGTGTGAGATTTCACATATTGGGCACCACACACAGCTATAGATGCTAATGTCAGAAATGCCCACTAACGACTCAGGGCTAGATTAACAAGTGGAGTGCTAATTTATCGCATGCCCGCAAACAGGCAAATTCGCCCTTATGTGGGCGCATGATAAATAACCATTACAAGTGTCTGGTAATTGCTACCACAAGCTCGAGGTAGCAATTAGCACTCAGAAAATTAACCAGCGGTCAGACCTCTGGTTAATTTTTTAAAAATGCCCAACCGCCCCACCAAAAAAATGTAAGGTCCCTTTTTAAAAATAAAAAATGGTTGCATTTTTTAAAAAAAATCTGCACTATTTACATTTGCTGCCCTTCGCTGCACTAGTTCTCATACCGCATCTCACTGCATGAGAACGAAGCTCCTATTGGAGCCTATGGAAGGGCGCCCTTGTGAGCCTAATGCTTCGATGCAATGCGAACACGACCTAGCGTTCGCATTGCATCTCACCTGTAATATCAGCGCACATTTGCGTGTGTTGGTATTACAAAGTTGAGAAAGCAATATTTTTAGCTCCACTTATAATCTGGCCACAATTAAACAGATGGATGAAGCAATACTCAATGCATTTCGAACATGAACTTGCCTTCACGCCCAAGACCTTCAGCCACCCTTAAGAGTATCTATTGAGTTTTTTTTGTCTAGTGGCTTTTGTCTAGTGACAGAATTTGACAGAAAATACTTCTCGAGCTATTGATTTTTGGACATTCCAAACTCAACAACCTTGACCTCTTTAAAACCCTTTTATGCTTTTTCCGAACTTAATGTCATGGTTGTTCTGATGTTTTCTTCAGTGTTAAAGTTTCCATGTTAATTAACAAGATGGCTCCTTGTTTGATAACAAATAAAATAGAGGTCACCTCAATTATGAGATATGTGCAGAACGTTAGTAAGAACATCAGAATGATAATGTATTGTTTCAATTAACAGGCTGTTATACCATATATGTAATTTAAGTGGTTTTAAGAATTCAGAGACTTGTGTATTTAAATGGCTTAGAAGAAAATGATAGAAGCCACAACACAGTGGGCTATATTCAATAATACTTGTTTGTGACACTAAAAACATTCTGAAAAAATGTGTCACACATTGCAACTCAAAAATTTAGGGGATTTAACGGGACTATGAATACCTTGAGATTTTTATATAAAATGTTTAGTTACATGTAATGGAACAACTTTGCAATATATTTTTTCATTATTTATTTTGCCCATTTTCATATAATTTAGCTCTGAAAATTTAGCAATTTCTACTTTTCAGAACACGAAAAGCACCCTGCTGTCTTCTCAATTCTAACCCCACTACATATCTTACACTAGTTGGCTTTAACTGATAACAACTAGAAAACAATGCACTTTATACTAACTTTATGACAGTGGTTAGCCTTGTTCTCTGCAGACTAAGGGGCATATTTATCAAGCTCCGAATGGAGCTTGATGCCCCGTGTTACTGGCGAGCCTGCAGACTCACCAGAAACAGCAGTTATGAAGCAGCGGTCACAAAGACCGCTGCTCCATAACCTGTACGCCTGCTCTGATGAGGCGGACAGACATCGCCAGAAATCAACCCGATCGAGTACGATCGGGTTGATTGACACCCCCATGCTAGCGGCCAATTGGCCGCGAGTCTGCAGGGGGCGGTGTTGCACCAGCAGCTCTTGTGAGCTGCTGGTGCAATGCTGAATACGGCGAGCGTATTGCTCGCCGTATTCAGCAAGGTCTGTCGGACCTGATCCGCACTGTCGGATCAGGTACGACAGACCTTGATAAATATAGGCCTTTAGCTCAGATTAGCTCCTCCAAATAATGCAAATAGTGGGTGGAGTTTGGCTATTGATACCGTCCTCATAAAGACTTGTCCTCCTTGTGTTCTGTGTTCAGTTAGTGTCCTAGGTGAACCCGATTTTGGAACTGATAGCAATAAAATTCTTCTACGGATAATGACAATGTTCAACTGCAGTCACCAGTCTGGCCTTAAACTCCTCAACGCATTTCATCTGGCCCCTCTTGATAAAGTCTGGTCAGGACCAGGTGAAACACGTTGAGGAGTTTAAGACCAGACCGGTACCTGTAGTTGAACATTGTCCTTACCCATTACAAAAATATATAAATAAATAATATAAATGAGACACCCTTGACAGTCAGGGCCGATGCTACAATAGAGGCAGACTAGGTGACCGCAAATTTGGTGCATGACATTGTTTTTTTAATGTGTATATTTATTTTGTTCCTGACAACTTAGACTGCATAGTAGGGTCCATATGTGATGGCATAATAGCTAGAATTCAAGGTGACTCCCCTGAAACAATAGCAGGAAGCATCTGGCTGAAATATCTTACTGCACAGACCCTACTCTCTCTGCAAAACTTTAGCAGCCTTCATAAAGATTGGTGGAGCTAGTGATAGCACTGGAACTAGCCACCACCCACAGCCAAATGAGTATTACTGAGGCTGATGGGCACTCATAGGACCACTGACAATCCTCCAACTTTTAATATACTGCAGGGTATCAATACACTTCTACATAATGGGGTTGAATTATCAAGCTCCGAATCGAGCTTGATGCCCCTGTTTCTGTGCGAGCATTCAGGCTCGCCGGAAACTGCAGTTATGAAGCAGCAGTCTAAAGACCACTGCTCCATAACTTGCCCGCTGCCTCTGAGGCTGCGGTCTTCAATCCGCCCTATCCTATACGATCGGGGTGATTGACACCCCCTGCTAGTGGCCGATTGGTCGCGAGTCTGCAGGGGGCAGCATTGCACAAGCAGTTCACCGGAACTGCTTGTGCAATGATAAATGCTGACAGCGTATGCTGTAGGCATTTATCGATGTGTGGCGGACATGATACTTTACATCGTATCATTTCCGTCCGCACTTTAATAAATAGGCCCCATAGTCTGAGATTATATTCATAGCTAAGCAGTACCACATGTCTATAATCTGTCTATCCTACATGAATACCTATACATTGAAAGTTTATAGATGGCCATAATCATTATTCAGCACAACATGTCCTATTTCAATGTATAGATACTTGGCATAATTGTAATAATTGTACAGTGAAGTGTGGTAATTTTCAGTGTTCTACATCATTATACAGCACAGAGTGCTCACCTTCAATGTACAGCAACCCCTCGTAATGTATACAGGGCAGCCTGTTCATTTTTTTAGTGTATGAATCCTCAACATCATTATACAGTGCATCATATATGTTATCAGTGTATGGGTACTAGATATGTGCATTCAGATCCTTCCTGAGGATCCAAATGAGGAAGTAGGCGGCAACTTGTGACGTTTATCTCTTTTTGGATTCATTCTTGAAAAAGATCACCACACTAATACCTGGATTTGCACAGATCATAGTGCAGTGATATTTCACAAGAATAAATCTTTCTTTGAAATGAGCTGAACGTCACGAGCGGCCTCCAACTTCTGCGTTTGTATCCTCACTAAGGATCAAAATGCAACTATCTAATAGGTACTCAGCATTAATTATTCAGTGCATCATGTTCATTAGTGTACAAATACCTGATAATAATAATAATAAAAGATGCCTTGCATTATCATATAGTGCAGAGTGCTGTGCTTATTAGTGTGTAAATGTTCAATGTCATCAATATACAGTGACACGTATCCAAAATAAGTGTGAGTTGTACTAGCCTACTGGCCAAAACTTGCCAGTACTCCACTGCGAGTTAATGTGATCTATTGTAGGGCATGAAAAATGTATTGCAATGCCTTCACAGCTTCTGAGAACTTGCAACTGAGCCTTGCAAGAGTAAGTATGCAACCACAAATTTAAGAAGCAGTCTCTGTTTCTTAGCCTAGGTGGCAGAGATGTTACCTCAAACTCGCTTGTTTAGAGTGAATGTCAGGCCCTGCTCTCATCCAGTTGGTTGCCCAAAAGCAAAGGGCAGGATTGAATATCAGAGCTCTTCTGAAGTCTTAAATTTTTCCCATGTGGCGATTGCAGGTGGACAAGTTCTCTGCCTGAGAACTTGTCCGCCTGCAGCATGATAAATAAAACAAGGGGTCACAATATTAAGTTAGAGGATAGCAGATTTAGGAGTGTTTTCTTTACAGAAAGAGTGGTGAATTAATGGAATAAACTTCCAATAGAGGTGGTAAAGGGGCTCCATTTATTAAACAGAAGTTAAAAAGCAGCGTTCACAAGACCGCTGCTCCTTAACTTGTCTGCTACCTATTAGTGGATGATTGACAGCCCCTGCTAGCAGGGAGCGGCATTGCACAAGCATTTCACCAGCATTTATTTCACAAGCTACAGCGAATCATGTCTGCTCGACTTTTAATAAATCTACCCCAAGAACTGTAAAATAATAAACCAAATTGCTTGGGACATGCATAAGGATATCCTAAGTAACAGGAACAGGTAATATGGGTAGATTTGATGGGCCTTTTGGTTCTTATCTACCGTCAAATTATATGTTTCTATGTTAAGATTACATTGGGATAACTTTAATGACCCAGCTGGCAAACAACAGTTTGTGGCTAAAAATGTTTACTGACTACATCTTTTAGGTGTGTGATAAATATCTGAAAAATAAATTCCATTGATACAAATAAATATTGTATTGTTCAAGCTCATCAGTAAAATGTAATAGATGCCAGTTCACCAGATTACTTGTACTATTATTCTGCCATTCTAATGTAAAGTAGTAGAGACTCCAATGTCACAAGATGCAAACAAATATATACATAGGACCAACAAAGACCTCATGATTCCTATAGTCACACATCCATGCTAGGTCCCCACCTCATTGGAGGCTTTTACACTGCATGATAGACCCCCATGACAATTTTACCTTGGGACAGAAGGCCAAGAAAAAAAAGGGACAATCAAGACAATAGGTTATTGTGAGCAATGATAGGTTGAATACCAGATTGTGTTACCTTTATTAACAAGTCATTTTTCTTTTTCACATTTTTCTTTTCCACAAAATGTAAATAAAGTAGTTTTGATGTTTCATTTTACCTTTAAACATTTCTAGTTAGGTGAAGCCAGACAATGGAGGTGTTTCAGGATTTGGTAAAGTATCTGGGGTGTAATTGATGTATTCACAGCCTCATCTCACTCCACTTGATCTCCATAAAAAAGCCTATTGTGGGTGATTTACCAGCTGTGTTTAAGGTTTGGCAGCTGTGTGTGAGGGGGAGCACGGAGGCTGCCAGCTTCACCAGCCCCATCCCTCTTCACATTCTGGGAAGTTGAGTTGTGTTATCCCAGGGATTCAACGACATTAACATGCAGGAAATAAATCAGAATTGTATCTAACAGTTTCACAGGAGAGAGATTAAAGGCATGGAAAAAAGGTGACTGTGAACGAGAAACTGAAAAAAAGTAGAAGATAAATTGAATGACAGCATTGGGCAAGGGAAAGAGATAAATAAGAGTGTGCAAAATATATATAGAAAAGAGAAACAGCAAAAGAAACTAGAAAAAAAGGAAAGATAAAGGTGCATAATGAGTCCATGAGTAATGTGTTTACATATCTTCCGCTTACATTGCAGATAAGGTTCTATCTTCAACCTATGTTTTTTTTTTTTTTACATGGCATAGGGATGTATATGTTCATGTGTATGTATGTGAGAGAACTTTAGTCATTCTTCTGCAGTAAATATGATTGAAGAGTTAAAGGGATAGTGAAGTGTGAACATCTAAAGCATGTGGAGAGATAAAGGCAGCAACAGAGCAAAATCATGAAGGGAACAATTAATGGATAGCAAGAGACAGAGACCTGCGGGGGCGAGAGGGTTGATAGGGATGGAGGATTCTCAGTGCTGTAGGGCTTCTTTGATTTCTGCATCAGATATAGGGGATTAGAGAGGAGAAGGCAGGAGAGAAAGATGAGAGCACAGAGGCAGAGAGAACAAGGTACATGAATAAAATAGACAATAAGAGAGAGAGGGAGCAATGCACAGGAACCTGGAGAGACTTCAAGCTCCACAGAGTAAATTAACATATAAATCGCTTTTCTTTTGCTTTTAATCTTCAGTGTATTAGTGACATCATGACATGTATACACTGTACAAATGCCGCAGATAGCTGTAGAAGCTGTGCCAGCTTTCAAACATAATGCTAGAGCAGAACATATGTACACAGATATGACAATGACATATGTAGTGCCAGCCTTCACCTCACACACACTATTATATGTATAAACAATACACTGGCAGGATGTGCCAACTTCACACACAAACACTGATAGACTATAGTATAAATACACAGCACAGATACAACACCTACAAAAGCAGTTCCAACCTCACTCACATATACACTCAGTTTCTGTATTGCGCCTTTATATCATGACCTATATCAGATGTTATATCAGAGCCAGTCACAGTATACATAGAAGACTAGATTACAAGTGGAGCGCTAATTTATCAAATAGCCAGCCATTACAAGTGGCTGGTTATAGCTACCGCAAGCTTGCGGTAGCAGTTAGCGCTTATAAGATTCACCAAAGATCAGATCTCTAGTTCATTTTATAAATGTACCCCAAATGCCCCCAAAATACAGTGCAATGTAGCATTTTTATTTTTTTATAAAATAACTAAACTATGCAGTATTTTGGGGATAACGTTGGCGAGAGTGGGGTGTTAGAAAAAAAAAATGACACTGAAAAGTGCCTTTACATTGCGGTCTGTGGGAACCGTGTGTTCCCAGTAAATATATATGTATTTGCTTATATACATATATATATGTATGTGTTAATATGTGTATATACACATATTAACACATAAATATATATATATATATACTGTATATATATAATCATATACATATATATTTAATATTGCTGCCATCGCTGCGCTACTTACCCCCTCCACTGCACTTAGGTTCTGTGTCGTCTCTGACGGCATCAGAACGAGGCTCCCATTGGAGCCTATGAAAGTGCGCTCTCATGAGCACAATGCATCTGTGCAATGCAAACGCGAGGTCGCATTTGCATTGCACCTCACTCGTAATACCAGCGCACATTAGCGTGCTCTGGTATTACAAAGTGGAGCGCAAATATGGTTTTAGCGAAAGCAATATTTTGTGCTCCACTTATAATCTGGCCCTAAATGTGATATGAGCACAAAGCAGAATATATCACTTGCAGAAACATCACCACCTTTAGAAACACTGCTGGCCCATTATCCAACATAGATCACAGACACAGAGCTAGATTCCATTCCTGCCTTTTTTCAGGCTTATTATATCATTGCTCAATAAGCAGTTTTTTTTTTATTAGCTCTGAGCTATAACAATTAGGCCATTAATCATATTTAATATGTTGACAACTGCCTTTCCCCTCCGTTATGTGAAGTCAGTGTATTGCCTCCAATAAAAATAGGGAAAATCATCCATGCATACTCATTTGAAAGAAAAAAAAAAATGTTACCAGACATTATACATTTATCCATCCCTGAGGATCTTTTTTTCTTAAACAGGTTACAATGTGAGACTGCTGATAAGCCTCAGGCAGTGGTTTTACAACCTGCTATAGAAGGATGAACAGTTTGAGGTTATTATTTTTTTTAATATTATTTTGTAACCTAATTTGAAAAAAACTTTATTAAAAGTGGTTAGAAAAAAAACATCACACTGTCCATTTAAGTAGTATAGCAGAGGGATTGGAATACTCTTTTAAAATATCAGTAATTTTTATTGACTCCAATAGCACATTATTAACTGTGACTAGCTGGATGATTGGTACCTTGGTAACAGTTGCGGAATCAGACTTTCCGCACAAGTTAGGTGAACAGATTTCCAAGACCCAAATTTGGGACACCTCATAAATATTGAGGAGGAGTTAAAAAATGTAAGGAACATTTGCATGTGAAAATAATTTTCTGAAAATCAATAGGAAAAACACTCTCACACACAGACAGATACTCATACACACGGTCACTCACTCACGCACTGACAGATACTCACACACACTTGGTCACTTACTCACTCACACACACACACATACATTCACCCAAAAACAGGCACTCACAGACACACACACACACACACACACACACAGAAATCACTCACACAAACAGACACACACAGAAACACACACAAAAACAGGCACAGACAGACAATATTAAAAAAAACAGTACACAAATGGCAACTGCCATCCTGCCTCTCCCTTAATCTGCCATGACCCTTGCCCAGATCAGTCTACACTGTTCCTTCTTTACCAATCCTCTACGCTGCTCGAGGCCTGATATCGCCACTCTCCTTCAACGGTCGGACTGTGTGTGTTGCAATTGTTTGGGGCATAGCTGAATATTCTGACGTGGTGCACGCTGACGGCTGAGCACACCGTAATAAAGAACCCACGATAAGCAGCACTCAGGGGAAAAGTTAAAATCCAACTTTTATTGATACCAATTCCAAGGATAGAATGGCTAAGCACATTCCAAGGATAGAATGGCTAAGCACAAGACATCCTTACGCGTTTCATGCCTGTTGGCACTTAGTCATAGTATAGTACAGGCACCCACTAATCCACCTCTTTAAAGGCTTTTCGTTCATTCAAAAAATTCAACAGCTGAACGACATTAATAAACTATCAAATCCTTAAGAGGGGGAACAATGTTGCTTATTCACAAATTATAACAAGTTAAAAACAATAAATCAAACCTCTGTCTCAATTGTACTAAGAAAAAATTGATCTTTTAAAGGTGTACACATACATACTTTCAAAGCAAGATTGATTTGATATTATTGAAAAAAAAGAATAGGATTTCTTGATTATGTTATTTACAAAAAAGAAAACACTGTTCCTTCTTTCCCTGGCTATCCCTTGTGCAGATTAGTTTACACTGTCCCTTCTTTTCCTGGCTTTCCTTAGATAAGTTCCCTTACCTGTCTCATTAAAAGGAGTGCTGAATGTGGCTATTTGTTGACTGTTTATGGATGTTTGTGGACTCCGGTAGAGTAGCAACCCAGCTGGTGAGAGTACACAGGAAAGACAGTGCCAGGCTGCAGGATAGCCAGGAGGAGGTCAGCTCCAGGCTCCAGTGTTGCCAGGTCCCCTTGGCTCTCCATGTCAGTGCCCATGGTGCTCACTATACAGCAGTGACAGCAGGTACCATCTTGGCTTCTTCCACACTGTTATTCCATGCCTAATGTCACATACAGCATCATTATGCTGTGCTGTGGGGGCCAAATTCTGGACAACTGGGGACACCAAAGCAAATTTCGGAATCCTGAATTGTCCTTTGAAAACTTAGGGACAACATTCCGGATGGATGGTCACCTTACTACAACACTTTACAAGATCATGATAAATAAATGCAACTTCCTGGTGGAGCCTACCCTTTTCTACCTGGTAAGATGATAACAGGTTGCATTTTACTGCTAATCATCCGGGACAGGGACAAATAAATGAATAAATAGATAAAATCCCCAAAAAAGTTAATTTCAGTGGCAACAGCATGCTGTAACTAACTCTTCCATTTCTAGCTGTGTGCTTGAAAGAGAGTACCATAATTCCTATGTGTTGTTGTAATATTAATGTTTTTGTTTTGTAATTTTCCCTGTGGGCTTTGCACCCAGGCTGATCTGGGGTGAACTACCTGGGATGCTAGGAGCTGTACAACTGTCTGTGAGTTCTGGTGAGTACCCAGGGCTGTGAGTTCTGCAGTGACTTCGACTCGGGATATGTACCCAATCCAGTTTGAGAGTTCAGTCCATTTCCGTGTGGCTTGTATGTGTCTAGGGAAATTGCAAAAGGCCTTTGTTACTCATGTTTTTATCTCAGTGTGTTTGGTTGAGGACATGCATTATATTTAGGGTAACCATATTGCCACTTTAAAAAGGGACAGATATGAAAAATACATATGTCAGGGCTGTTTTCAGGGTTGTTTAAATAAATGTTTTGTATAGAAACATAGAAACATAGAAACATAGATATTGACGGCAGATAAGAGCCATAGGCCCAGCAAGTCTGCCCGACCTTACCTAACAGTATAAACTTATCTAGTTCGTGGATAGCCCTATGCTTGTCCCATGCATTTTTAAAGTCCCCCACAGTGTTTGTTGCTACTACCTCTTGAGGAAGTTTATTCCATAAATCAATCACTCTTTCTGTAAAGAAGTGCTTCCTCAAATTACTTCTGAATCTACTACCCTTTAGCTTGAGCTCATGACCCCTTGTTCTTGAATTTTCCATTTTATGTAAAATACCCACAGCCCTGACATATAAGAACCCTGACATATGTATTTTTCATATGTGTCCCTTCTTAAAGCGGCAATATGATCAGCCTAATTATATGCCTGTAAGTTACGGACCCAGGGAGGAAGAGACCTTGACATGGTCTTGAGCTCAAACTTTTTGGCCAAATGCTGTAACCAACTCTTCCATCTATTTTTGCTTTTTAAAAGGGAATTGGAAAGTTTTTAAGCAACTTTCCAATTGACTTCAATTATCTAATTTGCTTTTGATTCTTGCTATCCTTTGTTGAAAAGCAAACCTATGTAGGCTCAGGAGCTGGGAGCTAGCTGCTAATTGGTGACTGCACATATATGCTTTTTGTCATTGGCTTACTGGTCTGTTCAGCTAGCTTCCAGCAGGGCATGTGTTGTGTTAACAATATATAAATATATATATATATATATATATATATAAAAATACTGTATATATATATATATATATATATATATATATATATATATATATATATATATATATATACAGTTGTGCTCATAAGTTTACATACCCTGGCAGAATTTATGATTTCTTGGCCATTTTTCAGAGAATATGAATGATAACCCAAAAACTTTTCTTTCACTCATGTTTAGTGTTTGGCTGAAGCCATTTATTATCAATCAACTGTGTTTACTCTTTTTAAATCATAATGACAACAGAAACTACAGAAATTACCCTGATCAAAAGGTTTACTTATCCTGGTGATTTTGGCCTAATAACATGCACACAAGTTGGCACAAAGGGGTTTGAATGGCTATTAAAGGTAACCATCCTCACCTGTGATCTGTTTGCTTGTAATTAGTGTGTGTGTATAAAAGGTCAATGAGTTTCTGTACTCCTGACAGACCCTTGCATCTTTCATCCAGTGCTGCATGGACATTTCTGGATTCTGAGTCATGGGGAAAGAAAAAGAATTGTCAAAGGATCTGTGGGAAAAAGGTAGTTGAACTGTATAAAACAGGAAAGGGATATAAAAAGATATCCAAGGAATTAAAAATGCAAATCAGCAGTGTTCAAACTCTAATCAAGAAGTGGAAAATGAGGTGTTCTGTTTGATAACATACTGCATTCATCTTGCCATAAATTCTGACCAAATTTCCTGTGCCTTTGTAGCTCACACATCCCCAAAACATCATCGATCCACCTCCTTGTTTCACAGTAGGAATGGTGTACCTTTCATCATAAGCCTTGTTGACTCCTCTCCAAATGTAGCGTTTATGGTTGTAGCCAAAAAGCTCAATTTTTGGTCTCATCACTCCAAATGACTTTGTGCCAGAAGGTTTGAGGCTTGTCTCTGTGCTGTTTGGCGTATTGTAAGTGGGATACTTTGTGGCATTTGCATAGTAATGGCTTTCTTCTGGCGACTCGACCATGCAGCCCATCTTTCTTCGAGTGCCTCCTTATTGTGCATCTTGAAACAGCCACAATACATGGGCCTCTAGTTATCAACGTGTCTACTTACCTGCCATCGCCGGCCCCAATACGCCCGCCTAAGCTCGCCTACCATCGCCGCTGCAGACCTGAATAATCTCGCCAAAGTTATCAATAAAGCTGTCAAAAAGCCGCGCACCAAGTACGGGGCAATGAGCAGCGGACTGTGATAGTTATCACTCATCCGATCTCGCTGCTCTTCGGCTTTTTTCCAGCTTTATTGCTAGCCTGTCACTAAGCACCCACACTAAACTACACTGTTCTACCCCCTATACCGGCACCCCTGGAGCCCCCCGCAGCTAAATAAAGTTATTAACCCCTAAACCGCCACTCCCGGACACCGCCGCATCTATAATAAATGTATTAACCCCTAAACCGCCGCTCCTGGAGCCCACCGCCACCTACATTATACCTAGTAACCCCTATCCTGCCCCCCCTATACCGCCGACACCTATAATAAATGTATTAACCCCTATCCTGTCGATCCCGGACCCCGCCGCAACTAAATAAATTGTTTAACCCCTAAACTGCCGCTCCCGGACCCCGCCGCCACCTATATTAAACTTATTAACCCCTAATCTGCCACCCCTACACGTCGCCACCTATAATACATTTATTAATCCCTATCCTGCCCCCCCTATACCGCCGCAACCTATAATAAAATTATTAACCCCTAAACCTAAGTCTAACCCTAACCCTAACACCCCCCTAACTTAAATATTAATTAAATATATCTAAATATTATAACTCGTATTAACTAAATTAATCCTATTTAAAACTAAATACTTACCTATAAAATAAACCCTAATATAGCTACAATATAACTAATAATTATATTGTAGCTATTTTAGGATTTATTTTTATTTTACAGGCAAATTTCTATTTATTTTAACTAGGTACAATAGCTATTAAATAGTTATTAACTATTTAATAGCTACCTAGTTAAAATAAAGAGAAATTTACCTGTAAAATAAAAACTAACCTAAATTACAATTACACCTAACACTACACTATCATTAAATAAATTATTCCTATTTAAAACTAAATACTTACCTGTAAAATAAACCCTAACGGCTAGATTTAGAGTTTTGTCGGTAAGGACCCGCGTAGCTAACGCCGGCTTTTTTCTGGCCGCACCATAAAAATAACTCTGGTATTGAGAGTCCACATAAAGGCTGCGTTAGGCTCCAAAAAAGGAGCGTAGAGCATTTTTAACGCAGCTTCAACTCTCGATACCAGAGTTGCTTACGCAAGCGGCCAGCCTCAAAAACATGCTCGTGCACGATTCCCCCATAGAAAACAATGGGGCTGTTTGAGCTGAAAAAAAACCTAACACCTGAAAAAAAGCCGCGTTCAGCTCCTAATGCAGCCCCATTGTTTGCTATGCAGAAACACTTCCTACGTCTGCACCTAGCACTCTAACATATACCCCGAGTCTAAAGACCCCTAACCTTACACTTATTAACCCCTAATCTGCCGCCCCCGCTATCTCTGACCCCTGCATATTATTATTAACCCCTAATCTGCCGCTCCGTAAACCGCCGCTACTTACATTATCCCTATGTACCCCTAATCTGCTGCCCTAACATCGCCGACCCCTATATTATATTTATTAACCCCTAATCTGCCCCCCACAACGTCGCCTCCACCTGCCTACACTTATTAACCCCTAATCTGCCGAGCGGACCTGAGCGCTACTATAATAAAGTTATTAACCCCTAATCCGCCTCACTAACCCTATAATAAATAGTATTAACCCCTAATCTGCCCTCCCTAACATCGCCGACACCTAACTTCAATTATTAACCCCTAATCTGCCGACCGGAGCTCACCGCTATTCTAATAAATGTATTAACCCCTAAAGCTAAGTCTAACCCTAACACTAACACCCCCCTAAGTTAAATATAATTTTAATCTAACGAAATTAATTAACTCTTATTAAATAAATTATTCCTATTTAAAGCTAAATACTTACCTGTAAAAAAAATCCTAATACAGATACAATATAAATTATAATTACATTGTAGCTGTTTTAGGATTAATATTTATTTTACAGGCAACTTTGTAATTATTTTAACCATGTACAATAGCTATTAAATAGTTAAGAACTATTTAATAGTTACCTAGTTAAAATAATTACATTACTTGTAAAATAAATCCTAACCTAAGTTACAATTAAACCTAACACTATACTATCATTAAATTAATTAAATAAAATACCTACAATTACCTACAATTAAACCTAACACTACACTATCAATAAATTAATTAAATACAATATCTACAAATAACTACAATGAAATAAACTAACTAAAGTACAAAAAATAAAAAAGAACTAAGTTACAAAAAATAAAAAAATATTTACAAACATAAGAAAAATATTACAACAATTTTAAACTAATTACACCTACTCTAAGCCCCCTAATAAAATAACAAAGCCCCCCAAAATAAAAAATGCCCTACCCTATTCTAAATTACTAAAGTTAAAAGCTCTTTTACCTTACCAGCCCTGAACAGGGCCCTTTGCGGGGCATGCCCCAAGAAGTTCAGCTCTTTTGCCTGTAAAAAAAACATACAATACCCCCCCCCAACATTACAACCCACCACCCACATACCCCTAATCTAACCCAAACCCCCCTTAAATAAACCTAACACTAAGCCCCTGAAGATCTTCCTACCTTGTCTTCACCATATCAGATTCACCGATCGGTCCAGAAGAGCTCCTCCGATGTCCTGATCCAAGCCCAAGCGGGGGGCTGAAGATGTCCATGATCCGGTAGAAGTCTTCATCCAAGCGGGGCAGAAGAGGTCTTCCATCCGATTGAAGTCTTCATCCAAGCGGGGCATAAGAGGTCTTCCATCCGATTGAAGTCTTCATCCAGGCGGCATCTTCTATCGACATACATCTGGAGCGGAGCGGCAGCATCCTGAAGACCTCCGACACGGAACATCCATCCTGGCCGACGACTGAACGACGAATGACGGTTCCTTTAAATGACGTCATCCAAGATGGCGTCCCTCGAATTCCTATTGGCTGTTAGGATTCTATCAGCCAATCGGAATTAAGGTAGGAATTTTCTGATTGGCTGATGGAATCAGCCAATCAGAATCAAGTTCAATCCGATTGGCTGATCCAATCAGCCAATCAGATTGAGCTCGCATTCTATTGGCTGTTCCGATCAGCCAATAGAATACGAGCTCAATCTGATTGGCTGATTGGATCAGCCAATCGGATTGAACTTGATTCTGATTGGCTGATTCCATCAGCCAATCAGAATATTCCTACCTTAATTCTGATTGGCTGATTGAATCCTATCAGCCAATCGGAATTCGAGGGACGCCATCTTGGATGACGTCATTTAAAGGAACCGTCATTCGTCGTTCAGTCGTCGGCCAGGATGGATGTTCGGCGTCGGAGGTCTTCAGGATGCTGCCGCTCCGCTCCAGATGGATGTCGATAGAAGATGCCGCCTGGATGAAGACTTCAATCGGATGGAAGACCTCTTCTGCCCCGCTTGGATGAAGACTTCTACCGGATCATGGACATCTTCAGCCCCCCGCTTGGGCTTGGATCAGGACATCGGAGGAGCTCTTCTGGACCGATCGGTGAACCTGGTATGGTGAAGACAAGGTAGGAAGATCTTCAGGGGCTTAGTGTTAGGTTTATTTAAGGGGGGTTTGGGTTAGATTAGGGGTATGTGGGTGGTGGGTTGTAATGTTGGGGGGGGGTATTGTATGTTTTTTTTACAGGCAAAAGAGCTGAACTTCTTGGGGCATGCCCCGCAAAGGGCCCTGTTCAGGGCTGGTAAGGTAAAAGAGCTTTTAACTTTAGTAATTTAGAATAGGGTAGGGCATTTTTTATTTTGGGGGGCTTTGTTATTTTATTAGGGGGCTTAGAGTAGGTGTAATTAGTTTAAAATTGTTGTAATATTTTTCTTATGTTTGTAAATATTTTTTTATTTTTTGTAACTTAGTTCTTTTTTATTTTTTGTACTTAGTTTATTTCATTGTAGTTATTTGTAGATATTGTATTTAATTAATTTATTGATAGTGTAGTGTTAGGTTTAATTGTAGGTAATTGTAGGTATTTTATTTAATTAATTTAATGATAGTATAGTGTTAGGTTTAATTGTAACTTAGGTTAGGATTTATTTTACAGGTAAATTTGTAATTATTTTAACTAAGTAACTATTAAATAGTTCTTAACTATTTAATAGCTATTGTACATGGTTAAAATAATTACAAAGTTGCCTGTAAAATAAATATTAATCCTAAAATAGCTACAATGTAATTATAATTTATATTGTAGCTATATTAGGAGTTTTTTACAGGTAAGTATTTAGCTTTAAATAGGAATAATTTATTTAATAAGAGTTAATTAATTTCATTAGATTAAAATTATATTTAATTTAGGGGGGTGTTAGTGTTAGGGTTAGACTTAGCTTTAGGGGTTAATACATTTATTAGAATAGCGGTGAGCTCCGGTCGGCAGATTAGGGGTTAATAATTGAAGTTAGGTGTCGGCAATGTTAGGGAGGGCAGATTAGGGGTTAATACTATTTATTATAGGGTTAGTGAGGCGGATTAGGGGTTAATAACTTTATTATAGTAGCGCTCAGGTCCGCTCGGCAGATTAGGGGTTAATAAGTGTAGGCAGGTGGAGGCGACGTTGAGGGGGGCAGATTAGGGGTTAATAAATATAATATAGGGGTCGGCGGTGTTAGGGGCAGCAGATTAGGGGTACATAAGGATAACGTAGGTGGCGGCGCTTTGCGGTCGGCAGATTAGGGGTTAATAAGTGTAGGTAGCTGGCGGCGACGTTGTGGGGGGCAGATTAGGGGTTAATAAATATAATATAGGGGTCGGCGGTTTTAGGGGCAGCAGATTAGGGGTACATAAGGATAACGTAGTTGGCGGTCGGCAGATTAGGGGTTAAAAAAATTTAATCGAGTTGCGACGATGTGGGGGGACCTCGGTTTAGGGGTACATAGGTAGTTTATGGGTGTTAGTGTACTTTAGAGTACAGTAGTTAAGAGCTTTATAAACCGGCGTTAGCCCAGAAAGCTCTTAACTACTGACTTTTTTCCTGCGGCTGGAGTTTTGTTGTTAGATTTCTAACGCTCACTTCAGACACGACTCTAAATACCGGAGTTAGAAAAATCCCATTGAAAAGATAGGATACGCAATTGACGTAAGGGGATCTGCGGTATGGAAAAGTCGCGGCTGAAAAGTGAGCGTTAGACCCTTTTTTGAGTGACTCCAAATACAGGAGGTAGCCTAAAACCAGCGTTAGGAGCCTCTAACGCTGGTTTTCACGGCTAACGCCAAACTCCAAATCTAGGCCTAGGATAGCTACAATGTAATTAATAATTACATTGTAGCTATTTTAGGATTTATATTTATTTTACAGGTAACTTTGTATTTATTTTAGCTAGTTAGAATAGTTATTAAATAGTTATTAACTATTTAATAACTACCTAGCTAAAAGAAATACAAAATTACCTGTAAATTACCTGTAAAATAAATCCTAACCTAAGTTACAATTAAACCTAACACTACACTATCATTAAATTAATTAATATTAATTAAATACATCTAAATAAATATTATAACTCTTATTAACTAAATTAATCCTATTTAAAAATAAATACTTACCTGTAAAATAAACCCTAAGATAGCTACAATATAAATAATAATTATATTGTATCTATTTTAGGATAATTTTTATTTTACAGGCAAATTTCAATTTATTTTAACTAGGTACAATAGCTATTAAATAGTTAATAACTATTTAATAACTACCTAGCTAAAAGAAATACAAAATTACCTGTAAAATAAATCCTAACCTAAGTTACAATTAAACCTAACACTACACTATCATTAAATTAATTAAATAAATTACCTACAAATAACTACAATTAAATACAATTAAATAAACTAACTAAAGTACAAAAAATAAAAAAAACTAAGTTACAAAAAATAAAGAAATAAGTTACAAACATTTAAAAAATATTACAACAATGTTAAGCTACTTACACCTAATCTAAGCCCCCTAATAAAATAACAAAGCCCCCCAAAATAAAAAAATGCCCTACCCTATTCTACATTAAAAAGTTAACAGCTCTATTACCTTACCAGCCCTTAAAAGGGCCTTTTGCGGGGCATGCCCCAAAGAATTCAGCTCTTTTGCCTGTAAAAAAAAAAAAAATACAACCCCCCCCAACATTACAACCCACCACCCACATACCCCTAATCTAACCCAAACCCCCCTTAAATAAACCTAACACTACCCCCCTGAAGATCATCCTACCTTTAGCCGTCTTCAGCCAGCCGACCACCAATGGAACAGAAGAAGACATCCGGAGCAGCAGAAGTCATCATCCAAGGGGCGCTGAAGAAGTCTTCCATCCGATTGAAGTCATCATCCAAGGGGCGCTGAAGAAGTCTTCCATCTGATTGAAGTCAACATCCAGGCGGCATCTTCAATCTTCATCCATCCGGAGCGGAGCCATCTTCAGACGAGCCAACGCGGAGCCATCTTCTTCCACCGATGACTGAACGACAAATGACGGTTCCTTTAAGTGACGTCATCCAAGATGGCGTCCCTCGAATTCCGATTGGCTGATAGGATTCTATCAGCCAATCGGAATTAAGGTAGGAAAAATCTGTTTGGCTGATTAAATCAGCCAATCAGATTGAAGTTCAATCGAATTGGCTGATCCAATCAGCCAATCAGATTGAGCTTGCATTCTATTGGCTGATCGGAACAGCCAATAGAAAGTGAGCTCAATCTGATTGGCTGATTGGATCAGCCAATCCGATTGAACTTAAATCTGATTGGCTGATTTAATCAGCCAATCAGATTTTTCCTACTTTAATTCCGATTGGCTGATAGAATCCTATCAGCCAATCGGAATTTGAGGGACGCCATCTTGGATGATGTCACTTAAAGGAACCGTCATTCGTCGTTCAGTCATCGGTGGAAGAAGATGGCTCCGCGTCGGCTCGTCTGAAGATGGCTCCGCTCCGCTCCGGATGGATGAAGATTGAAGATGCCGCATGGATGTTGACTTCAATCGGATGGAAGACTTCTTCAGCGCCCCTTGGATGATGACTTCAATCGGATGGAAGACTTCTTCAGCGCCCCTTGGATGATGACTTCAATCGGATGGAAAACTTGTTCAGCGCCCCTTGGATGATGACTTCTGCCGCTCCGGATGTCTTCTTCTGTTCCATCGGTGGTCGGCTGGCTGAAGACGGCTAAAGGTAGGATGATCTTCAGGGGGGTAGTGTTAGGTTTATTTAAAGGGGGTTTGGGTTAGATTAGGGGTATGTGGGTGGTGGGTTTTAATGTTGGGGGGTTGTATTTTTTTTTTACAGGCAAAAGAGCTGAATTTTTTGGGGCATGCCCCGCAAAAGGCCCTTTTAAGGGCTAGTAAGGTAATAGAGCTGTTAACTTTTTAATGTAGAATAGGGTAGGGCATTTTTTTATTTTGGGGGGCTTTGTTATTTTATTAGGGGGCTTAGATTAGGTGTAAGTAGCTTACAATTGTTGTAATATTTTTTAAATGTTTGTAATTTATTTTTTTTATTTTTTGTAACTTATTTTTTTTTATTTTTTGTACTTTAGTTAGTTTATTTAATTGTATTTAATTGTAGTTATTTGTAAGTAATTTATTTAATTAATTTAATGATAGTGTAGTGTTAGGTTTAATTGTAACTTAGGTTAGGATTTATTTTACAGGTAATTTTGTATTTCTTTTAGCTAGGTAGTTATTAAATAGTTATTAACTATTTAATAGCTATTGTACCTAGTTAAAATAAATTGAAATTTGCCTGTAAAATAAAAATTATCCTAAAATAGATACAATATAATTATTATTTATATTGTAGCTATCTTAGGGTTTATTTTACAGGTAAGTATTTATTTTTAAATAGGATTAATTTAGTTAATAAGAGTTATAATATTTATTTAGATGTATTTAATTAATATTTTAGTTAGGGGGGTGTTAGGGTTAGGGTTAAACTTAGGTTTAGGGGTTAATAATTTTATTATAGTTGCGGCGGTGTAGGGGGGCAGGATAGGGGTTAATAAATTTATTATAGTAGCGGCGGTGTAGGGGGGCAGGATAGGGGTTAATACATTTATTATAGTGTCGGCGGTGTAGGGGGGGCGGGATAGGGGTTAATAAATTTATTATAGTGGCGGCGGTGTAGGGCGGGCAGGATAGGGGTTAATAGGTATTATGTAGGTGGCGGCGGGGTCCGGGAGCGGCGGTTTAGGGGTTAACATATATATTATAGTTGCGGCGGGGTCCGGGAGCGGCGGTTTAGGGGTTAACATATTTATTATAGTGGCGGCGGGGACCGGGAGCGGCGGTTTAGGGGTTAATCAGTTCATTAGAGTGGCGGTGGGCTCCGGGAGCGGCGGTTTAGGGGGTAATACATTTATTTAGTTGCGGCGGTGTAGGGGGGGGACAAATTAGGGGTGTTTAGACTCGGGGGTACATGTTAGGGTGTTAGGTGCAGACATCTCCCATAGGAATCAATGGGATGTCGGGCAGCAGCGAACATGAACTTTCGCTATGGTCAGACTCCCATTGATTCCTATGGGATCCGCCGCCTTCCGCCTTCCTATGGGCCGGAAAAGTGCCGAGCGTACCTGCTAGTTTTTTGATAACTCCCAAAAGTAGTCAGATTGTGCCGAAACACCTCCTCCCTCCCCCTTCCCCATAATTGTTTTTGTTTTTTTTATTTACGCATGTTGCAGTGCGCATGAAGTCATCACGCTGCACGTGCGTAACACATGTGCATTCCATAGGTCTGTGTGTGTCTGAAGTGAATAACTTCCTCTGCATGCACATAAGCTGTGTAGCGGTCGATCAGTTGTGTGTGATCAATTGCGCATACAATACACTACAGGGAGTGCAGAATTATTAGGCAAGTTGTATTTTTGAGGATTAATTTTATTATTGAACAACAACCATGTTCTCAATGAACCCAAAAAACTCATTAATATCAAAGCTGAATAGTTTTGGAAGTAGTTTTTAGTTTGTTTTTAGTTATAGCTATTTTAGGGGGATATCTGTGTGTGCAGGTGACTATTACTGTGCATAATTATTAGGCAACTTAACAAAAAACAAATATATACCCATTTAAATTATTTATTTTTACCAGTGAAACCAATATAACATCTCAACATTCACAAATATACATTTCTGACATTCAAAAACAAATCAGTGACCAATATAGCCACCTTTCTTTGCAAGGACACTCAAAAGCCTGCCATCCATGGATTCTGTCAGTGTTTTGATCTGTTCACCATCAACATTGCGTGCAGCAGCAACCACAGCCTCCCAGACACTGCTCAGAGAGATGTACTGTTTTCCCTCCTTGTAAATCTCACATTTGATGATGGACCAAAGGTTCTCAATGGGGTTCAGATCAGGTGAACAAGGAGGCCATGTCATTAGATTTTCTTCTTTTATACCCTTTCTTGCCAGCCACGCTGTGGAGTACTTGGACGCGTGTGATGGAGCATTGTCCTGCATGAAAATCATGTTTTTCTTGAAGGATGCAGACTTCTTCCTGTACCACTGCTTGAAGAAGGTGTCTTCCAGAAACTGGCAGTAGGACTGAGAGTTGAGCTTGACTCCATCCTCAACCCGAAAAGGCCCCACAAGCTCATCTTTGATGATACCAGCCCAAACCAGTACTCCACCTCCACCTTGCTGGCGTCTGAGTCGGACTGGAGCTCTCTGCCCTTTACCAATCCAGCCACGGGCCCATCCATCTGGCCCATCAAGACTCACTCTCATTTCATCAGTCCATAAAACCTTAGAAAAATCAGTCTTGAGATATTTCTTGGCCCAGTCTTGACGTTTCAGCTTGTGTGTCTTGTTCAGTGGTGGTCGTCTTTCAGCCTTTCTTACCTTGGCCATGTCTCTGAGTATTGCACACCTTGTGCTTTTGGGCACTCCAGTGATTTTGCAGCTCTGAAATATGGCCAAACTGGTGGCAAGTGGCATCTTGGCAGCTGCACGCTTGACTTTTCTCAGTTCATGGGCAGTTATTTTGCGCCTTGGTTTTTCCACACGCTTCTTGCGACCCTGTTGACTATTTTGAATGAAACGCTTGATTGTTCGATGATCACGCTTCAGAAGCTTTGCAATTTTAAGAGTGCTGCATCCCTCTGCAAGATATCTCACTATTTTTGACTTTTCTGAGCCTGTCAAGTCCTTCTTTTGACCCATTTTGCCAAAGGAAAGGAAGTTGCCTAATAATTATGCACACCTGATATAGGGTGTTGATGTCATTAGACCACACCCCTTCTCATTACAGAGATGCACATCACCTAATATGCTTAATTGGTAGTAGGCTTTCGAGCCTATACAGCTTGGAGTAAGACAACATGCATAAAGAGGATGATGTGGTCAAAATACTCATTTGCCTAATAATTCTGCACTCCCTGTATGTGCACTTTACTGCAAAATTATTTATGAGTCGCTTGCTACTGGGGACAGAGGAAAATACTGAAAAACACAGGCAACCCAGGGGAGGATTTTGGGGGCCATTTTTAACGTCCACAAAGTAATGGAAAACCAGAAAAAACATTTGAATACAATATGGACTGGAGGTTCTGGATAGGTGCTGAAGGATTGTGCGATGAGAACACTTTTCTGATATTAACTGTCGGTGATTTACATTTTATAAACCCACATTGATCTGTTTGGATTAAGTATTTCAACATAGGTTGCAGTCTAATTGCTAATATATTAGTTACAATCGTATAGTCAAAATTAAATAAGGAGATTGGTCTATAAATTTGTATTTCTTTAGAATCTTTATCAGGTTTTAAAATTAAAGGGACATAATACTCATATGCTAAATCACTTGAAACTGATGCAATATAACTGTAAAAAGCTGACAGGAAAATATCACCTGAGCATCTCTATGTAAAAAAGGAAGATATTTTACCTGACAATCTCCTCAGCTCAGCAGAGTAAGTTCTGTGCAAAAAGGTATACTCAGCTGCTGCTCAGCTGCAGGTAAAAAAAATAAAAAAATGAAGAAATGAACAGCAGCCAATCAGCATCAGCAGTGCTGAGGTTATGAACTCTTTTACTGTGATCTCATGAGATTTCACTTAACTCTCATGAGATTTCATTGTAAACTTCCTTACACTGAATAGGGAAATAAGATGAGTGTGCACGAATGCTCGCTCCTTCCGCTGTCCCGGGACAGACATACTGATTTGTTGCTTAGAAGTCCTTTACAATGGGATGTGGCTGCTGAGAAACTTTTGAGGTAAAATATCTTTCTTTTTTACATAGAGATGTTAAGGTGATATTTTCTAGTCAGCTTTTTAGAGCTATGCTGCATCACTTTCAAGTGTTTAAACGTTTATTATAGCGTCGGCGGTGTAGGGGGGGCAGGATAGGGGTTAATACATTTATTATAGTGGCGGCGGTGTAGGGCGGGCAGGATAGGGGTTAATAGGTATTATGTAGGTGGCGGCGGGGTCCGGGAGCGGCGGTTTAGGGGTTAACATATATATTATAGTTGCGGCGGGGTCCGGGAGCGGCGGTTTAGGGGTTAACATATTTATTATAGTGGCAGCGGGGTCCGGGAGCGGCGGTTTAGGGGTTAATCAGTTCATTAGAGTGGCGGTGGGCTCCGGGAGCGGCGGTTTAGGGGGTAATACATTTATTTAGTTGCGGCGGTGTAGGGGGGGGACAAATTAGGGGTGTTTAGACTCGGGGGTACATGTTAGGGTGTTAGGTGCAGACATCTCCCATAGGAATCAATGGGATGTCGGGCAGCAGCGAACATGAACTTTCGCTATGGTCAGACTCCCATTGATTCCTATGGGATCCGCCGCCTTCCGCCTTCCTATGGGCCGGAAAAGTGCAGAGCGTACCTGCTAGTTTTTTGATAACTCCCAAAAGTAGTCAGATTGTGCCAAAACACCTCCTCCCTCCCCCTTCCCCATAATTGTTTTTGTTTTTTTTATTTACGCACGTTGCAGTGCGCATGAAGTCATCACGCTGCACGTGCGTAACACATGTGCATTCCATAGGTCTGTGTGTGTCTGAAGTGAATAACTTCCTCTGCATGCACATAAGCTGTGTAGCGGTCGATCAGCTGTGTGTGATCAATTGCGCATACAATACACTACAGGGAGTGCAGAATTATTAGGCAAGTTGTATTTTTGAGGATTAATTTTATTATTGAACAACAACCATGTTCTCAATGAACCCAAAAAACTCATTAATATCAAAGCTGAATAGTTTTGGAAGTAGTTTTTAGTTTGTTTTTAGTTATAGCTATTTTAGGGGGATATCTGTGTGTGCAGGTGACTATTACTGTGCATAATTATTAGGCAACTTAACAAAAAACAAATATATACCCATTTCAATTATTTATTTTTACCAGTGAAACCAATATAACATCTCAACATTCACAAATATACATTTCTGACATTCAAAAACAAAACAAAAACAAATCAGTGACCAATATAGCCACCTTTCTTTGCAAGGACACTCAAAAGCCTGCCATCCATGGATTCTGTCAGTGTTTTGATCTGTTCACCATCAACATTGCGTGCAGCAGCAACCACAGCCTCCCAGACACTGCTCAGAGAGATGTACTGTTTTCCCTCCTTGTAAATCTCACATTTGATGATGGACCAAAGGTTCTCAATGGGGTTCAGATCAGGTGAACAAGGAGGCCATGTCATTAGATTTTCTTCTTTTATACCCTTTCTTGCCAGCCACGCTGTGGAGTACTTGGACGCGTGTGATGGAGCATTGTCCTGCATGAAAATCATGTTTTTCTTGAAGGATGCAGACTTCTTCCTGTACCACTGCTTGAAGAAGGTGTCTTCCAGAAACTGGCAGTAGGACTGGGAGTTGAGCTTGACTCCATCCTCAACCCGAAAAGGCCCCACAAGCTCATCTTTGATGATACCAGCCCAAACCAGTACTCCACCTCCACCTTGCTGGCGTCTGAGTCGGACTGGAGCTCTCTGCCCTTTACCAATCCAGCCACGGGCCCATCCATCTGGCCCATCAAGACTCACTCTCATTTCATCAGTCCATAAAACCTTAGAAAAATCAGTCTTGAGATATTTCTTGGCCCAGTCTTGACGTTTCAGCTTGTGTGTCTTGTTCAGTGGTGGTCGTCTTTCAGCCTTTCTTACCTTGGCCATGTCTCTGAGTATTGCACACCTTGTGCTTTTGGGCACTCCAGTGATTTTGCAGCTCTGAAATATGGCCAAACTGGTGGCAAGTGGCATCTTGGCAGCTGCACGCTTGACTTTTCTCAGTTCATGGGCAGTTATTTTGCGCCTTGGTTTTTCCACACGCTTCTTGCGACCCTGTTGACTATTTTGAATGAAACGCTTGATTGTTCGATGATCACGCTTCAGAAGCTTTGCAATTTTAAGAGTGCTGCATCCCTCTGCAAGATATCTCACTATTTTTGACTTTTCTGAGCCTGTCAAGTCCTTCTTTTGACCCATTTTGCCAAAGGAAAGGAAGTTGCCTAATAATTATGCACACCTGATATAGGGTGTTGATGTCATTAGACCACACCCCTTCTCATTACAGAGATGCACATCACCTAATATGCTTAATTGGTAGTAGGCTTTCGAGCCTATACAGCTTGGAGTAAGACAACATGCACAAAGAGGATGATGTGGTCAAAATACTCATTTGCCTAATAATTCTGCACTCCCTGTATGTGCACTTTACTGCAAAATTATTTATGAGTCGCTTGCTACTGGGGACAGAGGAAAATACTGAAAAACACAGGCAACCCAGGGGAGGATTTTGGGGGCCATTTTTAACGTCCACAAAGTAATGGAAAACCAGAAAAAACATTTGAATACAATATGGACTGGAGGTTCTGGATAGGTGCTGAAGGATTGTGCGATGAGAACACTTTTCTGATATTAACTGTCGGTGATTTACATTTTATAAACCCACATTGATCTGTTTGGATTAAGTATTTCAACATAGGTTGCAGTCTAATTGCTAATATATTAGTTACAATCGTATAGTCAAAATTAAATAAGGAGATTGGTCTATAAATTTGTATTTCTTTAGAATCTTTATCAGGTTTTAAAATTAAAGGGACATAATACTCATATGCTAAATCACTTGAAACTGATGCAATATAACTGTAAAAAGCTGACAGGAAAATATCACCTGAGCATCTCTATGTAAAAAAGGAAGATATTTTACCTGACAATCTCCTTAGCTCAGCAGAGTAAGTTCTGTGCAAAAAGGTATACTCAACTGTTGCTCAGCTGCAGGTAAAAAAAAAAAAAAAATATGAAGAAATGAACAGCAGCCAATCAGCAGTGCTGAGGTCATGAACTCTTTTACTGTGATCTCATGAGATTTCATTGTAAACTTCCTTACACTGAATAGGGAAATAAGATGAGTGTGCACGAATGCTCGCTCCTTCCGCTGTCCCGGGACAGACATACTGATTTGTTGCTTAGAAGTCCTTTACAATGGGATGTGGCTGCTGAGAAACTTTTGAGGTAAAATATCTTTCTTTTTTACATAGAGATGTTCAGGTAATATTTTCTAGTCAGCTTTTTACAGCTATGCTGCTCACTTTCAAGTGTTTCAACATTTGGGTATTATGGCCCTTTAAAGATATAACAGATGATGGAAAGTTTTTTTTTTTTTTAAATCTCATCCATCTCAGACATATAATGGTTAAATAAATAAACTAAGGTTGGAACTGTCTTTCTCTTTCCATAATCTTGTAAAATTCAGTAGGAAAGCCATCTGGGCCTGCAACATTATTATTTTGTACATTTTTATTATTTAAATATTTTTATTGAGGGCATAAAAACATATAACATACATAGAATGAGCATATTGACAGATATACATATCATGTTTGACCAATAGTGTACAAATTTGGTTACAGTCCTCATTTTTTTTGTTTTGTTTCCCTTATGTCAATAAAAATTGATCACTCTTGGACCAGCTGGATTGTTGTCTGATTTCAGGAGTCAAGAAAAACTGCATCTAATAAAGTTAAATGTTAAAATGAATAAGTCATATGGGTTGTAAAGATGCTGTTACCAAGTCTGAGCACGACAAAAATATACAACTAGTTAGAACTTACAAATTAGTAAGAGTACCATTATAGTGATAGATCTTATATTTTAAAAAAATGTGGTATAGAGGATGAACATATTGTTACAGAAATATGGAGATATATTTTTACAGATACTTGCAGTTTAATATACTCTACCTTGAGTGCATAACTTAAACGCTATTTTTGTGTTCCGCAATGAGATTATGGAGCTACGACATTTCATATGTTGTATGTGTTATTTCTTGCTTTACCCTCCCACAGCCCCGGCCCCTGGCCATTGTGGGGACATCAGCATTACTTCAAGCCTAGAGATAGGAACACCAGTTTGATGATTTATAAACCCCTGTCTGCAGATAGTATGATCATTGTCTCCATAGGGGCATAACACATACCCTCACAGAAACAAAGGAAAATATGGAGATTTAAACAAGGGTGTTGTACAAGGCAACGATAGGTATTGTGTAAGCATAACATAGTGAACCTCCTAGGTACTTGTGTATACATATGGTGTACTATATCTAGCATCTCCATATAAGGTCTAGGGTTAGAAAACAATATGACAGGTGCGTACTTAAATTGTTAAATTAACAAAGAAAACAATCTGAGTTAAAATATATAAACTGTTAAACTGCATAACAAATTAATGAACTGTCTCCAACAATCATAAAAGTTTATAGCTGCTCATGGTGCCATTATGCAATCAATTTTTATCCCCAAAATTTTGGCTGCATAGATACGTTGTTTTGTGCTGTTGGTTCCACTGGTTGGTTTACAAGCCAGGTTGTGACATTACTATGAGTACAGGAATTGGAGAGGATTATGGCACAATTCATGTGCGATATGGGTCCTGGAAGATCCTTTGCTAATGTCCCTGTAGGAGCGTACACGGCTTGTGCCTGGTTAGAGGATTTAGGTAAGTTCTCGGGATGAGAGCTGCTCTCTTCATTGAAGCTCAATGGGATGTATGCTGTAGACAGGTATCTTAAAACAAAAAAGAAATGGTGTAACTAAGTACACCCAGTAGCGCTAATCCTAAATATGAATATGAATATTCAATAATTAAAAAAGTATTATTACTGTTCAATTTTGCATATATAAAAACCCACTATTCCTAAGATAACAGAATGCAGAAATGGATCCTATGTTATATAAAATCTTATAGAAATATGTAGGTAATATAAGTATATATATATACACAATACAGAGATGGATCATGAACAAATATATATGCAATATAAACTTATCTATACATATACATATGAATAGATAACATAAGAGTCTGACAGCTCCTCTTTCAAAGGCAGTTCCACAGACCTTGTAACAAGATAGTTCTGAAAAGATAGGAGAAGAGCGCAAACTCAAATATAGAGTAAAAAATATTTAATATATGTGCACGCACAACAAGGGGCAACTAACAAGAGATATAATTTAAAACAGAAAAAAGCACGATGTGTAAACGTTACATATGTAACTTATCCCACATAAAACGGATTCGGCAAGACAGCTCCAGGAGACAGCAGTCCCAAAATCCAGGGTAGGTAGAAGACAATCTGTGGTCCAGGTGAATGGCGATATCCCCACAGCCACAGTCTTATCTGGGCTCTTTATGTTCCGTGTAATAAAGGCAAGCTGTATCTGTCCAGCAAATGTACATATATACGTGTTGATATAAACAGTAAATTAATACCTTGGTAACTCGATCCTCAGCACACAAGCCGCTATGTTCCCAACTGCAGACCGGGAACTACGGCGGCCTCACTGGATCAGTGCAAGGGGGCGGGTCTCTATGCACTTCGTCCCGACACAGCGGGTCTTTCTCAAGAGTGAATTCTATTGGGTATTGCAATGCTCTCTGTAACCTGTGTTAAGATCTAAATTTTACATTTCTATGTTCTTCACTTTGAAAATAATGTACTTTTATTATTACATTTCTATTTCTATATATATCGGATACAGAAATACATATGTGAACACATCTATACATATATATACACATATACATATTAAGAGTAGACATGTTTGTGTATGTATCTCTATGTTAAAGCCCTTTCCAGGTTTTTTCCCACTAACACCTGTGATCTCATATCTTTGAGCCCCCATAACTTTTTATTGCAATTTGTTTTTGGAATAATTTTTATCAGATGGTGTTATTATGAGTGTAACTGTACTGTGAAATGTATTTTTGCTGTTTTTCGTGCAACCTTTTATTCCAGCGTAACAGTGAACCAGAGCACTAAGTTCACGATAACCCGACGCGGGTTAAATTTAATTGCGCTTGAGCAAACAAGTTTATTTTCAACTTGTAATATGCACACTACTTCTGACACCCGCAAACACCCGCAATAAACCCCTTATCGGTTGCGCATAATAGTTAGCACACCACTTGTAATCTGCCCCTTAATGTGAACTCTCATCAAATGGATAAATTACCAGCAATACATAATTATCTGAAAGTATATAACAAACTATTAGACAATTTTTTCCACAACAAATTTTGAACTTAAAGGGATGGTAAACCCAAAATTTTTAATTTATGATTCAGATAGAACATACAATTTTAAACAACTTTCCAATTTACTTCTATTATCAAATTTGCTTTATTCTGTTGTTATCCATTGCTGACGGAACAGCATTGCACTACTGGCAGCTAGCTGAACAGATATAGTTAGCCAATCACAAGAGACAAATGTGTGCAGGCACCAATTAGCTGCAGCTCCCACTGGTGTATGATATGTGCGTATTCTTTTTCAACAAGAGATACTAAGAGAACGAAGCACATTTGAAAATAAAAGTGAATTTAAAAGTGTCTTAAAATTACATACTCTATATGAATCAGGCAAGTTTAATTTTGACTTTCCTATCCCTTTAAAGGCACAAAAAAAATGTAAATGTAGCATTTTGGGGATGTAACAATAAATTAGTTTTTACATTCACAGTGAACATTTTACCCAAATTCTTCAAGAAAAAAATAACTTGAGTGTATTTCAAAATGTATTACTAGCTGCTAAGAAAATCATATCTTTATGCAGTGATTACATTTATTAGCTGTAGACGTGCTCATTTGCTTTTAATCTCTCTCCTCAATCTTGCTCCTCTGGTTCATCCCTTTTCTGCACAGACCATAAACCATACAAATTAAGTTCTTTCCTCTTATGCCTGAGACTACCATGTCGGCTCAATTTGTTTCTGAAGCTGAATAGACTTGTAATAGAAAGAGCAAAGGACTCTGGTAATTTAGGGGTTGATTATCTAAAAGTCTCTTGGCTGGTGATAACAACAATGCACTGCAGTTTCCGTAAATTAGAATTTCTAGTATTGTTTAAAGGGACACATATTTGGTACCCAAATCCTTAAAAGAGTCACCCTATATTTTTAACAATTTTATGGTGGCAGAGAAAAAGCGCTGAAATCCTTTGTGTGTAAGAGAATGGGCAAAGGGGGTCAAGGGGAGGGTAGATCTACACAATGAAACAGATCCTGTGTTTGAAACACAATGAAACAGAACCTTTGTATTCTGGTAGACACAATAGAAATCTCTGTGGGTCCCATGTTGTCCACCTCTAAACTACATATTGGGCTAGATTACAAGTGGAACTCAGTAGAATAGTGATATTAGCACACTCATTGCACTTGTGTTACAAACGAAAATACCCCTTTAAAATTTAGGGCTTTTGAGACCTGAAGTAAACAATTATCACGTGCTGGTTTGCATACCAAAACATTTGAAAGTGCTATGGAAATAAAAGATCTAAGTTCTATTTAGACCTAATACTTAAATGAAAATAATGTTTTGTGGCAGCATTAATGGCATGTGATATATGACAAGGGGCAGGGCTAAGAAGGGGTCAAATATGTGCATATGTTGAATGGCTAAATGATGTAATATTGAAGATAACTGTCTAATGTGTTTGAATAGATAGAAACATAGATATTGACGGCAGATAAGAGCCATAGGCCCAACAAGTCTGCCCGATATTACCTAACAGTATAAACTTATCTAGTTCGTAGGATAGCCTTATGCTTGTCCCAGGCATTTTTAAAGTCCCCGACAGTGTTTGTCTTTATTACCTCTTGAGGAAGTTTATTCCATAAATCAATCACTCTTTCTGTAAAATATGTGACAATAGTCACTAGAGAGCGCTAGTATGATAATGTGTACTATAGAGATATCTTAACACTTCCCTAAAGTGAAGTTCACCATAAATGGACAACGTGTTAAATGATATTGCACACAATCATAACATCAAATAATCCCTTATAGGTGTCAATATTGTAAAATGGGTGGCGCTATTGCTATTCAAAATGGACAAATATGAAATAAAAGCAAGTATGATAATAAAATTATAAAAGAAGCTGCACCTCTTAAACCTTGAGCTTAAAAAGCTGTGGGATAAACAATGTAGATGTGGAAACACAACAAGAGGGCGCTACAGAAGGGCACTATAAAATGTGTTGCTGAAATGAAACGAGCAGTGAATAACCCATACAATATACAGTATCCGTTAAGTACTATATAGTGAGAACGGATAGTGGACCCTCACTGTGTGTTGGTATCTCAATAATCAGTCCACAGTACAGTGATCTAAACAAAACCTTCCATAACTTGACATGGATATCCCTGTAGGAGAAAAATGAATCTCAGCGGACTCCTTCTATCCCTTTCAAACAGCAGATGGATCTGTGAAGGTGGAAAACAAGCAGGAACAACCCATGTGTGTATCTGCAGCAAAAGCGGCCCAAACTTGCACAAGTATTCTATGTTCAGGGTACTCACACTTTTGCTGAGCACACCTATGTGCTAGTAGAAGCCGACTGGTTGTCTGAGCTAACCAGCTCGCTCTCTCCGGTCAGCAATCTCCCTGCAGCGGTAAACGCTCTCCTGGCTGCTTGCTTCCTCCAATGGTGCTCCTCCAGGCAACCGGTGCTCCGCTTGCAGACAATGGCCCCAACGATATGGTAATGAGATTGTTCACTTGTGTAAAGGACTCACAGACAATGATATATAAAAACAAAAAGTCCTTTAATCATTGTTACACACAGTGATCCTTATTTCACAAATGGTTAAAAATAGTGTGATTTGCTACGCGTTTCTCGGCTACAATGTGGCCGTTTCCTCAGGCATAATAAAACCAACATTTAAACCGGCTATATATTGCCGCTCATTACCATACCTATGCTCACTCCCTCCCCCTTCCCCAGAAAGGGGGTGTGTGACGTCTGACCAATAGCTGCTTGTAATTCTCCAATCCAAACAGCACTACAGAACAACGCCCTCCTAGTCATTAGTGATATAATTGACTAATAACATGTTGCTATGATAAAACTTTTTTCCTTTGAGTCGTTATGTGATCCTAAGTTAAAACACATCTCCCATAAAAACTAAACTTAAATTAGCAATATACTGATCGAGTGAAATCGGGGACTGTATTCTTGCAATTAGACATATACAAATTCTCCTCCGGTGCATAACCAGAACTCATCTATCACGAGCCTGCTGATTTATCCAACGTAATGTTACTATGACTTAAATACAGTGTGGTACATGTCGTTACACTGTTTCAATAACATTCATTTAGTCTTCCTAAATATATGAAGGAGTATATGTTATCCTTCATAATAAGAATGATATACAGGGACTTCCGGTGGGCGGGCGGAGAGAACGGTCGCAGGGAAGAGGAGCTCCGTGCTCATAGCTCCCAAATTCCCTTATTGGAGACCGTAAACTGCCACAATACCGCTGATCCTTGACAGGTACATCCCAAGACCTGTCCGGACTTATCTCAGGTAGGAGCCAATACCAACGGCTCCCCTGCCGGAACCATTTCAAAAGCCACAACGGCCGCAGCGGCCAAAGACCGCGCCAAAGAAAATTAAAAGAACACGCAACAAAATCCCATCAGACGCAACAGATTCGACCCCGAGTAGCGGAGGTTAACTTGAGCCCGACCGGAGGACACGAGTGATAAAGAACTGTACATCGGAGGGGGAGAGCCGGGTAGCAAGAGAAAGAAGAACCGCCATTCTCCTATATTCAGGTGAAAGGGAACAGCAGGGGGGTTGAAACCAAGTCAAACCAGAGACTGTTAGATACTGTCAATACTGACCACGCTATCCCACACCACATTAGCATTACAGCTCTAGCTGCACCTGGTGCCCAGCGGACAGTGTACAAGGCCCCGATCACCCACGTGGCTAACTAGACGCCATAGTATCCCTTCCTCTCCCCCCTCTCTGGTTGCTCCTCCGCTGATCGGGCTGATTTACAGATATTTTACACGCTGAAAGATAAGCTGCGAGAACCTTGCCTTGAGTGAGTGCAACACATGAGTCTCAATATATCTCCGACATATTAACATAGTAAACTTGCTATGAACACAAACTCTGCAGAGAAGCTCACAGAGCAAAATGCACTTGAACCACAATCAAATATGACGCAGTAACAAATTAGTACACCATACCCTACATACTGCAAAGGAATGAAAACTAAATGATTGCTGTTGGGATCGTCTACTTAGGGCCTGACTAACGGACACTAACCTTTAAGCTATAAAATCTTGGCCCTTTCCCCACAACTACTGGAAGCAGAAGTGGAGTGCTGAGTAGGTGCATGCAGAAGTACTATTCAAGTTTCATTAAAGCCACTGGCACCATGTCCAATAGGCAAAAAAACCAAGACAGAAAATCTAAAGCTACAGTGGAAGTACACGCTGTAGAAAACATGGTGGTGGACACAGCAGAGGAAAATATGACAGATACCCATCCTATCGTCACACAAATTTCAACACTTTTCTTGCCCAAGATAGAGCAACTACAGACAGGGATGGACTCACTGTCATCAGACTTTAAGTCCTTTTCTTCTAGACTTCAGCATATCGAACAAAGAGTGGGAGATGGAGAAGTCCTGCAAAGAGAAAGCACTACCAAGATCGCTGCACTTGAGGCTCAAAATAAAATACTGCTTGACAAAGTAGATGATCTTGAGAACCGCTCAAGGTGCAACAACCTGCGAATTGTTGGATTACCAGAAACAGTTCTAAACACGGACTTGGTCGAATTTGCTGAACGCACTTTGCCAGCTCTGCTCCATTTGAAGCCGGACGATATACCGTGTATTGTTGAGAGAGCCCACAGGGTTGGCAACATGAACCAAGATCAGAAAAATACAAGAGGGCCCCGCCAAGTAATGATCCGATACCTAAACTTCAAAGATAAGATCCTGATACTAAGAGCATATCGCCAGAACTCCCCCTTGATCTTTGAGGGGACGAAAATATTAATCTTCCAGGATTACTCTGCAGAAATTTCCAGGAGAAGAAGAGAGTTCTCACCCTACTGCAAGTCTTTTGCAGAATCAGGGCGCCCATTCTCATTGTTGTTTCCAGCGAGACTCAGACTTCAGACCCAACAGGGGGTCAAGTTTTTTGAGGACCCCAGACATCTGCAGAAATTTCTTAGACAAGAGCAAGATTTGATAGTCAAAGATACTTGAATGGCGATGATTTAAACTCTGCAATTGTACAGGACTAGAGACACTTTATATCATGCAGAGGAGAATTGAAAGACACTGGACCCACAAGGGGTTAACTACTAAATTCCAACTCTCATCATACTAGGGGTTTTTTGCCTCAAAAGCTAACAGATGTTGTTGAAGTATAGGTGGGGAGCAGATATTGAACAATGTCTCAGCTTAGTTGATATACTACCCCGTTGAAAATAGATTAGGGAAGAAAGAATCCCCCCCTTCCCCCTTTTATTCCCTTTTTGTTCCTCCTTTTATATGTAACTCTACTCTGCAGTAATCAACAGTTGGCCTCATTTTTAGCCTAGGGACCTTGTGTGTCTCATACTTGTTTGATATCTAATTGTTACTGCTTAGCTGATCTAATTCTAGGATTTAAGAACCTCAGGGGGGGGAAGGGACTTAGACTGTAGTCGTTTAGTTAATTAAGTTAATTACTTTTTCTTAATAAGAAACCAAATTAAGGGTGAGGTGTACTGTTTATAAAAGGTTATCAGACCAGGACAACTGGTTGAGTGTTGTTGAGGAACAGAGTTTTTTTTTTTTCTTTTGTTGACAATTGCGATGCATGTTTTATATTGTTTTCCATGTTTTTCACTGAAATTCTTTTTGTTGTTTTGCCAGCGGGATGCTCACCTCTCTCTCCAGGGGCCAAGGAGGGGACAGATTAGTCTTAATCGACAGTACATGACCATGCAACTGATGGAGTGTTCAAGGTATTTCAATGACACTGCTACACAAAATCCTATGACGCCATACACACCAGCACATCAAGCACACCAGAAAGTACATCAAGCTGAGTAGTCCACTTACCATTATGAGCTGGAATGTGGGAGGCATCACCTCCCCACAAAAGCGTAGATCTATATTACGCTACTTACACACTAGACGAGCTGACATTGCCATCTTAGAGGAGACACAGTTATCACAGCTAGAACATCAGAAACTGAAACAAAATTGGGTAGGAGAGGTAATCTTTACACCATATGAACAGCGAAGAGCTAGAGGGGTGGCGATCCTGTTTAGAAAAAACTTACAATACACTATCGTCAAAACACAAACTGATCAGGAAGGGAGATTTGTCATGGTCCAATTGGAAACTGGAGGGCTATCCTTCACGCTAGTGGGTGTATATGGGCCACAAACCCGAAAACAAACGTTCTGGAAGGCACTACACTCAGAGATAATACAATTCACCAACTCACCCCTCCTTATTGGAGGGGACTTTAACATTGCCCCACAAGTCCCTGCAGATAGATTTTCCAACCCTGACAAAAACACACCAAAGCCCCAGAAAGTTTATAATTCTAAAAAAGAAACAATGATAATAAAAACGCTAGCAAAGTCCTTAAGCCTGCAGGATGTGTGGAGGGCTAAGTACCCAGAAAGTAGAGAATACACATGTATGTCTTTAGCAAAAGACACCCTGTCGAGACTGGACTATTTTCTGGTCTCTTCATCGTTGTGCCCTAGAGTAGAAGAAGCTGTAATAGATCCCATAACAATTTCAGATCATGCACCCATAGAGGTAAAAATTCATACAGGAGCTTCTAATCACAAATCTAACAAATGGGTCTTTCCAACATACCTGTACAGAGACCCAAATTTCTATAGACATATTTTGGGTGAATGGCACACATACTCAGACCTCAATAAAGAACACACAGACGATCCCCTTTTATTCTGGGAAACGGCCAAGGCGGTCCTGAGAGGGGCCATATCTGCCTATGCCACATCTCTTAAAAAACAGCATAAATTAAAAACAGACCATCTCTTATCACGCCTTTTAAACGCAAGAAACAAATACCTTAGGAATCCTAACAACACCAATAGGCTGAGATATAAGGAAGCCAAAACACTTAGGGACAACTATATAGTCCAACAAACTAATAAAGCCCATGCTAGAGTTCAAGCCAAATACTACAGGTTTGGGAATAGAACTGGAAAGCTGCTAGCTAGAGTGACCAAATTGACTAGGACAAGGACCTCTATTTTAGCGATAAAGCAGGGTGAAACCCTATTAAACAAAGAAAATGATATTCAAGACGCCTTCACTAGCTTCTATAAAAACCTTTACTCAGCACACCATGTACTTGATGCAGATAGGGAGAGATTTTGGACTCCGATCCAGCTACCACAAATAGAACAGACCAAACTTAAGGAACTTAACTCCCCCATTTCTAAGGAGGAAATAACAGCCACAATTCAGCACCTAAAACTAGAGAAATCCCCGGGCCCTGATGGACTACCGGCGGAGTTCTACAAAATAATGGGACCAGACATAGTTGAGGCTTTGGAGAAACTATTTAATGGCTTATTAGATGATTCGGTGATACCCTCGGTTAGATTTGCAGAAGCTAACATTAGCATAATACCAAAGGAGGGAAGGGACCCACTCCTGACACAGTCTTATCGTCCTATATCCTTACTTAACCAGGACTATAAAATCTTAACAAAAATTTTGGCGAATAGACTGGCAGTGATCCTGCCGTCGCTTATTCATACCGACCAGACTGGTTTTGTCAAGGGAAGATCCTCTGTCCTTAACATCAGAAAGGTTCAGACAGTTATTCAATATTACTGGCAGTTGTCCCAAGATAGTAAGAAGAGAGATAGTCATAGGGAGGCAGCCTTATTGCTAATTGACGCTGAAAAAGCCTTTGATAAGGTCCTCTGGGAACACCTCTTCCATACTTTGGAGAGGATGGGAATAGAGGGCTCATTTGTTACCGCATTATCCAATTTATATAGGTCCCCACAGGCCTCTATCCTTGTGAATGGGACAGCCACGTCGCCTTTCTTGCTACATAGAGGCACGAGACAGGGTTGCCCCCTGTCTCCGCTTCTCTTTGACATTGCCATCGAGCCCTTAGCGTGGAAAATCAGACAAAAACTAGAGGGAATGCAGATAGGCGACACGGTCTCACATGTCTCGCTCTTTGCGGATGACATGGTCCTATTTGTCCAAGATCCCAGCAAGAATATACCCAAACTTATGGAGGTAATAGAGGAGTTTAGTAAGATCTCTGGGTACGCGATTAATACTGACAAAACGGAGTTAATTTGGCTTCTATCAAAGAGCGACAGACAAATCCCTAATTTTGACTTTAAGGTAGTGGAAGGGAATTTTAGATACCTGGGAGTTACTCTCAATGTTGATCCGCGGAAGTGGTACTCGATAAACTATGGTCCCCTGCTGAGACAGCTGAAGGACTTGCTCAGGACATGGTCCCTGCTTCCCCTATCCCTGTCAGGCAGAGTGAGTCTTATAAAAATGGTCTACTTCCCAAAATTACTTTATTTCTTCCAGACACTCCCATTCATACTTAAAAAAATTGACATGCAGAATGTAGTGAAGACGGTCCTTCAATTTATATGGTCTAACAAGAAACATAGGATTAGTTACTCTAAACTTACAGCACCACGTGAGACGGGTGGCCTGGCGTTGCCTAACTTTGAACTTTATAATTTGGCTGCTCAGTGCAAATTTACTATAGACTGGATGACGGGGCAAGAAAAATTCACAAACACTAAATTGGAAAACACACTGATAAAACCGTGGACACTAGAAATGATACCCCATATGACCCACTCACAGGCGACTAAATATCTAAATGACATTGACCTACTGAACGAACCGGCGAGAGCTTGGAAACTAGCCTGTAAACATCTAGGGGGGGACCACAGGATAATAGCTTATTTACCATGGGGGGGGGAAATCCCGAATTCCCTGCGGGAATCACATCTGAAGCCTTTCTTCACTGGAAAGAGCTAGGATTACGAACAGTGGGCCAGACGTTGATGCCAGGGGGAACCCACATGCACACTTTTGATGAGCTGAGACAGATGTTTGGACTACCTAGGACACACCACTATGCTTACTTACAGGCTAGGCATTACTTTTCCACACTGTTGAGAGGGAGCAGAGGTGGTGAACAGTCACAGATAGTGCAAAGTGTAAGGTTAGTGGAACTGGGCATCACATCAATATCGCCATTATATAAGAAGCTGAATAGAAGCGCAGGCACCTCATGCCTAAGTAGACTTACTGAGCTCTGGAGTTCCCTGTTAGGGGAGGAGGTAACTGGTAAGGACATCGAGGAAAGTATACATAAAGTTAAGCGAGCCACTCTCTCGTCAGAAGTTCGAGAGTCACATTTCAAACTCATACACGACAGCTATATCACACCCAAGAAATTCCAGAAATGGAAAACAGAAAGAGATAATAAGTGCCCAAAGTGTGGGAGGGAAGACGCAGACATTAGACACATGCTATGGAACTGTCCCAAGCTTGTTAGATTTTGGAGGATGACATCTTATTGGGCAAACCTAAGAATGCATACTCACACTAATGAACTGACATTTAGAAACATTACATTGTTAGACTTCGAGGGAATCCCGAGAAACTCTAAACTATTCATGTGTAACATAGTCTTGATAGCCAGGCGACTGATATTTCAGAACTGGCTCAAACATAACCCACCTACTGTGACACAGTTGAAGCAGACACTGTTGAGCCAAATGCTCGTTGAGCAATCAGACGGATTGGGAGACGTCACTAAGAGAGTGAGGTCTTTTGTTACAAAATGGGAACCATTTATTCTTTCGCTCCCAATACCTCTACGTAAAATCGTTATGACGCCCTTTCGAAACACAGAGTACATATTAGAGGCTAACCTGAGAGGCGAGTGGCAGTTTGACTGACTAGGAAATTGAGGACTGGGGGAGTTGAGGTGAAGCAGCCCGAACTGGCAAAAGTTAGTTTAAGTTAATTAAAATTATTTTGTTTATTTGATTATAAGTATAATGTGCCTTATAGGAGAAATGACCGACTGTTCATAGGTCATGAACAGACCATCAACAAGATTGTATTTTTCATGTTAACCACTGACCTACTCAATATTGAAGGTAAGAATCAGAACAGACAAACTTTACAATGTTCCGGTCAGGTTGCTTTCTGTAACATTTTATTTATGTTAAACTATTATTGTCTTGGTCTTTCTGTATTTGGTACACAAAAATAAAGATATTTAAAAAAAAAGAATGATATACAGAGGTTTTGATGTTTAAGTTGTGTAGCTTCATGTGGCTCTGTCCCTATCTTCCCATTCTTAGTTTAAACTTCGCCCGCTTAAAGCTATATACACAGCCTTATATTTGTTTTTTATTGTATTTACCAAACATATATATATATATATATACCGGGACTAGATTATCCAATTATTATGGGAGCCAGCCTAAACATAATTTCAATGGCATCCATATGATATATATTTTGATAACCTATTCGAGAAATAAAGTGCTAATAATATCTAATCTCCATACACCTCAATGTGGTATTATGCTATTCTCATGTATAAAAATAAAACATATGCAAATACCAGATATAATCTAAATAAATATTAGTGATTTAATGTGATATAAATAAGATCTAAATTATTAGGACAAAATATGTCCATGTGCGATACTAATAAATAGTAAAGTGTTATATCAAGAACAATGTCTACCAAGATATGTTATACTAGTGATTTAATACTATTAAATTAGCTTAGTAATAAATGCTTATTCAATATAATGTACTAGCTAAATAAAATTGAAATACAAACGTGAACTAATATTGCAAGGTTAGTGATGCTCTCTATATAAATATATTTAGCTACTAATAAAGCTTCTAAATGGATACACTAATAATCTGTGCAATGTGGATAAGTGATGTGAAATAATATCTTATCATAAAATGTGTGTTGTTAAAAATAAAAAAGAGTGATATAAAATCATATTTTATCATAATATGTATGTTATAAATTAAGGATGGTCGATCCCTCTATAGCATCTATTATATGTAAAAAAAAAAAAAAAAAAAAAAAGTGAATATGCATAATTTCTCCGGTTTTATCATATACCTTCAATTAGCCATGCCACTAAGTACTGGCCATTTTCTGCTAAATATATATTATGTGTGACAGTGTGGATTGTTCTAATATCCCTAAATCTATATATTGCTAAATATATGTTGACTCAGCCTAATTCTACCATGACCCATAGGATCATATTTGGCTAATGACATAATCCAAAAACTATCTTGTACAAGCCACCTGATAGGTGGATTGGTGTAAATATGTCTGGTGCCTATTCTAATGGGCCATCCAATTCTTGTCCCATACATTGTACAACACTACCTACTATGTTGTGCCATCTAATACTAGCCCCATATTATATTGGGTGGTCATATAACCATAAGAAACTCCACCATACTGATAGTGTAATAACTAATGTATATCCCCATGTACATCTAATGTAAAAAATGTGAGCTGTTATCACAAGATATGGGTGATGTAAAGAATAGCCCTTCTTCTCAGAAAGCTGCAGAATCTATCACCTCATTGAGCCCATCAGGGAACAAGGATCCAAATTTATGGATCCAAAATGTCTCCCTTTGGCGCAGCTTTCTGAATCTATTATATTTATTAGAAAATGGAATGCTTTCTAAAGGAGTAATCTTAAAACTACAAGCTTCTCCCTTGTGTTCCTGATTGTGATGTCTGGAGACACTATGTTTATCAGATTTATTTAGAATGTTTCTGAAATGTTCACTCCATCTAGTGCGAATGTTGCGAATAGTACGCCCTAAATACTGTATCCCACACTTGCAGGACAACACATAAATTACATATGTGGAACTGCAAGTGAGGTACTCTCCTATTTGATATAATTCACCAGTGGAATAGGCTTTTATATTTTTGGCACCATGGGTTATATATTGGCACATGTAGCACCTTGATTTTCCACACCTAAAAGTGCCTCCCTGACAAACTTTTTTATTGAATGTGTTCTTAATCGCTTTCTTGGAAATTACCACCTTACTAGGAGCCAGTGATTGTTTAAGATTGGGTGCCCTTCTATAAATGATATTTGGAGAAGCACTTAGGTTCCTTTTAAGGATAGGGTCTTTAAGTAAAATTGGCCAATGTTTTTGTAAGGTTTTCCTAATAAACTTAAAGTTAGAGTTGTATTGTGTAACGAACAATGGTTGTTCTATATTACTAATAGTTTTATTATTAATAGTTTTCTGTGTTTTCATTTTGTTTGGCTCTAGTATGATATAGATCTCTCTAATCTGCAGGCTTTCTTAAACCTATTGTCAATAATCTCAGAGGGATACCCTTTTTCCTTGAATCTATCTATTAAGATTTTAGATTGCTCATAAAACTTTTAATTTGTACTACAATTTCTTTTAATACGACAGAATTGACTAAATGGTATGTTGTGTTTCCATTGCTGATAATGGTTACTTGTATAATGTAAAAAAATATTGCAATCCACAGTTTTGAAATAAGTGCAAGTGCAAATATTATAATCCTTATCCCAAGAGAGTACAAGATCCAAAAACTCAATCATGTCTGGTTGTACATTGGAGGTGAACTGGATGCCCATTTCATTGTCATTCAGATGTGCACAGAAAGAGTGTGCCTCTTCTACTTTCCCCTTAAACACAAATAAAAGATCATCAATGTAACGGCCATAGAACACCAGGCTGCCCCACCAGTTTGAGTTATATATATATTTATCTTCAAAATAACCCATAAAGAGATTGGCAAAACTGGGGGCAAACCTGGTGCCCATGGCCGTACCCTTGACCTGTAATTAAAACTCATCTAAAAATTTAAAATAATTGTGCTTTAAAATAAAATCAATAAGTCTCAATAAATATTCCTTCTGTATTGCAGGCATAAACAAATCATCTTCTAAATAATGTCTAACCATTGACAGTCCTAATTCATGAGATATGTTAGAGTACAGGGCACTAACATCTGCAGTTACCCATATAACATTTTTAGCACATTTTACCTCTTGAAGTTTTTGTATTAAATCCGTAGTGTCACGGATAAATGATGGAAGATTTTGAACATACCTTTGTAGATAGCTATCTATATATTCCGATAATTTGTCGGTCAAACTGTTAATGCCTGCAATAATCGGCCTACCCGGTGGTTGTGTGGAGCTCTTATGGATCTTAGGAAGATGGTAGTAGTAAGGGATAGAAGGATGTAATGGAGTAAAAAAATCTCCTTTCTTTGGAATTTAATATTCCCTCACTACTACCAAATTCCAAGATCTGCAAAAGTTTTTTCAAAAATATCTGTGTTGGATCCATATCCAATTTTCTATAATATTCATCATTATGAAGAATGTTCTGTGCCTCACTCACATAATCAGTATAGTCCTGGAGGACTATGCCACCCCCTTTATCCGCCTGCCTAATTACCAATGAAGAGTCATTGGCAAGTGATTTCAAAGCTCTATATTCATTAGGCCAAAGTTTTTTGTGACCTTTGGGGAATTTCGGTATTTTCTCTAAATCCTCCATGACTAGCTGCTGGAACAAATCAATATATGTAACATCCTCCTTTGGAGGGTTGAAATTTGATGGTGGTGCCAAAGAGGTATGTATGTAACCCTCATACAATTCTTCTACCAACAGATCAGGTTCCACATATAGTGTTTGCATTTGTGTGCCACTATTCATACTATCAGTAAGGATAGGAATTCCTGTAATATCCTTTCTTTTGAGGGTCTTAATGGCGAAGTACCTTTGTAAGGCCAATTTTCTTGTGTATTTATTTAAATCCACAAATAAGTCAAATATTTTATGGGGATTCGGCGGGCAGAAGGATAAGCCTCTCCCAAGTATTCTTACTTCATCATCCGATAACTTATGTGAGGATAGATTAAATATACCCTTTGCTAGTTTCTGTAATTGCTCTTTTTTTTGAGGAGTGCCCTCTCCCTCGTCTTCCCCGTTTGGAAAAGGTCTTTTCTTTTTTTGTTGCTGATGTTGTTGTGGTTGATGTAGTGTATTTGGGGGGCCTATATTTCTCCTCCATAGAGGTGCCAGATTGCGTACCCCTAAAAAATCAGCATTAGATGTAGAAGTTACTTCTACCCTTTGTTGGTTAATATCCCTCATAGTGTTATTGACTGGGGGTTTATTAAAATTAGATCTCCCGCAGTCTTCTCTATTGGGATTGTTTTGAAGTGACTCATACCTATTGTGTAGTGGAATAAAGTTAGGATTTGGATAAGACTGATCTGTGTGGGGGTGGGTCTTATAGGTATCATATTGATGGTTATATGAATATGAATTACCTTTCTTACCGGACCCATGTTGGGGATTTCTATTCTGAGTATCTTCTCTATCCCTATAATGACCTTGTTGTTGTGTGGGTGTATTCCTATAAAAATTAGAGGATGTATTTTTATTCTGATTATGATTTTTGTTATGATTTCTGTTCTTATTGTATTGGACTGTTGTCCAACCATTATTGGTTTCTTTTTTCTCAGATGCTTTCTTATTATAGGAATAAACTATCCCTTCAGCATAATCCTCCTCATCTCTCTTAAATTTTCCATTTTTTATTCTGATAATCTCATTCTGATAGTCATCCACCATTTTGATGGTCTCAGTGTTTAATCTATGATACTCAGAATGTTCATTCATGGGCTCTAACTCTTTTTGCACTACATCAATCTCTATTTCAAGAGCATTAACCAACTTTTGTCTGAGATCAATCAGTAAATCTATCAAATTAAAAGATGATTCATCCAAGATCTCATACCATTTTTTGGTCAGATCAGGATCATTTTTAAATGAGCAATGCTTAAAGATTCTGAGCCCCCTTGGAATTTGTCTTTTTCTTTGTATTTTTTAAGGCAGTCAAGGTCCCACCAGTGTCTATGTTCATTTTTGAGTAATTCTCCTAGTTTGGAGAATAAAGTATCTATACTCTTGATCACTAGGGGACCCTGACTGTCTCTTTCTACCCCAGAGGGAGGATTAAATGAATTTCTTCTACTGATTCTCTCCTTAGCAGACAACATAATTACTGTTTTAATTAATAAGATGTACTAAACTTAACTATGTAATAGCTATATTGATAATAGAAAACAGATGTGGCTATAGTCGTGTGCCAACCAAAGAACAATTCTAATCCAAAATGTATTGATGTACAACTCCAACTAACTAAATTAAAAAGCTGCTCCCCTATAATACAAAGCCAAGAAAGTAACGATGTATACCATTAGCAAAAAATGTGACAATAGTCACTAGAGGGCGCTAGTATGATAATGTGTACTATAGAGATATCTTAACACTTCCCTAAAGTGAAGTTCACCATAAATGGACAACGTGTTAAATGATATTGCACACAATCATAACATCAAATAATCCCTTATAGGTGTCAATATTGTAAAATGGGTGGCGCTATTGCTATTCAAAATGGACAAATATGAAATAAAAGCAAGTATGATAATAAAATTATAAAAGAAGCTGCACCTCTTAAACCTTGAGCTTAAAAAGCTGTGGGATAAACGATGTAGATGTGGAAACACAACAAGAGGGCGCTACAGAAGGGCACTATAAAATGTGCTGCTGAAAGGAAACGAGCAGTGAATAACCCATACAATATACAGTATCCGTTAAGTACTATATAGTGAGAACGGATAGTGGACCCTCACTGTGTGTTGGTATCTCAATAATCAGTCCACAGTACAGTGATCTAAACAAAACCGTCCATAACTTGACATGGATATCCCTGTAGGCGAAAAATGAATCTCAGCGGACTCCTTCTATCCCTTTCAAACAGCAGATGGATCTGTGAAGGTGGAAAACAAACAGGAACAACCCATGTGTGTATCTGCAGCAAAAGCGGCCCAAACTTGCACAAGTATTCTATGTTCATTTAGCTTTAAGCGGGCGAAGTTTAAACTAAGAATGGGAAGATAGGGACAGCGCCACATGAAGCTACACAACTTAAACATCAAAACCTCTGTATATAATTCTTATTATGAAGGATAACATATACTCCTTCATATATTTAGGAAGACTAAATGAATGTTATTGAAACAGTGTAACGACATGTACCACACTGTATTTAAGTCATAGTAACATTACGTTGGATAAATCAGCAGGCTCGTGATAGATGAGTTCTGGTTATGCACCGGAGGAGAATTTGTATATGTCTAATTGCAAGAATACAGTCCCCGATTTCACTCGATCAGTATATTGCTAATTTAAGTTTAGTTTTTATGGGAGATGTGTTTTAACTTAGGATCACATAACGACTCAAAGGAAAAAAAGTTTTATCATAGCAACATGTTATTAGTCAATTATATCACTAATGACTAGGAGGGCGTTGTTCTGTAGTGCTGTTTGGATTGGAGAATTACAAGCAGCTATTGGTCAGACGTCACACACCCCCTTTCTGGGGAAGGGGGAGGGAGTGAGCATAGGTATGGTAATGAGCGGCAATATATAGCCGGTTTAAATGTTGGTTTTATTATGCCTGAGGAAACGGCCACGTTGTAGCCGAGAAACGCGTAGCAAATCACACTATTTTTAACCATTTGTGAAATAAGGATCACTGTGTGTAACAATGATTAAAGGACTTTTTGTTTTTATATATCATTGTCTGTGAGTTCTTTACACAAGTGAACAATCTCATTACCATATCGTTGGGGCCATTGTCTGCAAGCGGAGCACCGGTTGCCTGGAGGAGCACCATTGGAGGAAGCAAGCAGCCAGGAGAGCGTTTACCGCTGCAGGGAGATTGCTGACCAGAGAGAGCGAGCTGGTTAGCTCAGACAACCAGTCGGCTTCTACTAGCACATAGGTGTGCTTAGCAAAAGTGTGAGTACCCTGAACATAGAATACTTGTGCAAGTTTGGGCCGCTTTTGCTGCAGATACACACATGGGTTGTTCCTGTTTGTTTTCCACCTTTACAGATCCATCTGCAGTTTGAAAGGGATAGAAGGAGTCCGCTGAGATTCATTTTTCGCCTACAGGGATATCCATGTCAAGTTATGGACGGTTTTGTTTAGATCACTGTACTGTGGACTGATTATTGAGATACCAACACACAGTGAGGGTCCACTATCCGTTCTCACTATATAGTACTTAACGGATACTGTATATTGTATGGGTTATTCACTGCTCATTTCATTTCAGCAGCACATTTTATAGTGCCCTTCTGTAGCGCCCTCTTGTTGTGTTTCCACATCTACTCTTTCTGTAAAGAAGTGTTTAATCAAATTATTCCTGTATCTACTACCCTTCAGCTTGAGATCATGACCCCTTGTTCTTGAATTTGTCTTTTTATGAAAAATATGGAAAATACTAATCCCCTTTATATACTTGAAAGTTACTATCATATCACCTGTGTATTTTCTAGTAAGTTTTATTTCTCCAACATTGGTGTGTCCGGTCCACGGCTTCATCCTTACTTGTGGGATATTCTCTTCCCCTACAGGAAATGGCAAAGAGAGCACCCAGCAAGAGCTGTCCATATAGCCCCCCCTCTGGCTCCGCCCCCCCAGTCATTTGCTTTGCCGCTCTGAACAAGTAGCATCTCCACGGGGATGGTAAAGAGTATGTGGTGTTAGTTGTAGTTTTTTATTCTTCTATCAAGAGTTTGTTATTTTAAAATAGTGCCGGTTTGTACTATTTACTCTACAACAGAAAATGAAGAAGATTTCTGTTAAAGAGGAGTATGATTTTAGCACTAGTAACTAAAATCCATTACTGTTCCCACGCAGGGCTGTTGAAACCAGAGAACTTCAGTTGGGGGGAACAGTTTGCAGGCTTATCTGCTTCAGGTATGATCAGTCATATTTCTAACAAGACATGTTAATGCTAGAAGACTGTCAGTTTTTCCCTTAAGGGATAAGGAAGTCATTTTCTTAGACTCATAACAGATTAAGGCTTATAAATGGGCTCTATACTGGTTGACACTATTGTGGGCTAAATCGATTGGTTTATATCATATTTATATGGCATTTAGAGTGTGTTTGTGTAATTAAAAACACTTTGGGAATGTTTTTTTCGCCTGGCAGTTGGTTAGACTACTATTCCATTCAGAAAGGCCCCTTCACTCAGAGGAAGGAGGCCCCATTTTCGCGCCTCAATTGCGCAGTTTTCTTCCAAGGCAGTGCATGCAGTTTCATGTGAGGGGTCCTGTGGCTCAAAAAAATGGACTCAGGAAGGTTTACTTCAGTGGTAAATAACTCTCAGGGAAGGTAAAAAGCCGCAGCAAGGCTGTGGCAGTGATTGTAGTGTGTTAAGATTGTTGATTTGAACAAATAGCTACGGTTTGCTCATTTTAAGGGTTAAAGTCTTGAAACTTGGTGTGCAATACTTTCAATGCATTAGGACACAGGGGTGCAAATTTTGAAAAAATCGGATATTGCCTTCATAGTTTTTCAAACTTGCAGAAATAAAGGGTGCCTTTTTATTATTTAAAGGGACAGTAACGATTTTGTTTAAAAACGTTTTTATTGCATTATTAGCCTGCCAAATTCTGTCTAACATGTCTGTACCTTCAGATAGCATATGTTCTGTGTGTATAGAGGCCAAGGTGGTTCCCCCTTTAACTATTTGTGCAAAATGTGCCAGGGCATCCAAACAAAGTCAGGACAGTGATGTCACATTTAATAGAATTGCCCAAGATGAAGAAAGTGGGGATAGTTCCTCATCCTCTCCTTCTGTGTCAACACCAGTTTTGCCCGCGCAGGCGATACCTAGTACATCTAGCGCGCCAATGCTTGTTACTATGCAGCAATTAACTGCAGTAATGGATAATTCTATAGCAAATTTATTATCCAAACTGCCATCATTTCCTAGAAAGCGTGATTGCTCAGTTTTAAACACAGAGGATGAGCAAGTTGGCGCTGACGATAACTTATTTGTTGTACCCTCACATCAATCTGAATTGGCAGTGAGGGAGGGTCTGTCTGAAGGGGAAGTTTCTGATTCAGGAAAAGTTTCTCAGCAGGCTGATATCGTGGCATTTAAATTTAAGTTAGAACATCTCCGTGCCCTGCTTAAGGAGGTGCTAACTACGCTCGATGATTGTGATTCTTTGGTAATTCCAGAGAAGCTGTGCAAAATGGACAAATTCTTAGAGGTCCCAGTGCACGCTGATGCCTTTCCGATACCCAAGAGGGTGGCGGACATAGTGTCTAAGGAGTGGGAAAGGCCAGGTATACCTTTTGTTCCACCTCCTATATTCAAGAAAATGTTCCCCATTGTCGACCCCAGAAGGGACGCATGGCAAACGGTTCCTAAGGTTGAGGGGGCAGTTTCAACGCTAGCCAAGCGCACAACTATTCCTATTGAGGACAGTTGCGCTTTCAAAGATCCTATGGATAAAAAATTGTAAGGATTGCTAAAAAAGATATTTGTCCAGCAAGGTTTCCTTCTTCAACCAATTTCGTGCATTATTCCTGTCACCACGGCAGCGTCTTTTTGGTTCGAGGAACTAGAAAATTCGCTCCAAAAGGAGACTCCATATGATGAAGTCATGGACAGAATTCACGCACTGAAGTTGGCTAATTCCTTTATCTTGGATGCCGCTTTCCAATTGGCTAAGTTAGCGGCGAAAAATTCAGGTTTTGCTATAGTGGCGCGCAGAGCGCTTTGGCTAAAATCTTGGTCGGCAGATGTGTCGTCCAAAAATAAATTGCTTAATATTCCTTTCAAGGGTAAGACCCTTTTTGGGCCGGAATTGAAAGAGATTATTTCTGATATTACTGGTGGTAAGGGCCATGCCCTCCCACAGGATAAGCTTTTCAAGGCTAAGAACAAATCTAATTTTCGTTCCTTTCGCAATTTCAGGAACGGACCAAATCCTAACTCTGCAGCCTCTAGACAAGAAGGCAACGCTTCCCAGCCTAAACCAGCATGGAAACCATTGCAAGGCTGGAACAAGGGTAAACAGTCCAAGAAGCCTGCTGCTGCTACCAAGACAGCATGAAGGGGTAACCCCCGATCCGGGACCGGATCTAGTAGGGGGCAGACTTTCTCTCTTTGCTCAGGCTTGGGCAAGAGATGTTCCGGATCCCTGGGCACTAGAAATAGTCTCTCAGGGGTATCTTCTAGAGTTCAAGGAACTTCCTCCAAGGGGAAGGTTCCACATGTCTCGCTTATCTTCAGACCAGATAAAGAGACAGGCATTCTTACATTGCATAGGAGACCTATTAAAGATGGGAGTGATACACCCAGTTCCAACAGCGGAACAAGGCCTGGGTTTTTACTCAAACCTGTTCGTAGTTCCCAAAAAAGAGGGAACCTTCAGACCAATTCTGGATTTAAAAATTCTAAACAAATTCCTCAGAGTTCCATCTTTCAAAATGGAAACCATTCGGACGATTTTACCAACAATCCAGGAGGGTCAATATATGACTACCGTGGTTTCAAAGGATGCGTACCTGCATATTCCTATCCACAAATATCATCATCAGTTCCTGAGGTTTGCCTTTCTGGACAAACATTATCAGTTCGTGGCTCTTCCATTCGGTTTAGCCACTGCTCCCAGAATTTTCACAAAGGTGCTAGGGTCCCTTCTAGCGGTGCTAAGGCCGAGGGGCATTGCTGTAGCACCTTACCTAGACAACATTCTAATCCAAGCGTCGTCTCTTTCCAAAGCAAAGGTTCATACAGACATTGTATTAGCCTTTCTCAGGTCTCACGGGTGGAAGGTGAACATGGAAAAGAGTTCCCTGTCCCCGTCCACAAGTTTTCCTTTTCTGGGAACAATAATAGATTCTGTAAAAATGAAAATATTTCTGACAGAGGTCAGAAAGTTAAAGCTTCTAAACGCTTGTCAAGTTCTTCAATCTATTCCTCAGCCTTCCATAGCTCAGTGCATGGAGGTAATAGGATTAATGGTTGCAGCAATGGACGTGGTTCCTTTTGCTCGAATTCATCTAAGACCATTGCAACTGTGCATGCTCAAACAGTGGAATGGGGATTATGCAGACTTGTCTCCCCAGATTCAAGTAGACCAGGTAACCAGAGACTCACTCCGCTGGTGGTTGACTCAGGATCACCTGTCTCAGGGAATGAGTTTCCGCAGACCAGAGTGGGTCATCGTCACGACCGACGCCAGTCTCTTAGGCTGGGGCGTGGTCTTGGACTCCCTGAAAGCTCAGGGTCTATGGTCTCTGGAAGAGTCTCTTCTCCTGATAAACATTTTGGAGCTGAGAGCGATATTCAATGCGCTCCTGGCTTGGCCTCAACTAGCGGAGGCCGGATTCATAAGATTTCAGTCGGACAACATGACGACTGTAGTGTACATCAATCATCAGAGTTCCTTGGTGATGAGAGAGGTATCCAAGATCATCAAATGGGTGGAGGATCACTCCTGCCATCTATCTGCAATTCACATCCCAGGAGTAGACAACTGGGAGGCGGATTATTTGAGTCGTCAGACTTTCCATCCGGGGGAGTGGGAACTCCACCCGGAGGTCTTTGTCCAGTTAACTCAACTATGGGGCACTCCAGATATGGATCTGATGGCGTCTCGTCAGAACTACAAGGTTCCTCGATACGGGTCCAAATCCAGGGATCCCAAGGCGATACTAGTGAATGCATTGGTGGCGCCTTGGTCGTTCAATCTAGCTTATGTGTTTCCACCGTTCCCTCTCCTTCCCAGGCTTGTAGCCAGGATCAAACAGGAGAAGGCCTCAGTGATGCTGATCGCTCCTGCGTGGCCACGCAGGACTTGGTATGCAGACCTGGTGAATATGTCATCGGCTCCACCATGGAAGCTACCTTTGAGACAGGATCTTCTAGTACAAGGTCCATTCGAACATCCAAATCTAGTCTCTCTGCAACTGACTGCTTGGAAATTGAACGCTTGAGTCTATCTAAGCGTGGGTTTTCAGATTCGGTTATAGATACTCTGATTCAGGCCAGGAAGCCTGTGACTAGGAAAATTTACCATAAGATATGGAAAAAATATATCTGTTGGTGCGACTCCAAGGGATACTCTTGGAGTAAAATTAAAATTCAGAGGATACTTTCCTTTCTCCAAGAGGGTTTGGATAAAGGTTTGTCAGCTAGTTCTCTAAAAGGACAGATATCTGCTCTGTCTGTTTTGTTGCACAAACGTCTGGCAGCAGTGCCAGATATACAGGTGTTTGTACAGGCTTTAGTCAGAATCAAGCCTGTCTACAGACCTTTGACTCCTCCATGGAGTCTAAATTTAGTTCTTTCAGTTCTTCAAGGGGTTCCGTTTGAACCTTTGCATTCCATAGATATTAAGTTACTATCTTGGAAAGTTCTGTTTTTAGTTGCTATTTCTTCTGCTAGAAGAGTTTCTGAATAATCTGCTTTACAGTGTTCTCCTCCCTATCTGGTATTTCATGCAGATAAGGTAGTTTTACGTACCAAACCTGGTTTTCTTCCAAAAGTAGTTTCCAGGAATATTAACCAGGAAATAGTTGTTCCTTCCCTATGTCCGAATCCAGTTTCGAAGAAGGAACGTTTGTTACACAACCTAGATGTGGTCCGTGCTTTGAAATTCTATTTAGAAGCAACAAAGGATTTCAGACAAACTTCATCCTTGTTTGTCGTGTATTCTGGTAAGAGGAGAGGGCAGAAAGCTACTGCTACCTCTCTTTCTTTTTGGCTGAAAAGCATCATCTGATTGGCTTATGAGACTGCCAGACGGCAGCCTCCTGAACGAATTACAGCTCATTCTACTAGAGCTGTGGCTTCCACATGGGCCTTCAAGAATGAGGCTTCTGTTGATCAGATCTGTAAGGCAGCGACTTGGTCTTCTCTGCATACTTTTGCAAAATTTTACAAATTCGATACTTATGCTTCTTCGGAGGCTGTTTTTGGGAGAAAGGTTTTGCAAGCCGTGGTGCCTTCTGTTTAGGTAACCTGATTTGCTCCCTCCCTTCATCCGTATCCTAAAGCTTTGGTATTGGTTCTCACAAGTAAGGATGAAGCCGTGGACCGGACACACCAATGTTGGAGAAAACAGAATTTATGTTTACCTGATAAATTTCTTTCTCCAACGGTGTGTCCGGTCCACGGCCTGCCCTGGTTTTTAATCAGGTTTGAAAAATTTCTTTCTTTATACACTACAGTCACCACGGCACCCTATAGTTTCTCCTTTTTCTCCTAACCGTCGGTCGAATGACTGGGGGGCGGAGCCAGAGGGGGGGCTATATGGACAGCTCTTGCTGGGTGCTCTCTTTGCCATTTCCTGTAGGGGAAGAGAATATCCCACAAGTAAGGATGAAGCCGTGGACCGGACACACCTTTGGAGAAAGAAATTTATCAGGTAAACATAAATTCTGTTTTTTTAGACAATTTTGCTAGCCCTCATTTGCACAGATTCAAGTTTGCTTATATCCTTCTGAAGATGCTGTATGTCCTCCAGAACTGCACACAATACTCAAGATGCAGCGATATGCAGCGTTGCCCGCAAAAGCCGGCGACGCCAAATTTTGCGCTGGTATGGTATCCTATATACGGCGTAACCTAGAAGTTACGCTCGTATATTTCACCCTTCAGCCGTAGTTTTTTGGCCCATAGAGTGATATACCAAACCCGCGCAGTTTGGTATCCAATATACAGCGTAAGGACTTACGTGGCGAAAATGGAGAAATCTTACTCCATTTTCACCTCACCACAAAATGCAGGCGTAGTAAGCCTTATGCTGAGTATTGGAGCCCCGTAACTCCCCGTAACACCTAACACATGCGCAATATCTATCTACCTGTCAACCGCAATCCCCCGCTGCAATCACTAATAAAGTGTTTAACCCCTAAACCGCTGCTCCCGGACCCCGCCGCCACCTATATTATATGTATTACCCCCTAATCTGACCCCCCTACACCGCCGCCACCTATATTATATGTATTACCCCCTAATATGATCCCCCTACACCGCCGCCACCTATTTTAAATATATTACCCCCTAATATGATCCCCCTACACTGCCGCTAGCTAAATTAAATATATTAACCCCTAATCTAATCCCCCTACACCGCCGCCACCTATATTAACGATATTAACCCCTAATCTGAGCCCCCTACACCGCTGCCACCTACTTTAAATATATTAACCCATAAACCTAAGTCTAACCTTAACACCCCCTAACTTAATTATTATTGAAATAAATCTAAATAATATAATATTAACTAAATTATTCCTATTTAAAACAAAATATTTACCTATAAAATAAACCCTAAGATAGCTACAATATAATTAATAATTACATTGTAGCTAGCCTAGGGTTTATTTTTATTTTACAGGTAACTTTGTATTTATTTTAACTAGGTACAATAGCTATTAAATAGTTAATAACTATTTAATAGCTACCTAGTTAAAATAATTACCAAATTACCTGAAAAATAAATCCTAACCTAAGTTACCATTACACCTAACACTACACTATCAATAAATTAATTAAATAAACTACAATTATCTAAACTAAAATACAATTAAATACACTAAACTATATTACAAAAACAAACACTAAATTACAAAAAATAAAAAAAGATTACAAGAATTTTAAGCTAATTACACCTAATCTAAGCCTCCTAATAAAATAAAAAAGCCCCCCAAAATAATAAAATTTCCCTACCCTAAACTAAATTACAAAAGTAATCAGCTCTATTACCAGCCCTTAAAAGTGCCTTTTGCAGGGCATTGCCCCAAAGTAATCAGCTCTTTTACCTGTAAAAAAAAGAACAACCCCCACCATTACAACCCACCACCCACACACCCCTACTCTAAAACCCACCCGATCCCCCCTTAAAAAACCTAAGTCTAACACCCAAGTGCTCCTTACCTGTCCTGAAGACCGGCGGAGAAGGTCCTGTTCCAGGCGGTGAAGTCTTCTTCCAAGCGGCGACATCTTCTTCTTCCAGGAACCAGCCGGCACGGAGCGGAGGAGTTGAAGACCGATGACCGCGGAGCTGAAGACTGACCACTCTGGAACTGAAGACCGGCGATGCTGGAACTGAAGATCGGCAACGCTGGAACTGAAGACCAGAGCCATGGAGCGTGGAGGATCCTCTTCATACGATCGCTACCGTACACTGAATAGGAATTCAAGGTATGCGATTAAAAATGGCGTCCCTTGAATTCCTTTTGGCTGATTTGAGCCTTCAAATTAAAATCAGCCAATTGGATGAGAGCTACTGTAATTCTATTGGCGGATTTGAATAACCAATAGAATAAGAGCTACTGTAATTCTATTGGCTATTCTAATCAGCCAATAGAATTACAGTAGCTCTTATTCTATTGGCTATTCAAATCAGCCAATAGAATTACAGTAGCTCTCATCCGATTGGCTGATTTAAATTTGAAGGCTCAAATTAGCCAATAGGAATTCAAGGGACGCCATTTTTAATCGCGTACCTTGAATTCCTATTCAATGTATGGCGGAGATCGTATGAAGAGGATCCTCAACGCTCCATGGCTCCGGTCTTCAGTTCCAGCATCGCCGATCTTCAGTTCCAGCATCGCCGGTCTTCAGTTCCAGAGTGGACGGTCTTCAGCTCCGCGGTCATCGGTCTTCAACTCCTCCACTCCACGCCGGCTGGTTCCAGAAGAAGAAGATGTCGCCGCTTGGAAGAAGACTTCACCGCCTGGAACAGGACCTTCTCCGCCGGTCTTCAGGACAGGTAAGGAGCATTTGGGTGTTAGACCTAGGTTTTTTTTAAGGGGGGATTGGGTGGGTTTTAGAGTAGGGGTGTGTGGGTGGTGGGTTGTAATGGGGGGTTGTTCTTTTTTTTACAGGTAAAAGAGCTGATTACTTTGGGGCAATGGCCCGCAAAAGGCCCTTTTAAGGGCTGGTAATAGAGCTGATTACTTTTGTAATTTTGTTTAGGGTAGGGAAATTTTATTATTTTGGGGGTCTTTTTTATTTTATTAGGGGGCTTAGATTAGGTGTAATTACCTTAAAATTCTTGTAATCTTTTTTTATTTTTTGCAATTTAGTGTTTGTTTTTTTTGTAATATAGTTTAGTGTATTTAATTGTATTTTAGTTTAGATAATTGTAGTTTATTTAATTAATTTATTGATAGTGTAGTGTTAGGTGTAATGGTAATTTAGGTTAGGATTTATTTTACAGGTAATTTTGTAATTATTTTAACTTGGTAGCTATTAAATAGTTATTAACTATTTAATAGCTATTGTACCTAGTTAAAATAAATACAAAGTTACCTGTAAAATAAAAATAAACCCTAGGCTAGCTACAATGTAATTATTAATTATATTGTAGCTATCTTAGGGTTTATTTTATAGGTAAGTATTTAGTTTTAAATAGGAATAATTTAGTTAATATTAATATTATTTAGATTTATTTCAATAATAATTAAGTTAGGGGGTGTTAGGGTTAGACTTAGATTTAGGGGTTAATATATTTAAAATAGGTGGCGGTGGTGTAGGGGGATCATATTAGGGGGTAATATATTTAAAATAGGTGGTGGCGGTGTAGGGGGATCATATTAGGGGGTAATACATATAATATAGGTGGCGGCGGTGTAGGGGGGGTCAGATTAGGGGGTAATACATATAATATAGGTGGCGGCTGTGTAGGGGGGTCAGATTAGGGGGTAATACATATAATATAGGTGGCGGCGGTGTAGGGGGGTCAGATTAGGGGGTAATACATATAATATAGGTGGTGGCGGGGTCCAGGAGCGATGGTTTAGGGGTTAATACATTTATTGTTAGGAGTGAGAGGGGGGATTGCGGATAGAGGGGTATACGTGTCGGGCTATTTTTGGGAGGCGTGTTAGACAGTTACGGGAGATTTTATACTTTAGTTAGTTTTTTTTTAGGCGGCGACAGTTGCTAAAGTGCCGTAAGTCACTGGCGACTCCAGAAATTTGTACTTATGCTTATTTCTGGACATCGCCAGTTTGTCCGACTTACGGCACTTTAGCAACTGTCGGCACCATATATGTGATAGCTCGATGTTCGAGGTCAAACTATGGGCGGCGCAGGTTTCCACGCTTACGCCGAAACCTGTGCAGCATATCGGATTGCGCCCATGATCTGTAAAGTGGCATAAGAACCTTACTATTTCTGCTGCAAATACCTCTACCAACACAAACAAGCATTCTACTGGCCTTAATCGCTGCAATACTACATTGTTTACTACATTTTAAATAATCTGAAACAATAATTCCAAAGTCCCGTTCCTCATTTGTAACAGTCAGTTAAGTGTCATTAAGCCTGTAATTAACATTTGGATGTTTCTTTCCTAAATGCATAATTTTGCAATTTGCAGTGTTAAACTTTAGATCCCAGTCATTTGTCCACTCCTCTAATTTTTAGGTCACTTCGCATTTTCTGTACCCCCTACTGGAACATCACTAGTAACTACCCTATGTACTGAATCTACTCTTTTTACTAAGACACTCTATTATCTATCCTTAAGCCGGCATTCTACCAAGCTCACAGTTTTTGAGTCTAGACCTAGGAGATACAGTTTGTGAATGAGTTTGTTGTGTGGGACAGTGCCAAATGCTTTGCTGAAAACTATATATGCTACATCAACTGCTCCACCCTGGTCTAATACTTGATACATATTCAAAGAAATCAATTAGATTAGTCAGACATGATCTCCCTGAAGTAAAACCATGCTGATTTTGGTCCTCTAAATTGTTTGTCTTTATGTAAGTCATAATTCTTTCTTTTAACAGACTTTCCATTATTTTCCCTACTACTGAAGTTAAACTGACTGGCCTGTAGTTATCAGATTCTTTATTATTGTCCTTTTTATAATTAGGTACGGTCTCCAGTCATCTGGAACTCCTGTCAATAGTGACTGATTAAGCAGATCAGTTAATGGGACAGTTAGCACAGATCGAAGTTCCTTTTAAAAACCTTGGATGAATATTATCCGGACCCACTGTCTTTTTTACATTTATTTTTGATAATGCCAATAAAACCTCATTCTCTGTAAAAAGATTTGTGCTATGTCCATTTCCATTTTGCTTTCTATTATGCACCCAGTTTACATACCTCCTCATTCTGTTTTATAACTTGTCAAAAATATTAAAAGGCATTAAAGGCAAATTAAACACTAAAACCATTTTAGAAGCAATATATTATTCCCGCTTCCCTCTTAGGGTTGCCAGGTGTCCAGTATTTAAACGGACAGTCCAGTATTTTACCAGGCTTGCTGCCCAGTAAAACCTTCACAAATATACTGGACACTTTGTTAAAAAAAAAAAAAATCACAAATGTTAGTAAAGGTAAAAGGCCTCCTGTGCCTAAACATATTTCAAATATGGAGCAGAAAGAAGGGAGAGGTAGCCAAAGAGGGCCAAATCCCTTTTGTTTGAATGTGTTACTGGCAGCCAGAGGTAAAATTATTGATTTGTATGTTACTAGCAGCCAAGGGGTAAAATGACTGCTCAGTTGTGAAAAATGTACATGTGGGTTCAAGAGTGGGGTCTGAGGTAGAGCTTTTTTGGGGGCAATTTGTGAACCCACCTTCCCTCGTGTCCAGTCACTGACAGACTGCCTTTCAGACACCTGCAGTGTAACTTAGGTTCCATAATAGCAGCACCCATGATGAGGGAGGTGCATGAAATTTAGTGTTTTTAATTGTAAACCTCCCTACACATCCAGTAACTTGGAAACCTAGCACCTCAGAGTACGTTGCTTAGTAACTCTAACAAGAAGGTGTAAAATGCTGCGTTTGTGCTTACAGTCCTCACTTGTGATTGACTAAACTAATTAATTTACATCTATGTCAGACTCTTATATTTAGATAACATGGTTTACTTGCAGGATTCAGTTATTATTTTATTATTATTTTTATTGCTTATTTATAAAGCACCAGCATCTTAAGTACCGCTATACAAAGGTACATTACAATCATAAATCATACAATAAAAAACTTACAATGAGACAATATACAGAACTATATCAAGTTCATTACTACACTTACATTGACAAACATAAACAAAGAAGTTCTCACTGTAACAAACCGAATCCTGCAAGTAAACCTGTTGTACAGTGAGAGCTTAGAGTTTGGAGCGACTGCAGTGGATCAATAGATTCAATGCTAGAAATATTGTAATTTTTAAAAAAAACGCCTGATTTATAGTGTGCCAACTTTGTATAGCCCACTATTGTAAATGGTAAAAAGTTGCAGCCACTTTCTTCTGCAAGATATTAATATCCAATACTGTTAATCTTGTTTCTAAACAAAAAACATGCTGAATGGAATAACACTTTTTTTTTTTACAATAAACAAAGTATATATATATATATATATATATATATATATATATATATAAATATAAAGAGGTCAAAAAAGGGGATTCAGTAGAGCTAAAACCTGAAGTGAGGAGAATTATAAATACATGTCTAAAAGAGATAGTTGTATATAAAGATGATACAAATAGGTGTATATATGTACACAAATCTTGAATCAATACTGATACTCTATCTATAGTACTGGTAGACATAGATACATGATGTATAGGGGCATATGTATCAAGCTCCGAATGCAGGCTCGCCAGCAACAGCAGTTATGAAGCAGTGGTCACAAAGACCGCTGCTCCATAACCTGTCCGCCTGCTCTGAGCAGGCGGACAGACATTGCCGGAAATCAACCCGATCGAGTACGATTGGGTTGATTGACCCCCTGCTGGCGGCCTATTGGCGGCGAGTCTGCAGGGGGCGGCGTTGCACCAGCAGCTCTTGTCAGCTGCTGGTGCAATGCTGAATACGGCGAGCATATTGCTCGCCGTATTCAGCGAGGTCTGGCGGACCTGATCCGCAGTGTCGGATCAGGTCCGCCAGCCCTTGATAAATAGGGGCCATAGTATATTGAGTGATGTGAAAAAACTTTCAGTTATAATTAGCATATACACAGTCCATAGGTTAAAAAGGCGATAAAATATAAATGCATAACACCTTGACGGGTGTAAAATATATTTATCCAAATGGAAAACTTCTAAAGTGACTACTCACAAGATGAACCCTCAATCATGTGAGGTAAGTTGAAGACCCAGGAGTGGGGAACTGTAGGACCGTCCCTTCAAACATCCGGTATATCTGTGTACTAGCTGTCCTGTCTTCCCTTGTGATCCGGCTTTCCTCAGTTTTTTTTTGGTAATAAAAGCCTTTAAACTCTTCCAGTATTTATTGGGGTATGATAGATCATTCTTTCTTTTATGTTATCTATTACTTTTCCTCCTGTGATTCCTCGGGTATGGTAGGTTCTCTCATTTTTCCAAACGTTTCCCCGTGGTAAGTGTGGATAAATAGAGCAAAAAAGAAAACCACAATAGTGTTATACCATTTAAAAAACAATGATTTAATAGACAAGTTTCCATAAATTACTGCTTACATTTATAACCCTCAATGACATATGAGGTAATTAATGAGCATAAAAACAGAGTGGTAATCTCCACCTATAATGCTGATACAAGACTGTTCAATTTTTCAGATTCTTCAAAATTCAACACGGTATGTGAAAGGCAGATCGTGGCACTAGAATGTGTGCTGCAGTCTGCAAAGTTCTGTGTCTTACGCGTTTTGAAGGTTTAAAACCAATTAGTTCCTTCGTCAGAAACTAAGTGTATATTGATCAGTTTTCTTCTGCTTTAAAGGGTTCACAGCCGTTTCTACAGGCCAGAAAGAAAAACTGCTATTGGTGAATTAGTTCACGTGGTCAACTACCTGAATTTCTATTGTAGATTTCTCCTGATAGGAAGAAGCAGGGTCACGTGATCTTAAGCTCTATATTGCGTATATACTACGTCTAAGGATAAACTAATGTTACCATGGGAGCCCCTTGTACACAAATAATACTTTATATGTCTGTGGGTTTGACTCGCAATTTCTATAAAACAGAAGTTTATCTTCGTGTTACTATGCTATCTCGTAAGTGACATGAAAACAGTGTATGAATATAAATATAAAAAAAATTTATAAGAGCCAAAGAGAAATATATATATGTTCTGTAGCTAAAAATGCTGACAGATGTGGAAACGGGTTAAAACTTTATTGAGACAGTGGCCTCTATTTATCAAGCTGTCAACCGCAAATACGCTGGAATTCCACAGCGTATTTGTGGCAAGCCTGATTCGCTGTAGTTATCAAACCCTACAGACCGGCAAAAGTAGAATATAGTGACGTAACATACGATCCGGCGGACTCAGTCCAACACAGATCGGTGCTTACGTCACTTTAGATGTTCCGAACGCAACTACTGCAATCAGCCAATAGGATTGAATTTCAATCCTATTGGCTGATCCCATCAGCCAATAGGATTGAGCTCGGATTCTATTGGCTGATTGGAACAGCCAATAGAATGCAAGCTCAATCCTATTGGCTGATTGCATCAGCCAAAAGGATTTTTCCTACCTTAATTCCGATTGGCTGATAGAATTCTATCAGCCAATCAGAATTCAAGGGATGCCATCTTGGATGACGTCATTTAAAGGAATATTCATTCTTCGGGTAGTCGTCGGTCTGGATGGATGCTCTGCGTCGGATGTCTTCAAGATGGAGCCGCTCCTCGCCGGATGGATAAAGATAGAAGATGCCATCTGGATGAAGACTTCTGCCCGTTTGGAGGTCCTCTTCTGCCCAGATCGGATGAAAACTTCTGCCCCTCTAGAGGACCACTTGTGCCCGGCTGGGTGAAGACGTCTCAAGGTAGGGTGATCTTCAAGGGGGTAGTGTTAGGTGTTATTAAGGGGGGATTGGGTGGGTTTTACAGTAGGGTTGGGTGTGTGGGTGGTGGGTTGTAATGTTGGGGGGGGGTATTGTATTTTTTTTTACAGGTAAAAGAGCTGATTACTTTGGTGCAATGCCCCGCAAATGGCTCTTTTAAGGACTATTTGTAGTATAGAGTAGGGATTTTTATTATTTTGGGCCTTTTTTATTTTATTAGGGGGATTAGATTAGGTGTAATTAGTTTAAAATTCTTGTAATTATTTTATTATTTTCTGTAATTTAGTGTTTGTTTGTTTTTGTACTTTAGTTAATTTTATTTAATTGTAATTAATTTATTTTAATTTAGGTAATTAATTTAATGATAGTGTAGTGTTAGGTTTAATTGTAACTTAGGTTAGGATTTATTTTACAGATACTTTTGTCTTTATTTTAGCTAGGTAGTTATTAAATAGTTAATAACTATTTAATAGCTATTGTACCTAGTTAAAATAAATACAACGTTGCCTGTAAAATAAAAATAAATCCTAAAATAGCTGCAATGTAACTATTAGTTATATTGTAGCTATCTTAGGGTTTATTTTAAAGGTAAGTATTTAGTTTTAAATAGGAATAATTTATTTAGATTAATTTAAATTATATTTAAGTTAGTGGGTGTTAGGGTTAGGGTTAGACTTAGGTTTAGGGGTTAATACATTTTATATAGTGGCGGCGACGTTGGGGGCGGGAGATTAGGGATTAATAAATTTAATGTAGGTGGCGGCGGTGTAGGGGGGTCAGATTAGGGGTTAATAAATTTAATGTAGGTGGTGGCGGGGTCCGGGAGCGGTGGTTTAGGGGTTAAACATTTTATTTAGTTGCGGCGGGCTCCGGGAGTAGCGTTTTAGGGGTTAATAACTTTATTTTGTTGCGGTGGGCTCCGGGAGCAGCGGTATAGGGGGTAAAACAGTATAGTATAGTGTGGGTGCTTAATGACAGGGAAGCAAGAAAGCTGCGAATAAGCCGATGAGCAGCGAGATCGATGACTGTTAGTTAACAACAGTCCGCTGCTCATAGCACCATACTTGGTGCGCGGCTTTTTGACAGCTTTCTTGATAATTTTGGCGAACGTATTCAGGTCCGCGGCAGCGATGTTAGGCGAGCTTGTTGGTGCCGGCGAATGCTAGAAAGTAGACGGCTTGATAAGTAGGGGCCAGTGTATGAATATAAATATTTAAAAAAAATTATAAGAGCCAAAGAGAAATATATATAAAGTATATATAATGATTATTTGTTCTGTAGCTAAAAACGCTGACAGATGTGGAAACGGGTTAAAACTTTATTGAGATCTATATAATTATTAAGGAATTTAAAATGAATTCCTTATATAAATTGTTAATATTAGATATTGATATTAAATATTTGGGGTTGTTTTTAATCCAAATTGGGTGGAAAAACTTCTTTATATATATATTACTGATTATTAACCCAAAACAAATTATTCACTAGGCGTAATACATTACATATATGTAAAAAAGAAAGGCACATACATATATATTTAAAATTTGTAACATTGCTATTCCACTCAGTGGTTCTAGACAAAAAAAAACCTTCCCTAATACTCATAGAATAATTTTTACGTGACACTATTGTATACATCTGTGTCAAAAAAGAATACAAAAAAACATACTCCAATTTGTTACAGTTCTAGATACATGGGGGGGTAGTTATCAAACCGTCAACCTCAAATACGCTGAAATTCCGCAGCGTATTTGTGGCGAGGCTGATTCGCCTTAGTTATCAAGCCCTAGATACCGGCAAAAGTAGAATTTAGTGACGTAAGCTTCCATTCGCCGGCCTCAATCCAACACAGATCGATTCTTACGTCACTCCAGATGTTCCGCACACAAGTGCGGCACAATCTGACTACTTTTGCTAGTTATCAAAAAACTAGCAGGTACGCTCGGCACTTTTCCGGCCCAGCGTACCTGGTTTTCAAACCGCCACCCTGGAGGTGGCAGATCCCATAGGAATCAATGCGAGTCTGACCATAGCGAAAGTTCATGTTCGCTGCTGCCCGACATCCCATTGATTCCTATGGGAGCTGTCTACACCTAACATGTACCCCGAGTCTAAACACCCCTAATCTGTCCCCCCCTACACCGCCGCAACTAAATAAATTTATTACCCCCTAAACCACCGCTCCCGGAGCCCACCGCAAGCTACATTATACATATTAACCCCTAATCTGCCCCCCCCTACACCGCTGCAACTAAATAAAGTTATTATCCCCTAAACCGCCACTCCCGGAGCCCACCGCAACTATAATAAATGTATTAACCCCTAAACTGCCGCTCCCAGACCCCGCCGCCACCTACATGATACCTATTAACCCCTATCCTGCCCCCCCTATACCGCCGCCCTCTATAATAAAGTTATTAACCCCTATCCTGCCGATCCTGGACCTCGCCGCAACTAAATAAATAGTTTAACCCCTAAACCGCCGCTCCCGGACCCCGCCGCAACCTATATTAAACTTATTAACCCCTAATCTGCCCCCCCTACACCGTCGCCACCTATAATAAATTTATTAACCCCTATCCTGCCCCCCTACACCGCCACCACTGTAATAAAATTATTAACCCCTAAACCTAAGTCTAACACTAACCCTAACACCCCCCTAACTTAAATATTAATTAAATAAATCTAAATAATATTTCTCTTATTAAAGGGACACTGAACCCAAATTTTTTCTTTTGTAATTCAGAAAGAGCATGCAATTTTAAGCAACTTTCTAATTTACTCCTATTATCAATTTTTCTTCGTTCTCTTGCTATCATTATTTGAAAAAGAAGGCATCTAAGTTTTTTTTTGGTTTCAGTACTCTGGACAGCACTTTTTTATTGGTGGATGAATTTATCCACCAATCAGCAAGGACAACCCAGGTTGTTCACCAAAAATGGGCCGGCATCTAAACTTACATTCTTGCATTTCAAATATAGATACCAAGAGAATGAAGAAAATTTGATAATAGGAGTAAATTAGAAAGTTGCTTAAAATTTCATGCTCAATCTGAATCACGAAAGAAAATTTTTGGGTACAGTGTCCCTTTAACTAACTTAATCCTATTTAAAACTAAATACCTTTAAAATAAACCCTAATATAGCTACAATATAAATAATAATTATATTGTAGCTATCTTAGGCCTAGATTTGGAGTTTGGCGGTAGCCGTGAAAACCAGCGTTAGAGGCTCCTAACGCTGGTTTTAGGCTACCGCCGGTATTTGGAGTCACTCAAAATAGGGTCTAACGCTCACTTTTCAGCCGCAACTTTTCCATACCGCAGATCCCCTTACGTCAATTGCGTATCCTATCTTTTCAATGGGATCTTTCTAACTCCGGTATTTAGAGTCGTGTCTGAAGTGAGCGTTAGACATCTAACGACAAAACTCCAGCCGCAGGAAAAAAGTCAGTAGTTAAGAGCTTTCTGGGCTAACGCCGGTTCATAAAGCTCTTAACTACTGTACTCTAAAGTACACTAACACCCATAAACTACCTATGCACCCCTAAACCGAGGCCCCCCCACATCGCCGCCACTCGAATAATTTTTTTTAACCCCTAATCTGCCGACCGCCACCTACGTTATCCTTATGTACCCCTAATCTGCTGCCCCTAACACCGCCGACCCCTGTATTATATTTATTAACCCCTAATCTGCCCTCCCTAACATCGCCGACACCTAACTTCAATTATTAACCCCTAATCTGCCGACCGGAGCTCACCGCTATTCTAATAAATGGATTAACCCATAAAGCTAAGTCTAACCCTAACACTAACACCCCCCTAAATTAAATATAATTTAAATCTAACGGAATTAATTATCTCTTATTAAATAAATTATTCCTATTTAAAGCTAAATACTTACCTGTAAAATAAATCCTAATATATCTACAATATAAATTATAATTATATTATAGCTATTTTAGGATTTATATTTATTTTACAGGTAACTTTGTATTTATTTTAACCAGGTACAATAGCTGTTAAATAGTTAAGAACTATTTAATAGCTAAAATAGTTAAAATAATTACAAATTTACCTGTAAAAGAAATCCTAACCTAAGTTACAATTAAACCTAACACTATACTATCAATAAATTAATTAAATAAACTACCTACAATTACCTACAATTAACCTAACACTACACTATCAATAAATTAATTAAGTACAATTGCTACAAATAAATACAATTAAATAAACTTGCTAAAGTACAAAAAATAAAAAAGAACTAAGTTACAAAAAATAAAAAAATATTTACAAACATAAGAAAAATATTACAACAATTTTAAACTAATTACACCTACTCTAAGCCCCCTAATAAAATAACAAAGCCCCCCAAAATAAAAAAATGCCCTACCCTATTCTAAATAACTAAAGTTCAAAGCTCTTTTACCTTACCAGCCCTGAACAGGGCCCTTTGCGGGGCATGCCCCAAGAAGTTCAGCTCTTTTGCCTGTAAAAGAAAAAATACAATACCCAAGCCCACCAACATTACAACCCACCACCCACATACCCCTAATCTAACCCAAACCACCCTTAAATAAACCTAACACTAAGCCCCTGAAGATCATCCTACCTTGTCTTCACCTCACCGGGTATCACACCGATCTGTCCAGAAGAGCTCCTCCGATGTCCTGATCCAAGCCCAAGCGGGGGGCTGAAGAGGTCCATGATCTGGATGAAGTCTTCATCCAAGCGGGAGCTGAAGAGGTCCATGATCCGGATGAAGTCTTCTATCAACGGCATCTTCAATATTCTTTCTTCCGGATCCATCTTGCAGACCTCCGACGCGGAACATCCTGCTGGGCCGACGGACTAAAGACGAATGACGGTTCCTTTAAGGGACGTCATCCAATATGGCGTCCCTCGAATTCCGATTGGCTGATAGGATTCTATCAGCCAATCGGAATTAAGGTAGGAATATTCTGATTGGCTGATGGAATCAGCCAATCAGAATCAAGTTCAATCCGATTGGCTGATCCAATCAGCCAATCAGATTGAGCTCGCATTCTATTGGCTGATCGGAACAGCCAATAGATTGCGAGCTCAATCTGATTGGCTGATTGAATCAGCCAATCGGATTGAACTTGAATCTGATTGGCTGATTCCATCAGCCAATCAGAATATTCCTACCTTAATTCCGATTGGCTGATAGAATCCTATCAGCCAATCGGAATTCGAGGGACGCCATCTTGGATGACGTCCCTTAAAGGAACCGTCATTCGTCTTTAGTCCGTCGGCCCAGCAGGATGTTCCGCGTCGGAGGTCTGCAAGATGGATCCGGAAGAAAGAAGATTGAAGATGCCGTTGATAGAAGACTTCATCCGGATCATGGACCTCTTCAGCTCCCGCTTGGAGGAAGACTTCAGCCGGATCATGGACCTCTTCAGCCCCCCGCTTGGGCTTGGATCAGGACATCGGAGGAGCTCTTCAGGACGGATCGGTGAACCTGGTATGGTGAAGATAAGGTAGTAAGATCTTCAGGGGCTTAGTGTTAGGTTTATTTAAGGGGGGTTTGGGTTAGATTAGGGGTATGTGGGTGGTGGGTTGTAATGTTGGTGGGCTTGGGTATTGTATTTTTTCTTTTACAGGCAAAAGAGCTGAACTTCTTGGGGCATGCCCCGCAAAGGGCCCTGTTCAGGGCTGGTAAGGTAAAAGAGCTTTGAACTTTAGTTATTTAGAATAGGGTAGGGCATTTTTTTATTTTGGGGGGCTTTGTTATTTTATTAGGGGGCTTAGAGTAGGTGTAATTAGTTTAAAATTGTTGTAATATTTTTCTTATGTTTGTAAATATTTTTTTATTTTTTGTAACTTAGTTCTTTTTTATTTTTTGTACTTTAGCAAGTTTATTTAATTGTATTTATTTGTAGCAATTGTATTTAATTAATTTATTGATAGTGTAGTGTTAGGTTAATTGTAGGTAATTGTAGGTAGTTTATTTAATTAATTTATTGATAGTATAGTGTTAGGTTTAATTTTAACTTAGGTTAGGATTTCTTTTACAGGTAAATTTGTAATTATTTTAACTATTTTAGCTATTAAATAGTTCTTAACTATTTAATAGCTATTGTACCTGGTTAAAATAAATACAAAGTTACCTGTAAAATAAATATTAATCCTAAAATAGCTATAATATAATTATAATTTATAATAATAATACATTTATTAGAATAGCGGTGAGCTCCGGTCGGCAGATTAGGGGTTAATAATTGAAGTTAGGTGTCGGCGATGTTAGGGAGGGCAGATTAGGGGTTAATACTATTTATGATAGGGTTAGTGAGGCGGATTAGGGGTTAATAACTTTATTATAGTAGCGCTCAGGTCCGGTCGGCAGATTAGGGGTTAATAAGTGTAGGCAGGTGGAGGCGACGTTGTGGGGGGCAGATTAGGGGTTAATAAATATAATATAGGGGTCGGCGGTGTTAGGGCAGCAGATTAGGGGTACATAGGGATAATGTAAGTAGCGGCGGTTTACGGAGCGGCAGATTAGGGATTAAAAATAATATGCAGGTGTCAGCGATAGCGGGGGCGGCAGAATAGGGGTTAATAAGTGTAATGCTAGGGGTGTTTAGACTCGGGGTACATGTTAGGGTGTTAGGTGCAGACGTAGAAGTGTTTCCCCATAGCAAACAATGGGGCTGCGTTAGGAGCTGAACGCGGCTTTTTTGCAGGTGTTAGGTTTTTTTTCAGCTCAAACAGCCCCATTGTTTCCTATGGGGGAATCGTGCACGAGCACGTTTTTGAGGCTGGCCGCGTCCGTAAGCAACTCTGGTATCGAGAGTTGAAGCTGCATTAAAAATGCTCTACGCTCCTTTTTTGGAGCCTAACGCAGCCTTTATGTGGACTCTCGATACCAGAGTTATTTTTATGGTGCGGCCAGAAAAAAGCCGGCGTTAGTTTTTCGGGTCGTTACCGACAAAACTCCAAATCTAGCCGATAGGATTTATTTTTATTTTACAGGCAACTTTCAATTTATTTTAACTAGGTACAATAGCTATTAAATAGTTATTAACTATTTAATAGCTACCTAGTAAAATAAAGAGAAATTAACCTGTAAAATAAAAACTAACCTAAGTTACAATTACACCTAACACTACACTATACTTTAATAAATTATTCCTATTTAAAACTAAATACTTACCTGTAAAATAAACCCTAAGATAGCTACAATATAATTAATAATTACATTGTAGCTATTTTAGGATTTATATTTATTTTACAGGTAACTCTGTATTTATTTTAGCTAGTTAGAATAGTTATTAAATAGTTATTAACTATTTAATAACTACCTAGCTAAAAGAAATACAAAATTACCTGTAAAATAAATCCTAACCTAAGTTACAATTAAACCTAACACTACACTATCATTAAATTAATTAAATAAATTACCTACAAATAACTACAATTAAATTAAATAAACTAACTAAAGTACAAAAAATTAAAAAAGCTAAGTTATAAAAAAATAAAAAAACTAAGTTACAAACATTTAAAAAATATTACAATAATTTTAAGCTACTTACACCTAATCTAAGTCCCCTAATAAAATAACAAAGCCCCCAAAATAAAAAACTTCTCTACCCTATTCTAAATTAAAAAGTTCAAAGCTCTTTTACCTTACCAGCCCTTAAAAGGGCCTTTTGCGGGGCATGCTCCAAAGAAAACAGCCATTTTGCCTGTAAAAGAAAAATACAAACCCCCCCAACATTAAAACCCACCACCCACATACCCCTAATCTAACCCAAACCCCCCTTAAAAAAACCTAACACTACCCCCCTGAAGATCATCCTACCTTGAGTCGTCTTCAGCCAACCGACCATCGATGGAACCGAAGAGGAGATCCGGAGCGGCAGAAGTCATCATCCAAGGGGCGCTGAAGAAATCTTCCATCCGATAGAAGTCATCATCCAGGCGGCGCTGAAGAAGTCTTCCATCCCGGCGATGTCATCTTCCAAGCGGCGTCTTCAATCTTCATCCATCCGGAGCGGAGCCATCTTCAGACGAGCCGACGCGGAGCCATCCTCTTCTTCCCGACGACTACCGACGAATGGATATTCCTTTAAGGGACGTCATCCAAGATGGCGTCCCTTCAATTCCGATTGGCTGATATGATTCTATCAGCCAATCGGAATTAAGGTAGGAAAAATCTGATCGGCTGATTGAATCAGCCAATCCGATTGAAGTTCAATCCGATTGGCTGATCCAATCAGCCAATCAGATTGAGCTTGCATTCTATTGGCTGATCGGAACAGCCAATAGAATGAATATCCATTCGTCGGTAGTCGTCGGGAAGAAGAGGATGGCTCCGCGTCGGCTCATCTGAAGATGGCTCCACTCCGGATGGATGAAGATTGAAGACGCCGATTGGAAGATGACATCGCCGGGATGGAAGACTTCTTCAGCGCCGCCTGGATGATGACTTCTATCGGATGGAAGATTTCTTCAGCGCCCCTTGGATGATGACTTCTGCCGCTCCGGATCTCCTCTTCGGTTCCATCGATGGTCGGTTGGCTGAAGACGACTCAAGGTAGGATGATCTTCAGGGGGGTAGTGTTAGGTTTTTTTAAGGGGGGTTTCGGTTAGATTAGGGGTATGTGGGTGGTGGGTTTTAATGTTGGGGGGGGGTTGTATTTTTCTTTTACAGGCAAAAAAGCTGTTTTCTTTGGGGCATGCCCCGCAAAAGGCCCTTTTAAGGGCTGGTAAGGTAAAAGAGCTTTGAACTTTTTAATTTAGAATAGGGTAGGGAATTTTTTTATTTTGGGGAGCTTTGTTATTTTATTAGGGGGCTTAGATTAGGTGTAAGTAGCTTAAAATTGTTGTAATATTTTTTAAATGTTTGTAACTTATTTTTTTTATTTTTTGTAACTTAGCTTTTTTTATTTTTTGTACTTTAGTTAGTTTATTTAATTGTAGTTATTTGTAGGTAATTTATTTACTTAATTTAATGATAGTGTAGTGTTAGGTTTAATTGTAACTTAGGTTAGGATTTATTTTACAGGTAATTTTGTATTTCTTTTAGCTAGGTAGTTATTAAATAGTTAATAACTATTTAATAACTATTCTAACTAGCTAAAATAAATACAAAGTTACCTGTAAAATAAATATAAATCCTAAAATAGCTACAATGTAATTATTAATTATATTGTAGCTATCTTAGGGTTTATTTTACAGGTAAGTATTTAGTTTTAAATAGGATTAATTTATTAAAGTATAGTGTAGTGTTAGGTGTAATTGAAACTTAGGTTAGTTTTTATTTTACAGGTTAATTTCTCTTTATTATACTAGGTAGCTATTAAATAGTTAATAACTTTTTAATAGCTATTGTACCTAGTTAAAATAAATTGAAAGTTGCCTGTAAAATAAAAATAAATCCTAAAATAGCTACAATATAATTATTATTTATATTGTAGCTATATTAGGGTTTATTTTAAAGGTAAGTATTTAGTTTTAAATAGGATTAAGTTAGTTAATAAGAGAAATATTATTTAGATTTATTTAATTAATATTTAAGTTAGGGGGGTGTTAGGGTTAGTGTTAGACTTAGGTTTAGGGGTTAATAATTTTATTACAGTGGCGGCGGTGTAGGGGGGGCCGGATAGGGGTTAATAAATTTATTATAGGTGGCGACGGTGTAGGGGGGCAGATTAGGGGTTAATAAGTTTAATATAGGTTGCGGCGGGGTCCGGGAGCGGCGGTTTAGGGGTTAAACTATTTATTGAGTTGCGTCAAGGTCCGGGATCAGCAGGATAGGGGTTAATAACTTTATTATAGAGGGCTGCGGTATAGGGGGGGCAGGATAGGGGTTACTAGGTATAATGTAGGTGGCGGCGTGTCCGGGAGCGGCGGTTTAGGGGTTAATACATTTATAAGAGTTGCGGCGGGGTCCGGGAGCGGCGGTTTAGGGGTTAATACATTTATAAGAGTTGCGGCGGGGTCTAGGAGCGGCGGTTTAGGGGTTAGTAACTTTAATTAGTTGCGGGGGGCTCCGGGGGCGCCAGTATAGGGGGTAGAACAGTGTAGTTAGTGTGGGTGTTTAGTGACAGGCTAGCAATAAAGTTGTCAAAAAGCTGAAGAGCAGTGAGATCGGATGAGTGATAACTCTCACAGTCTGCTGCTCATTGCCCCGTACTTGGTGCGCGGCTTTTTGACAGCTTTGTTGATAACTTAGGTGAAATTTTGTAGGTCCGCGGCGGCAAAGGTAGGCGAGCTTAGGCGGGCGTATTGGACCGGCGAAGGCAGGTAAAGTAGACGGCTTGATAACTACCCCCCACATGGTCTTCTCATTTTTTACATTATTTCTCTAATGAACTAGTAAAAGCACAAACATTTAACTTCTGAAGTTATTCAGACTAAACCTAGCAGATAGATGGAAAGTTTTTTCCCCTTGTGTAGTACACCTGGTTTTAAAAAAATGACTAAGGGGAATTAAAATGACAAATATAAGCTATATGTATTTTAGTTATAACTTGGCAATATGTATATTTAAAAAATAATAATAATAATAACAATCCAGTAAAATGGAATAGAAAGGCTGATATATTTAATAGGAGATAAGGTGTATATAATACTCTGCACTTTATAGATTTGTTTGACGTGAATCTTGGCATTTGTCAGACCCCGTGGGTGTATGAATAAACTGCACATTTTGTGCTTTACTATTTTTATGATGCCAGAGTTTACAAAATCTCTGTGGCAGATATATGGTTGTGTTTTGATTTTTATCAAACAACTAATCTTGTTTAAAATAACAAACAAAAACAAAACAAAAAATGATAAGCCCTTCTCAAAAATTGCATGGTATTAATGACAGTTTCCTGAAAGTATTTTGTTGACATACATTTTTGTTTTAAGAATTGAACTTGCATATAGTGATATAAATGGAACACTGTATGGGGTCAATTTATTATAGTGCGAGCGGACATGATACAATGTAGCGTATCATGTCCGCTGCACATTGATAAATGCTGACAGCATATGCTGTCGGCATTTATCATTTCACCAGAAGTTCTTGTGAACTGCTGGTGCAATACCACCCCCTGCAGATTCACGGCCAATCGTCCGCTAGCAGGGGGTGTCAATCAACCCGATCGTATTCGATCGGGTTAATTTCTGTCCGCCGCCTCAGAGCAGGCGGACAGGTTATGGAGCAGCGGTCTTTAGACCGCTGCTTCATAACTTCTGTTGACCCCTAAATAAATATATATATATATATAAATAAATATATTATTAATATGATTATTTTATCTTTATTTTATTAACAATCATCATCACACAGCAAAGAAAAGATTTAGGCATTACGTGGGTGTTCCATTGGTGTAACTTTGTTCTAATGTTCTAAATACACGCATGCTAAGGCAAACATTTTCACACATACATGTCTTGCTCTCTTTCATTGGCGAGATGAGCATTTTTATGAAATATAAGTAATGTGTAAATTAGTTTGCATAGAAATTTGACGTATAACAAAACATAATCTATTTTGAGATTTACAAAACACCATGACCATTGTGAGACTAGTGAGATGGAAATTAACATTTTTCGTCAGACGCATTGACCATTTGATCATTGGGTTCTATAGGCAATATTTAACAAGCAGCAGATGATGCTGTCTCTGCCCGAAGTTTCCGGCTCACCAGAAACTGAAGATAAGAAGCAGCGGTCATAAGACCACTGCTCCTTAACTTGTCTGCCACCTTTTAGGTAGCGGACTGCAATCATTCTGATACGATCAGTTTGATTGACAGTACCTGCTAGTGGCCGATAGGCCGCAAATGTGCAGGGGATGGCATTGCACAAGCATTTCACAAGAAATGCTTGTGCAATGTTAAATGCTGACATCATATGCTGTCGGCATTTAGCGATGTCGGGCCAACATGATTTGCTTCTGCAAATCATGCCTGCTCGACATATAATAAATTGACCCCTTAGTGTTTAACCTGCACAAAGAGGTTAAACACTCAGTTAAAGTATTGCTTGGGAACTGTAGAGAACTGCTGGTCCTGAATGGTAACTGATTGGTAGCCAATAAGTAGCTGCAGCCGCACTGCTGGTTGATATTTATAGGTACCATTATAATAAAATATTAGAGTAACATTACTCGTAATTAGTCATATGACTGCATAGAATGTGTTTATGTTTTGAAATATCAACATACAACAAGGCAAAAAGCTAAAAGCTGTTAATCAATGTAAAATGTGTACAAATTATAATTTGTTGGCTCTCATGTATAGATCTGAATAAGAGCCAGAAACAGCTTCCACTGCTGCAGTTTGGCAAGTACTGACATTTTATTGTCTAATTGTCTGAGGAAAACTATAAAAATCAACAATGGAATCTCAGCCTTTGTTGTCAAAATTGCTAGACTAGTCACACACCTTGATTATCCTCAAGTGTGGTTTATTTTATCTCCTTTGCTGTATCCAGTAAGTCAGTGGTGGCAATCCTGGCCCTGCAGACCCCTCAATGTAGGGGGACCCGCAGGTAAGAGGAGTCTGGTGCCTGACCAGAGTTTAAGGGCCGGTTAGTCTACCGCAGGGCAGCATCACTAGCTGTGGACCAGAGGCAGTGTGAGCAAAGGTAGGCTACGGAGTGACCTGTGGGCACAGTGCATCTTGCAAGGCCACACGGCAGCCGGGAGTGGGAGGGCCACAGAGCATCTTGTGCTCACAAAAGGCAAAGACTGGGGGGCCTAGAAAACAATTGTTCCTCCTCTGCTTTAAGGAATCACTGTGCAGCATGTAAAAGATTACGTTTCTTTGGGGGTCAACCAAAAACTGTACATTCATGTTTTAATTTATTGATATATACAAGATAGAAAATAAATAATAATAAGATTGTGCTTCATTATAAGTGGTGCGCATTCAATAGCACAGGGTGCAGTATCTCTTACACAGTTTGTGCAAAGAATAACATATAATCCAGTATTATAAGTGGATTGTTAAAAATGTTAACTGAAATATCTTAATTCAGCTGAAACCTTTTTTAGCGTGTGGTGAGTTAAGTGTTAAGCCAGAGCGCAATCCACAATAGAGCTTTAAAATTAAAAATTTAGACCCTAGGGGCGTGATCCGATATATGGCGCAGGTTTCGGCGCAAGCGTGGAAACCTGCGCCGCCCGTAGTTTCAGCTCGCAACTCGAGCTATCTTATATACGGCGCCGTTAGATGCTAAAGTGCCGTAAGTCTGAAAAACTATCGATGTCCAGAAATCTGCATAAGTACAAATTTCTGGAGTCGCCAGTGACTTACGGCACTTTAGAAACTGCCGGCGCCTACAAAAACTGACTAAAATATTAAATCTCCCGTACTGTCTAACACGCCTCCCAAACATAGCCCGACATGTATACCCCTCTATCCGCTATCCCTAAAATGCCGCTCCCGAACCCCGCCGCCAGCTACATTATCTATATTACCCCCTAATGTGAGCCCCCTACCCCGCCGCTACCTATTTTAACTATATTACCCCCAAATGTGAGCCCCCTACACCGCCGCTACCTATTTCAACTATATTACCCCCTAATGTGAGCCCCCTACCCTGCCCCCACCTATTTAAACTATATTAACCCCTAATCTGACCTCCTTACACCGCTGCCACCTATATTAAATTATTAACCCCTAATCTAATCCCCCTATACCGCCGCCACCTATATTAAATTAATTAACCCCTAAAATACTAAAATTTCCCTACCACTAAACCTAAGTCTAACCCTACAAATAGCCGTGAAAGGGCTTTTTGCGTGGCATTGCCCCAAAGTAAACAGCTCTATTGCCAGCCCTTAAAAGGGCTTTTTGCGGGCCATTGCCCTAAAGTAACCAGCTCTTTTACCAGCCCTTAAAAGGGCTTTTTGCGGGGCATTGTCACAAAGTAATCAGCTCTTTTGCCTCTAATCTAAATCCCCCTACACCGCCACCACCTATAATAAATGTATTAACCCCTAATCTAATCCCCTACACCGCCGCCACCTATATTAAATACATTAACCCCTAATCTAATTCCCCTACACCGCCGCCACCTATATTAACTATATTAACCCTAATTATATTAGGGTTAATATAGTTAATACAGTTATTATATTATATATATTAACTATATTAACCCTAATTATATTAGGGTTAATATAGTTAATATAATAGTTATTATATTAGATATATTAACTATATTAACCCTAATTATATTGGGGTTAATATAGTTAATATAGTTATTATATTATATATATTAACTATATTAACCCTATCTAACTCTAACACCCTTAACTTAATTATTATTAAAATAAATCTAAATAATATTAATAATATTAACTAAATTTATTCCTATTTAAATCTAAATACTTACCTATAAAATAAACCCTAAGATAGCTACAATATAATTAATAATTACATTGTAGCTATGTTAGGGTTAATATTTATTTTACAGGTAACTTGGTATTTATTTATTTTTTTTTTTTTTTAAAATAATTTTTATTGAGATAAACCAAAGTACAACAAGGAAGTATATGCGTTAGAACATTAAAAGAAATACAGAATATGGCCAATGATACACATCCGGATTTCAATAACAAACAGTAAGCCATTCTTTAAGTCAACAACCATAGTTGTACATTCCATTAGAAAGCACTTGAAAAGGAGAAAGTATGATCTTAGAGACAAAAATAAAGATGTTAAAAGGCTTTCTCATTATGCTTAACAAATTTTTACATTTTTAGAATTAGGCAACTTGGTATTTATTTTAACTAGGTACAATATTTTAACTAGGTACAATATTTGTAGTTTATTTAATTTATTGATAGTGTAGGTGTATTTGTAACTTAGGTTAGTATTTATTTTACAGGTAAATTGGTAATTATTTTAACTAGGTAGCTATTAAATAGTTATTAACTATTTAATAACTATTGTACCTAGTTAAAATAAATACCAAGTTACCTGTAAAATAAATATAAACCGTAAAAAATAGCTACAATGTAATTATTAATTATATTGTAGATATCTTAAGGTTTATTTTATAGGTAAGTATTTAGATTTAAATAGGAATAATTTAGTTAATATTATTAATATTATTTAGATTTATTTTAATAAGAATTAAGTTAGGGGTGTTAAAGTTAGATAGGGTTAATATAGTTAATATATATATATATATATATATATATATAATATAATAACTATATTAACTATATTAACCCTAATATAATTAGGGTTAATATAGTTAATATATATAATATAATAATTATATTAACTATATTAACCCTAATATAATTAGGGTTAATATAGTTAATATATATAATAATATAACTATTATATTAACTATATTAACCCTAATATAATTAGGGTTAATATAGTTAATATATATAATATAATAACTATATTAACTATATTAGCCCAAATATAATTAGGGTTAATATAGTTAATATAGGTGGCGGCGGTGTAGGGGGATTAGATTAGGGGTTAATGTATTTAATATAGGTGGTTACGGGGTAGGGGGATTAGATTAGGGGTTAATACATTTATTATAGGTGGCGGCGGTGTAGGGCAATGCCACGTAAAAAGCCCTTTTCAGGGCTATTTGTAGGGTTAGACTTAGGTTTAGTGGTAGGGATATTTTAGTATTTTAGGGGTTAATAATTTTAATATAGCTGGCGGCGGGGTAGGAGCTCACATTAGGGGGTAGGTAATGTAGGTGGCGGCGGTGTAAGGAGATCACATTAGGGGGTAGGTAATGTAGGTGGCGGCAGAGTAAGGGGCTCACATTAGGGGGTAGTTAATATAGGTGGTGGCGGAGTAAGGGGCTCACATTAGGGGGTAGGTAATGTAGGTGGCGGCGGAGTAAGGGGCTCACATTAGGGGGTAGTTAATGTAGGTGGCGGCGGGGTCCGGGAGCGGCGGTTTAGGGGTTAAATACTTTATTAGGGATGCGGCGGGGGATCGCGGTTGACAGGTAGATAGACAATGCGTTAGGTGTTAGGTTTTATTTAGCAGTTCGCGGTTGACAGTTTTATTTTGCAGTTAGTTTAGGGAGTTACGGGGCTCCAATACACAGCGTAAGGCTTACTACGCCTGCAATTTGTGGTGAGGTAAAAATGGAGTAAGATTTCTCCATTTTCGCCACGTAAGTCCTTACGCTGTATATTGGATACCAAACTGCGCTGTTTTGGTATACCTGTCTATGGGCCAAAAAACTATGGCTGAAGGCAGAAATATACAAGCGTAACTTCTATGTTACGCCGTATATATAATACCAAAGCAGCGCAAAATTTGGTGTCGCTGGCTTTTGCGGGCGACGATTTATATCGGATCGAGGCCTAGAAGTCTATTCTGTGAGGAATTGAGCGCACCTACACATAAAGGGCAAGATTACAAGTCGCACTGCAAATCAGTTGTGAAAACAAAGCGCACCTTATGGCTCTTGGGGTTGCACAGCTTTTACAAGTTGAAAATTAACTTATTTTGGGTGCGCTTTAAGCCACGGAATGCAAACAGCCAAATCGCTTGTGCGTTTATGTATTCCTCATAGAAGTCAATGGAGAAGACAAATAGAAAAAAAAACACAAAAACCCTAATCTGTTGCACAAAGCCCATGACATATTCTCCTCGAAAAGTGTACATGAAAATGAGATTATTTCATTTTGGGAAAATGTATTCGTAACGGAATATTTTCTTTTTATTTCTAAATAAATATTTCTCTATATATGGGATGATATTTGGACTTATATATCTATTTATAGCGAGATATGTGTATGAATATATATATATATGTCTAGATATCTTGAGATCTATATGCGAATATCCCTTTGAAAATCCATATGAGATATTGTTTAATGTGCATAAGATTATAATGTGAAATCTTTTCATTATCTTCATTGTTAAACTTATGTCTATACATATAAATCCATGTTTCTCTATGTATGTGTATGTATGTCAATATAAAATCCCTCCATCTTTGAGCCCTTATAACTTCTGTGCGCAATATTTTTTTAAAATAATTTTATTAGACAGTGTTAATATGAGTGTAACTGTACTTTGTAATTTTTTTTGACGTTTTCCGTGAAACTTTTAAGTTGCGCAAAAATGTTAACTACAGCTCTTCGAGCGCGGAAAAGATTGTTGCATAAAATGCGAATGCATGCAATGACGATTTTTCAAAACTTGTAATAGCTGCGCAATGGAAATTGATTGCGGAAAGACCATATCGTGTGCGGAAAAGTCATAACGCTCGACTTGTAATCTTGCCCTTAGTGAAATAACATTCAACTTGTAATATGAGTAAGAGTGCAAAAATCGAAGCACTATTGATTGGGCTGTGGAGAATTTAAGGCAAAATAAAGCTCCAATTGTAATCTAGCACATTATATTATTTCCACATGACAGTGTAGTCATAGTTAATGTTCACCAAATTAGTAAAAGGACTATTAAAAACAGTTGATTTGCATGATCCACAAATACACAATAAAAAGGACTGTGAACTTTTGCACATGCTCAGTTGGAGTTTGTGCATATAAAAGACCAAGATCAAATTTATAATGATAAATTGTTTAAAGTTGTTTAAAATTAATGCTCTGGGCCTATTTATAAATGTGCGTGCGGACATGATACAATGTAGCGTATCATGTCCGCTGCACATCGATAAATCATTCTTGTGAACTGCTTGTGCAATGCCGCCCCCTGCAGATTCGCGGCCAATCGTATAGGATCGGGCGGATTGATGTCCGCGGCCTCAGAGCAGGCGGACAAGTTATGGAGCAGCGATTTGGAGCTTAATAATTCAGCCCCTCTATATGAATAATGAAAGTTTATTTGAAAAATATTAAATACCGGTATAATTATTAAACATTATTATATATACTGTAAAAAAATATAGATATATTCTATGGATTATTTAGAATTTTGTACAGTATGTATAATAATTTTTATTAATATTTTGAAATACTTAATATTTCAAGAATGTGCATTCAAGTTAGCAATTCTTCATATGCCCTAACCCGACACTACATTAGACCTAAATTGCGAAACCCGATGTGCTCTACTCATATTTACATTCCTATGTTCTTCAAATAGAAAATAATGCAATTTTTATTATTAAATATATATCTCAATATATATTTGATAATGTTAATGTAAAATAAATAGCTATACCTATATATCTATAGGATTAGATATACAGGTATAGGTATATAAATATATATATATATATATAAATATGTATTTACAATAAGAAGTACATAGTTCTGTAAGTGTACAGTAAATATACAGTAAAACACTGGTGGCATGTTGTAAGTAGCAAAGTTAGCACATTGTATTTACAGAATGTACACTCCTATTGCAGCACTGACAAACACACATTTTGGGCCATGTGCTAAAACTATTAACTAATACAAGGAATATTATATAGCCATGAAAGTGCAAGGATATGTTATTACTCTAGGGCTGTATGGATCCCATTAGTGCTTAGACTGTTACTTCTCACAGGGTAAACTGGGCAGAGAGAGAGAGACTGGAGAGGAAAAGTGGAAGTGGAGAAGAAGGTAGAGTTAAGGGAGAATGGAGAAAAAAAATAAGAGTGAAGAGATAGGAGAGAAAGGAAAGAAAGAGTGTAAAGAGAAGATATGGGGGCCGAATTATCATTGTGCAAGAAGACATGAACCGATATTGCGGATCATCTCCGCTGCACATCGATAAATGCCGACAGCATACGCTCTCTGCATTTATCATTGCACCAGCAGTTCTTGTGAATCGTATAGAATCAGCCACTAGCAGGGGGTGTCAATCAACCCGATCGTATTCAATCGGGTTGATTTCTGGTGATGTCTGTCCGCCGCCTCAGAGCACGCAGACAGGTTATGGAATAGCGGTCTTTAGACCGCTGCTTCATAACTTGTGTTTCCGGCGAGCTGGAAGGCTCGCCAGAAACCCTGGTCATCAAGCTCCATACAGAGCTTGAAAAGCATGCCCCATGGCCTGAGAGAGAAGAGAGAGGGTAAAAAGAGAGATTGAAGAGAGAAGGGAGTCGAGAAATATAGTTAAGAACAAGAAGGGAGAGATGATAATTATTTTAAAAAATATCTCCAGGTCTACTATGACCTTCCATGACTGTCAGCACTCTCTATGTTCAACAACTTCCTTTTTCTATCCAGCTGCTGTCTTCCCCAAAACCTTTAGTTGCTATTAACTTATTTTTGTTTATGTATGTAGCATTATTTAATTTGTTATGGTACAAAATTAACACAATATTACCAAATATTTCACCATGGCTTAACATATGCAAAGAGGCGGTGAAGTAGTGGGTGGGGTGTGGGTGGGATTAGAATTGGCGAGTAACATTTTGTCCTGGCTAGTAGTTTAGGACTTGAAATTTTGAGCCGTGTGTGTATATATATATATATATATATATATATATATACACATACACACATTTTTTTTACATGTTTATGTATGCATATATATGTTTAAGCACTTTGCAGCGCTATGTTTGTCAAAGCCTTATACCATATATCTTTGAGCCCTTAAAAATATATTTTTTCCAGATAGTGTTTATATGAGTGTAACTGTCTTTTTAAGTGTATTTATGTTGTGTTTAATGCAACTTTTTTTTCCCCTACTCCTTACATGATCTCTTGAGGCGTGCTAACCCAATGAGTGCAAATTGTGAGCGTGTTTACTTTCAACTCGTAATACACGCACTATTTCTTGCAAATCAAAAAGTTAACGATCCACTTATGATCTAGCCCTAAATTGGCCAATGTTGATGACATTTAAGACCCCATGCAGGCAGACAATGTTTCCAGACAGAGAACATATCCGTGTGCAGGACCAGTAATGTAGCATCCACTACTCAAATTAAAAAGGAATAGAAAGGTCAAATTTCAAATAGAAGCATTTTTAAATATACTACCATTAAGCAAAATGTTTCTTGTAAATAAGTATTGCTGTTTTTCAGGGGCATAAGCACATATGCTGAGGGGGCCCATGCACCAGTATTCAAACACTATATGGTCCATTTATTCAAGTTTCAAAAAGTAGGAGCGAACGTATGTGAGAAAGTCTGCATCACCAAAACGTATAAAAAATGCCACAAGATATCTTTGTGTCAAATGTGACGCCTTGATTGCGAAGATTGATAAATTAGAAGTCAGACTAGATGTGGGGGAAGTGGATTTATTACACTGTCTGCGTTGTTGAAAGTGTTATTTTTGCCCACATGATAGTGTCACATGACACATACTCGAGGGAAAGTTATACCAGCATGCAGTGCGACATGTATAAAAGTGGGTGCAAGTACATTTTAATTTCAATTTAATTTTGTGTCATAACAAGCTCATTAGAAGGCTTAATATGACAGCTGCTGGACTCACCAAAACTGGTCGTAATGTGCAATTCTGTTATCAGCAGAATGCCATCTTAGTAGACTTTATACCCCAGTACTATGACTGAATAATTGAAAAAAAAGGCGAAACATCCACTGAGATGTGGAACAAAGATTTGGAACAAAATAAGCCAGGAGGTGTCAGCTCAGGGAATTGTTCCCAAAGACTTCCATTCTTGTAAAAAAATGTTTTTCTGAACAAAGAGGATTGTTAAAGGGAAGCTGGCGATACTGGTGGCGGTCCAAGATATGTTGCACTTCTCAACGAAAATGAGTGCCGTATCTTAGTGCAGCTAGGAACAGAGGTAGTTGATGGAGTGCATCCCGGGGACAGCAGTATTTACCCAGTAAGTTTTATGCCATAGTTGACACAATATGCTGCTGTAACAAAATGCGTTTATTATTAGTTTAATATAATTATAATTTTAGTAATTAAACCTTACAAACTTTGTAGGCCTATTAGCATAAACACGCCTAACTTTAAGTTTAAGTTAAGTACTATCATTACCTTAGACTTTTTGGCCCATCAAGTGAAACAAGGCCTACATTTTCATTGGTGCGTCTTTATTTGAAACATTTCCTTTGGGCTGGTATGTGTATTGCGCCAGATTAAAAGCATATCATTTGCTCTTATTTTCATAGGCATATTTTTTTCCCACTTAATAGATAGATAGAGATAGAGCATACAATTTAAAATAACTTATAGTATCAAATTCTCTTGGTATCCTTTGTTGAATGAGCAGCAAAGGGAACTACATGAAGGCATCAGGTAAGGCTATAACAAGAGGTATATATGTGCAGCCACCAATCAGCAGCTATCTCCCAGTAGTGCATTGCTGCTCTTATGAATTATTTTCAACAAAGGATATTAAAAGAACAAAGCAAATAAGTTAGCCGAAATAACCGAAATGCTATTGTCATTCAATGTTAATTTCCCCCTATCTTCTTCCACAAACATGAAAAAGTGAATTTAAGGTTACAGAATACATACAATTTATTTTGCTTTGGATGCATTTAACTTTCATTTGGATCAGAGATATAGTGCATTTGATAGCAGGCACATTTTAACAGATACGGAGATGCTTTATTTAATAATATATTCAGATAAGTCATCCAAAAAAGGGGAATTAAAAATATTGCATGTGATGAGAGACATTTAAACATTAAAATTCTTACAGGATACAGTATAACTATTACTTGTGTGCATGACATTTAAACCTGAACTTTCATCAATTAAATAGCACGTTGAACTTCCGTCAATTATAAGGGGTAAATTTATCATGGTGTGGACAGACATGATCCGCTATAGCGAATCATGTCCGCCACACATTGATAAATGCCAACAGCATACGCTGTCAGCATTTATCATTGCACCAGCAGTTCTTGTGAACTGCTGGTGCAATACCGCCCCCTGCAGATTCACGGCCAATCGGCCGCTAGCAGGGGTTGTCAATCAACCCGATCGTATTCAATTGGGCTGATTGCTGTCTGCCAACCTCAGAGGTGGCGGACAAGTTAAGGAGCAGCAGTCTTGGGACCGCTGCTTCTTAACTTCCGCTTCAGGTGGAACTGAAGCGGAGTGGGTCAGAAGCAGCGTCCGCTGCTTCATAAATCGACCCCTAATTCTTTTCAATAATACCTCAATAATATCCCCACGAAAGAGCTGAAAAAGTATTTATATATAGCTAAGACTACTTTTAATGAAACAAAATGTAAAAAAGTACCTGCTAAACCCGGCTCAGAGTTTGAAGTATTATTACCAAATAACCTTCCAAGTTCCTTATAGGAAATAACATTGCTGTATATACAGTTCTTAAGCTTAGCCAGGGATAATATGAATCAGAAACGTACTAGGAGGTAGATTTACCAAGCAGCGGATGCTGCAATCTACCGCCAGAAACTTAAGTTAAGAAGCAGTGGTCGTAAGACCGTTGCTCCTTAACTTGTCCCCCACCTCTGAGGTGGCGGACTGCAATCATCCCGATCCGATCGGTATGACTGGCACCCCCTACTAGCAGACGATTGGCCGCAAATGTATATAAATCTACACCTAGGACTGATCTGTGCCTATGCAGTGGAGGTTACCTGTCAAGTTGGGTGTAATAAAGCTAGGGCCAACCATGAGTGGATGAAAAATCAAACCAGACAGCTCCTGAACAGAATTTGACATAAAATAAGATGACTATATATGTGTAAACACAGCTACACTTTATGCAGAGCTGCACCAGAGAGTGGCTATGTTTAATTACACATTAACTACATAAAGATATACTGAATGACTAATGCACAAGAGAATGAACAGCAGATAGAAAACTTGGAGACTCTATTCTCAACACCTCACCCCAGGTCCGCTGTCACACTAGACTCAAAGGTCACATTCAACCCACATATACAAGCACTTACCAAATCCTGCCGTTCGCACCTACGCAACATTTCAAGAATTCGTCCCTTCCTTACTCAAAAAGCTACAAAAATACTTATTCATTCTCTCATTTTGTCACGCATTGATTATTGCAATCTACTCCTAAATGGCCTTCCAAAATACCGCCTTTCCTCCCTCCAATCTATTATGAATGCTTCTGCTATACTCATCCACCTAAGTCGCCGATCTGCATCAGCTGCCCTTACAAAGCACTAAATAGTCTAACTCCCAACTATATTTCCTCTTTTATCATGAAATATTCCCCATCCCGTCCTCTTCGATCAACCTCTGACCTACATCTCTCCACTTGTTATCTCTACGTCCCACCCCCGCCTCAAAGACTTCGCACATGCTGCTCCTGTCCTCTGGAACTCTCTACCCCACTCCATAAGACTGTCTCCAACCTTGTATAGCTTCAGATGCTCCTTGAAAACCCACCTATTCAGAGAGGCGTACCATCTCTCCTCCATCCCTTCCGAACCAAACTAATATATGAACTGCCTGACTCACTGCTGCAACTGATGTAACAAGCTACCCCAACCTTATGCCTCTGCACCCTAAACCTGTAGACTGTGAGCTCTCCGGAGCAGGGCCCTCTTCCTCCTATACTAGATTTGTTTAGTTTTGTTATGTTTTGTATTTTATCAAAAATCCTTGTCATTGTATACCCCTATCATTGTACCTAGCACTACGGAATTTGGCGGCATTATACAAATAAATGATAATAATAATAATAATAAAGATATAAATAGTGCACTATTACACATATAAATAGCCAGATATTAACAAGAGCATATCGACATCTATAGAGATTTTTCAGACAGAAGAAAAAAATGTGTGCACTGTAGGACATGTCAAAATCCCTTTACTGTATATACAGTGACTGTAATGTTTGTTTAAGCATATGTAATACACAGATTACACTGATGAACATAAACTAAGCTAGTGTTGACTATGCAGAATCTACGCACACATGCCCTTAGAGCCATTATATCTGGATCTGACACAAGAGCCTGAAAGATTGGGATTCAACAAAAAGCCATCAGGACTACATCAGGCAGATCCCATTTGGCAACTAGTTGAGTGAAGATCTCCTGGAGAGACTAATCACCTGAACAGCCTGAAGGCTAGAAGAATCTGCTTCCCTTATCTACAAATCTGGAATGAGGAACGCTGATATGGCGCAGTGGTTCTATCTGCCATGGACAGAATCTGGCACACTTCCTACATTGGAAGAGGGCTGCAGAATACTTCTTTTTCAGAAGGGGTCAGGACCGAAGAACTTGATCGTTTACAGTTCCATAGGCTCATAGATAACCTCGCCTCTCAAGGTGACCAACCCCTTGCGACCCTCAAAATCCCCAGATGATGACACCCTGCACAGAAGATTAAGCTGATGTGGAAACATTATTCCAAGAAAGAGTGGCAAAAAATGCATATATACAGAAAAGTTCTAGCCCTTACAGCAGGGGTGCCCAATAGGTAGATCGGGGTGGCAAATAAATATTTAAAAAAAAAATAAGCTAGGTAGATCGGGATCTACGAGTAGATCTCGAAGGCGTTGCTGGTAGATTGCAGCCGATGTGATAAAAATGTTGTGGTCAAGTTACGCGATCTCAACACTGGGGCATGAGTAGAGTATGGTTGCAAGGGATACCACTTTATCTACCGCAGTGTGTGAAGGGGCAGGTCATTAAACAGTCTGATGGTCGGACATGAAAAGTGCTACAGGATTAGATCTTGAGGGACATCGATTTCAACCAATCAATGTAGATGATTTTTGAACGACAAAACAATTGGCCTATCAAAAAAAACATCTTATTTTTTCTCTTCTCTATCAAAAGCATGGTTGAGTGAGTACTTTACCAATGGATATGGCGGTATAGTATAGTTAGGAGGGTAAGCGTAAATATATAGAAAAAGTAAATGCGGAGGCTACTGTGCTATGCTAAAGGAACAAGTTGGATTAACATATGGCAAATAAACATTTTGACCTGGTAAGAAATGGTCTGCATGGCGTCCAATTGAATTTTTTTTTGTGTAAGCCTCACTGAAGCCTCACATCAGGCCAAACCCACGGCGCAAAGTAAAGGGGGTCAGTGGCAGTAATTTGAATAAAGTGTTTTGTAACATGGCACAAGGGGTTGCTCCTGCTAAGCCAAATTGAAGTCAGTGCTACTTTTGTCGTCAGGATTAATCTGTTGTATCTTTATGCTTTTGCACATCAATGTGTTGCTAAATCATGCAACCTTAAAGGGATATGAAACACATATTTTATTTTTTTCATGATTCAGATGGAGAATATGCAATTTTAAACAACTTTCTAATTTACTCCTATTGTCAATATTTCTTCATTCTCTTAGTATTTTTATTTAAAAAAGCAGGAATGTAAGCTTAGGAGCTGACCCATTTGTATTTAGTAGATCTCATTGAGATGGTCATTTGAAAAGTAGATCCCAACACAAAAAAGTATGGGCACCCCTGCCTTACAGAATAGTCATAATGTAATCCTATGAATGACACCGTAAAAGCTACTTGTACATTGGAGCTTACCTTGTACAGTAGAGTCAAATAGATCAAAGTAGGACAATAGTTAGATACCGATAGGAGCTGTACACCCACAGCATTCTGGTATATCCGTACTCAGATTGAACCTAGGACTGCTGGTTCGCAGCCTGTTGCTCTGGCCTTGAGCCACTGGAGGGCTGTGGAAATATTGCACCAGACATCTTCTGCATAGGAAAAAAGAAATGGTAAACATAACAATAAGGTTAGCTGTAATGTGAGAAAACAGCATCCACAGCTGGATTTAAACTCTAGATCCTCTGCTTGCGAAGCTATGAATCTAAACATTAAGCTAAACATTGTCTGTGTGCAATGTTGCATCGAGGGAATGAATCATAACCACTATCTTGCTGGATAGACTGTATATAACATAACCATGTACCTAAAATATACATGTCTGGATATATCAGAACATACGGATTAATAAAATCCATGCAATCATTATCTAAGTTACATGTAATTAGCATGTTCTGGAAATACAGAAACTATACTGCTTAGAATAATGAAATTAGGAAATATGGTACATGACATTAGCATGTACATTGTGTACAATAAGGAAACATGTAATTACCAATAAGGTACATGAAATTAATATTTTCTGATATACCAATCCACCTGCGTACAATGAAATGCATGGGATTAGAAATAACAACTACAGGAATGAAGCAAATAAGTACATGGCACTAGCATGTTCCTACAATACAGAATACTGTATATACTGTATACAATAAAGTACATGAAATTACCAAGAAAGGTACATGTAAGTAGCACGTTCTGTTTATATATATATACAGTATGTTCTGTCAACACAGAATTTATACTGCATATAAAAGAAACATGTAAATATTAAAAAAATATACATGCCAGTAGCACGTTCCGTCTATACTGATGTCAGCCGTATAGAGTCAGTCTGGGATTAGACCCAACTGCTAGGGTGATATTGGTTACACACGCTAGCACGCTGAGGAAAACCCAGGACGTGACCCACTTAGGAAAGAAAACAGTTAGTATGCAGGAATGGAAAACAGTGTACTCACAAATGATGAAAAGCCACAGGAGGTAGTATCTGATGAGTAGAAAGGGAGTATAATGAACTGAAGCTGAAACACAGGCAGAGGATGTTCAGATAAGGAGGCCAGGCAAGGGAGAGGTCAATGTCCCTTTAAGCAGGTTAGGATTCGGCAACAGAGTGGTCAGGCAAGCAGAGGTCAATGATCCTTTAAGCAATTTAGGATTAGGCAACAGAGTGGTCAGGCAAGCAGTGGTCAATGTTCCTTTAAGCAATTTAGGATTAGGCAACAGAGTGGTCAAGCAAGCAGAGGTCAAAGTCCCTTTAATCAGATTTGAGGATTCAGCAACAGAGTAGTCAGGCAAGGCAATGGTCGGTAACACTGGAGGCAGGCAGAAAATGAGAATAAACTCACAGATCCCAACGAAGCCGGGATGAAGGAAGTAAATCAGACAAATGGGCACCAGAGAGAAGTCCCGCCGGATATTTAAAAGTCAAGGGTGTGTGACAAGGAAGGCCGCGTCACGTTACTAGGCAACGTGATGCAGTGAAGGAGGAAGCGAGAGCAGATCCGGGAGTCACAGCGACACGGCAATGATCGGATCGTGACAACTGAATTGATATAGTGTACATATGTTACATGTCAATACAGAATTTATACTACATACAGAAGTGTATTAAGGTAGAGTTAACCTTCTAGTGAGACTGCAAAAAAAAATACAGCCATGATAAAAGGTCTAGGTTGTCAGACTGGTACATATATTATACTGATGTACTGAAAATGCAGATTTTGCAAATATATCTATTTAATAGATCAGTGAGGACACTGTATAAGAAATAGTTCTGCTTTAATAAGCACACGTGACTGCATGTGCCATGTTGACTCATCTTTGTGCTCAGGCATGAGAAGGCAGCGACCGTGCCGGGGTGGTGTGACTAGTCACCTCAGGTGCCTCATTGTGTCTATTTACTAGTGGAATGTGGCAGTGTGCTGTGAGTCTCTGAGGACGGGGGGTCAGGACTACTCTAGCCACGGGTAAGATCTGAGAGAAGTTCAGAGTCGTATCATGAGCATTGCTAGCGATTTATCTCTCCTTTAATCCCAGGCTGTTTATACACAATTTATTGTTTTACAGTTGTACGATGGGTTTTGCAACATACTCCTAGCCCTATCCCTGCAGTGTGAGGAGTGAATCTCCATTATTATGTCACATAAAGCAGGCATTGCTTCTAATCCTGCATGTTACTTACTACCCAGGCAGGAGGGTAAGGGGACAAGGGGCAGGCTGATATCAAACCGTTGCTACAACTAAAAGTAGAAAAATGTCAGATAAATGTGTGTGGCGGGGGGTGTTTGGGGGGCTGGGGGGGTTGGTGTGCTGCAGCAGCCAGGGCAAAGTGTCTGCTCAGCTGAATAGTTTAATTTTTTTGCAGAGTGATCTGTAGTGGTCTCTGAACCGTTTGGCAGCATAAGTAAATTATTAGCACTTAATACCTGCTAAACTTTGGGATTATCATGTACAAACATAAGAAAAACAATGTACAAAAAAAGTAGTAGCTTTTTGTTTGTTAGGAATATTCCTTCTGCAGTCAGTTAAAATGTTTGCTTCAAGCTAATTCTGCACACATTACCGGTTGCAAACTATTTTAGGAGGCTTGGTGTGGTTACCTAGAGAACCAGAAAGTGTCCCCCTATTAACAAAAGTCAGTTGTCAGAGTGCTTATACTTTTTAAAAAAAAATAAAAAAAATGTGTGTTATGTTCTACCACTTGTTAAGCCGACTCCCCAGATCCCATCCCTTCTCTTGTCCACCACATATCACACTTTTGCTCAGTGGGGTAGGGGACTCTTTTGTATTTTGAAATGTTGGGAGGAATGCTATCAGCCTTATGGTCAAATGGAACTTCAGATCAGTCCATATTGTTTGCAGTCCTTGTTAATTATACGTATGCTCATATTGGAGCCCAGATCATACCAAATTAGTTTAGTGCCCATTTATTTAATGGACAGGCAGCTAATACTGGAATCCCTCTTTGTGGGGATGCTACCAAACTTTTCTTTACCATTAAAAGTAAAACAAAAAAGTATGTTTTAAGACTAAGTCCAAATGATTGAATCAATGACCTTAATTTGAACTTGAATTGAGAGATAAAAATGAAAAGGCAACTTTATACTAAATGGGGAATCTTCTCATGGTCAAGCATAAAAAAATAATCAAGTATTGGTCTCTTTACTTTGTTATCTTGATAACAAAAATTCCATTAACCTGTTTTAGAAGGACAGTGATCTCAGTTCAGGAGCTCTTATAGGTAATTGTACATGAAAGATTGTTTTCAAATACCAAAAAGGATAATTCTTTGAAGGGTTAAAATGCAGGTTACATAAATAATAAAATTCACATACACATCCAACACTGAAAGTTTTTGTGTGACCCTTAGTGCCACTAAGTAGAATATATAGATCAATTGTTTGTTGACAAAAAAAAAACAGGTCCACTATTGAATGGTATACAAGGTTAAATAAATCAAAGCAGCAAAAAACCCAGAAAACCTTAAAGCGCTTGAAATCAAACAAAGTTATTTATTATGGAGACAAGTAAAATTCAGCTTAAAAGCAAGTAACCCTTGCAACCTAGGAAAAACTGTACTACGCATTTCGGCAGCCCTCTGCCTTAATCATGGACTTAGCTACAATGATGTTGGAAGCTCCTTAAATACACCTGAGTCCTTAGGTGTGAACAAACATATGCTGCATAAAAGGGACATGACCAAATGCATAAACTAAGAACAAAAACATATGGATAAGTTAACATAATTACAGGGAGTGCAGAATTATTAGGCAAGTTGTATTTTTGAGGATTAATTTTATTATTGAACAACAACCATGTTCTCAATAAACCCAAAAAACTCATTAATATCAAAGCTGAATAGTTTTGGAAGTAGTTTTTAGTTTGTTTTTAGTTATAGCTATTTTAGGGGGATATCTGTGTATGCAGGTGACTATTACTGTGCATAATTATTAGGCAACTTAACAAAAAACAAATATATACCCATTTCAATTATTTATTTTTTACCAGTGAAACCAATATAACATCTCAACATTCACAAATATACATTTCTGACATTCAAAAACAAAACAAAAAACAAATCAGTGACCAATATAGCCACCTTTCTTTGCAAGGACACTCAAAAGCCTGCCATCCATGGATTCTGTCAGTGTTTTGATCTGTTCACCACCAACATTGCGTGCAGCAGCAACCACAGCCTCCCAGACACTGTTCAGAGAGGTGTACTGTTTTCCCTCCTTGTAAATCTCACATTTGATGATGGACCACAGGTTCTCAATGGGGTTCAGATCAGGTGAACAAGGAGGCCATGTCATTAGATTTTCTTCTTTTATACCCTTTCTTGCCAGCCACGCTGTGGAGTACTTGGACGCGTGTGATGGAGCATTGTCCTGCATGAAAATCATGTTTTTCTTGAAGGATGCAGACTTCTTCCTGTACCACTGCTTGAAGAAGGTGTCTTCCAGAAACTGGCAGTAGGACTGGGAGTTGAGCTTGACTCCATCCTCAACCGAAAAGGCACCACAAGCTCATCTTTGATGATACCAGCCCAAACCAGTACTCCACCTCCACCTTGCTGACGTCTGAGTCGGACTGGAGCTCTCTGCCCTTTACCAATCCAGCCACGGGCCCATCCATCTGGCCCATGAAGACTCACTCTCATGTCATCAGTCCATAAAACCTTAGAAAAATCAGTCTTGAGATATTTCTTGGCCCAGTCTTGACGTTTCAGCTTGTGTGTCTTGTTCAGTGGTGGTCGTCTTTCAGCCTTTCTTACCTTGGCCATGTCTCTGAGTATTGCACACCTTGTGCTTTTGGGCACTCCAGTGATGTTGCAGCTCTGAAATATGGCCAAACTGGTGGCAAGCGGCATCTTGGCAGCTGCACGCTTGACTTTTCTCAGTTCATGGGCAGTTATTTTGCGCCTTGGTTTTTCCACACGCTTCTTGCGACCCTGTTGACTATTTTGAATGAAACACTTGATTGTTCGATTATCACGCTTCAGAAGCTTTGCAATTTTAAGAGTGCTGCATCCCTCTGCAAGATATCTCACTATTTTTGACTTTTCTGAGCCTGTCAAGTCCTTCTTTTGACCCATTTTGCCAAAGGAAAGGAAGTTGCCTAATAATTATGCACACCTGATATAGGGTGTTGATGTCATTAGACCACACCCCTTCTCATTACAGAGATGCACATCACCTAATATGCTTAATTGGTAGTAGGCTTTCGAGCCTATACAGCTTGGAGTAAGACAACATGCATAAAGAGGATGATGTGGTCAAAATACTCATTTGCCTAATAATTCTGCACTCCCTGTAGAAATGAACAATGAAAGGTACACAGAACATATGATATTCTCAAATTGTCAAACAAATCCTGTATAAACCATAATGCATCAAAAGCGGATCAATATTAAATAGATAGATATCACAAATTGTATAATTTGACAAAGTGAAAGTTTGAAAAACCACCATCCAGCCAGAACACATATATCACACATATTTGATTTTTATGTCAGTTACCCCAAATCTATTACCTGGAAATGGCAGCATAATGAACATAATAAAATTTTTAATTAGTAAACAGTCAAAAAGTATTTTTCCTATAATAAACGTGATCACAATCAGATAACTGAACATATTTCTTAACCCATACACAATAAAACATGTGTTTAAATCTAATAAAGAAAGTGTAAAATAGTGGGTATATAAGGGTATGTAAAGGAAACAGTCTAATCTAATGCGATCACCACAAACCTTAATCCATTTTATGGACGGTGTCCTCATAAAGCTATAAGAGCTATCATTTAATGCCCAATATCCTAACACTGGTTATTGGCTATTGGAAGTATGAGAGAAAACGATTCAAAAAATATATATGGATATGTTATTAAACATATAAGGGCCCAGATAAGCACATAATATATTAAGAATATGGGGAGGAAATAAAATGGACTGTTGCAACATCATCAAAAGCTGCCTGCCAAGATAAGGGGGGGTAGAGATATATATATCTACATATAGCCCTGATCAGGTGGTAAAGCGGGAAAAATACAATCTACAGTTCTTGATCAATTTTGGCTGCACCAAAAATGAATGATGTCGCCATCTATATTGAAGCCATTGGGTCTTCTGGTCTGCATTTGAAAGATCAAAAATGCTTCTTTATAAAGCAGTTTGGCTGTTCTATCCCCTCCATGAATGGTAGGTCTAATATGATCAATCACCTGACATTTGAATGTTGCAACTGCTTTGTCATGAAGGTGTATAAAGTGTCTGGCCAGATCGGAACACTCAATGCCATTTTCAATATTTTTAAGATGTTCCCTGATCCTACTTCTACCTTCCCTGGTGGTGCACCCAACATATTGCTTTCTACATTGAGTGCAATCCACCAGTTAGATCACAAAAGTAGAGCGGACTCATACACTTTCTGAATAACATATGACTGAAAATTCAGTGAAATCTGAGTAAATCCACATGATATACAATTACTGAAGTGGCATTTAAAATGTCCCTTGACTTCCAACCAACTGCTCCTATTTGTAGGGGATTGACGTAGCAAACTAGGGGACAATGTGTTGCCAAGTGTACACCCTTTCCTTGATACAAAATTACAGCCTTGCGATAGAAAATCTTTAAGGCTGTCCTCGGCTGTGAGAATTGGAAGATGCTTCTTCACAATTTCACAAATAGTGTCAAATTGGGCACTATAGGGTGTTATAAAGGTAGGCTTGGATGTGTCAAAGTTCTTATTTCTGTTTACCTTAGAACCTTGTTCAGTGAGTATCTGTTCTCTGTCCATGCGACTAACCTCTAAAAGTGCACGATTGACCACTTTCTTGTTATAGCCTCAATCCAGTAGATATGCCACCAAGGTCAAACTTTCTTTCTCAAAATCTTGTTCATCCGTGCAATTCCTTTTTACATGGATGAACTGGCCTTTTGCCATGCCGAATCCTGTATGTTTCGGATGGTTGCTACGGCCATGAAGGATGGCGTTGGTGGCAATTGGTTTACGGTATAGGGTGGTTTTAACACTACGTGTGTCAGTATCCCCTATTAAAAGGAGTTCCAAATATGGCATTGAGATCGGATCCCATGCATGCGTGAACTGGAGATTACATAATTGTAGCTAAGTCCATGATTAAGGCAGAGGGCTGCCGAAACGCGTAGGACTGTTTTTCCTAGGTTGCAAGGGTTACTTGATTTTAAGCTGAATTTTACTTGTCTCCATAATAAAGAACTATGTTTAATTTCAAGCGCTTTGAGGTTTGCTGGGTTTTTTGCTGCTTTGATACTTTGACAACTCCCCAGCTGGGTCTCAGCACTGCCCGGACCAATGGAGACTGCTATAGGTCAACGTCACAGGGACACGTCATCCGGATATGCCGTTTGTATTGACGGCGGCTTGAACACTTACTGTGGACTGGGAGAACGCTCACTCTGTTAGGAGCTTCGGTATCAGTGGCAGTTCAGGCGATTAGCGGCACCCAGACCGGTGTGGAGGACCACATCAGGATACAAGGTGAACGATCCGTTGCCGCACCACGGAGCCTTAGCCACACATGACCGCTTGCTGGGTGAGTTTCCCATTCAATTCATTATTGATTACTAGCCGTGCAAGTGTTTGGAGCTGCAGAGGGGGACACTTTGTATATACATAAGGTTAAATAAAATTCAATCAAAGTAACTAATTTCTTATGTAATTTTTAGGCAAAACATGGGAATCTAATTTAGTAAAAACTAGTAGTAAAAACTAAAGGTCATTGTAGTGCCAAAAGGTTTTATATTTGTATGTTTTAATAAATCCTTTTTAACATACGGAGAAGCACAAGAGTTCCTTTTTGTCCTAACATTGGGAGTGAGCAGGGTGTTGCACATACAGTTTGCCAGTGAGCTTGGACACTGTGAGATCCCAGTCTGTTCCAACTAGCACATTTTGGTGCTGCAACACTTGTGAGTATTATTGAATACCGACCGAGTTTTGGTTTGCACATGCAGTTGAGACTATGGGGCATATTTATCAAGCTCCGTATGGAGCTTGATGCCCCTTGTTTCTAACAGAAGTTATGAAGCAGCGGTCTAAAGACCGCTGCTTCATAACTTATCTGCCTGCTCTGGGGCTGCGGACAGAAATCAACCTGATCGAATATGATTGGCCACGAATCTGCAGGGGGCAGCAGTGTACCAGCAGTTCACAAGAACTGCTGGTGCAATGATAAATGCCGATAGTGTATGCTACTTCGTATCATGTCTGCTCGCACATTGATAAATATGCCCCTATAATGAAATTGCACTAGAAGGCGACTTCTTTCTGTTTGATTTTTGTAGAGTGAGAATTCTTTTTAACATAAATATTAGTGTTATATTTTTTACAGGGGGCAGCCAATTTTGAGTGGTAGTTATATAGCATGATGCTTACCTACCCATATGTTCTAATTTTTTTTTATTCATTTTATTAAAAAACAATGATCACTGGCTGTCTAGTGGGGTTATATGGCCCATCCATGTTGTCCCTAGCCTTCAGTTCTCAGAACTTTACCAGGCTACCATGAACTAAATTTGTTTGCAATGGGTTGATCAGGGACAGCCAATTTTCAGGGCAGCACAAAAGATAAATACACCACTGGTGACCGGCCCGCAATACAAAAAAGTTGGGCATCCCTGATGTAATATATTCTCCACTTGATGAGCGTAATGATCAAAAGCTCTCCGCTCAGATGATCTAAAATGATCCTCCAGCACTGCGAGATCCCTAATGAAATTTTCAAAAGGTAGATTTTGCTATACTTCTCCCTGCATTTCTGTATACGAAGGTATCATGAACAGCTGACACTTTTATATTCCAATAAGTGTTTGTGTAGCTATTACTTCAGTTCAGCTTATATGGGGTTAAATAAGCTGAAATATCAACCAGAAATAGCAGTTCATATGAATTAAACAGAATGATAGTGAATCTCTTTTCAGAGTTAGATATAATATCAAAGAGAGAAATTTACATGTACAAACTCTTCTGAGATATTAATAGATTTGTTTTATAACAACCAAAAATAATAAACAGTTTGTTGGAGAATGACTCTTCATTGAATTTTGATAGAGTCCAGAATTAGTCAGGGATATTCATATAACAACTGTTAAATAGATCAAGAAATAGAATTGAGACTGAGTTCGGTAATAACTGCTGAACAGAAAAACTGACAAGAAACAAAGTTGCGGTTTACTTCTGACTGGAGCGGATTACGCTGAGGGTAAGTCCGTGTTTAAGACAGTAGTTGTAGGCAGTTCAAAGTAAAAGAACTTACTTGGAAAATGTGGTCAGTCTTCTGAACACAGCTCTGGAGTGTTTGAGAGTCACAGCACAGTTTAGGTGCGTAGAGGATGTCAGTAGCTCGAGTTGCGAGCGGCGGTAAAACAAAGTCACAGCTGAGTCGGCTTTCAGATGACGTCAGAGAACCAGACTATGGATGTGCAGTACGGCTTTACCAGTGACTTGATCCGCTATTGAAGCTAAGTAGTAAACTCCAGAAATTAGTAGAAACTGGAATAGGTTGCTGGAGGTTTTTTAGGGAAAAGGCTTGACAGATTTCTTCAGATAATGCGAGTGCAAGTTGCATCAGCTAAGACAATTTCAATAATCAAGCAACATGCAGGTGTTGTTATTACCTACTTATAGGGATGGAAAGGAGGTGGATACTATGATCTTAAAGGGGAAGTATGACAGAAGGAGAGATAAGCCCAGTGCAGTGTAGCACTGAATAACATTACAGTTCTGCTGCATTTACACTTTGTGCTTTGGATTCTATATTACTTTACAATAATTCAGATTCCATTTTATTACATTTAATCTCTGAACTTTCTATTGTGTATTTTATTTTGTATACAGCAGTGAATTTAGGATTGTGAATTTTACAAATTCTTATTATGCTTTCACAGTTTCTGTGTAACTCTAACAAATTAGGATCATAGTTTGTATATTTATATGTATCCCAGTTTCCCAGAGAGTCTCATTACTTTCTATTGGCCAGATAATCAAACATTCACTAGTTTAGAGAGAAGTTATCATGCAGACTTCAAAGGGGCTGAACTCACTGAATTTTCTAAGAAGAAGGGAAGAACCTGGGAGAGAGATGAGAGAGGTCTTCCATAGAAAGTAATGAAGCTCTCTGGGATACAAAATTTCACATAGGAGATAGAAGGTAATTAAAGAACACCGGGGGCTGATATAAAGGCTCAGTTTGTATCAATTACAAATTAAAATGAAACGTTTTGACTACAATTTAAGTTGCTGTTGTCTATATTTTAGTATATATTACTTTTCAGTTAGTTAAAATAAGTGCATTGTGAATTTTGAGCAAACTTAACCTGCATAGAGCTTGCAAGAAAAATCATCAAGACCAGCTTGTTTAAAATGCTTACATCATTTTACAAGAATTGTGAGAGAGCTTCAGACATACCCTGTGAACTCCCCTGTTCATCCCAATGAACTGCTTTGTCTCTCCCACTTTCTGAAACTGTCAGTTTTAGTTTACAATAGAGCAAATACAAAGTGCAATGTGATTTTTTAAAAGCTACACAGAAATATACAAAGTGTGATCCTAATTTGTTAAAGTAACAAAGAAACTTCAAAACTAAATCAGAATTTGTAAAATCACTCTTGGATCTAAATCTAAATGTATTTAAATATAAAAAAGAAAGTGCAAAGCTTAAATTTGATAATACTAAAAGGACCCAATCTGAAGTGTAAAATAATATAAAATACAATTCACAAAGTGTAACAAAACTCTCATATCATGCAGTGCTTGTCTCTCCTTCATAAAGAGAAATGAGAGAGATCTCGCAGTGCTGGAGAGTTCCGCCCTTTTTCTTTGAGCATTCAGTGAGTTCAGCCCCTGTGAAATCTGAACTACAATTTATCTCCAAGATGGAGAATCATTTGATCATCAGGCCCTATGTATGTTCTCTTCCCCTCTCCTCTCTTTGCCCTCCCTCTTTAATACTCCTGTGTTTTCTCACACCCTTTATTTCTTTTACACTCATCTTCTACTTCGTTTTTGTCCTCTTCCACCTCCTATGTCCTTTTTCCTACTCCTTTTTTTTCTCTTACCCATTCTCTGTCCTCTCTGTCACTCTCTTCTTTCTTTTGCAACAAGTTGGTTTTACTGGTAATTAGAAAATAAATAAATAACGTAAATCTTAACTTAAACATTGGCTCCCCTTTTCTACAACATTATAAATTCTATAGTCCAGACAATGTGAGCATAAAGTCTTTTATACCAAGGTACACATTATTATATTGTGCAATTGTATTGATCTTAGGCCACTGAACTTTACATGTGTCTTGCATTAACTATGGCCACATCCTTTACCCTAAGGGTACTAGACCCTGAACTAGATTTGTCAGGCTATGTCATCACCCTGTCCATACTCCCTGAAGTCTGACATTTTACTGCCCTAGATATGTCAGGTTCTGTTATAGTGGCTTGTCCCATGGGTGTCAAGCTGTCCTCCGGGTCTTCATCTGTGTGGTCATCTTGTGTACAAGGTGTCAGATATAATCCTATAGGAGTGGGGACTGCATCTCTCCAGAGTACTGATTTATTAATGGATCTGTGTTGCAGACTGCAGTAATCTCTGCTAATTAAATGCTTCATTGTCTGCTGCTCCCTAATGTAATGACTTAGATAGGCGAAGAATGAAGAATGAAGGGGGGGGGGAGCAGGGATGTTATGGAATACAGAAAGCTAAGTGCTCGGGAGGAAGAGAACATAGCCAGAGATTAAGGGTTGGTCTAGTAACATCTGTATATAAGAGAGATTGTAGAGAGGTGTGAGTGTAATGGGCAAGAAAGCTTTGTATGTAAGTTGGATACTGATAGCTAATATGTACAATAGGGTAAACCAGTAATAATATTTATTTCTAGAGAAAGATGACTCCCATAAATGAATATTATTAGCTAGAGATAGTGGGGATCACATTTACATTTCTAAACTAAGGTTTGTCTTAGTAGTGGTGGGTATAACTTGCAATATATAAAAATAAATAAGTGAATTGTGAAGACATAGGATTTTTGTTAAGGTTTATCATTTTATTTAGACCAAGGTGAGCTAGGTACAGTATATAAAATAGACATATAAGCCATTTAAATGCCAGTTTCCTTTTCTTGGCTTACATCTATTTTATTATTATCTAAATGTGTAGAGCTTATCTCTCAAAATGGATAGACAAAAACTCAAAGGGATATAAATAACATTTTCTTTATATATGCATAGTATGTATCAGTAATTAAATACTACACTGCAAAGAGTTATCTTCTAAACTACATGTTTAAGACTCCTATATTATATCTTCTGCTAAGATTAGCTAGTGACTGAAATTAAAGGGATACTAAACCCAATTTTTTTCCTTTATGATTCAGCTAGAGCAAGCAACTTTCAAATTTACCGATTTATCATATGGCAGACGGACATGATTCACTCTAGCGAATCATGTCTGCCCGACATCGCTAAATGCCGACAGCATACACTGTCGACATTTAACATTGCACAATCATCATTTCTGGTGAAATGCTTGTGCAATGCCGTCCTCTGCACATTCACGGCAAATTGGCCGCTAGCAGATCCCAATCATATCTGATCGAGACGATTGCAGTCCGTCGCCTCAGAAGAAGTGGACAAGTAAAGGAGCAGCGATCTTACAACCGCTGCTTCTTAACTTAAGTTTTTGGCGAGCCGGAAACTTCGGGGGTAGATTGCAGCATCCGCTGCTAAATAAATCTACTCCCTATTATAATTTTTTCCTCATTATTTTGTTATCTTTATTTGAAAAGCAAGAATGTAAGCTTAGGAGCCGGACCTACTTTGGTTAAGCACTTGGGTGGCGCTTGTTGATTGGTGGCTTAATGTAGCCACCAATCAGCAAGCGCTATTCAGGGTTCTAAACCAAAAATGGGCCGGCTCCTAAGCTTAGATTTTAAGAACATTTCTTAAAATTGTATGCTCTATCTGAATCATAAAATAAAAAAAAAATGGGTTTAGTATCCCTTTAATGAGCTACTTCAATGGTCAAATAATTACTCTGTAAAATGTATCAGTGTAGGTTTGTGAAGTATGAAGCGTGCACTTCCATTTGTCTGGATTTGAAAAATTGATTTATGTCTGTTGAACATACTCCCTCCAAAGGTATAAAAAGATAAAAGGTCCTTTTGAGCTTCCCTGTTTTACATGACCTTGTGTGAAAAGCTAAAAGTATATTACTGGGGTCAATGAGAATTTTGCATTTGTTTTTTGTAGATAATGATTTCTGGACTTCAGAGAGTGTTGGTCTAGATTACAAGTAAAGCGCAATTGTAAGTGTTTTTACCACTAGAATCGACATTACAAGTCACATATTAAAAAAAATATTGCAACCTTGCATGCACCAGCTTGCGATAATTAATACTCCCTATACTTTCAGTGATGAGCAAAAAGTGGAAATCCAGGCTGCAATACAAAGTCATGAGTAATCCTTGTACTCAAGTGATAATCAGATTAGCGCTGAAAAGTGAAATATTCTGGTAAAGTCATTGTGACTGTTAACAAAGGGCTTCAGAACCACAAAACTGGTTTCTTATGTTTTATTTTCAGACTTTTACAAAGAACGTTGCTTTTGTGCATAGATAAAAAAAAACCCCACTAATACTGTTTTTAGATGTAATGAAAAAATAGGGAAACTTTTAAATTAGTTTCCCTTCAAATATTTGCAATGACTTGTTACACCAGCTGCCAAGTTTAAAATCTATGGGAAATTGTACCTTTAGGTTTATTTAGTATATGAAATAGCTGCTAATTGAAACCAAAACCTAATAAATTGGCTGAGCTGGCAGGAAGAGCATGCCTAACTAGCTTATCTCTATATTTACACAAAATCCTCCTTATGTTTTCGCTCACTGTGTACTTTGTGAGAGCAATGGAAAAATTAACATTTTATTATTTCTCCACCCACACTTACTGGGAGCTTGATTTTTCTAAACTTTCTTGTTTGCACAGCTTTTCTATAACCAGTACTTAAGAATTTAAATTCACAGTATTCTTGTGGATACAACAGGTAAAAACAGCTATTCCAAATGATAAAATAAATGAAAACAATTTATTACACTCCAGCAGGCAACTTAGAACACATTAAGGGCTAGATTATGAGTGGAGCTCTTTTTATTGCTCCTGCTCATGCATTAACTCAGCTAGAAGTAAGCTTTTTGCGTGTGTATTACAAGTTGAAAGTAAAATGTTTTCGCACAAGCGCTTACCTGACGAGTACAAAAAGCTGAACTTTAAATATAGCAACAGCGTTAATGTATTCCATCATAGACTTCAATGGAGCGTGAAAAGTGGAAAAAACCTAACAGCCTACTCGTGCGCAACCCCGAACACATTTAACCAAAGTGTGCTAACCCCAACATGAAATACGAATATTTCACATTGCAATGTTCTTCACATTGCAGATCATGTTCGGTTTATTCATAAACATATACATACATATATATATATATATATATATATATATATATATATATATATATATATATATACACTAAAATGGATACTTTTTACAATACTCCAATATGCAAGTTTTTGTATTTGTGTTATTACCTATACTACATTTTCAAGTTTGGCTACAGTGCGCATACATTTTAGTCTCTTGGCCAAAAATTGCACAGGTAAAAAAAATTTGCGCACAGTGCTCAAAACAATTAGAGGGAACATTGTTGTGCAATATTTCTAGCTTGGTCCAACAATATTGATAGCACACCCTGCGCTATAAGTAGAGCTCCACTTGTAATTTAGGCAAAGATGTTTATTGTCCTCTTAACAATAAAAAACATCTCCCTTCTCACTTTTTTTTGTTAATATTTATTTTTAGGGCTGACTAGAGGACATGTAATTCTTCATGAAACTATACGGCATAATGGTGTTTAATGTTGTAATTTGAATATCAGTTAATGAGGATTTAGGTGCATTTTCCTACAAATTACAGAGTCTCTTTGTTAAACAATCCCACTCCTTTTGGGTACTTGAACTTTCTACATTAAACAGGCTTTAATAATAGAACGCATCATTTGTCTAATTAATGCTGGTAATACAGATCTGCAATGTACTTGTGGGGTTGCTAATAGTCTCTATAAGTTTCTTCACCCTTTAAATTAAAAAAAAAAAATAAGATTTTCAGTTTAGGTCTAATGTGTTGAATCACTGAACTTTATCTGAACCGGAATCAGGAAAAAAACTGGTGAAAGGGCAACCGCCTACTACTTGTGGAATTTTGTCACAGTCTTTGTGACATAAAAAAATCATGTGTTGATTTCAGTACTTACTTATCTTGATTAAAAAAAAAATCCAATAAACTGTTGAGAATAGTGTTCTCAGTTCTGAAGCTCGTATATCTAAGGTAATAGTACACAAAAGCAGTGTTTTCCAATTGTACTTTACAGATAGTAATTATGTTAAAGTTAAAGGGACATTAAAGTCCAAAAAAAACTTGCATGATTCAAATAGGGCATGTAATATTAAACAACTTTCCAATTTACTTTTATCACCAATTTTGCTTTGTTCTCTTGGTATTCTTAGTTGAAAGCTAAACCTAGGAGGTTCATATGCTAATTTCTTAGACCTTGAAGACCGCCTATAATCTAGATGCATTTTGACAGTTTTTCACCACTAGAGGGCGTTAGTTCATGTGTTTCATCCTATATTATAAAAGACAAGAGTTTGTCTGAAGCCGTCATGCGCAGTTCAGACAAACTCTTGCAGCTGATCGCACGCGCACCCACCCGACAGCAGCGCGAGGACCCGGCAGCACAGCTGGAGAGAGGATTTGCACCCGGTGAGTACGCTGGCGGGGGCACTGCACTAATCTATACGGGGATGTGTTAATTGAGGGAGAAGCAGACCAGGGAAATAAGCAGGATGTGAATTAGGAGAGGGAGAAAAAAAAGAAACTAAGGGGGACAGTTAGAGGAACGCTGCGGGGCAGCAGGATGTAAGGTTGATATAGAAAGGGTTAACGTTGGGGCAGTAAGGGGTACACTGGTGAAGGCAGTAGGCTGAAAGGTTGGCGCAGTGAGAGCTGCACTGTTGGAGGTCAGCAGACTGAGTGGCTGGGGCAGTAAGGGGAGCACTAGGGGCAGCATGCTAATAGGTTGTGGAATTAAAGCAGCAGGATGTGAGGCTTATATAGGAGGAGTATGGGGGGGGGGCATTATTCTGATCGCATGGGGCAGTAAGTGGAAAACTAGGGGCAACAGGCAGAGAGGATGGGGTAGAAAGTGGTACACAGACAGTAGGTAAAGAGGTTGGGGCAAAAAGGGGGGCAGCATTATAAGAGGCTGGGAGTCAGTACTGCATGCCCAGAGGTGAGAGAGAGAGAGAGAGAGAGAGAGAGAGAGACAGAGAGAGAGACAGAGAGAGAGAGACAGAGAGAGACAGAGAGAGACAGAGAGAGACAGAGAGAGACAGAGAGAGAGAGACAGAGAGAGAGAGACAGAGAGAGACAGAGAGAGACACAGAGAGAGAGAGAGAGAGAGAATTTAAATTAAATATAACACAACACGGCCCGTGTGAACGGGCTTTAGGACTAGTATAGATATAATTGAGCTCATGCATTTGAATTTACAGAAGAGTGAGCACTGATTGGCTAAAATGCAAGTCTGTCAAAAGAACTGAAATAAGGGGCAGTCTACATAGGCTTAGATACAAGGTAATTACAGAGGTAAAATGTATAATTATAACTGTGTTGGTTATGCAAAACTGGTAATTAAGGGATTATCTAGCTTTTAAAACAACACAAATTCTGGTGTTGAATGTCCCTTTAAATAATTGCTGCCGTCAAAAATGTATATTTTACGATTTCAAAATACCTTTGTTACGATTTCCCCAGACTATAACTAAGAATCTTTCCCCCCTTATATTAAAGGGACATGTTACTCAAATAGGGAATCACTTGAGCATCACTATGTGAAAAAGAAAGGAAGCTATCTTACATCAAAATTTTCTCAGTAGCCACATCCCATTCTAAAAGGGACTATAAATATACAATCCGGATGATAGTCCCAGGACTTGCAAGGGAGAGTGAATCTGGAGTGTTCAGGTCATTTTATCGGTTGCAATATTATGGTGAAACCCCATGTGACCACATTAACGCAAAGGGGCATATTTATGATTGTATTGGTGTGTATTGGTGGCCTGGGACGGAAAACCGGTGCATTTGTTTCAGATCAAATGCTCCTTTCATGAGCAGCTGTGAATGTTCTGCCCTGATCTAGACTATTTGTAAGGTGCAAACTATTATTAAAAGTAAAAAAAATATATATTTCATAGTTTTTTCTCACTACTGGTTACAGTCTGCAATACTGATATTTTTTATCTTTAATTTACTTATATAAACATTCTGCAGATATTAAATCCACCCAATACTGCAAGCATGCCCGGGCTTTAGTAACAAAGGATCTTTTTAATGTTGTCTGTAATGGGATGGGATCTGTTGAATGCTGTCAGGGTCATGGTGCATCTTATGTTGAGTAACCAATCTGTAATTGCTACTGGAGTAGACAAGGCTAGCCACATCATTATGTTAGAATTGTTTTCCAGTTTTTTATGTGATAACCAATGATGAGGCCAGTTAGGGACATATATGTAGCAGGGTTACTCTTGAATAGACTGCAGTGTGCAATTCCAATTTTGAAAATTACAAAAACCACCATTTTAAATTACATGAAATGGGGGCAAAATAAATACTTAAATTATATTGCAAAGTTGTTTTACTCCACACAGTGCAACATTTTATATGACATTCTCAAGGTGATTAATGCCCCTTTAATGCACACTCATGGTGTGGATCCATGTTTAGACTTACCATGAGCTTATAAGACTGACCATGAGCTTTGATTTTTATTTACTGTACTTGCCCATAACATCCATGATCTGTTAGTATTAGGGCATTTTATCACTACTAGAAAATGAGTAATCATATAGCAATTTCATTATCTGCCAGTCAAAATGAGAGATCTATTGGTAGATCTAAAGCAATTGTTCTAGAAGCATCAAACTAGGTTAGGCTAGAAAAACTGATTGATCGTGCTGAACTTTCATCAATACTCTGAACATAATGATCAATGAAAACATTGAATACATAGACCAGAAAACCAAAAACCGTGCTTAAAAACATTGCTTCCTTCTACTTCTGAGTCTGACATTTTGAACTCTCTACCTCCTTATACTAAGATATGTAGTTTAAGACATCTGGACAGGTGTGTCTCTAGACTATAATATATGTGACTGCTAACAAAGTTGACCAACACATGAAATATCAACTGTGTATTTTGAAACAAGTGGTTGACCTCATCCTCTACCATCTCTTCATAGTAATATTTTCTAAATCCCCTTCTCCCTGCTTCATCTCTACCCTTGTTAGTGTAATGAACATTAAAAAAAAAAATTGCCTTGTAAGTTCAAGGCATTTGGAAGCACTAAGGTTTATTGGTTTAAAGGACCAGTCAACACAGTAGATTTGCATAATCAACAAATGCAAGATAACAAGACAATGCAATATCTTTTACTCTGAACTTCAAATGAGTAGTAGATTTTTTTTTCTGACAATTTTAAAAATTATGTCTATATCCACTTCCCCTGTACCATGTGACAACCATCAGCCAATCACAAATGCATACACATACAATGTGACAGCCATCAGCCAATCACAAATGCATACACGCTTATTCTGTGAATTCTTGCACATGCTCAGTAGAAACTGGTGACTCAAAAAGTTTAAATATAAAAAGACTGCACATTTTGTTAATGGCAGTAAATTTGAACGTTGTTTAAAATTGCATTCTCTATCTGAATAATGAAAGTTTAATTTTGACTTGAGTGTCCCTTTAACAGTAAGAACCTCTGCTTCCTGTTGAACATTTCTTATATTTATAGCGTCAAATATTTCTCAGAATTACAATTCGTCTTCAACACTTTGCAAACCCTGGTCATTCCCTGATCTATAACAGCATCCAGGGACTTCAGTCTGTTTCCAGCCTCTCCCACTGGGAATTTACCAAAGCTACCATTGCAGTTTGTTTTGTTTTTCTTTATTAAAAAAAAAATGTATTGCTGTGAGACTTCATAACATTGATCTGTGTCTGGAACTCTGCTTTCAAAAATCTCTTGTCTGGTTTGGAATTAAATGACTTGTTTTCGGATTTAGTATCCAGATGAGGGATTACTGGTTTAGATGTGCTTATTGTCCCAGTAATGAAATATTAGAATTCCCATTTTACTTAATCCTGCAATTAGGATGACTGAGGCCTCTTGGATGTTTTGCAATATTGAAAAGAAGATGTGCAAGCTGTAAATGTTTTATATGTGGGAAATCAGGTATTTGAGTTCTATTTTTATTCTTCCTTTTTATTTTCTTTGCTATTTAGAAATAAGAATTATAGATCATAGTCTTGTATTCCATTTAGAATGTTCTAACATAAAAAAGTTTGAACTTTTCTAGAACAGGTCTTCTTACTGTTAACAGTAGAAAAAAAATAATTCCCTTTGTTCTTTTATAAACCACATTGAATTGTGTTGAAAAAATGGAATGGGCTAGATACTATGAAACTGCAGATTTTGCAAAAAAGAACCTGAAGCTCATTTTATGAACCTTTAGTAATATTCCTCTATCTATCCCAATACCCAGAGATCTGATTGGAAAAATGATTTTTTGTCTTGTAGCCTCTTGTAGTCCCTAGGAAGGATGGAACTCAAGACAAAAATACTTTGATAAGACAGCTGGACTTTTATCTGTACTTAGGAGTGATTGGTTGAGTCTTTCTGTAGAATGTTAAAGGATGGACCTGCTATTATGTTTGATTTAACTACAATGCTTTTCAGGCAATCACTGATTACCCTATAATCGTGTGAACAAATGAGGGTTTTCTTTAGTCACAATACGCCTTTTATTCTAAAGTTTGCAATCATTTTCAACAATAAAAAAGTGTTTTGTAAGTATTTGACTGCCTCATAGAGAGAGAAAAAAGCTCCCTAAAGGGATGGTAAATTTCAGACTTTAAAGAGACATGAAACCCAATTTTTTTCTTTCATGATTTAGAAAGAGGATTCAATTGTAAACAATTTCCCCTTTAACTTCTAATATATAATCTGCTTCATTCTCTTTATATCCTTTGTTTGAAAGCATATCTAAATAGACTCAGTAGCTGCTGATTGGTGGCTGCATAGATGTGTCATGATTGGCTCACCCATGTGCATTGCTATTTCTTCAACAATGGATATCCGAAGAATGAAGCAAATTAATTAATTGAAGTAAATTGTAATGTTTTTTTAAAATAGTATTCTCTATCAGAATCATGAAAAATTTGGGGTTTCATTTCCCTTTAAGAATGTTGCAATGAAAAATATTTTACTGTACAAGCAAAACTGCATTTTTTTAAAGCGTATATATATATATATATATATATATATATATATATATATATATATATATATATATATATATATATATATATATATATATATATATATATATATTATAATACAAGATTCATAATCCTACTTGGAATCTACTGTTCCTCCACCAACTTTAATTTCCTCGTTTGGCTGGGCTGTGACACAGAGAGCAGTCCCACCCACTCTTTACATAGGCTTCCTAAGGGCTTTCAAAGGGCTGGACTTCCAGAGTGTCATATGACACAAACACTGATTGGATGTTCATTGTAATTGTCTTAAAAAAAAAAGTTAATCCCAGTGGGCTGGCATAACATTGTAATAGAAGCATTACTATAGGAAGAGATTTAACCCTTTTCACTGATACATTTTTTAAAAAAGGTACACATATACTTTTTTTTAATGGCAAATATTACAAACATAGCATTATATACAATACAAGAGTGAAACTAGGACATCATTAATACACCTATAGGAACTGGGGAATTGTAGATATAGTATACATATGTATACAATATTTTATTTATATGTATTTTATTGTATAATGCTAGAATATATATTTAAAGTTTTGGCATGTGTTTAAAAATTGTGTTTTTTGTTTTTGCATTGTGAGAGATCTAGTGAATTTACAGTGAAACTTAATTTACATATGTATTATTTGAAGTGTTACTATACTGAAACCATTATTTATTTTAGCAAATGCACTGTCTATGTTGTGTAAACATACTTTGAACTTTCACGGATGAGTGGCAATGTGGATGGATTTTTGTTGAATCCTTAGTATTTCCTATGGGAGAGCCATTGCTACTCATCGGAACAGAGAGGTTCAGCCCACTTTTTTTGTAATGTGTCATCAGAACCACGGACTGAAAGACTGGCAAGGCAAAAAAAGACAATTTATCAAGGGTCTGATGATGTTTTGAATACCAGGGCCTTAGAGAGAACAATGGAAAGGAACATTTAATATTTATCTGTCACAGACACTAACTGGAAGCATTGTTTTATCTAAATCTTTTTTATGTGACCAGAACTTAAGTTCAGAAATGTTCAGTAACTGTATAACAGGGGATACAATAGGAAAAATTATCTATTTCAAACAAGAAAATAAAGGCAAATGAGCTTTGTGAAAACAATTTAATACAATCCAGTAGGTAAAATGGATAATTTGGAAAACATTAAAGGGTATAAAGTATTAGTGTAAACTGTCCCTTTAATGCAGTGAGAAGTGAACGGTTATACGATAGATACAGCACCATTAATTATAATCAGGCTTCACTCACAACTTGCGATTGTGAAGATGGGCATATATGTGTGTGTATATATTTTAAATATATATATATATATATATATATATATATATATATATATATATAGTGGGGAAAAAAAGTATTTAGTCAGCCACCAATTGTGCAAGTTCTCCCACTTAAGAAGATGAGAGAGGCCTGTCATTTTCATCATAGGTATACCTCAACTATGAGAGATAAAATGTGGAAACAAATCCAGACAATCACATTGTCTGATTTGGAAAGAATTTATTTGCATATTATGGTGGAAAATAAGTATTTGGTCAATATCAAAAGTTCATCTCAATACTTTATTTATCCTTTGTTGGCAATGACAGAGGTCAAACGTTTTCTGTAAGACTTCACAAGGTTGTCACACACTGTTGCTGCTATGTTGGCCCATTCCTGCATGCAGATCTCCTCTAGAGCAGTGACGTTTTGGGGCTGTCGCTGGGCAACACGGACTTTCAACTCCCTCCAAAGGTATTCTATGGGGTTGAGATCTGGAGACTGGCTAGGCCACTCCAGGACCTTGAAATGCTTCTTACGAAGCCACTCCTTCGTTGCCCAGGTGGTGTGTTTGGGATCATTGTCATGTTGTAAGACCCAGCCACATTTCATCTTCAATGCCCTTGCTGATGGAAGGAGGTTTGCACTCAAAATCTCATGATACATGGCCCCATTCATTCTTTCATGTACACGGATCAGTCGTCCTGTTCCCTTTGCAGAGAAACAGCCCCAAAGCATGATGTTGCCACCCCCATGCTTCACAGTAGGTATGGTGTTCTCTGTCCTCCAAACATGACAAGTTGTGTTTCTACCAAACAGTTCTACTTTGGTTTCATCTGACCATATGACATTCTCCCAATCCGCTTCTGGATCATGAAATGCTCTCTAGCATACTTTAGACGGGCCCGGACATGTACTGGCTTAAGCAGGGGGACATGTCTGGCACTGCAGGATCTGAGTCCCTGGCAGCGTAGTGTGTTACTGATGGTAGCCTTTGTTACGTTGGTCCAGCTCTCTGCAGGTCATTCACTAGGTCCCCCCATGTGGTTTTGGGATGTTTGCTCACCGTTCTTGTGATCATTTTGACCCCACGGGTTGGGATCTTGCGTGGAGCCCCAGATTGAGGGAGATTATCAGTGGTCTTGTATGTCTTCCATTTTCTAATTACTGCTCCCACGGTTGATTTCTTCACACCAAGCTGCTTGCCTATTGCAGATTCAGTCTTCCCAGCCTGGTGCAGGTCTACAATTTTGTTTCTGGTGTCCTTCGACAGCTCTTTGATCTTCACCATAGTGGAGTTTGGAGTGTGACTGTTTGAGGTTGTGGACAGGTGTCTTTTATACTGATAACAGGTTCAAACAGGTGCCATTAATACAGGTAATGAGTGGAAGACAGAGGTGCCTCTTGAGAAGAAGATACAGGTATGTGAGAGCCAGAAATCTTGCTTGTTTGTAGGTGACCAAATACTTATTTTCCACCATAATTTGCAAATAAATTCTTTCCAAATCAGACAATGTGATTGTCTGGATTTGTTTCCACATTTTGTCTCTCATAGTTGAGGTATACCTATGATGAAAATTACAGGCCTCTCTCATCTTCTTAAGTGGGAGAACTTGCACAATTGGTGGCTGACTAAATACTATTTTCCCCAACTGTATATATATATATATATATATATATATAAATTATGCATTGACTCGCACCACTCCACTCATTATAGCTAACTAATTCGAGTGTTCTGACTTATAAGTTAATATCAGATCAACTCTGTGCTCGTGGGGAAAAAAATATTTAAATAACAATTTAGGAGAAAAAACTGTGGGAAAAGAAATCCCCACAGTAAGATCCCTTTGTCCGACACCAGAGTATAGGGTTAAATTTACAAAAAACTAGTGGTTCTTCTAGAGGATGGCATCCCTCTATGATCCCTTTTCTCTATGGATTAAAGTATGAATATTCGCATACCTTAACATAAACCATACATTTTATATTTTACAAAACATAAAACTGCTTGAAAGTAATAAATAAAACCTTATTGAAAAAGTAATTGTTATAGTGCACATATGATTTATTTGCTGCCGACTATGAGAAAATCATTATTATTTATACATAACGTACGTGGGCCCACTTGCTTATAACATAGTTAAATTAGAAACAATTTAGTCCATATGAACAAGAAACTGTTCCTGGTTTGTATCCAAATAGGACTTAAACATGTATCCAAGAAAGCTGTATTTCTTAATTCTTCCAATTGTTCGAGAACAGGTTGTCCCTTTGTTCCAAAAAATATTCGCATGCTGCAATGCCCTCTTTGTGTGGTATAGATGAATTCAGCTGCATTGGATAATATTACAAATTTAACTTAACTCACATGAACCAATTAACCAAAAAGCACGGCTAACAACATTATATTTCCTCGAGAGATAAGTCCCACTCTTGCACCGCTGCACAAAGCAAACATTTTATTTAAGCCCTACTAACTATACGAACTTTACATAATATGTGGCTTAAACAACATTTGGAAGAATTAAGAAATACAGCTTTCTTGGATACATGTTTAAGTCCTATTTGGATACAAACCAGGAACAGTTTCTTGTTCATATGGACTAAATTGTTTCTAATTTAACTATGTTATAAGCAAGTGGGCCCACGTACGTTATGTATACATAATAATGATTTTCTCATAGTCGGCAGCAAATAAATCATATGTGCACTATAACAATTACTTTTTCAATAAGGTTTTATTTATTACTTTCAAGCAGTTTTATGTTTTGTAAAATATAAAATGTATGGTTTATGTTAAGGTATGCGAATATTCATACTTTAATCCATAGAGAAAAGGGATCATAGAGGGATGCCATCCTCTAGAAGAACCACTAGTTTTTTGTAAATTTAACCCTATACTCTGGTGCCGGACAAAGGGATCTTACTGTGTGGATTTCTTTTCCCACAGTTTTCTCCTAAATTGTTATATATATATATATATATATATATATATATATATATCCTATATAATAAAAGGCCAAGTGTGTTTGTCCGAAGCTGTCATGCGCAGTAGAAACTGCGCGCGAGGACAAACACACCTGGCCTTCAGACTGACCTGGCATCTGGCATCAGGATCAGCGTATGGTGGAGTGGGCGTCGCCGGACGAGTGCGTCGTGGGCGTGACCGGGTGCGGTCGGGCGCAACATGGGCGTGGTCGGGGGTGGCATGGGCGTGGTTGGGTGGGTGCAGTGTGGCCAGGCGGGGCCGACTGCCGAGACATCAGAGACAGAGAGCAGAAGAGGGGGGATAAAGAGAGTGGGAGAGACACAGCACAAACAAGATGGGGGAGAGAGACAGCACAAAAGAGATGGGAGAGAGACAGCACAAAAGAGATGGGGGAGAGAGGCAGCACAAAAGAGATGGGGGAGAGAGACAGCACAAAAGAGATGGGGGAGAGAGACAGCACAAAAGAGATGGGGAGAGAGGCAGCACAAAAGAGAGGGGGAGAGAGACAGCACAAAAGAGAAGGGGAGAGAAACAGCACAAAATACAGGGGGGAGAGACAGCACAAAAGAGAGGGGGAGAGAAACAGCACACAAGAGAGGGGGAGAGAAACAGCACACAAGAGAGGGGGGAGAGACAGCACAAAAGAGATGGGGGAGAGAGACAGCACAAAAGAGATGGGGGAGAGAGGCAGCACAAAAGAGAGGGGGAGAGAGACAGCACAAAAGATAGGGGGAGAGAGACAACACAAAAGAGAGGAGGGAGACAGCACAAAAGAGAAGGGGAGAGAAACAGCACAAAAGAGAGGGTGAGAGACAGCACAAAAGAGATGGGGGAGAGGGACAGCACAAAAGAAATGGGAGAAAGAGGCAGCACAAAAGAGAGGGGGAGAGAGACAGCACAAAAGAGAGGGGGAGAGACAACACAAAAGAGATGGGGGAGAGACAGCACAAAAGAGATGGGGAGAGAGGCAGCACAAAAGAGAGGGGGAGAGAGACAGCACAAAAGAGAAGGGGAGGGAAACAGCACACAAGAGAGGGGGAGAGAAACAGCACACAAGAGAGGGGGGAGAGACAGCACAAAATAGATGGGGGAGAGAGACAGCACAAAAGAGATGGGGGAGAGAGGCAGCACAAAAGAGAGGGGGGAGAGAGACAGCACAAAATAGATGGGGGGAGAGAGACAGCACAAAAGAGAGGGGGAGAGAGACAGCACAAAAGAGAGGGGGAGAGAAACAGCACAAAAGAGAGGGGGGAGAGACAGCACAAAAGAGATGGGGAGAGACAGCACAAAAGAGAGGGGAGAGAAACAGCACACAAGAGAGGGGGAGAGACAGCACAAAAGAGATGGGGGAGAGAGGCCAACACAAAAGAGAGGGTGAGAGAGGACAGCACAAAAGAGAGGGGGAGAGACAGCACAAAAGAGATGGGGGAGAGAGACAGCACAAAAGAGAGGGTGAAAGAGACAGCACAAAAGAGAAGGGAGAGAGACAGCACAAAAGAGAGGGTGAGAGAGACAGCACAAAAGAGATGGGGGAGAGAGACAGCACAAAAGAGATGGGGGAGAGAGACAGCACAAAAGATAGGGGGAGAGAGACAGCACAAAAGAGAAGGGGGAGACAGCACAAAAGAGAAGGGGAGAGAAACAGCACAAAAGAGAGGGGGAGAGACAGCACAAAAGAGATGGGGAGAGAGACAGCACAAAAGAGATGGGGAAAGAGGCAGCACAAAAGAGAGGGGGAGAGAGACAGCACAAAAGAGAGGGGGAGAGAGAACACAAAAGAGATGGGGAGAGAGACAGCACAAAAGAGATAGGGGAGAGAGGCAGCACAAAAGAGATGGGGGGAGAGAGACAGCACAAAGAGATGGGGAGAGAGGCAGCACAAAAGAGAGGGGGAGAGAGACAGCACAAAAGAGAAGGGGAGAGAAACAGCACAAAATACAGGGGGGAGAGACAGCACAAAAGAGAGGGGGGAGAGAAACAGCACACAAGAGAGGGGGGAGAGACAGCACAAAAGAGATGGGGGAGAGAGACAGCACAAAAGAGATGGGGGAGAGAGGCAGCACAAAAGAGAGGGGGAGAGAGACAGCACAAAAGATAGGGGGAGAGAGACAGCACAAAAGAGAAGGGAGAGAGACAGCACAAAAGAGATGGGGGAGAGAGACAGCACAAAAGAGATGGGGGAGAGAGGCAGCACAAAAGAGAGGGGGAGAGAAACAGCACAAAAGAGAGGGGGGGAGAGACAGCACAAAAGAGATGGGGGATAGAGACAGCACAAAAGAGATGGGGGAAAGAGGCAGCACAAAAGAGAGGGGGAGAGAGACAACACAAAAGAGAGGGGGAGAGACAGCACAAAAGAGATGGGGGAGAGAGACAGCACAAAAGAGAGGGGGAGAGAGACAGCACAAAAGAGAGGGGGAGAGACAGCATAAAAGAGATCGGGGATAGACAGCACAAAAGAGAGGGGAGAGAAACAGCACACAAGAGAGGGGGAGAGACAACACAAAAGAGATGGGGGAGAGAGACAACACAAAAGAGAGGGTGAGAGAGACAGCACAAAAGAGAGGGGGAGAGACAGCACAAAAGAGATGGGGGAGAGAGACAGCACAAAAGAGAGGGGGAGAGAGACAGCACAAAAGAGAAAGGGAGAGAAACAGCACAAAAGAGAGGGGGGGAGAGACAGCACAAAAGAGAGGGTGGAGAGACAGCACAAAAGAAAGGGGGGAGAGAGACAGCACAAAAGAAATGGGGGAGAGAGGCAGCACAAAATAGAGGGGGAGAGAAGCAGCACAAAAGAGAGGGGGAGAGAGCACAAAAGAGAGGGGGAGAGAGCACAAAACAGATAGGGGAGAGAGACAGCACAAAAGAGAGGGGAGAGAGACAGCAGAGGGGGGAGAGACAGCACAAAAGAGAGGGGGAGAGAGCACAAAAGAGAGGGGGGAGAGAGCACAAAAGAGAGGGGGAGAGAGCACAAAAGAGAGGGGGAGAGAGAGCACAAAAAAGAGGGGGAGAGAGACAGCACAAAAGTGATGGGGAGAGAGCACAAAAAAGAGGGGGAGAGAGACAGCACAAAAGAGATGGGGGAGAGAACACAAAAGAGATGGGGGAGACAGCACAAAAGAGAGGGGGCGAGAGACAGCACAAAAGAGAGGGGGAGAGAGACAGCACAAAAGAGATGGGGAGAGAGACAGCACAAAAGAGAGGGGGAGAGAGCACAAAAGAGAGGGGGGATAGAGAGAGCGCAAGGGGTGGGACCGCTGTACTTCAAAAAATGGCCCGTGTACACGGTCTTTAGGACTAGTATATATATTGTACATCCACAACATGCACTTATTCCTATTAGTTTGTAAGGTTGCCCAGGTGACTCTTCAATTTTCAAACATAAATTCAGATCAACAGGAGGGCACTCATGGTTCTTTTCAACAATACATGATTCCTTTATTTACGTGAATCAAATCACATATAGGTCGACGTTTCTGCTGGTATAGTCAGCCTTTTTCAAGACAATCTTTGTTAGAGGCTGCTTCTTGGGTGGTAACTAGCCATAGAACAAGCTATTATGCTATTGTTTATTCCCAGGTTGAGCACTTCTCTCTTTTTATTTATGCAAATTATGACACTTAGGGAAGTCTCCCTAAGTGTGATGTGGGAATCCAGATGTTGACCCGTTGCTCAGTGTGCCTAGAGGGATATGGCTGCACCTCACTGACGAGGCCCACACTAGGCCAAAACGTACGTCTGGAGTTTTGCTGTTTCTCTCGTTCAGAGAGGGATTGCCTGGTATTTCTGGGCTGGACTGTACTGTGAAGTCAGGATCAGACTGATATGTTTCAGGAAAGTTCTTCTGTGAAATGCACATGTTGAGCAAAAAGATGCTGCTTCTTGGGTGGTAACTAGCCATAGAACAAGCTATTATGCTATTGTTCGTTCCTAGGTTGGGCGCTTCTCTCTTTTTATTTATGCAAATTATGACACTTAGAGAAGTCTCCCTAAGTGTGATGCGGGAATCCAGACGTGGACCTGTTGCTCAGTGTGCCTAGAGGGATATGGCTGCACCTCACTGATGAGGCCCACAATAGGCCGAAATGATCAGCTGAGGTTGCTTCTCAGGCCTTTGGCTTGGATCAAGTGCAGATTTCTGTGCTTGGTCTTGGTTGAAATATTTGCTGCCTGGAGACCTGCTCCTTCGGCCTGGGGTCCTTTCCCTTTCGGTTTTGGGCTCCTGCTGCTATTGGGGGGTGGCTACTCCTTAGGCGTAGAGCAACTGGGTAGTAGGGCCGTCCCCTTGGCCTTGTGGCATCGTCCCTGGACTTCAGCCACATGCTGCTTTTGGGGGGGCGCTCTGAAATCCAGCCTAAAGAGGCAATAGGGCAAATATGGCTACCAATGTGCCAAATGTTTCCCCATACACTTCGGGTGTTGATTTCTGAGGACTTTCGAGAGAAGATTGGTTTGGCTCATGTCCAGCAGGTGGTTTTGGAGGGTGTTTTGAAGATGCCAAGAGCAAGTTTGCATTGTGTTCAGTCATTCCCTTCAAGAGGGATTTTTGATGTGGCTTTCACCGATGAGCATTATTTACAGACCTGCTATCATTGGACTATTGATATGGCTGTTGCTCCAGAGTTGGTTGGCATGAAATTTGTTGCCTGTGTTCAGAGGGAGAGAAGAATCCCGGTGACAGTACATATGTACAACCCTTGGGTCACTAATGTGGAAATTCGTCTGTTTCTTTGTCGCTACTTTGATGATGTTCAAGGAGGTAGCAAGCTGAAGAATCAGTTTGGGACTTTCAATGGAAAGCGCAGGTTCTGGGTGCGGTTTGTGCCAGATGAATTAGGTATTGGTGGAAAGAAACACCCTCCACAGACTTTCGCCATTGGTGGAAATAGAGGTTTCCTATACTATGATGACATGCCTCTTTTTTGCCGTAGTTGCAACCTGTTTGGTCACATTGCTGAAAATTGCCCAGGTGCCAGATGTTGAAATTGTGGTGAGGAGGATCATCTTGTTGCCCACTGTAGTAAAAGCCAGACCTGTGACCTGTGTGGTTCTTCAAGTCATCTGTGCAGGATGTGTCCTTTGATGATGTTGCAGGGGCTTGATAGAGTGAAGCCTTCCTATGCTGATGTTGCAAAAAAAACATCTTCAGTTGCAGTTGAGCCATCTGTGAATGAGGAGGAGGTCTCTGATGAGGCATTGAACTCTATATTACCTCTTTTGTGTAAGACATCTGCAGTTGGGGTCCCTGTTGGAGAGGTGTCTGATGCTCCTGTTGTGGTTCCTGTGGCTGAGAAGGTGGAGGAAGCCCAATCTCATCTTCAGGAGGTGGATCTTGCTACATCTAATGTGATAGCTGTTTCAGATGTTCTTGAAGCCCTGTTCCCAATTCTGTGGATGATACTGTTGCTGTTCCTGGGACAGAGAATTTTTCCTTCACTGAGTAATCTTGTGATCCTGCTCCTGATGCTGTTCTTGGTGAAGGGGAGAACATTGATTGGTCTACTGTTGTGTCCTCTAGTTCTGAGGAGGATATGGACACTGAAGGGAAAAAATCTGCCTCCAAGCGAAAAAAAGATGCGGATTCTGATGGATGGGAGAGTCCTGATTTGGATCTTCCAGTAGTTAAGGGTGCAGATCCAGATACTACAAGTGATGCTGACTCTTTAATTTCAGAGTTTCCTTCTGTCTCTACTAAAGACATTCCTTCTGACTCAAGCCAGTGTATAGGTGACTTTTCTGATGCCTCTTCTGTTGGTTATCTAGATAAAAGAGATGTGAACCAACTTGCTGAAGTTACTGGTTATGAGGCTGGCAAGGGGGAGCCTAGGAGGTCGGAACGTCACAGAGGCAGATTTAAAGGATCTCCTTTGAGTCCTAAGAAAAAGAAAGGAAAGAAGAAGTCCTGATGTTATTTTTGTTTTGTTTTGTTTTTCTTTAATTTATTTTTGTGATGTTTCTGACCATTTCTTCCCTTAATGTCAGGTGTATGACAACTATAGCAAGGAGAGCTGCAATTTTTAAATTATTATCTGTATGTTCTGCTAATATTTTTTGTTTGCAGGAATGTGGTCTCTCTGAACATCCTAAATGTGCTGACTGGGAATATGGTCCTAAAGTATGGTCTTCTTCTTCTGATAGGAATGGGGGGGGGGTGGGAGTTTTGTTTAAGGGGTTTAGTTTTTCTATCCTTAATGTAGTTCATATTGTCCCAGGTCGGATACTTTTGGTTAGTTTTAGTTTTTGTGGGACTGTTTTTTGTTTGTTTAATGTATATGCTTCTCCAAATAGGGTAGAACGTTTGCTTAATTTTGAAACTTTAAAGTTTTTTCTGCCAGGTCGAGAGCCAACTTTTTTGGTTGGGGATTTTAATTGTATTATTAAGAATGGGGACAGAGTGGGTGGGAGTGATTGTAGGGTGGATAGCTCAGGGAAGTTTTTACTTGATTTGCTTAAATCTTTTGGTTTGAAGGATGCCTTCGGGTCTGTTTCTTTCTTAGGGGAGGGTTTTACTTTCTTTAGTGATAGTGGTGGGATAAAATCTCGAATTGATTTTTGTTTTTTATCTAAATTTTTATGTGTTGATGATTTTTCTTTAAAGTGGATGCCCTTTACGGATCATGCCCTTTTAATGTGTAAGGTGAATTGTGATTTGAAGATCAAGTATGGTAAGGGTGTTTGGAAACTGAATCTGGATTTGTTAGAAGATGAGAAGATTAAGCGTTAGTTTGTTTGGATGTATGAATGGTGGCGTGAAAGAAAATGTGATTTTAGTAATGTGCTTATGTGGTGGGAATGGTTGAAGGTGGAAATAAAGAGGTTTTTTATTAAGAAAGGCTGTGAGAAAGCTAGAATGGAAAGGTGAGTTGTATGATAAATGGTATCTGAGGGTTGTTGTATTTGTATGAATTGAGAAATTGTGGTATTGATGTGCATGAGGAAATTGCTGAAGCAAGAAAGATAATTAAAAAGTGTATGCATGAAAAAGGAAAGAAAATTGTTTTTATGGCAAAGATTGGAGGAAAATGGAAAAGGATGAGTCTTGTAGTAAATATTTTTTTAAGAAAGCTTTTGAAGGAAAGACTGGTTTTGTTAGTGTTTTTGATAAGGTTGAGTGTGAAGTTAATGGTACAGATGGTGTTTTGCGTGAAGTTCATGAGTTTTACAGTGAGCTGTATAAAGAAAAGACAAGAGATGTTTTATTGGAAAAGGAGTTGTTGGAAGACATTGAGGTTAAGTTGGAAAAATATGATAATGATTTGTTAGAAAGGGATCTAAGTTTGGATGAGATTGCAGAGGTTGTTAGGAGTTTTAAGAATGGGAAGGTACCTGGTTGTGATGGTTTGCCTGTTGAATTTTATACTTGTTTTTGGAATTTGATTGGGGTGGATATGTTGGATGTTTGTAAGTTTGTTTTTAGAATGAATGTTTTGCCTGTTTCAATGAGGAAAGGTTTGATTGTTTTGTTATTTAAAAAGGGTGATAAGAGAGATTTGAGGAATTGGAGGCCGATTACGTTGTTGAATGTTGACTATAAGGTTATTGCAAAGGTGTTGGCAAATAGAATGCGTGGAGTGATTGGTAAGGTTGTGGGTGAAGAGCAAGTGTGTGCTGTTCCTGGGTGTCAGATTTCTGAAAGTTTGTTGTTACTACGGGATGTACTGTGGTATGTGAGGGAGAGGATGAGGTCTATTGCTGTTGCTATTGTGGATTTTGAAAAAGTGTATGTTAGGGTAGTGCATGATTTTATGTTTCATGTTTTAGAATGTTTAGGTTTTTCTGGTAAGATTATTGGATGTTTAAATGTTTGTATTGTGATATTGTGAGTCAAGTTCAGGTTAATGGTTTTTTGACTGAGGAATTTTGTGTTAAATCTGGAGTGCGTCAAGGATGTCCTTTGTCTCCTGTGTTATTTGTATGTGTCATTGAGCCATTATTAACTAGTTTGAGGAAGGATACATTAGTTAGAGGTGTGAGTGTTCCTGGTAGTAATGGAAGGTGTTTAAAAGTGATTGGGTATATGGATGATGTGAGTGTGGTATCACAGACTCAGGCTGGTTTGAGGAGGGTGAAAACTTTAGTTGAATGTTTTTGGTAATGATAGGGGGATTGATTCCTGTGGATGGCCTGTGAGTGAAGGTGCAATTGAGGTGTTGGTGTGAAATTTGATGTGGATTTGAAAGGCTTGGAAAGTTGGGAGAATGTTTTTGATAAAGTGAGTAGAAAACATGTTATATTTGGCGTTAGTTTTTCCGCCACCTGAGAGGATTTTTCGGAGAATTTTGAGAGTGTTGTTTTCTTTTTTCTGGAGTTCTGGTATGGAGCGTTTGAAAAAGAGATGTTGTTGTTAAGAGTAAGAATGTTGGTGGTAAGGGTTTTCCAAATGTGGAGAGATTTTTGGCTGTGAAATATGTTAGTAGGTGTGTGGTTCTGAGTGGTAAGGATAGCATGGCTGGTTGTATGGTAAAGTATGCTTGTGGAAATGTGTTAAGACAATATGGTTTATTTGAGATTGATAGAAAGAAACCCGGTATGTTTTGCTGTTCCGTGGTTTTATGTAAGGGTGGGAATGTTGGATTAAAAAATATGGTTTGGAGAATGTTAGTAGGGAGATGTGGTGTGTAAACAGAATGGTGTTGAAAATGTTGGAGAAGAAGGAAGGTCTTGAGTTGATTGGGGGTTTGAATGAAAATGAATGTGTGTTGGTATGGAAAAATGTGTGTAATAAGTATTTGATGAATAGGCAGAAAGATATTAGTTGGATGAGTGTGCATAAGTGTTTGCCCAACGACGCATTCAGAGAATGCGTCGTTTAGTGGCTTCAGAAGTGTGTCCCTAGAGATGGTTGTTGTCAAAGTGAGAGTGTTATTCATTTGCTTTGGAATTGTGAGTATGCTAGCTATGTTTGGAGAAGTTTGAAAAGGATGATTGAGGGTTTGACTGGAGTGCAGTTTTTTACTTTTAATATGATGATGTATGTTTTGTGTGGAAGTGGTGTGGAAAAGGAGAAAGCAAGATTGATATGGTTGTTGGCATGTTGTGTGAAGGAGGTGTTGTGGGATGTGCGTAATATTTAGATTTTTAAGAAAGAGGTAGTTACTGTAGGTAATTGTGTGGGTATGATCCGCGGGAAGTTGTTTTTGTATTTTTCTTTTGATAGGAGGCGATATGGGGAATTAGATTCTGAAGGCATCTGGAAGACAAAGAAGTGGAAGGATTGGATTATTTCGTTTTTTTTTGGGTTTTTTTTTCTCCAGTTTGTTTTTGTCTGTATTTGAAATATGTTTAATTTTATTTTGTGTGATTATTTAAGTTTAATGTTTGCATTTTGATTTTTTTCTGATGACAAAAATTGGGTCAATATTTCAGTTTTGTAACAAGAGATATTTTGTTTGCATTTGTTATTATGATTTTATTTTGTATATATGCATATATGATTATTTTTCTAATAAAAGAATTACGAAATGTACATCTGGGGTTTTGCTGTTTCTCTCATTCAGAGAGGGATTGCCTGGTATTTTAGGGCTGAACTGTACTGTGAAGTCAGGATCAGACTGATATGCTTCTGGAAAGTTCTTCTCTGTGAAAGGCACATGTTGAGCAAAAAGAGGCTGCTTCCTGGGTGGTAACTAGCCATAGAACAAGCTATTATGCTATTGTTCGTTCCCAGGTTGAGTGCTTCTCTCTTTTTATTTTTGTAAATTATGACACTTAGCGAAGTCTCCCTAAGTGTGATGCGGGAATCCAGACGTGGACTCGTTGCTCAGTGTGCCTAGAGGGGTATGACTGCACCTCACTGACGAGGCCCACACTAGGCCAAAATGTACATCTGGGGTTTTGCTGTTTCTCTCGTTCAGAGAGGGATTGCCTGGTATTTCGGGGCTGGACTGTACTGTGAAGTCAGGATCAGACTGATATGCTTCAGGAAAATTCTTCTCTGTGAAAGGCACATGTTGAGCAAAAAGAGGCTGCTTCTTGGGTGGTAACTAGCCATAGAACAAGCTATTATGCTATTGTTTGTTCCCAGGTTGAGTGCTTCTCTCTTTTTTATTTATGCAAATTATGACACTTAGGGAAGTCTACCCTAAGTGTGATGCGGGAATCCAGACGTGGACCCGTTAGCTCAGTGTGCCTAGATGGATATGGCTGTACCTCACTGACGAGGTTCACACTAGGCTGAAATGTATGTCTGGGGTTTTGCTGTTTCTCTTGTTCAGAGAGGGATTGCTGGTATTTCGGGGCTGGACTGTTCTGTGAAGTCAGGATCAGACTGATATGCTTCAGGAAAGTTCTTCTCTGTGAAAGGCACATGTTTGAGCAAAAAGAGGCTGCTTCTTGGGTGGTAACTAGCCATAGAACAAGCTATTATGCTATTGTTCGTTCCCCAGGTTGAGCGCTTCTCTATTTTTATTTATATATATATATATATATATATATATATATATATATATATATATATATATATATATCCATTCTGGACCTGATCAAATTCCAGCAATGAGGAAAATTTCCACCAATGCCCTTGCAGAATCAGAGCTGAATATTTTTTATTTAGAAAAAATGTTTTTTTCCATTCATACACTAAAGTTTATTAAATCAAAATTTAACCACACATACATTTAGCAGAAGCTAAAAATTAAAAACACCCCACCTAGGTTGAGCTGAGATTTTTAAATTAGTCTGAAATCAGTATCAAAGGTATCTAGCAGCAAAAATTATAGTTATAAGCTAAGCCCTTACAATCCGAGGGCTAGTTTAAATTTAAATTTTTACAAATTATTAAAGCTGCATTGTACCAGACCAACGAAGGTGAGCAAGTTAAAAGAAAAGGGAAAGACAAAGCTTATCCCAGAGGACCCCCTGACGTACGTTTCACAAAAAACGCTTCCTCAGAGGAAGCGTTTTTTGTGAAACGTACGTCAGGGGTCCTCTGACTAATTTAAAAATCTCAGCTCAACCTAGGTGGAGTGTTTTTAATTTTTAGCTTCTGCTAAATGTATGTGTGGTTAAATTTTGATTTAATAAACTTTAGTGTATGAATGGAAAAAAAACATTTTTTCTAAATAAAAAATATTCAGCTCTGATCTGCAAGGGCATTGGTGGAAATTTTCCTCACAGATTTAAGTTACCTACTCTTACTTGTAAGTCTATTTACAATTATTTATTAGTTGTATCTTGCCCTTAACTCTAAATCTGTGGCAGGAGGTATCAGTGTTTAGGAGATTATAAAACTCAAATTGGGCTATCTGCCCTTAACCACTGAATCTCTTGTATATAATATACTCTGCCCTACCCCCACCCTCTCTCACTTTAAACAAATTCCAGCAATGCTGTTGAAGCTCAGTTTGCCGGCAATAGCTAAACCTGTTACAACCCTAATTAATGAATCCTTGGTGTCTGGATACATACCCAAACTTTGAGTAGTGCCTATCCATAAAAGACCTTGGTTTCTAACTATCGCCCAATATCATTGCTCCCAGTATTGTCAAAAATCTTAGAAAAATGCGTCCATACGCAACTATGTGAGTATTACCAACAATCTAACTATCTGACCACTGATCAATCAGGTTTTCGCCCGAATCACTCACTACAACTGCCCTCCTAAAAGTTTGCAACGACATCCAAACTGGCATGGAACAAGGAGACCTAACTGGAGCTATTTTCCTTGATTTTGCAAAGGCCTTTGACATAGTAGACCACAACATTCTACTGCTCAAACTAAAAAACTCAGGTATTGTTGATCATCAGCTAACCTGGTTTCGATCATATGTATCGGATCGATCACAATATGTCTCCATTTCTGACAGCGACTCTCTCCCTTTCTCAGTCACGTGTGGTGTTCCCCAAGGTTCCATTCTCAGCCCCCTACTATTCACATTATTTATAAATGATCTGCCTAATGTCTGCAAATCCTCAACTGTACACATTTACTCAGACAACACAGTAATCTATGCAAGCAAATCCGATCTACCGCAGTTTGAGGCAGTGCTCCAAGACCAGTTCACAGAGGTAGAAAAGTGGATCTCAAAAAACAAACTCTTCCTAAACACTGACAAAACTGTCACAATAATCTTTGGAACGGGACCTAAAATACATAAATTACAAAATTCCCATCTTCGCATCAAAACAAAATTAAATTGCACACTAATCGCAGTCCACTCTTTAAAATACTTGGGTATGTTTTTAGACCCGAATCTATCTTTTGGTCTCCACATAGAAAAACCTGCATCTAAACTTTATCCAAAACTAGGTGCCCTGTATAGAAATAAATCCTGCCTAAGCCCTACAGTAAAGGAAAAGATTGTACAGCAAATGCTGATGTCAATCATTGATTATGGGAATTTTGTATGTGCACTAGACTTGTGCAGCTTCGAAAAATTAGTTTCGGTTCGTTTCGGATCGATTCGGATCAATTTGAATTTCGGTTCGGATCTATTCGAATTTGGAAAAATTTGAATGAATTCGTTTCGGATTCAGAAAAAATTTGGTTCGGTTCGATTCGGTTCGAATCGATTTGGAAATTCGGAATTTCGGTAAGTGTTAGGTGGGATGTGCTGTGTATTACACTAGTATTATGTACTGTATATTAAGTTTAACCCATAGCAGAGTGATAAAACCTAATATACTGTACAATACTAGTGTAATACACGGCCACCCGAATCTACCGAATACATCCGAATCGATTTGGATGTATTCGAATCGATTTGGATGTATTCGATTCGATTTGGATTTATTCGGTAGATTTGGCAGTATTTTAATTCGGAAATTTGAATCGATCCGAATCTCCGAATTTTCCGAATTTCCGAATCAATCCGAAATGAATCGCACATGTCTAATATGCACCTGCACCACAAACCCACCTTAATAAACTTAATACATTATATAACTCGTTCTGCTGCTTTGTGCTACAATGTAACTACAGGAACCACCATTGTGACATGCTAAAAGAACTAAACTGGTTGTCGCTGGAATCCAGACGCACCCTCCATCTTGCCAGCCTTGTGTTTAAGAGCTTTTATGGGAAGCTCCCACCCTACCTGAGCAGAATGCTCACCCCGGGTATTCCCACCTCCTATAACCTCCTGTAACCAGCATATTATTTAGTTTGCCTCAATACAAAAAGAAAACAACTTGATCTTCCTTTTTCTACAGAGCACCACAAATATGGAACAACCTCCCGCACACTTTAAAACCTTCCACAAGCCTAAAATCCTTTAAGAGATCCCTCTCTACATATCTCAAAATATAATGCACCTGTCATGATTGATTATATATTTCCTACCTGTTCTATGTTAAAGTTTGTATATATTGTGTATTAATATTGTTTTTGTATTTTATTGTACCCTATTGTATCAATGCAATGTTTTGTGGACCCAGGAGAAATCTCAATTTATCCATCCTGGTAAACTATTTTATAAATAAAATAAATAAGAAAGTAAATATATATAATACTGTATACAATTATATATTGTTATAATGATAATTTGTGAAATACGCACATGTAAGTATTGGGTAATTTTAGCTTAATATTTGTTTAAATTGTAGCTGGATGCTCAGTAAAATCAGCTGGGTGGTGCACCCCTTAAAAAAGGTCCTGGGGAGAACACTGTGTGTGTGTATGTATGTATGTATGTATGTATGTATGTATGTATGTATGTATATGTGTGTGTGTGTGTGTGCGTGTGTGTATGTATGTATGTATGTATATATGTATATGTGTGTGTGTGTGTGTGTGTGTGTATGTACAGTATATATATATATATATATATATATTATATATATATATATATATATATATATATATATATATATATATATATAATATATATATTAGTTCTAGCAGTATTTCATTTTCCATACACAATTTACATTTTAGGATGATTTTTTTTTACATTGTTGTGTTTTTTTGTTTGTTTGTAGTGTACACTTTCCTGAACAGTTGTATATATGTTATTGTTAAAGAGATGTGCATGGGCACATAACTCTGCAGCTTTGACAGTACAAATACAAAATAAATGCATTGATGGATAAATAAATGCATTGATGGATAAATAAATGCATGATGGATATGCAGTCTGTTAGGAACTGGCTTGCTGGATGGAAGCCAGAACCAAACAGTTCAGATGCAGCTTTACAGGTTTTATTATGGAAACTTATACATATGTACAAGCTTACGTCTGTCGTGGACAGCAGAATTATAGGTAAGTCCTAAATCTAAAACAGACAGGCTACATAAGTCAATTAAATAACTACAGGGCTCATACTGGGTCTAATAAGTAGCAGGTGGATACAAGCCAGAGATGGTAAGAGGAAAAATTCCAGTAGAGGCAAATGACAGAAAGCATGTTGATGGATATGCTGATACAAGCAGCAGACAGGAATAGGTTGAGTATGTACAGCAGGACTGCAGTGTTCCCAGTGGGCTATAATAGAAAAGAACTGACAACAGGCAAGTAAGTCTGTGTAAGGCCAGAGGTCAAGATCTCTTACTATGGCGAGCAGCAGATCCGTCTTAGTATAGTAATGACAAATGGTCAGGTGTAGCTGAATAATGGCCAGTAGGTGAAGTGCTGCAGGTAATACCTAGCAAGTCTGGTCTTGCAGATAATAGTTATATGATCACAAACTGGTAGCGATGGCTAGCAAGTTAGTATTTAGCAGAGTAGGGGTCAGTAAGTGAGATATAGCACAGTATAGCCAAAAGGGCAGGACAGAAATAAATTAAAGGAAGTAGTGCAGATCTAGAGGATCATTGGGATGTAGGAGAATGTGCCAATCAGCAGACTGCCAAAAAAATTCTTAAAACAGAAAGAGACATGCATATCGCTAAACCAGGATTCACATGCCTAGCAACACAATGGTCTATATTTATTAAAGAAAATTGTGAACCTAGTATCTCCCAAAGAAATAACATCACTTCTCCAAACAGGTTAATCACATGCTTACCACCAAGGCCAGATTGGCCGACCAGGATACCACCAGGAGATTTCCCGGTGGGCTGCAGCAGCTGGGGCTGAAAAGCTACAATTTAAAGGGGTGATTAATGGATGCAATTGGGTTGTATAGTGCCTATATAACAACAATCTGGAACTTTTATTTAATACACAGTAATATAATTTAATTCTGAAAATAAATATTCAGGGAAGGAGTATACCAGTAATCCTATTTGAGAAAAATAGGGTGTGTGCATTATACTGAGTCAACGGAAAATAGGGCTGGTCTTTATATTTTTCCATGGCTGCTTTTTATTCCCAGTCCAGCCCTGCTTAGCACAGCAAAAATGGCCCTCCAGACCCATTCCAAAAAAAGACACCCACCCTACACATTAAACTCCCAAATTATATATATTGCTTTATGCTCCAATAAGATACAAGTCAAATATGACCACTTGTAAATAACATCCATCATATCCTTAGGGGTCTATTTATGTATGTGCGGACAGACATTTTCCGCACGCTGTTGGCATTTATCATTGCACCAGCAGTTCTGGTGAACTGCTGGTGCAATACCGCCTTCTGCAGATTCGCGGCCAATCGGCTGCTAGCAGGGGGTGTCAATCAACCCAATCGTATTCTATTGGGCTGATTGCTGTCCGCCAGCTCAGAGGTGGTGGACGAGTTAAGGAGCAGCGGTCTTAGGACCGCTGCTTCTTAACTTCCGCTTCAGTCGGAACTGAAGCGGAGAGGGTCGGAAGCAGCATCCGCTGCTTCATAAATAGACCCCAAATTCTTGTTAATTCTCCCTTAACTACTCAACAGCAGCACAAAAAAATAAATGAAATAAAAATTCCTTTAATATATTGAATGTAAATATGGAGATAAACAACCAATAAAAATATAGTCATTTTAACAGCCAATTTAAAAGCTCCATCTACTATTTTAAAATCATTCACCATAGCCTTAAATGGTGTTCAAATTTACTTACTATTTACCTAAATAAGTATCAGTTAATTTTTTTCTTTAAAGGGACATTAAACTGCTTTGCCAACTACAAAAGAATAGTAACTACTCACTTTCACCTAGATTACGAGTTTTGCGTTGTGGCTTTTAACGCTGAAAAAATGGCAATTTCAGCGTAAAAGCAGGAACGCACTATTGGGAGTCTTGTCGATATAGCTATACCGCAAGCATTTTAGTCTGTAACGCAATGTCAATCCCGCAATAAAAAAAAATGAAGTTTTTGTGTGGGGTTTTCATAGCGCCGGTATTACAGGTTGTGCAGTGAGGATAAAATGCTTGTGTTACAGCCTATACCGACACAATCCATCTGAGAGCAGTAGTTATGGATTTTGTGTAACAAAAATGTTTCACAAAACTGTTACAAAGTACACTAACACCCATAAACTACCTATTAACGCTTAAAACCGCCGCCCTCCTGCATCGCAAACACTGTATTAAACCTATTAACCCTAATCTGCCCCCCCACCCACATTGCGGCTATTAAATAAACCTATTAACCCCTAATCTGCTGTCCACCCACATTGCCAACACTATTTAAATATATTTACCCCTAAACCGCCGCTCCTCGACATCGCCGCCGCTATAATAAAGTTATAAACCCCTATTCCGCCGCTCCCCGACATCGCCACCACTAAATAAAGTAATTAACCCCTAAACCTCCGGCCTCCCACATCTCCGCCACTAAATAAATATATTAACCCCTAAACTGCCGCCCCCACCCACATCGCAAAACACTAAATTAAACTATTATCCCTTAAACCTAACACCCCCTAGCGTTAAATTAAAATTACAATATAACTAAAAATAAAAACTTACCTGTGAAATAAAAAGAAACCTACCATTAAAACTATAACTTAATCTAACCTTACTATTCTAATAAAATAAAAATACTATCAATTAAAATATCTAAATTACAAATTTTAAAAAAACCTTACACTATGAAAAAAAATACAAAATCTAAATTACTACTAAAAGAAACAAATCCTAGGAAAAATATTAAAAAATCTAAGTTTACCAAAAATAATTAACACTAAAATCACAAAAAAATTAAAAACACTAACGCCTAGATTTAGAGTTGGGCAGTAGCCGTGAAAACCAGCGTTAGAGGCTACTAACGCTGGTTTTTACCGCCCTCTGGTATTTGGAGTCAGTCAGGAAAGGGTCTAACGCTCACTTTCCAGCCGCGACTTTTCCATACCGCAGATCCCCTTACGTCAATTGCGTATCCTATCTTTTCAATGGGATCTTTCTAACGCCGGTATTTAGAGTCGTGGCTGAAGTGAGCGTTGGAAATCTAACGCCCAAACTCTAGCCGCAGAAAAAAGTCAGTAGTTAAGAGCTTTCTGGGCTAACGCCGGTTTATAAAGCTCTTAACTACTGTGCTCTAAAGTACACTAACACCCATAAACTACCTATGTACCCCTAAACCGAGGTCCCCCCACATCGCCGCCACTCTATAAAAATTTTTTAACCCCTAATCTGCCGTCCGCACGCCGCCGCAAGCTACATTATACTTATGTACCCCTAATCTGCTGCCCCTAACACCGCCGACCCCTATATTATATTTATTAACCCCTAATCTGCCCCCCCTCAACGTCGCCTCCACCTGCCTACACTTATTAACCCCTAATCTGCCGACCGGACCGCGCCGCTATTATAATAAAGTTATTAACCCCTAATCTGCCTCACTCCAGCCTCAATAACCCTATAATAAATAGTATTAACCCCTAATCTGCCCTCCCTAACATCGCCGACACCTAAATTCAAGTATTAACCCCTAATCTGCCGACCGGAGCTCACCGCTATTCTAATAAATTTTATAACCCCTAAAGCTAAGTCTAACCCTAACACCCCCCTAACTTAAATATAATTTAAATCTAACGAAATAAATTAACTATTAATAAATAAATTATTCCTATTTAAAGCTAAATACTTACCTGTAAAATAAACCCTAATATAGCTACAATATAACGAATAATTATATTGTAGCTATTTTAGGATTAATATTTATTTTACAGGCAACTTTGTATTTATTTTAACCAGGTACAATAGCTATTAAATAGTTAAGAACTATTTAATAGTTACCTAGTTAAAATAATTACAAAATTACTTGTAACATAAATCCTAACCTAAGTTACAATTAAACCTAACACTACACTATCAATAAATTAATTAAATAAAATACCTCCAATTATCTACAATTAAACCTAACACTACACTATCAATAAATAAATTAAATGCAATACCTACAAATAAATACATTTTAAATAAACTAACTAAAGTACAAAAAATAAAAAAGAACTAAGTTACAAAAAATAAAAAAATATTTACAAACATAAGAAAAATCTTACAACAATTTTAAACTAATTACACCTACTCTAAGCCCCCTAATAAAATAACAAAGCCCCCAAAATAAAAAAATGCGCAACCCTATTCTAAATTAAAAAAGTTCAAAGCTCTTTTACCTTACCAGCCCTGAAAAGGGCCATTTGCGGGGCATGCCCCAAAGAATTCAGCTCTTTTGCCTGTAAAAAAACATACAATACCCCCCCAACATTAAAACCCACCACCCACATACCCCTAATCTAACCCAAACCCCCCTTAAATAAACCTAACACTAAGCCCCTGAAGATCTTCCTACCTTATCTTCACCTCGCCGGGTATCACCGATGCGTCCTGGCTCCAAAATCTTCATCCAAGCCCAAGCGGGGGCTGGCGATCCATAATCCGGCGGCTGAAGAGGTCCAGAAGAGGCTCCAAAGTCTTCATCCTATCCGGGAAGAAGAGGCGATCCGGACCGGCAACCATCTTGATCCAAGCGGCATCTTCTATCTTCATCCAATGAGGAACGGCTCCATCGTGAAGACCTCCAGCGCAGATCAATCTTCTCCTTCCGACGTCCAATTGAAGAATGAAGGTTCCTTTAAGGGACGTCATCCAAGATGGCGTCCCTCGAATTCCGATTGGCTGATAGGATTCTATCAGCCAATCGGAATTAAGGTAGGAAAATTCTGATTGGCTGATGGAATCAGCCAATCAGAATCAAGTTCAATCCGATTGGCTGATCCGATCAGCCAATCAGATTGAGCTTGCATTCTATTGGCTGATCAGAACAGTAATTAATTTTAACAGCAATTTAATTGTAACTTAGGTTAGGATTTATTTTACAGGTAATTTTGTAATTATTTTAACCAGGTAGCTATTAAATAGTTAATAACTATTTAATAGCTACCTGGTTAAATAATTACAAAGTTGCCTGTAAAATAAATATTAATCCTAAAATAGCTACAATATAATTATAATTTATATTGTAGCTATATTAGGGTTTATTTTACAGGTAAGTATTTAGCTTTAAATAGGAATAAGTTATTTAATAAGAGTTAATTTATTTCGTTAGAATAAAATTATATTTAAGTTAGGGGGGTGTTAAGGTTAGGGTTAGAATTAGCTTTAGGGGTTAAAAAATTATTAGAGTAGCGGTGAGCTCCGATCGGCAGATTAGGGGTTAATACTTGAAGTTAGGTGTCGGCAATGTTAGGGAGGGCAGATTAGGGGTTAATACTATTTCTTATAGGGTTATTGAGGCGGGACTGAGGCGGATTAGGGGTTAATACATTTATTATAGTAGCGCTCAGGTCCGGTCGGCAGATTAGGGGTTAATAAGTGTAGTTAGGTGGAGGCGACATTGGGGACGGCAGATTAGGGGTTAATAAATATAATATAGGGGTCGGCGATGTTAGGGCAGCAGATTAGGGGTGCATAGGGATAATGTAGGTGGCGGGGGTGTACGGAGCGGCAGATTAGGGGTTAAAAATAATATGCAGGGGTCAGCGATAGCGGGGGCGGCAGATTAGGGGTTAATAAGTGTAAGGTTTGGGGTGTTTAGACTCTGGGTACATGTTAGAGTATTAGGTGCAGACGTAGGAAGTGTTTCCCCATAGGAAACAATGGGGCTGCGTTAGGAGCTGAACGCGGCTTTTTTGCAGGTGTTAGGTTTTTTTTCAGCTCAAACAGCCCCATTGTTTTCTATGGGGGAATCGTGCACAAGCACGTTTTTGAGGCTGGCCGCGTCCGTAAGCAACGCTGGTATCGAGAGTTGCAGTGGCGTTAAATTATGCTCTACGCTCCTTTTTTGGAGCCTAACGCACTGAAAACCCAGCCATTCTGTGAACTCTAAATACCAGCGGTATTTAAAAGGTGCGGGGGAAAAAAAGCACGCGTAGCTAACGCACCCCTTTGGCCGCAAAACTCTAAAAAAAAAAAAAAATGAAATTATCAAAAATAAAAACAATTACACCTAATCTAATAGGCCTATAAAAATATAAACCCTGCCAAAACAAAAACACCCCTAGCCTACAATAAGCTACCAATAACCCTTAAAAGGGCCTTTTGTAGGGTATGTTGGGGAGCAGCGGAATTGGGGTTAATAACTTTATTATAGTGGTGGCAATGTCGGGTAGTGGTGGACTAGGGGTTACTAACTCTTATTAGTGGCGGTGATGTCGGGAGCGGCAGATTAGGGGTTAATAACTTTATTTAGGTGTCAGCGATGTTGGGGGCAGCAGATTAGGGGTGTTTAGACTTGGGGTTTATGTTAGGGTGTTAGGTTTAAACATAACTTTTTTTTCCCCATAGACATCAATGGGGTTACATTGCGGCGATCGCCATTCCGCACTTCAGGTGTTTTTTCTAACACTCTCTCCCCATTGATGTCTATGGGGGAAAGCGTGCATGAGCACGTCAAAGCAGCCCTTGGAATTTGTGCGGTATGGAGCTTAACGCCACCATATCAGACGCACAAGGAGGTTTTTCATTAACTCGTAATGGCAGCGTTATGGAGGGTGAAATAACGCAACTTTTTTTGCGTTCGTTTCGCACCCTGTTTAGCGCAAAACTCGTAATCTAGGTGTTTGTTATTACATTTCATCCTCTTCCTGCAGCTCTTTTCAAATCAGTTTTCCTGTTTTAATAGCTTAAAGGTAGCAGATACTGAAGCTCTGCCTCTTCATTCTGGGTGCCGCCATCTCAGGGCTTTAAGATGGTGGTGCCCATTATGAAGAGGTGGAGCTTTAGTATCTAGCAACTTTAAGCTATTAAAATAGGAAAACTGATTTGAAAAGAGCTGCAGGAACAGGATTAAATGCAATAACATAAGACGTAGGTACTATTTATTTGTAGTTGTGCACAGCAGTTTAATGTCCCTTTGATTATCCTTTTATTTTTTGTTTGTTTTATAAATTATCCTATTTCTTAAGTTTCTTTTAACAATATAATTTCTTTGGAAGTTCAATAAATAGTCATTTTAATCTGGTCTCCTTAGGTCCACTTTGACTTGTTTACATTACCATTTGCTTTTTCTTTCTCCAGCTATGTTGTAAAGATTTTGCACATGTGTAGCGGTTGCCATGTTTTTGTACAGATATGGCCGCTGCCATTTTGTTTTAGGCAGCATCCATTATGAAGAGTTTTATTTTGAATAATAGCTGATCAGATTCCTTGTTTGGAATGGTACTCACCCTTACTTTCTCTTCTATCTAAACAATTTGTGACAGCATGTCAATGAAAGTTTTATACACTGTATCTCTATTATTTACATTTCAAGTCAGTTGCTTGACTCTGCAGAAACTAAACTGACAACATTATAAATGATTTATTTTTTACTCCTTTTAAACATTAATTATTAATTTAGGATTTATATTCTGTACATTTTACTGAATCATGTCAACATAAAATAAATAAATTATTTTTATTCATTCATCGTCCTGCTCTGCTCTGGCCAGTAAATCATTTAATTAACCTCCTCTGTTTGAAGATATACTAAAGACCATTGTTAAGGATTTTATGGCTGGTGCTGTTTCTTCCTTTATATTAGATATAAATAAAAATGCCATTTGATTAAATCAGTTCAGTATAGTCACATAGAATTGAATGCTTCCAGACACACAAAATATGATTTCTGGAACGAGTTTTATCACCTCATTCTGTGGAAACCCTTTATGGGCCTTAATAGTAATAATAATTTCTTTCCTAAGATATGGAGAATTCACAACGTCATCAATTACTAGTGGGAATATAACTCCTGGCCAGCAGGAGGAGGCAAAGAGCACCACAGCAAAGCTGTTAAGTGTCACTCCCCTACCCATAATCCCCAGTCATTCTCTTTGCCTCTGTCAATGGAGGAGGTGAAGTTTGGTGTCTGAAGAAAATTTGATTACTTTCGCTACAAGCAAGATTTTTGGGTATAGATGTAGTCCACATCAATCTCTGCAGTAGAGGTGGCTTTGAAGCAGTTAGAAAGTTGTGAGGTAGTCCTTGCTTGGTTTTCTAACATATTTGCTGCCCATGGTATAGAAAGCCAGAGTAGGTTTACTCTGTTCTTTGTTTTTATTTCATAAATGGAAAGAGTCCACAACTGCATTCATTACTTTTGGGAAATAAGAACCTGTCCACCAGGAGGAGGCAAAGACACCCCAGTCAAATGCTTAAATACTCCTCCCACTTCTCTCATACCCCAGTCATTCTTTGCCTTTCTTCCCAGGAGGTTGGCAGAGAAGTGTCAGAAGTTTGTTTTTGTCTCTTATGGAGGGTGGCACTCTTCGACATGGGACGGGAGTTTTAAGTAATCCTGTCAGTCTCTTAGTGAGGGCTTGGATGAAAGTTAGAATCCAGAGATGCAGGAAGAGTCTTTCTGCGAAACCATCCTGACTCATTTTAACAACTCCACAAGCAACATGCGTTGTCGAACTTCGCTTTGCTGCCTTTTTCTTCTCTTGAGTCCTTGGCGGAGGCGAGGCTACTAGCCATCACACTTGAAGGGCTGTGTTCCTGTTCCACGGTGTAGATTCCGGTAAGATTGTTTAATTTTACTTTGTGATGATTGTACTGTAACTCATTTGTTCCTGCGAACTCACATAAAAAATACAGGGTCTCAGTAGGACTCCTTTAGTATCTTGGAATCAAGGGTTAATATCTCCTGAGGGGGATTATGGAACAGGCTTTTATTAATCATGTTTGTTATGTGATTCAATCTGCTTATGTGTAGTGTTAACTGGGCTCATGGCTTTTGGACTGTACGGTTCACCTTGTGACCGGGCTTGTTTACGTTCTGGTCTCCCATTTCCGCATTCCTGACTGTGTGGCGACGGACAATTCTAGTCCGCTGATGTCTGGTCCATAGGAGGTGGTGAGTGCCCCAGCCATTGTGGGTGTCAGGTGCTGTTTAAATAGTTTTTTAGTTAGTCCATTTTTTGGTATCCTTTACCCAGTTGTGGAGGATGCTGATGTTGAGATTGTTCAACTTTCCGATTCAGATTCTTCGTACTGTGACGAATGCAAATTTGCCCCATTGACTAAGGTCAGTCAGTTATGTTCTTTAGGCCGTTCTAGAGCACCTTGTTCCTCAGGCTCAGGGTTTCAAGGGACTGCTGAGCCATCCGCCTCGGGGGGCCCTGTCCTCCGGAAGGCGAGTTCCCTACCGCTCCCTATGACTACACATGCGGGTAACCCAAGTTATGTTTTTTCCTCCTCAGAGGGTGTATTGTTCCCCCTGAAAGGTTGTGGTAAGTTTTGCTTTTACATACGTTTTGCGCTTGCGTGTCTACAAAGTCCAGATGTTTATTTGCGATTGTGTTCGTGCCCGATTGCCCCAGGTCTCTCGGCCACAGGAGGGCATGTGCAGTTCCCTGCGGAGGTAACTGTTCCTGAGTGTTGTGCCTTTCGTTACAGGCTGGCTCGCCATTGTGTTCTACTCAGACACATTTTTGAGCTGTTTGGGGACCCTATCCTTCTCGGTTATGGGACTCATCAGTCTCCTCCTTCGAATGGCTCACCTCATTAGACATGGGGGGATGAAGTAATCTCCTTTAAGTCTTGTTATTGAGATCCTTCCCAGTTTTGTTGGAAGAAATTCCGTTAGGCTGGTCCTGTGGATCTTTCTCTTCTTCTTGGGCGTTAACCCTCGGGTTGCCTGTTATTTTATTTTATCTGGTTAGGATGAATTTTATTTTATTTTATTTTTCATACTATGTTTCTTGCGGGAACTTAAAAATCTCTGAGATGGATACTCGCTGTTTGCTTCTACGGAAGTTGTTTGGGACACGTTAGTTCCATGTTTGTCTGTTTTTCTTCCTCCCTCTCTGAGGTTGAATTTAGCCAGCTTGGCTGTTATGACCCTGGTTGTAGGCTGGTCCTGCTTGGGTTCAGATCTTCTGTCTCGCAGATTATTCAGACGCGTGGCGCCTATTATACCTTGCTGATCAGGTTGGTTTGCCGAGTGCTCTTAACATTATTTATGTTCTTGTTATTTGTTTTACAAGTTTCAGCTAAGCATTCTCAAGAGGACTTGGGGGTCCGTGTGGCTCTCAGGATTTGTTTCAGTCCTAAATAGCTGTCTCTCTGGTGACTTTTGCTGCATCACTCTTTGTTGCTTCTGATACCCTCTGAACCTAGAGTATTCCTTCCCACGTGGTTGGAAAATTAGAGGGTTTAGTGCCTCTTTTCCGCTGGTCGGGGCGGTGTTGCTTTAGGAAATTGTCCTTTTTGGACTTGTTCCTTTAGTGGTTCTCTTCTTCATTGAAACCTCTTGGATTGTCCATTTCTCCTTGTGGCTGGGTCGCCTTCGGGGGACTTGGATTTCCTTCAGGAGTTGGTTGTTCCTTTTTCGGGACATTAGTCAGTGAGGTCTTTTTGGACTCCAGTTAGGGATCCTTCCCCGGTGTTGGGAATGCTCTGCATCTCTTTCTTGGGATAGAAGAGGTCCTAGTGGTTTTAGACTCATATGGTTCGGGTATTGCCATCTAAGTGGCATCCAAACTCATGTTTTTCTGTCCTCTGACTTCAAATTTGAAGTGATATGGAGGCTTGATGTTGCTCTGTTCGGGTGACTTGTCCTCATTGTTCCCCTTGTGTCTGGAGCTCGTGGCTAGCTGGACAGCTAGCTCAGCATACTAATGCTCTGTGGCTACTCTGCACTGTAGCAAACTGAGGGTTGCTAGTTCGATCCCTGAAGGATCTACTCAGCCTTTCCTCCTTTCGAGGTTGATAAAATGAGCAGTGCCTTGTGTCCCTTAGGGGGATTAGCCGCATTTTCAAGCACAGTCATGTTAATGTTGCTTGGATGCCTGATAGCTCTAGTGTCCGTTTATGGCCCTGGCTCTTTGGAGTGTTGGGCTCCTGCAAGGGGTAGTCTCTTCCCTTTGGGTCAGGACTTGCAAGGGCTTCTTGCTCTTGTTATCCGGGTTATTCTGGATTTATTTCCCTGGGAGGTCTGTTTTTTTATATCAGACGAGGGATTTATGTTCCTGGAAGATTGTTTAATCTAAACATTTGTGGGGCCCGGGCTTCTTGTCTGATCTTCCGTTTGTCGAGGGTTCTTTCCGTGTTCGTCAGTGACGTGGCCTTGTGTCTCCTCGGTTCTTCCTACGACTTCCTGTCTTTTGGGGTTATTCTCCTTACGAAGGTGTGGTTCCTTTTTTGGGGCCTCTCCTGTGTTTGGGGAGGTTGGAACAGATGTTTTATCTGGTTCAGGGATTGGTCTGCTCATTGAGTTGTTCCTTTCCATCTGGGGAGCTGCTGGCTCCGCATTGAGACTTTGTCGGGTGGCTTGCTAGATCTCTTTGGGTCTAATGCCTGCTCGATTGTCTTAGGTTGAAGTGGCTGTGTCCATTCTTCCGCCCCTTTTAGGGGCCGGTCTTGGGGTTCTTTTCTGTTCCCCTTGCCTTCAGATCTGCCAATGCTTGGGCTGGTCCGGCTAGGTGTCGGATCTGAGATCTGTTGTTCATCCTCAGGTCTTGGGGGTGCCAGTGGACCTTGTTTTTAGAGGTTCTGTGCATCTTCCCCTTTGAGATCTGTGAGTAGGTCTGGCGGTCTGGATTGCCTGGAGTGTGTCCTCTGCCTTGGAGGTTGGGCAATCTGCTATTTTGTTCGGCTGCTTTCTCCTCACAGATAGTGTTTTCTCCGTGTCTTCCTATGGATGGCATCGTGTTACTGGACTCAGATGTTTATCTTTCTGAGTTTGCTACTTGTAATTTTTCTGTTTGCTCAGTCTCTTGGTTCTGACGTTTTGAGGACTTTGTCTTCAGCTGTCTTTTCAGTGCTGTTGCACGATATTTGGGAGATGTTCTTCTCCTTGATGATGCCCGGTTGCTCCTAGTGGGTTGGGCGTCGTCTCCCCTTGTTCTCGGGATCCATTCGGGTCTCTGTTGACTTGGCCTTCTTTTGAAGGGGGCTTTTCCTTTATCGGATATTGCTGTACTTTTTGGGTATACCTTTGGTTCACCCTTCTCCTCTCTCTTTTGGGGATTTTGGTACTGTACTAGTATGGGTTGTGTGGGGAGCAACTGCTGGGCGACGGTTCTCCTAAAGGAGTGTTGGCTTAGTGAGTCTGCTTTGCAGTCTCTAGTTAGGCTTTTGGACTATCTGCGGGTCAGTGTCCTTGGGGCCTTTTCCTTCTATTTTTTTGGGCTGCCTATGGTACCCTCCCGTTTTTGCATTCAGTGTCCTCTATAGCTTGGGTATTGTTTTCCCAAATGTAATGAATGCAGCTGTGGACTTAAAAACTTAAATTATGCTTACCTGATAATTTTCTTTTCTGCAGATAGAAAGAGTCCACAGCTCCCCACCCGTATTTTTTCTGTGGGGCGTCTCTTATTTTTTTTTCTTCTGACACCTTTTCACCCTGGTATTTCTTCTACTTTTCCTTGTTCCTGGGCAGAATGACTGGGGGATGAGGAAAGTTGGAGGAGTATTTAAGCCTTTGGTTGGGGTGTCTTTGCCTCCTCCTGGTGGTCAGGTTCTTATTTCCCAAATGTAATGAATGCAGCTGAGGACTCTTTCTATCTGAAGAAAAGAAAATTATCAGGTAAGCATAATTTAAGTTTTCCACAGGTCTCTGTAAGGAGTATGTGTCCTTTCACACCTTGTGAACTGTCTACCCGCTGGACAGCCTTATTTGCATTTTATTTGGGACATTTATAATCCTTAGTTAGGAGTTAATTTTGGCAGTGTGCAGAAGCGTTATGTGTATGTGACTAGAGACTGGGTTAATCCTTCTTATGGACATGAAGGAGTTAACTTTATAGTTGTGGCTCATTATTTATTTTATAATTGCATAAACTGTTATTCAGTAGATTGTGTATCGATGTCATGTGAAGCAGTATACTTTTAATGGTCTTTATGGCTGTGGGATATACTCAGCTTGATTTGTGCGCTTTAGCCTTATTGTCCACTTTTAACTCAGCTGATCACATGACCTACACGCTTCCCCTCTGAGGAGTTCATTTGAGTGCCGTCTGCTGTGCCTGTGAGACCGGCACGATTTCTACAATGAATACCCTGTGTTGGTCTGCATTTTGTTTTCCCGGAGGGGCAGGTAGGTACCTCAGTTCTGCTGGGATGTAGTGGTTGTGAGTTAAGGGTGTTTTTATAAAGCAATAACGCTTAGGAATTTAAAGTGACAGTACCCTTATTTAAACAACAAGAAAAAAAAAACATTTTCCTATCTTTCTGGTGGATCACTATATTATAGGGTCCTGGAGTCTGTTCCTATGGACAAATGCTTTTTATGTCTGGAGAACCAGATTGTGTTGCTATGCAATTCTGTATCTCATGTCTAGATAAACTTTAAAATGTAAAGTAATTTTTTTTTTTCTGAGCCTAATATCTCTCAGGATGATGCTGATCAAGCAATGCCACAGCTTTCTCCTCAACATCCCAAGCCTCTATGGTGTCACATACAGTGCCCTGCAGTTCCTCTCAGCCTCCTGGAGGAGTTTATTTGCCTGCAGAAATTGCTGCTGAGGTATCTTCTGCAGTATCTGCAACATTGTCTGTTTTTCCTATGCTAAAGGGAAAACGCAAGAGGAAAATTAGATATTCCGATTGTAAGGTTTCTGCTCCACCTTCTGCTACGCACGTTGCTCTCCCTCATAAGTCTGATGAGGAGGAATACGTTGGTAGCCTCTGAGGGTGAAATCTCAGATTCGTACAGTATAATTATAATACAATGCCCTGCAGTTCCTCTCAGCCTCCTGAAGGAGTTTATTTGCCTGCAGAAATTGCTGCTCAGGTATCTTTTGCGGTATCTGCAGCATTATCTGTTTTTCCTATGCTAAAGGGAAAACGCAAAAGAAAAATTAGAGATTCAGATAGTAAGGTTTCTGCTCAACCTACTGCTACGCAGGTTGCTCTCCCTCATAAGTCTGATGAGGAGGATACGTCGGTACCCTCTGAGGGTGAAATCTCAGATTCAGACAGTATAATTCCTTCATCTGATACTGAAGAAGTAAGCTTCAGATTTAAGCTTGAACACCTTTGTGTACTGTTAAAGGAGGTATTGGCTACTTTAGATGACTCCAATACTCCTGTCGTTGTCAACCCTAAGAAATCTAGTAAACATACTAAATACTATGATGTTCCTTCCTTTGTGGAGGTGTTCCCTGTTCCAGACCTTTTATCTCACAGGGGTGGAAAGAGACAGGTATACCTTTCTCCCTGTCTCCCATCTTTAAAAAGCTGGAGGCTTATTTAAAGAAGATGTATGTTCATCAAGGTCTTCAATGGTAACCTGCCGTTTGTATGGCAGAAAATCCAAGATTCTTTCCTCCACTGTGTCAAGTGCGGCATCTTATTGGTGCAATGCCTTGTCTAAATCTATTTTGGTAGAGACTACTTTGGAGGAGATCCAAGACAGAATTAAGGCTTCACTTTCCTAGCCCACAGAGCGTTGTGGCTTAAAACTTGGTCAGCTGATCTCCAAGCTTCTGGCGCTTCCTTACAAGGGTAAGACCTTGTTTGCATCTGGTCTGGCAGAGATATTTGGGTGGAAAAGGGTCTTTACTACCACAAGACATGAAGAACAGTCCTAAAGGATGTCAAAGTAATGTTCGATCCTTTCGTAGCTTCAAAGGAAAGTCTTCCTCTTCCAAGCAGGAACTGTCCAAGTCTTCTTGGAAACCCAATCAGTCTTGGAGCAAGGGGAAACAATCACAGAAACTAGCTGCTGAGTATAAGTCAGCATGAAGGGTCTGCCCCAGGTCCGGGATCAGATCATGTGGGGGCAGGCTTTCTTTGTTTGGTCAAGCATGGATACAAGATGTACCAGATCCTTGGGCTGTGGACATAGTATCTCAGGGTTACAAAATAGAATTCAAAACTTTCCCTCCCAGGGGCAGATTTCTTCTCTCAAAATTATCTGCAGACCAGATAAAGAGAGAGGCATTCTTGAACTGTGTTCAGGACCTTTCCTCTTGGGAGTGATAGTTCCAGTTCCAGCAAGACAACAGGGCTTAGGATTCTATTCAAATCTATTTGTGGTTCCCAAAAAAGAGGAAACTTTTTGACCTATTTTAGACCTAAAGTGTCTCAACATGTTTTTCAGAGTACTGGCCTTCCAGATGGAAATCATTCTTTCCAGTCTTCTTTTGGTCCAAGAGGGTCAGTTTATGACGACCATAGGCCTGAAGGATGCGTATATTCATGTTCCCATCCTCAGGGATCATCACAGGTTGTTGAGATTCACATTTTTAGACAAAAAAAATTTCAGTTTGTGACTTTTCCGTTTGGCCTTGCCACAGCTTCCAGAATCTTCTCAAATGTTCTAGGGGCTCTCTTGGCAGTGATCAGGACTCAGGGAATTACACTGGCGCTATTCCTGGACAACATATTGGTTCAGGCATCAAGTTTTCAACAAGCAAACTCTCATACAGAGATCTTGTTGTCTTTTCTACGTTCCACGGATGGAAAGTGAATCTGGATAAGGTTCCCTTGTTCCAGCTACAAGGGTGGTTTTCTTAGGGACCATAATAGTTTCCCTATCTACGGAGGTCAGAAAATACAAAATTCTCTCCTCTTGCCTCTCTTTACAGTCTACTGTTCGGCCATCAGTGGCTCAATGTATGGAGGTAATTGGTCTGATAGTCGCTTCCATGGATATCATTCCCTTTGCTCAATCCCATTTAAGAGCTATGCAGTTATGCATGCTCAGACAATGGAACAGAGACCATTCGGGTCTGTCTCAGAGGATATATCTGGACCAGTTGACAAGAGACTGTCTCCCGTGGTGGCTTTTTCAGGAGCATCTGTCTCAGGGCACATGCTTCTGGAGACCTTCCTAGGTGATTGCGACCATGGACGCCAACCTGATTGGCTGGGGAGCAGTCAGAGATTCGCTAAAGGCACAGGGACTATGGGCTCCTAGGGAGTCTGCTCTCCCTATAAACATCTTGGAGTTGAGAGTGATTTCAATGCTCTGGTAGCATGGCCTCAGTTGTCCTTAGCCCGGTTTATCAGGTTCCAGTCAGATATCACCTCAATGGCTTACATCAACCACCAGGGAGGAACTCAGAGTCCATTAGCTATGAAGGAGGTGGCACGGATTATTCAGTGGGCGGAAGCTCACAATTGTTGTCTATCTGCCATCCACATTCCAGGAGTGGACAACTGGGAAGCGGATTTCTTGAACAGACAAACATTTCATCCCAGGGAGTGGGCTCTCCATCCAAAGGTGTTCTCCAGGTTAACCCTTAAATGGGGGGGGGGTGCCGGAGTTGGCTCTGATGACATCTCGGAAGAATGCAAAACTTCCAAGGTTCCGTTCAAGGTCATAGATGCTATGACGGTTCTTTGGGATTTCGGTCTAGCATACCTGTTTCCTCCGTTTGCGCTCCTTCCACAAGTTATTGGTCGTATCAAACAGGAGAGAGCATTGGTAATTCTAATAGCTCCTGCATGGCCTCACAGGATCTGGTATGCAGACCTAGTGAAGATGTCATCTTGGCCACGTTGGTGGTTTCCTCTGAGGAAGGACCTTCTAACTCAGGGTCCATTCCTCCATCCAAACCTCGTTTCTCTGAAGCTGACTGCTTGGAGAGCCTGTTACTTGAACTATTCACCATAAGGTGTGGCATACATACCTTTCTTCGTGTGAATCTAAGTGCTACTTTTGGAATAGGGTCCGGATTCCTAGAATTTTGTCTTTTCTCCAGGAAGGTCTGGAGAAAGAATTGTCAGTCAGTTCTCTGTAAGGTCAGATTTCTGCATTATCTATTTTGTTTCTCTAGCATCTGGCGGAGGTTCCAGGTGATCAATCTTTTTGTCAGGCCTGTGTTTAAACCTGTTGCTCTTCCTTGGAGCCTTAACCTTGTTCTTAAAGTTTTACAGCAGGCTCCGTTTGAGTCAATGCATTCCATAGATATTAAGTTGTTATCTTGGAAGGTTTTGTTTCTTCTTATTGCTATCTCTTCTGCTCGAAGACTCTCAGAGCTCTTGGCTCTGCAGTGTAATTCCCCTTACCTTATCTTTCATGCGGATAAGTCGGTCCTGCGTACTAGGTTGGGATTTCTCACTAACATGGTTTCGGATTGAAATATTAATCAGGAAATTTTTGTTCCTTCTCTCGGTCCTAATCCTTCTTCTCATATAGAATGTCTGTTGTAATTCCCCCTTGCTACAAACAACATTTCAAATTAAGGATGGCCCCTTTAAGTACCAGGGCATTCAACTGCACACTAACCCTTACCTCATATACAAACTTAATATCCCTCTCATACTGACACAACTCCATTCCATGCCAGCTGGATGGTCCAAGCTGCCATTTCCTCTCTCAGGACTAATTAAAACATTAAAAATGATTGCCATGCCCAAGCTATTATATCCGCTACAATTACTACCTCTGCTTCTGATGCTAGCTGACTTAAAGGGATACTAAACCTTACATTCCAGCTTTTTCAAATATAAAAAGCAAGAGAACTAAGAAAAAATTATAATAGGAATAAATTAGAAAGTTGCTTAAAATTGCATGCTCTATCTGAATCATGAAATAAAAAAAAATTGAGTTTAGTATCCCTTTAAATTCTATTAGCAGAACCTTTTCCAAATTCATTTGGAACTCTAAAAAGCAATGCATCAGTCGTCTCAAACTGATATTGCCAATAGAAAGAGGAGGATTAAAACTCCCAAACATAGGCCTAGATTTAGAGTTCGGCGGTAGCTGTCAAAACCAGCGTTAGAGGCTCCTAACGCTGGTTTTGGGCGCCCGCTGGTATTTGGAGTCAGTGATTAAAGGGTCTAACGCTCACTTTACAGCCGCGACTTTTCCATACCGCAGATCCCCCTATGCCATTTGCGTAGCCTATCTTTTCAATGGGATCTTTCTAACGCTGGTATTTAGAGTCGTTTCTGCAGTGAGCGTTAGAGCTCTAACGACAAGATTCCAGCCGCCTGAAAATAGCAGGAGTTAAGAGCTTTCTGGCTAACGCCGGTTTATAAAGCTCTTAACTACTGTACCCTAAAGTACACTAACACCCATAAACTACCTATGTACCCCTAAACTGAGCTCCCCCCACACCGCCGCCACTCGATTAAAATTTTTAACCCCTAATCTGCCGACCGCCACCTACGTTATACTTATGTACCCCTAATCTGCTGCCCCTAACCCCGCCGACCCCTGTATTATATTTATTCACCCCTAACCTGCCCCCCACAACGTCGCCGCCAGCTACTTACAATAATTAACCCCTAATCTTCCGACCGCAAATCGCCGCCACCTACGTTATCCCTATGTACCCCTAATCTGCTGCCCCTAACACCGCCGACCCCTATATTATATTTATTAACCCCTAATCTGCCCCCCTCAACGTCGCCGACACCTGCCTACACTTATTAACCCCTAATCTGCCGAGCGGACCTGAGCGCTACTATAATAAATTTATTAACCCCTAATCCGCATCACTAACCCTATCATAAATAGTATTAACCCCTAATCTGCCCTCCCTAACATCGCCGACACCTAACTTCAATTATTAACCCCTAAACTTCCGATCGGAGCTCACCGCTATTCTAATAAATGGATTAACCCCTAAAGCTAAGTCTAACCCTAACACTAACACCCCCCTAAGTTAAATATAATTTTTATCTAACGAAATAAATTAACTCTTATTAAATAAATTATTCCTATTTAAAGCTAAATACTTACCTGTAAAATAAATCCTAATATAGCTACAATATAAATTATAATTATATTATAGCTATTTTAGGATTAATATTTATTTTACAGGCAACTTTGTAATTATTTTAACCAGGTACAATAGCTATTAAATAGTTAAGAACTATTTAATAGTTACCTAGTTAAAATAATTACAAATTTACCTGTAAAATAAATCCTAACCTAAGTTATAATTAAACCTAACACTACCCTATCAATAAATTAATTAAATAAACTACCTACAATTACCTACAATTAACCTAACACTACACTATCAATAAATTAATTAAACACAATTGCTACAAATAAATACAATTAAATAAACTAGCTAAAGTACAAACAATAAAAAAGAACTAAGTTACAGAAAATAAAAAAATATTTACAAACATAAGAAAAATATTACAACAATTTTAAACTAATTACACCTACTCTAAGCCCCCTAATAAAATAACAAAGCCCCCCAAAATAAAAAATTCCCTACCCTATTCTAAATTAAAAAAGTTACAAGCTCTTTTACCTTACCAGCCCTGAACAGGGCCCTTTGCGGGGCATGCCCCAAGAATTTCAGCTCTTTTGCCTGTAAAAGAATAAATACAATACCCCCCCCCCCAACATTACAACTTACCACCCACATACCCCTAATCTAACCCAAACCCCCCTTAAATAAACCTAACACTAAGCCCCTGAAGATCTTCCTACCTTGTCTTCACCATCCAGGTATCACCGATCCGTCCTGGCTCCAAGATCTTCATCCAACCCAAGCGGGGGTTGGCGATCCATAATCCGGTGCTCCAAAGTCTTCCTCCTATCCGGCAAGAAGAGGACATCCGGACCGGCAAACATCTTCTCCAAGCAGCATCTTCGATCTTCTTCCATCCGGTGCGGAGCGGGTCCATCTTGAAGCAGGCGACGCGGATCCATCCTCTTCTTCCGATGTCTCCCGACTAATGACGGTTCCTTTAAGGGACGTCATCCAAGATGGCGTCCCTCGAATTCCGATTGGCTGATAGGATTCTATCAGCCAATCGGAATTAAGGTAGGAATTTTCTGATTGGCTGATGGAATCAGCCAATCAGAATCAAGTTCAATCCGATTGGCTGATCCAATCAGCCAATCAGATTGAGCTTGCATTCTATTGGCTGATCGGAACAGCCAATAGAATGCGAGCTCAATCTGATTGGCTGATTGGATCAGCCAATCGGATTGAACTTGATTCTGATTGGCTGATTCCATCAGCCAATCAGAAAATTCCTACCTTAATTCCGATTGGCTGATAGAATCCTATCAGCCAATCGGAATTCGAGGGACGCCATCTTGGATGACGTCCCTTAAAGGAACCGTCATTAGTCGGGAGACATCGGAAGAAGAGGATGGATCCGCGTCGCCTGCTTCAAGATGGACCCGCTCCGCACCGGATGGAAGAAGATCGAAGATGCCGCTTGGAGAAGATGTTTGCCGGTCCGGATGTCCTCTTCTTGCCGGATAGGAGGAAGACTTTGGAGCACCGGATTATGGATCGCCAACCCCCGCTTGGGTTGGATGAAGATCTTGGAGCCAGGACGGATCGGTGATACCTGGATGGTGAAGACAAGGTAGGAAGATCTTCAGGGGCTTAGTGTTAGGTTTATTTAAGGGGGGTTTGGGTTAGATTAGGGGTATGTGGGTGGTGGGTTGTAATGTTGGGGGGGGGTATTGTATTTATTCTTTTACAGGCAAAAGAGCTGAAATTCTTGGGGCATGCCCCGCAAAGGGCCCTGTTCAGGGCTGGTAAGGTAAAAGAGCTTGTAACTTTTTTAATTTAGAATAGGGTAGGGAATTTTTTATTTTGGGGGGCTTTGTTATTTTATTAGGGGGCTTAGAGTAGGTGTAATTAGTTTAAAATTGTTGTAATATTTTTCTTATGTTTGTAAATATTTTTTTATTTTCTGTAACTTAGTTCTTTTTTATTTTTTGTACTTTAGCTAGTTTATTTAATTGTATTTATTTGTAGCAATTGTGTTTAATTAATTTATTGATAGTGTAGAGTTAGGTTAATTGTAGGTAATTGTAGGTAGTTTATTTAATTATTTTATTGATAGGGTAGTGTTAGGTTTAATTATAACTTAGGTTAGGATTTATTTTACAGGTAAATTTGTTATTATTTTAACTAGGTAACTATTAAATAGTTCTTAACTATTTAATAGCTATTGTACCTGGTTAAAATAATTACAAAGTTGCCTGTAAAATAAATATTAATCCTAAAATAGCTATAATATAATTATAATTTATATTGTAGCTATATTAGGATTTATTTTACAGGTAAGTATTTAGCTTTAAATAGGAATAAGTTATTTAATAAGAGTTAATTTATTTCGTTAGATAAAAATTATATTTAACTTAGGGGGGTGTTAGTGTTAGGGTTAGACTTAGCTTTAGGGGTTAATCCATTTATTAGAGTAGCGGTGAGCTCCGATCGGAAGTTTAGGGGTTAATAATTGAAGTTAGGTGTCGGCGATGTTAGGGAGGGCAGATTAGGGGTTAATACTATTTATGATAGGGTTAGTGAGGCGGATTAGGGGTTAATAACTTTATTATAGTAGCGCTCAGGTCCGCTCGGCAGATTAGGGGTTAATAAGTGTAGGTAGGTGTCGGCGACGTTGTGGGGGGCAGATTAGGGGTTAATAAATATAACATAGGGGTCGGCGATGTTAGGGCAGCAGATTAGGGGTACATAGGGATAACGTAGGTGGCGGCGTTTTACGGAGCGGCAGATTAGGGGTTAAAAAAAATATGCAGGGGTCAGCGATAGCGGGGGCGGCAGATTAGGGGTTAATAAGTGTAAGATTAGGGGTGTTTAGACTCGGGGTACATGTTAGGGTGTTAGGTGCAGACGTAGGAAGTGTTCCCCCATAGGAAACAATGGGGCTGCGTTAGGAGCTGAACGCTGCTTTTTTGCAGGTGTTAGGTTTTTTTTCAGCTCAAACAGTCCCATTGTTTCCTATGGGAGAATCGTGCACGAGCACGTTTTTGAGGCCGGCCGCGTCCGTAAGCAACTCTGGTATCGAGAGTTGCTTTTGCGGTAAAAATGCTCTACGCTCCTTTTTTGGAGCCTAACGCAGCATTTGTTTTAACTCTCGATACCAGAGTTAAATTTATGGTGCGGCCAGAAAAAAGCCCGCGGAGCGTTAACAGCCCTTTTACCGCCGAACTCCAAATCTAGGCCATAGAATGGTATAACTGGTCCTCACTAACTGAACTCGTTTTTGAATGGCTGGCAGGTACCTCGGTATTTAATGACAGACAATTAGAAGCTTCTTTAGTATACCCACTGCATCTGACTTTCTTGCCACATGCGCCTTTTCACTCTCTCCCCTCTACAATAAAGGATAACATACTATTTAAAGACCCATTAAGAGCCTGGTCCAAACTATGCTGATGGTGGGGTCTGTCTCACATAATATCTAAGCGTCTACCGTTTCAAGGCAACCCCACATTCCTGCCGGGAATGACCACCCAAATGTTTAAACTGTGGGAAAAAAATTGGTCTAACTTCGGTAGCACAACTATTTACATCGGACTCCAATAACCTGCTCTCACTCATAAACCTACAAAGTCAATTTAACTTACCAAGACACAGTACCTTTGCATAATTACAAAGCACGCACTATGCACGCAAATTACAAGCAGACAGACTAGACTGCACAGCTAACACCCCTATAGACAGCATATGCTCCCTAACTAAGCAAGGAATGCACTCCATCTCCCACATATATAACTCAAATATGAACACAAAGGCCACCACTAACATAGACATTACTGATGAAACAATTACCACCAGTTTCGAGAAATTACTCCACTCCACTTTGGCGACGGATCATAGAGAAATGAACCTCATATTCATACACCTTAGCTATATTACTCCTAAACTACATGCCAAATAGATACCCGGAGCCACTAATCAATGTTCCAAATGTTCATTAGCTGACCCAGACATCTCGCACCTATTCTGGAGCTGCCCTAAGATAGGTCAATACTGGTCCAAGATACAATACTGGTTATCAAAAATTTGCGGGATTCCAATAAGTTTAACAATGCATGACACCTTCTATTTAAAAGGACACACGACAGATTCCTTAATATTTCCATACTTTTAGCTAGAAAACTGATACTTAAGGAGTGGACGACTCACAAACCACCGCACTTGACACAAGTCACCCGATTACTGCACACCCAACTCCTCATAGGGCAAGCCGATGTTAAGGGAGATTTGGAACGTTGGATTAGGTCTTTCCTAACAAAGTGGGAACCATACTTATTACATCTCCCTCACACTACAAGAACACAAATCCTATCCCCATTCCCGAACAGCATATACTTCATGACTGAACAGCTTAAAGGCAGGTGGCACATGGATGCCGCAGGCAACAGACATACCTCCTCATAGGTTCAACAACTTATACTTCACAAACAGTAAAATTCCCACTTTCAGAAATACCCCACCAAGAATGGTAGTGCGTATTTGGGCGGTCTGATCGTCTCCTCTACAGAACTTCTGCTGGTATTTGGACAAAACTGGTGGGTGAGTCGAAAGAGTAATATACTAGAACAATGAAAAGTTTTGTCTTATTTTTTAACAAACAGTTTTGACTACCAAATCTATATTAATGTACAAGTATATGATCATAGTTCCATGTCCTGAAATGTAGTCATGAACCTCTAGCTGATCCCAGCAGAGGCTGGTTTTCCTTCCCCACAACCCTTAAACCCCCCTCTTCCCCTCTTAGTCTACCCTAGTTTGTACTTCAAATGTGATAATACAGGTTACTCAAACTACATGGACCCCGATCATTGAAGGTAACCATCTTACAGGACGGTCCCAGGCCAATGAAAGCTTTAACAACCTTGACAACCAAGCCAACACATTATTTCCTCAAATAAATCAAGCCCGAGCGCATTGAAACAGTAGCTTTAACCTTACACTAGAAATGAAATGAGATGGCATCCTGGACAATACCTACTTAATACTGAAGGCGAGATAGCAAACTTTATGGACCTTACAAGACCCACAGATTAACCAAGTTTGAGACAGAGACTGCCAACTTTCCCCTTACTCCCCCTCCCTCCTACCCCTCCCATCCCAGAAATTGTCTGTGTTTGTTTTTGTTTGAATATTTAATATATATAAAATATGAAAACGCTCAGGAATGAGATTGCAGCTATTAATGCTTGTACGAATTTAATTATTTGGCATTTTCTCATCTGCCTGTCTGAGTCTCAGATGTACAAGTTATGTAATACATTACTGTCACAACTGTATCTCTAACTGAGTGTTACCAAATAAATAAATAATTAAAAAAAAAAAAATAACAAAACAGCTTTGCTGTGGTGCTCTTTGCCTCCTCCTGCTGGCCAGGAGTGATATCCCCACTAGTAATTGATGACATTGTGGACTCTCCATATCTGGAAAGAAAGAAATTCAGGTAAGCATAGATTTTGTTCTTCACATAAAAAAACTGTACTTTAAAAAAATAAATATATATATATATATATATATATATATATATATATATATATATTTCTATATATATATCTGATTATAAAGGGACACTAAACCCAATTTTTTTCTTTCATGATTCAGGTAGAGCATGCAATTTTAAGCAACTTTCTAATTTACTCCTATCTATTATCAAATTTTCTTCATTCTCTTGGTATCTTTATTTAAAAATCAGGAATGCCGGCCCATTTTAGGTAATAAGCCAGCTCCTAAGCTTTACATTCCTGCTTTTTAAATACAGATAGCAAGAGAACAAAGAAAAATTGATAATAGTTAATTGAAAATGAATAAATTAGAAAGTTGCTCAAAATTGCATGCTCTATCTGAATCATGAAAGAAGAAAAAATGGGTTTAGTATCCCTTTGATGTAAACTATATATCTATACCTATATATCTCTATGAATAGATATATTGTTAAGACGTATATTACAGCGGTGGAGGGAGAAGAAAGTTATAGGGCCGGATCCTACTAGGGTTGTCACCTCAGCCATGTTTTCCTGGACACTTATGAGTTACACATGCTGCAGGGTGTGCAGGGAGGAACATGTATTGTGTTTCTGGACACCACTATTCATATTCCTCCCTGCATACCCTGCAGCATGTGTAACTTATAAGTGTTCTGTATTTTAAGGGACGGGCGGCAACCCTAGGTCCTACGCTACAGAAAATAAAGTTTGGAAGGGAGAGGAAAGGATGGGAAGCTATACTACAGAAAAAATGCATCATACATAACAATTGCGGGGAGGTAGGGGACACCACTACACTATAGAAAAATAAATACATTTAAAAAATAATAATGAGAAAATACATATAAACTAGGTACTGGCAGTACCTAAGACAGTAACAACTAGTGGTAGGGGGAGGGTTAAAGGGGGATCAGGGAGATAGGAGGGTTAAAGAAAGTTCCCTACACTGCAAAAAATAATTTTAAATACATTCTGGCAGACGGTCTGCCAGTACCTAAGATGGTATGGAGGAGTGTGGGTGGGGTGAGGGTTGAAAAAGAGCTGTTTGAGAGGGATCAGGGAGGTGAGAGGTGTCAGATAGGAGAGTAATCACAGCATTACAATACTATTACTCTTACCTGCTAACTAATGAACCCCTTCACTGCTGAGAATTTCAGAGCTTCTAATTACCAAAAAGCAATTATTTCCAAACTAAGGGGATCCCAGAAAAGCTTTTACATCCATTTGTGTTTTGACTGAACAAGCGTTATGTAAATAATTTTAGTGAGAAACCCAAAATTTGTGAAAAAGTTAACAATTTATTTTTTTTGTATGATCATATTGGGTTGTACTTAAAAGAAATATATAGTTTTTATTAAGAATAAATAAAGTCTGCCCATGGTAGTATCAGTGTGGTATTTCTTTCCATGCCAACAAATTTTAGATAATTGAACCCCTAGAACCTTTAAAAAGCAAATACCAACATCTGGAAAAATAATCACCTACTCTATTGTCAAGAAATTCAGAAAGCATTTGTTTGGAGAACCAGGGTAATACTTTTTTTTAATAATGGGAAACTGCAACATCCATTTTTTTAGAATGATTTAAGTTAATTAGAGAATATTAGCTACAGGACGTATAGACAAATATGTCAGATACTTATTTTTTTAAAGTCCCAGACCTAGGGCGCGATCCGATATAGATCGTAGTTTGCGGCGAAAGCGAGGGAACCCGCGCCACCCGCAGTTTCAGCTCGCAACTCGAGCTATCCCATATACTGCGCCGTCAGATGCTAACGTGCCGTAAGTCTGACAAACCAGCGATGTCCAGAAATCTGCGCAAGTACAAATTTCTGGCGTCGCCCGTGACTTGCGGCACGTTAGAAACTGCCGGCGCCTACAAAACCTGACTAAAGTCTAAATCACCCGCACTGTCTAACACGCCTCCCTAACATAGCCCGACACGTCTAACACGCCTCCTTAACATAGCCCGACACGTCTAACCCTCTATCCCCCCTCACTAGCCTAACAATAAAATATGTATTAACCCCTAAACCGCCGCCAGCTATATTAAATCTATAACCCCCCTAAAGTGAGCCCCTAACACCGCCGCCATCTACCTTACCTACCCCCTAAAGTGAGCCCCTACCCCGCCGCTATCTATTTTAAAATTATTAACCCCTAATCTAATCCCCCTACCCCGCCGCCATCTATATTAAATTATTTAACCCCTAAAATACTAAACTATCCCTACCACTAAACCTAAGTCTAACCCTACAAATAGCCCTGAAAAGGGCTTTTTGCGTGGCATTGCCCCAAAGTAACAGCTCTTTTGCCAGCCCTTAAAAGGGCTTTTGGCGGGGCTTTGTCACAAAGTAAACAGCTCTTTTGCCTACAATCTACATCCCCCTACACCGCGGCCACCTATAATAAATGTATTAACCCCTAATCTAATCCCCCTACACCGCCGCCAGCTAATTATATTAGGGTTAATCTAGTTAATCTAGTTATTATATTATATATATTAACTATATTAACCCTAATTATATTGGCTGATTGGTTCAGCCAATCGGATTGAACTTGAATCTGATTGGCTGATTCAATCAGCCAATCAGATTTTTCTACCTTAATTCCGATTGGCTGATAGAATCCTATCAGCCAATCGGAATTCGACGGACGCCATCTTGGATGACGTCATTTAAAGGAACCTCATTCGTCGGGAAGTCGTCGTGCCGGAAGGATGCTCCGCAGCGGAGGAGCGAAGTAAGAAGATTGAAGATGCCGATTTGCTTGAAGACGTCGCCGATGGAAGAAGACTCTCTGCCGCTTGCTTCAAGACATCGCCCGGATGGAAGAAGACTTCACTGCCGCTTGCTGGAACACATCGATCGGATGAGGAGTTCTGCCCGGTGGGGTGAATACAAGGTAGGGAGATCTTCAGGGGGGGAAGTGTTAGGTTTATTTAAGGGGGGTTTGGGTTAGATTAGGGGTATGTGGGTGGTGGGTTGTAATGTTGGGGGGTGGTATTGTGGGTTTTTTTTGCAGGCAAAAGAGCAGTTTTCTTTGGGGCATGCCCCCACAAAAGGCCCTTTTAAGGGCTGGTAAGGTAAAAGAGCTTTGAACTTGTTTTAATTTAGAATAGGGTAGGGAATTTTTTTATTTTGGGGGGCTTTATTATTTTATTAGGGGGCTTAGAATAGGTGTAATTAGCTTAAAAATCTTGTAATCTTTTTTTTATTTTTTGTAATTTAGTGTTTGTTTGTTTTTGTAATTTAGTTTAGTTTATTTAATTGTATTTTTAGATAGATATTTGTAGTTTATTTAATTTATTGATAGTGTAGGTGTATTTGTAACTTAGGTTAGGATTTATTTTACAGGTAATTGGGTAATTATTTTAACTAGGTAGCTCTTAAATAGTTCATAACTATTTAATAGCTATTATACCTAGTTAAAATAATTAACAATTTACCTGTAAAATAAATATAAACCCTAACATAGCTATAATGTAATTATTAATTACATTGTAGCTATCTTAGGGTTTATTTTATAGGTAAGTATTTAGATTTAAATAGGAATATTTTAGTTTATAATATGAATTAGATTTATTTAATAAGAATTTAGTTAGGGGTGTTAGGGTTAGATAGAGTTAATATAGTTAATATAAATACTATAGTAACTATATTAACTATATTAACCCTAATATAATTAGGGTTAATATAGTTAATATATATAATGTAATAACTATATTAACTATAATATACTTAGGGTTAATATAGATAATATAGCTGGCGGCGGGGTAGGTAGATTAAATTAGGGGTTAATAATTTTAATATAGATGGCGGCGGTGTAAGGGGTTCACATTAGGGGATAGATCAGTTAGATGGTGGCGGTTTTAGGGGTTCCAATTAGGGGATAGATCAGTTAGATGGTGGCGGTTTTAGGGGCTCACAGTAGGGGGTTAGTTTATGTAGATGGCGGCGGTTTAGGGGTTAAATACTTTATTAGGGATTGTGGCGGGGGATCGTGGTTGACAGGGAGATAGACATTGCGCATGCGTTAGGTTTATTTTAGCAGATCGCGGTTGACAGGGAGATAGACATTGCGCATGCGTTAGGTGTTAGGTTTATTTTAGAAGATCGCAGTTGACAGGGAGATAGACATTGCGCATGCGTTAGGTGTTAGGTTTATTTTAGCAGCCAGTTTAGGGAGTTACGGGGCTCCAATAGTCAGCGTAAGGCTTCTTACGGCTGCTTTTTGTGGCGAGGTGAAAATGGAGTAAGATTTCTCCATTTTCGCCACGTAAGTCCTTACGCTGTATATTGGATACTAAATTGCTCGGGTTTGGTATACCTGCCTATGGCCCAAAAAACTACGGGCGACGGCAGAAATATACGCGCGTAACTTCTAGGTTATGCCGTATATAGGATACCAAACCCGTGCAAATATTGGCGTCGCCGACTTTTGCGGGCGACGATTTTTATCGGATCGACCCCCTAATTTACCACTTGAAACCGTTAATTCTACAAATTGACGACAATATAAAAAATTCTAAGTTAAAGAGATATAGAACAATTAGTTTAATTGTTTTAGAAAAACAAAGTATTAATCAATGGATTTTACGTAAAATAAATCATTGCAATATATATTATTCATCATTTTAAAATTATTTTAACAATTTTTGTAACTTTATTTGTGCAGGGTACATTACTACAATGCGGCTGTGGTCTCTACAGAAAGGCAAAGGAGTAACTGTCTCTTTGAAGTGGTTGCTAGGAGACTCCCACACTAGCTAACATTTCTTGCCCATGCTCAGTAGAGGACTGATGATTAAAAATCATGTGACAGTAGAACTTGAGTAAAGCTTGCATTCACATTGCTGACAACTTGTAATACTAGCACACATTAGTGTGCTCTGGTATTACTCAGTGGAGCACTAACATCGCTTTCACAGTAGCGATATTTAGCAATCTACTTGTAATCTGGCCCAAAATCTTTCAGCTGTGGAACTACTTAAAATAACCTCTCCACTGGAGGATGATGGTTGATGTTAAAGGAGAAGTCTACTCGAAAATGCTTATTGCTTACAAAGATAGATAATCCCTTTATTACCCATTCCCCAGTTTTGCATAACCAACACGGTTATATTAAAGGGACAGTTCACCCCCAAAAATTCTCCCCTTTAAATTATTCCCAATGATGCTTTTAACCTGCTAGAGTGTATTAAATTGGTTACAAGTAGCTCCTTTACTCCTAATTCAGCATTTGAAATAGCTGATTTAGCCTGTGGTATCGCCACCTACACTGAACAAATTAATACTGGAGTAAAGGCTATTGAATAGCCTAAGTATACACAGCCTGCAGAAGAGATTACACTCTCAGTGGGATGCAGGATAGTTAAGTAATAAAATGATCATTTTCCATTGTTCTCTCTATGTATTGAGCTTTGGTGTTCCAGCCAAATAAAAGATAAGGAAGCAAGTCTGTTTACACAAACTTAGAACATAATGAGATCTGATATCACCTTTAAGTTCAACCCATTGTAATAGGCTGTGGTTTCAAAGCAAAAAATCAGCTACTTCATATACACAAATAAGCATGAAAATGGAATTTCTCAAATATTTTATATTCTGCAGTTGGTATAACAAGTCATTTAAAATACATTAATGGAAAAACAATTTTACATTGTACTGTCCCTTTAATATACTTGTATCTAAGCCTCCTTATCTTAGTTCTTTTGACAGACTTGCATTTTAGCCAATTAGTACTGACTTATAAATAACTCCACAGGATTCAGCACAGTGTTATCTATATGGCACACATGAACTAGCGCTGTCTAACTGTGAAAAACTTTCAAAATGCACTGAGATAAGAGGCGGCCTTCAAGGGCTTAGACATTAGCATATGAGCCTACCTAGGCTTAGCTTTTAACAAAGAATATCAAAAGAACAAATTAATTCCCTATCTGAATCATTAAAGTTTTATTTTAACTAGACTGTTCCTTTAAAAGCTGTGGCTGGGTAAACAATATACTTTACACTTGGCTTCCTCAATTGAAAGGATTCACTCTCCTGTAAGACAAGACCCCATAACTCTCCTCTAACTATTACCCATATAGTCCATTCCTCCTTCCCTCCTGACAGGAACTAATGAGAATTTTCACAGAGCTGCATCTAGTAATGGGAAAAAAATAATCACTATTCTTCCAAATAATCAATTACTTAACCTCCTTGACTTACCGATCTATATATCTAGCTTGTTAAACAATTATTTTGGGAATGGGGTATGAGACAATTGATGGTTGTGGTGAAGTTCACAAATCCTACTTGAGAAAATGGTTGATGTTTTTTGGTCATCTTCTGTTTATTTTGTCAACTTGAGGTTTTTACTACTATTATGGAGGATGACATTATTCACCAACCATTTTTCTATTGTAAACTAGTAAATAATAAGTTAAAGCAGGGGTCAAGTTGGGCGGGAACGCATGGGAACGGAATTCCTGCACTATTTTTACAGGTGGAACTAAGTTCCCCATGGACAGAGAACAGAAACGCTTAAGTAAACACTGCTGCTGCAGGTGGGAGGAGCTGCAGCACAGTCTGGTTAGAGGGATAGGGAGATCCTCTAGTAATGGTCAGTAACACTTCCTACAATACACTAAATGCAAGCCTGTAAGCGGTCCTGCTGTATGATTAACCCGCACTGTGAGGAACACACAGTGCTTACATTCCTATGTGGCTTGATTGGGGTTATTTAGCGTCCCTCAGAAGAAGAGGACTATTTCACCTTAAGTGGGTTAGACTCTGTGACAGAGGAGGAGTCTCAGGCCCAAAGACAACAATTCAACCCTTCATTTGATTTAATTTGCTTTCATTAACCAAAGTGTATAGATTATACACATATAAATAAAGTGTGTGTGTGTGTGTATAAAACAATATTAATTGTTTGGGGGTGAAAGTCTTGGTGAGTTCCCACACATTTTTGGAGGACTTGACCCCTGAGTTAAAGGGATATGAAACCCAAAGATTTTATGGGGCGCGATCCGATATAGATCGTAGTTTGCGGTGCAAGCGAGGGAACCCCCGCCGCCCGTAGTTTCAGCTCGCAACTCGAGCTATCCCATATACGGCGCCGTCAGATGCTAATGTTCCGTAAGTCTGACATACCACCGATGTCCAGAAATCTGCGTAAGTACAAATTTCTGGAGTCGCCAGTGACTTACGGCACTTTAGAAACTGCCGGCGCCTACAAAACCTGACTAAATTATAAAATCTCCCGTACTGTCAAACATGCCTCCCAAACATAGCCCGACACGTATACCCCTCTATCCGCTATCCCCCCTCGCTCTCCTAATAATAAAAAATGTATTAACCCCTAAACCGCCGCCCCCAGACCCCGCCGCACCTAATAAAGTTATTAACCCCTAAACTGCTGCTCCCGGACCCCGCCACCACCTACATTAACTACCCCCTAATGTGAGCCCCTTGCACCGCCGCCATCTACATTACCTACCCCCTAATGTGAGCCCCTTACACCGCCGCCATCTACATTACCTACCCCCTAATGTGAGCCCCTTACACCGCCGCCACCTACATTACCTACCCCCTAATGTGAGCCCCTTACACCGCCGCCACCTACATTGACTACCCCCTAATGTGAGCTCCTACCCCGCTGCCAGCTATATTAAAATTATTAACCCCTAATCTAATCCCCCTATACCGCCACCACCAATATTAAATTATTTAACCCCTAAAATACTAAACTATCCCTACCACTAAACCTAAGTCTAACCCTACAAATAGCCCTGAATACGCAGATTTCTGGACATCGGTGGTTTGTCAGACTTACGGAACTTTAGCATCTGACGGCGCCGTATATGGGATAGCTCGAGTTGCGAGCTGAAACTACGGGCGGCGGGGGTTCCCTCGCTTGCTCCGCAAACTACGATCTATATAGGATCGCGCCCCTAGTGCTCTTGCAAATGGACAACATTCTTGCAAAACTGCTGCCATATAGTGCTCAAGACATATGCACGCTTCAGTGCTTACGCCCTGCTTTTCAATAAAGGATATCAAAAGAACAAGAAAAAAATTGATAAAAGTAAATTAGAAAGTTGTTTAAAATTGCTCTATGTTCTATCTTAATTTTGAAAGAAAAAAATGGGTTTCATGTCTTGTTAAAGGGATAGTAAACCGCAAAATTTTATTTTATGATTCAGATAGAACATACAATTTTAAACAACTTTCCAATTTAATTCTATTATCAAATTTTCTTCATTCTCTTGTTATCCATTGCTGAAGGGACAACATTGAACTACTAACAGGAAGCTGAAAATATCCATTTAGCCAATCACAAGAGACAAATGTGTGCAGGCACCAATTAGCAGCAGCTCCCACTAGTGTATGATATGTGTGTATTAATTTTTTTATAAGGGATACTAAGAGAACAAGCACATTTGAAAATAGAAGTGAATTTAAATGTGTCTTAAAATGACCTGCTCCATCTGAATCATGCAAGTTTAATTTTGACTTTCCTATCCCTTTAAGGTACATATTTCTCTTGTATCTTTAAAAAAATAAAAAATTAAATCATGATTTTTTTCATCACAAAGTTGTGATAATTATATAGTTTATATAATTTAAGGGACATTAAAAATATTGATATTGTAATATAAAATGTTTAATGATATGTTGTAAACAAATTGCAATATATGTTTCTATTATTTATTTTGACCATTATTTTGTAATTGAATCCTGAAAATTCTGGGCTTTCCCATTCCTGTTAGAGCTGGAAATGCAAAATCTTTTTTTTCTCCAAGACCCAGTGCAATTATATCACATACTCTCGTGACCATATTTTTATGCTTAGTCTGAAAAATTCTTAAGTAATATATAACAAGATAGCTGCAATTTTTGGCAAAATGTGTGCGTACCTTTATTCCTGATTGTAGTCAAACTTGAAAGTGGTGTAAAAGGAAATAACACACACCACACTCTCATACAGCACACACACACACTCTCATACAACACACACCACATACACTCTCATATAACACGCACACACACACCACTCACACTCTTATACAACAAAAACTCACACTCACAAAAACACAAACACTTACAGAAACACACACACTTACAGAAACACTCACACACTGAAACACAAACACTTACAGAAACACACACACTTACAGAAACACTCACACACTAAAACACACACACTTACAGAAACACACACACACTGAAACACAAACACTTACAGAAACACACACACTTACAGAAACACTCACACGCTGAAACACACACACTTACAGAAACACACACAGAAACACACACACTTACAGAAACACTCACACACTGAAACAGTTCTTATCCAGTTATATGACTCATACCTTTAAATAATGTAGAAAAAAAACATAGCCATACTCATACTGTATTTTATACAAAGAAGAAAAGCTGAAGCAGACAAAATTAAATAATAAAATCTGTATTATTGTTTCCAATACCATAGATGCATAGTGAAAGACTTTTAAAGGGATATGAAACCCAAAATTTTGCTTTCATCATTTATATAGAGAATACAATTTTAAACAACTTTCCAATTTACTTCTATTAGTTAATTTGCTTACTTCTCTTGTCCTTTGCTGAAAGGTTTATCTAGGCAAGTTCAGGAGCAGCAGAGAACCTAGTTTCTAGCTGCTGATTTGTGGCTGCATATATATACCGATTGTCATTGGCTCACCCATTTGTTCAGTTAGAAACCAGTAGTGCATTGCTGCTCTTTAAACAAAGCATACCAAGGGAATGAAACAAATTAGATAATAGAAGTAAATTAGAAAGTTGTTAAAAATTGTATTCTCTATCTGAATCATAAAATATATTTTTTGGGGTTTCATGTCCCTTTAACTCACCAAAACACTTGTCTTGTACAGCCAGGATGCCACAACACTAACAGTAAAAAACACAATTATATGTATTTGGGAAATATGACTTTGAATGTAAACAGAAAAAAATTATCAGCCAGATTACGAGTTTTGCGTTAGGAGCTGTGCGGTACTAACGAGCAGTTTTTTCTCACCGCTCACTTACCTGCAGCGCTGGTATTACAGGTTTTTATAAACCCGGCATTAAAAAGGCAAGAAGTGAGCGTAGAGCAAAATTGTGCTCCATACCGCACTCCAATACCAGTGCTGCTTAAGTGAGCGGTGAGCTGGCCGTACGTGCTAGTGCAAGATTTCCCCATAGACATCAATGGGGAGAGTCGGCTGAGAAAAAGTCTAACACCTGCCAAAAAGCAGCGTAAAACTCAGTAACGCAGCCCCATTGATTCCTATAACTAAAGTTATGTTTACACCTAACACCCTAACATGAACCCCGAGTCTAAACACCCCTAATCTTACACTTATTAACCCCTAATCTGCCGCCCCCGACATCGCCGACACCTACATTATTCTTATTAGCCCCTAATCTGATGCTCCTGACATCACCGCCACCTACATTATATTTATTAACCCCTAATCTGTTGCCCCCGACAACGCCACCTACATTATATTTATTAACCCCTAATCTGCTGCCCCCAACATCGCCGACAACTACATTATATTTATTAACCCCTAATCTGCTGCCCCCAACATTGCCGACACCTACATTATATTTATTAAGCCCTAATCTGCTGCTCCCGACATTGCCGCCACCTACATTATATTTATTAACCCCTAATCTGCTGCCCCCAACATCGCCAACACCTACATTATATGTTTTAATGCCTAATCTGCTGCCCCCAACATCGCCGACACCTACATTATATTTATTAACCCCCTAATCTGCTGCTCCCGACATCGCCACCACCTACATTATATTTATTAACCCCTAATCTGCCGCCCCAACGTCGCAGCCACTATATTAAATGTATTAACCCCTAAACCTATATCTAACCCTAATCCTAACACCCCCTAATTGAAATATAATTAAAATAAATCTAAATAAAATTTCTATCATTAACTAAATTATTCCTATTTAAAACTAAATACTTACCTATAAAATAAACACTAAGCTAGCTACAATATAACTAATAGTTTGTTTTTATGTTTTTATCATTTTAAATAAATTTTAAGATTCAACCTTCTCCTCACTTGCTGCCGACCTCTTTATCCTTTGAACCATTGACCTCCCTTTATTGGAGTTGCCCTAGTCTCCCTTTCAGCTGCCTGAGGTGTGAGACTGGTCACCGTTGGATCCCTTTACTGTGGACGGACTTCTGTTTAAACATCCCTAAGTATCCCTGGACTCTCCCTGGTGAGACGAGGATCTACCCTTGTGTTAAACATCCATCGGTCTACCGGACGACGAGTGGTTCCGGACTGCTGGTTTTGCACATCTGTGCTTAACATCTTGTGAGTAGGATTCTTATGTCCTCTTTGCATGTTATATTATTTTCCATCTGATCTGCACTATGTGGCGCCCTCTATTCTGATTTGTCTAGATCCTTTTCACTTGTGTCGTGGCGTGACACCCTAGAGGAGCGGCCCTTTCATCCGGAATTTGTTCTTCAGGAACCTTACACCACGGACATCAAGGACTTTCCCTTCTTATGCCATTCCATACTGGACTGATTGTTTGTATATCATAGTTACTATATACTGTGTATATCACTGTCTTTAGCTATTCATTAATATATCAGATTCCATCATCAGTTATTGTTTGTCACTCCTAGGCGCCTCTTTGTAGTACTATAGTGACACAAGCTGTCACTAGAGTACTAGTTTGCTTATAACTAATAGTTACATTGTAGCTATCTTAGGGTTTATTTTTATTTTAACTGCAAGTTTGTATTTATTTTAACTAGGTAGAATAGTTACTAAATACCTAGCTAAAATAAATACAAATTGACCTGTAAAATAAAACCTAACCTAAGTTACACTAACACCTAACACTACACTACAATTAAATAAATTAACTAAATTAAATACAATTAAATAAATTAACTAAATTAAATACAATAAAATAAATTAAATTAGCTAAATCACAAAAACAAACACTAAATTACAGAAAATAAAAAACAAATTACAAGATCTTTAAACTAATTACACCTAATCTAATAGCCCAATCAAAATAAAAAAAGCCCCCCCAAAATAAAAAAAAAACCTAGCCTAAACTAAACTATCAATAGCCCTTAAAAGGGCCTTTTTGCGGGCATTTCCCCAAAGTAATCAGCTCTTTTACCTGTAAAAAAAAATACAAACAACCCCCAAAGAGTAAAACCCACCACCCACACAACCAACCCCCCAAATAAAATACTAACTAAAAAAAGCTAAGTTCCCCATTGCCCTGAAAAGGGCATTTGGATGGGCATTGCCCTTAAAATGGCATTTAGCTCTTTTGCAGGCCCAAACCCTAATCTAAAAATAAATCCACCCAATACACCCTTCAAAACATCCTAAAACTAAGATTCACTTACCGGGAGAAGTCTTCATCCAAGCGGCAAGATGTCCTCAACTAAGCTGGCAGAATTGGTCCTCCAGACAAGCAGAAGTGGTCCTCCAGACGGGCAGAAGTCTTCATCCAGATGGCATCTTCTATCTTCATCCTTCCGACGCGGAGCGGCTCCATCTTCAAGACAACCGGCGCGGAGCATCCACTTCAAACAACGTCTTCTTCCGAATGAATATCTCTTTAAGTGACATCATCCAAGATGGCGTCCCTTAGATTCCGATTGGCTGATAGAATTCTATCAGCCAATCGGAATTAAGGTAGAAAAAATCCTATTGGCTGATTGGATCAGCCAATAGGATTGAAATTCAATCCTATTGGCTGATTGGATCAGCCAATAGGATTGAGCTTGCATTCTATTGGCTGATTGGAACAACCAATAGAATGCCAGCTCAATCCTATTGGCTGATTGCATCAGCCAATATGATTTTTTCTACCTTAATTCCGATTGGCTGATAGAATTCTATCAGCCAATCGGAATCTAAGGGATGCCATCTTGGATGAAGTCACTTAAAGAGATATTCATTTGGAAAAAGACGTTGTTTGAAGAGGATGCTCCGCGCCGGATGTCTTGAAGATGGAGCCGCTCCGCGTCGGAAGGATGAAGATAGAAGATGCCGTCTGGATGAAGACTTCTGCCCGTCTGGAGGACCACTTCTGCCTGCGTCGTTGAGGACATCTTGCCGCTTGGATGAAGACTTCTCCCGGTAAGTGAATCTTCGGGGGTTAGTGTTAGGATTTTTTTAAGGGTGTATTGGGTGGGTTTATTTTTAGATTAGGGTTTGGGCCTGCAAAAGAGCTAAATGCCCATTTAAGGGCAATGCCCATCCAAATGCCCTTTTCAGGGCAATGGGTAACTTAGTTTTTTTTAGTTAGTACTTTATTTGGGGGGTTGGTTGTGTGGGTGGTGGGTTTTACTGTTGGGGGGTTTGTATTTTTTTTTTACAGGTAAAAGAGCTGATTACTTTGGAGCAATGCCCTGCAAAAGGCCCTTTTAAGGGCTATTGATAGTTTAGTTTAGGCTAGGGTTTTTTTTTATTTTGGGGGGGCTTTTTATTTTGATAGGGCTACTAGATTAGGTGTAATTAGTTTAAAGATCTTGTAATTTGTTTTATTTTCTGTAATTTAGTGGTTTTTTTGTGATTTAGCTAATTTTATTTATTTTATTGTATTTAATTTAGTTAATTTATTTAATTGTAGTGTAGCGTTAGGTGTTATTGTAACTTAGGTTAGGTTTTATTTTGCAGGTCAATTTGTATTTATTTTAGCTAGGTAGTTATTAAATAGTTAATAACTATTTAATAACTATTATACCTAGTTAAAATAAATACAAACTTGCTTGTAAAATAAAAATAAACCCTAAGATAGCTACAATGTAACTATTAGTTATATTGTAGCTAGCTTAGGGTTTATTTTATAGGCAAGTATTTTGTTTTAAATAGGAATAATTTAGTTAATTATAGTAATTTTATTTAGATTTATTTAAATTATATTTAAGTTAGGGGGTGTTAGGGTTAGACTTAGATTTAGGGGTTAATACATTTGATATAGTGGCGGCGATGTTAGGGGCAGCAGATTAGGGGTTAATAATATTTAACTAGTGTTTGCGAGGTGGGAGTGCGGCGGTTTAGGGGTTAATATGTTTATTCTAGTGACGGCGATGTCCGGAGCAGCAGATTAGGTGTTCAAATTTTTATTTTAGTGTTTGTGATGTGGGAGGGCCTCGGTTTAGGGGTTAATAGGTAGTTTATGGGTGTTAGTGTACTTTTTAGCACTTTAGTTATGGGTTTTATGCTACGGTGTTGTAGTGTAAAACTCATAACTACTGACTTTAGAATGCGTTACGGTTCTTGTCGGTAGAGGCTGTACCACTCACTTTTTGGCCTCCCAGGACAGACTCGTAATACCAGCGCTATGGAAGTCCCATAGAAAAAATGGTTTACGAAGTTTACGTAAGTCGTTTTGCGGTAAGGCCAAAGAAGTGTGCGGTGCCCCTAAACCTGCAAGACTCGTAATAGCAGCGGTAGTAAAAAAACAGTGTTAGGACCTGTTAACGCTGCTTTTTAAGCTTAACGCAAAACACATAATCTAGCTGTATATTTGCAATGTTTTTTTACCCAGGTGTTTTTAATCATGTTTCTTTTAAAACTGCTGTGAATATATGTCCTAGGTCTGTTAATAAATAAGTAAATATATCTACCTCCTGGTCCCTTATGCAGTTTTTGGTCTATTTAGCAAGGGATGGAGTAATGGCCTGCTTTCCCTCTGTGGAACATTGAACCTTAACTTGGTTTTGAGGGTTTTTTCAGGCTCAGGCATTTGAACCTATGCATAGTCTGGACATTAAACAGTTGTCTTGAAAGGTTCTCTTTAGCGATTTCCTCACCAGAACAGCAAGATTGATGTTATCATTCTCCTTACCTGATTTTTTTTTTATCAGGATAAAGCAGTTTTAAGAACCAACTATTTTTTCCTTCCTAAAATTGTTTCTTCTGAAAGCCACAATTAGGAAACTTTAGTTCCATCTCTTTGTCCAGCACTAAACCCCCCCCAAAAAAAAACCCAACTAAAATGAGATCACTTTTTAATTTGGATGTAGTTTGGGCCACTAAAGAATTCAGAATTTTTTCTTCCTTGTTTATCCATTTCTCAGGTCTCCTTCAAGTGACAGAAAGCTACTGCTATCACCTTGTCAGTGTGGCTTAAAACTTTGATTCGCATAGTCTCCCCATGAATGAATTACTGCTCATTGTACCAGAGTAGTTGCCACTTCTTGGGTTTTTAGAAATGAAACTTCCATTGAACAGATGTGCAAGGTACTTACTTGGTCATCGTTTCATACCGTTACCAAATTCTATAATTTTGATACGTTTGCCTCTTCTGACTCTGCTTTTGTTAGGAAACTTCTGCAGACCGCAGTACCTGTCAAGCACCTTTACCTGCCTTAACTGTTTTCCCCTCCCTGTTTCATGGTGGTCTTGTGGACTTCACAGCTTGGGTATAGGACTCTCACCATCTTATGAAAGAAAATAAAATGTATACTTACGTGCTAAATTAAATTCTTTATGATGGTGTGAGTCCACAAAACCCGCCCTTGAATGTTTCCATAACAAATGGCAGTAGTACCACTTTCCACTTCTTTTATTCTTCTTTTCCTTTCCTACATTCTTATTTTTTCTCCTTTCTCTTGGCCATATATATGACTAAGGAATCATGGGAAAGTGGGAGAGATTAAAGCTCTGTTGTGTTGGGTGCTTAGCCTCCTCCTGTAGGACTGGACTTAAATCCCACATGTGATGGCATGTGGAATCTAACCATCACAAAATAAATTAATTTATCAGGTAAGCATAATTTTTTTTTTTTTTAATGCTGCCAACATCCATAGCACTAGCTATTTAGTATCCTCCATGTAAATATCATTATTATATATGGTTTAGACATCAGGTACATTGGAAATGTTAAATTAAAAAAAGGAGTAAATACATTGGGCGCCATGTACTAAGCTTCGAAGTGACCGTCCATCTGTATTTCCGCGTCAAAATTCGCTCACGATCTGCTTCTCGTATGTATCAATCTGCGATCTGCTCGAAAAACCACTATTTTCATCAGCGATCGTAATTTTACTCAACTCATCGTTCCGAAGCCTTTTTCCACTTACTACATGTTCGATCACACGTAAATTCGCTGTAATCGGAAATTATGAATGTTACAACTAATCCGCCCGCTCCAACTTTCACTGTAACTTCGCGTGATTTGCTTTGCGACCATTTAGGTAGCGAATACAATAGAAAACTATAGGGGGTATCAACCTGACGCCAGGTAGAAATACTTAAGTGAAAGGACTAGACTACTATTGTAGCATTATTGGTTTTTGGATCAGTGAATGAAGATGGAGACACTTTTACACATGTTTCTTTTTTTTTTACACATCAACAAGTACAACATTCTGTTGATGCGAGAAGTTAGGGTTGCGAGTTTTCTTAGAAGTAGCAGAATCTCCGGAGCAAGCCATCTTGTCAAAGTGAATACCGAAAAGTAAATAAACAATATTCTAAGATTTCTGGGAAAATGCACATTCTTATACATGTCAGCAGCCAGACGTTGCCGCTTGTCTGGCGATTATGACACCTAGATCGTCACGTGGGTAAAGAACTAAACCAATCAGGTCGCAGACTGCTTCTTAACTTTGCTCTTTCGCGCCGAACGAATCTTCAAAGTTATCAATAATCCGATTGTCTTCGACACACAATAGACGCGAAATTTTACGGCTTGGTTTTTAGTACATTCATGTAACGAAGTGCCATCCGCATGGTGCGAATGCCGGCGGGTTATTTCGATACGGTCTGTGTGAAAAAATTGACGCCTTAGTACATGGCGCCCATTATGCAGATTTACAGCAGGAATGAAAATCTTGAAAAACAAAAACAAAAACAAAAAACCTAATATTTTGCAAATCTATGTTTTTCTTTGCTGTATGTTCATTAAGCGACACAGATCTCTCATAATTAACATAATTAACTAACTCATCCCCCCTGTGGTTATATATTTTTGTAATCTAGGTCATTACAATTCTGTTCCAGATAAATTAATTAGATGCTAACAAGACTAAAAAGGTGACCTGTATTTAGCTGTGTATCCCAGAACACGTAACATTTTCTTCACCAAAACCAACCTCTGGGTACCAGAATGACAAACTCCATCTTTAAATGGAAAATAATAGGAAGACAAACTTCGGAATGGAGACAAATAACTCACAAAGAAACACAATGGCTAAATCCTATGCATGCCTCTATTACCAATAATAATATCAGCAATGACAGTCTTGTTACAATCAATACAACACAACCAACACACTTGAGCCATACAAGGGTTTAGCAGGCCAAGCGTTGCAACAACTCCTAATTAATGTTAGTGTTACGCTGTCCATTTTAGGACATCCTCCTCCATACTTTAAAACGCCATGATTCCTCTTGTTGAATCTTTTTATTGAGGTTCAAATAAAGCATCATATCAACAAGTTACATAGGTACCAGGTAGTGGGAGCACATTTAATAAGCTATCTGTCGATCAAGTCCACTGTGAACTAATACTCTTCTGGTGTTGGAAGACCTGGGATGAGTTCAAATTCAATATGACTGGTAAAAGGAACAAGTGTCCATGACCTTTTGTGGTATATGTAGATTGCAACCTTGTGAACATTTTTTTATATTAAGCTTAACAAAGCAAACATCAGTGTAACTAATAATATAGTACTGAGGCTCTAATAGGTCTTATCTTTCTCCAGATAATTTCTTATGTAGTAAATGTTAAATAAGCACAATGTGGTAGGTATTATTTAACCTATATGTAATATTGAATGTTTACGTACTGAGCTTTCACCGGAGTAGGGTATTCTAAAGCTAAACTTCTCAGGGGGAGATTATTCAAGTATTTTATTTTGTTTCCTCCATTCTGCCTCTCATCATCAAGGGTCTGGGAAGAGAGTATAAGGGAAATGTGGAGCGGGAGTAGGAAGGATGTGTGGTTCTTACGGTATTAAAGTATTTAAGTTCTCCCAGTGAGTGTGGCAAGTGGTTCTCAAGCACGATTGAGATTGTTAACGTGATTCCCAGGGTTCCCAAATTGAACAATACTGAGTTATCTTGTTTTTGGCCCTGAAAGGTCCCTCTTCCATTGATTTGAGGTAGTTTAAGTTTTAAACCACCCTTGCCATTTAGGAGGGTTCCTCCTTTTCCAAGTTCTTGAGTTTAGCAGAAATTAGGATATAGATTAGCAGGAATTGTTTGTGTTTGGGTAGAGTAGCGATGTCTAAATGTAAGAGGGCTGTACTTGGTTGTGTTGGGACGGGCAGATGTAGGTTAGTGCATAGCTGTAGGGTTTGTCCCAAAAAGATCTATGGGATGGAGAGGTCCACTAGATAGGCAGGGGAGTTCGCTGTTCCCCACAGTTTCTCCAGCAGAGTGGGGAGTGAGTGGGATAGATCTTTTGCAATTTAGTAGGAACTAAGTGTCACCTTGTCAGGAGCTCGTAGTATAATTTGTACATGGTCACACAGTAAATGGCTGCTTTGGTTGCTATAATTGCTTGAGCCCATTGTTTGGGGGTGTACACCTGTCTCCCAAGCTATTATGTGGGTGGTCTTTATAGTGGAAGAGTCCTGTGACAGGCATTTATAGTGGTTCGTGAGTGGTTTGTATAGCTGTAATCATGCTGTCCATCTGGTGTCCCATAGGGTCAGACCACAGAGGTTTTCTTCAAGGAATCCCCATGCCTTCATTAGGGACCTCAGTGTGAGTAGGTCAAAATGTAACTTTGAGGGGATCTCAATATGGCTAATCAAATCTATCTGACTGAGAAGTAGGCCATCAAGATAGAAATTGGCTACCCAATGCAGAGCAGTACGTTTCCAACTTTCAGTGTGTGTATTTGGGAGGCCCTGCAGTAGGCCGGCTATGGAGTGAATCGGGGAAGGGTGGGGGGCAATTGATGGGCTATGTCTTAATTTGAACAAAGCTTCCTAACATCCTCTGACTAGTAGGTTTGAAATAGTCGGTTTATCTGTGCAGTGAGGAGGGATCCACAGAAGGTCTTCCAGTTCTACATATGCCGGAAGAGAAGCTTGTTCGAGTTCTCGCCATCTAGTGGGGGGGGTTGCCCCACCCATGCTGATGCATGAGAAATCATGGCTGCTTCATGGTAATGCCTGACATTTGGAAGACCTATGCCTTCCTTATCTATTGGTGCATGAAGAATGTGGTCCGCTACCCTGGGTCTCTTACCATTCCAGACATAGTTGTTAAACAGAGTCTGGAATTTGAGTGTGATGGATGTCGGGACTGGTAGAGGTAGGGTCCTAAAGAGATAGATCAATTTAGGCAGTACCATCATTTTGATGGCTGCCACTCATCCTAGCCAGGAAATATATTAATTTATGTTTATATTTGTTAGATCCTAAGATTTTTGTCATGTTCTTAAGTAAGGGGGTATAGTTGTCGTCGATAGTTACTGATTTGTCATGGGATAGAAAGGCACCTCGGTGTCAGAGGCCTTTTGTTGACCATTTGAAGGAAAAGGTTTTATGGATCTGTCTCTGTTCATTAGGGGGGATACCTATAGGGTAAGCTTCTGTTTTTGCAACATTAATCTTATAATGAGAGAGGAAACCAAATTTTTTGAACAAGTCCATAAGGTGTGGCAGGGAAGTGAGTGGGTCTGTAAGGAATACTGTCAGGTCATCAGCAGATAATGCCAGTTTCTGTTCTGTGTCATGTAAGATTAGGCCTTGTATATTTTTTAATCTCCAGATTGCTATGGCCAGAGGTTCTATACTCAGGGCAAACAGGGTCGGGGACAGTGGGCAGCCCTGTCGTGTGCCATTAGTGATTGATATTTTCGGGGAGCAGAATCCCACCCCTTTAACCAACACTGTTTACATTTTTTATTTTCGATAGCTTTGTTTATTTTTTTCTGTAATATTACATTTTTTATTTTTTTTGTAATATTAGTTTTGGGGTTTGTAGTTTATTAAACATAGACTGCCCTCTGAGCAGGCTTATTGCCTAGTACATATATATAAAAAGTCTGCAATATACTTTAATGATTTATTTTGTCCCTTTTTCCTGTAATTCCATTCTGAAATTGTGGGCTTTTCAGTTTCTGTTAGAAATGGAAGTGCAGAAAACGGTTATATTACACAGCCATTGCAGCTCCCATTTTTTTATAGACACTAAAACTTTACACTTATTTTGTCAATATTTAAACAGCTAATGCAACTTTAAAAATACATCTACATGTTATTCTCAGA